>NW_027263532.1:4018175-4643263 GCF_042370955.1 Sodiomyces alcalophilus JCM 7366
ATTACCGTTTAGAGTCGAGGACCCTATATAAGTAAAGACTCCGAGTCGGCGACCTTATCCTTATACACGATACTAAGCTAGCTATCGATATAAGCCGCGATAAGAAGCTAGACTACCGCTAGAATAGCCTATTTCGTATTATATTGTCTAATTAGGATAATAAGACCTTTAGGTTATCGACTTTATTAGGGGAAGAGCTTTAAGGCGTTACTTTTACCGCTAACCGCCTTAAGAAATTCATCTAGGATAAAAACGGATACTAGGAACCGGAGGACTAGATAATACTAGAAAGGGATTATGCTAGAGAACTAATAATTACGTACCCTGCCCGCGGCGTCCTTATCGATAAAAAGCTAGTTAAAGCACCCCTCCTCCTAGGTGAATCCACTAATAAAAATACTAAGGCTAAGGATAATAAGCATTAAGATAACGCAGGTTCCCCTAATCAGACCGTTAATATACTCCTACGACGGTTAGCGAGACTCCGGGATATACTAGGTAAGTATTATAAGAGGTTAGAAGCGGAGCTCCGGAGAGCGATATAGTTAGGAAAAGTTAAAGTCTATATCCCTAAAGAACCTGACTTTAACCTAAGTAAGTATAAGGACTATACTAGGACCTTATATTTTATCCCTTACTATTACTTCCTACCTAGTTAATAATAGGGGACATCTTTAGCTTAGTCACACACACACTCTCTTTTAGTTAGCCGAGCTACCGATATTAATCTACAGCTCCACAGAGCTCTATAAGCTCACACACTAGAGACCATATATCTTCACTTCTCTGAATTCTCTTTATACACGTTTATGACACACAAAATACGGGAAATCCGCATAGTAAATAGTAGTAACTAAATTATTATAAATCGTTCGCTCTATACCATACCCCGACTCCCTTTCTCTTCTTTTCCTTATTTACGCGATACAAATCAGTAACTCGCTGTTTAAAGATATTTTCTATAGCTGCCCCGCAAAGATTTCTACTAGCAGTTGATCACCCGCCTATAGCAGATAGCCGTAGACGTTTTACCTCCATACCGACACTAAAGCTCGCCTTTAAGTAACCGATAAGGACGTCCATAGCCGTTATAAAACGGTTCGCCTCGACGTGTTTAACGATTTTCGCCTATTTTCCCTATTTTTCCCCTGTTTTTCGTTCCTAGTCCCTTTATAACCTTATTTTTAGTCGATTACGTTATCCATATATAATTACACCTTCCTATTATTTCACACCCACTAACACCTACCCTATTTACCTATATAAGCTATAAATTATTAAGCTATAAACTCTTTTTCCCTACCCCGTCATAACTCTGTATTATCAGTATCTCTACTATAAATAGAACCACTAATAACTATTAAGAGAGAATTATTCTATATCCATAAATTCATTTAAGTATACCCAGAGTAGGCAGTATAGTAAAATTTGCCTAACGGAGCTATTACTATTATTAGATAAGAAGGAATAGCATTATATAATAGAGCCGCGAGAGAATATCGAGATATAAACCGCATAGCTAGATATAATAACAGAGCCCCGAGTATAGATAACGGACCAACCTTCCTATCCTAGTAAGAGACCGATAATTAGGCGGTAAAGGCAACCCTCGTGATAGTACTAAGGCACTTAAATATTAGTAGAAGCTAGAATAATAGCAGAACTCACTCCCGTAATAATAGTTAGAACCCTTTACAGGGTATATAGGTAAGTAGACGAGCAGTTAAACGGTATAGTCGGTAGCTATTAGTCGAGAATAGACTATAGACCGTTAATAGTTAATTAACGTCTCTTAACCTTAACGCTCCCCGTAGACCTTTATTCGAGGAATCCTATATATAGTAGCCGATAAACTAAGCGCCTTTAGTATAAACTCTGTAGACGCTAAAGGATAGTTAACCACCGCCTTATATATCTTAAGAACCCTTAGCAGCCCCCGAGCCGTCACCACGCTAAGCAGTTAGGATAGATACTGATAGATAGACACCAGCCTCTAGCTCCGGCACCCAGAGCCAGGGTAGCTAATAATAATATCGGGATTAGTAATAGCAGGCGGCCCCCTAGTCGAGCCCATAGCCACCTGCCGTTATATTTACCCCTAATTAATTCTAACGCATAATAAGTTTCTTCGCTAATAGAGCTCCGGCTACCGGTAACGGAGGCACCGGAACGAATAACGCTAATAACAGCGACACATAGTATAGCGGCGGCCCGCAGGTTTTCCGTCGTAAACTAACTATAATTAGATTCTTTAGTCCTCCTAAGCATATATCACTAACCTCTGTCTTATAGTTAGTCTCCGGAGATAAAGTCCTTTAGTATAACGTCGAGCTCTTTATCAAAAACGTTAAGGAATAGGCGACCACCCCTAATATAGCAGAAGAGGCTTATATTAATCTACACGCGCTATTTATAGGTGAAGCTGCTTCGTGGTGGTTAACTAGCCTCACGGCCACGTAGCGTAGCAAGGTACGCCGGTCCCTAGACGGATAGTACGCTACCCTTCGCCGACGCTAGTAAATTAACCCGGAGACTATAGCGGTAAAAATAATAGACTTACGGTTTACGGCCAGAGATATCGTCGACGGAAAAGCCTTCGCCGAATAGGCAAATCACCTTACCCGTCTATATAAAGCCTCGGGAATTAGCCCTTATACTAACCTTAACGTGTAATAGGAAATCTAGAATAGGATTAACCTATCCCTCCGGGAGATCTACCCCCGACCTAATATAAATAAGCACCTAGACGAATTTATCCGATAGATTAAGGACTAGATCGCTAACCGATAGCTCTCCCTAAGATACTAGTTATAGCACGGTATATTTCGCGTAGACTAACTAGGACCTTCGTCTACTTAATAGACCGTACCCCACGCTAACGTGCCTATATAGATAGTCCCGGAAAATCGTTTAATTATATATACGGCGGACACGACCCTTATAGACAACGTAAACAAGATAAGTGAATACGTAAACTAGGGACGCTAGGGCGGAAACTTTGATAGGAGCCGATTTAATAGCGGCGGGAATCGTTTTAGTAATTATAGCGGCTTTAGAAAAGGCTAATCGTAGGGAAACGATTTTAGTAACCGCGATAAATTATTCTAGGGTCGTAGAGGTAATAATAACCGCGGTAACCGCGGTCGTAGAGGTCGCTAGTTTCGTAGAGGCGGACGCTGGTTCCGCGAGGAGCGCCGTCCGTATTAGCGGCGTATACGGTAATAGGTAAAGAGTAACGGTAACCGTGACTACTAAGTAGTATATATAGCGGAGGACGACCCCGGCAGAGATACCGACAAAGAGGATTTACGTGAAAAGGGCTATATTCTTATTAATAAAATACTTAGCGAAGGCAAGGAGATATACGTTTACGAGATCGGCGAGGAGGATTTAGCTAACAGCGAAATTAACGTTTATTATTCTTATTTTACAGGCTAAGCCGGCCGATCCTATATAAGTAACTAATAAACGTATAAACGTAAGTTAGAAGGATAAACCCTAGCACGCCTACGATAGACCTTATAGACTCCCGCTTTGCCGTAATCACCGAAGCCGCCGATATACTAGTGCAGAAAATACGATACCTACTTTCCTAGTAATATATAACTCTTTCGATACGTGTTTTTAAACACCTATACAGAGCCGAAGCTAAAGGGATAGGGGCCTTATAAAGCCTATATTATCCCGGCAGTAACTAGGCTAATCACGCTAGAAGATCCGGGGACGCTATCCGAGTCTATAGAATAGCTAACCGAACCAGATATCTATATAGAAGACCCTATATAAACATAATCTACCGATATATAGTATAAATCTAAAGCCACGTATATATAATCTATAGATAAGGAGATAAAGCCGATAATAGCCGATATAAAGCCACTAAGACTACTAAAGCCCGATAAACTTAGCTACCACTTCGTATTTAAGCTATATAAGATTATCGATATATAGGCGTTAGTTAGACCCGGATTCAAGCAACACACACACTATAAAATAGCGATTAAGTTTATACCCGACGGCAAGACCACGGAAATCTATATAGACTCCGGATATACCTTAATTCTAGTTAATAGAAACTAGCTAATAGAATACAGGAAGAACGTCTAATACGGGAAAGCTATAAACCCGAAGCCGATAAAGGGACTTACGGGGATAATCCAGGTACAGGAGGTCGCTACTTTCGACTTCTACGTTAGCGGCTATATCTAAGACACCCTAGTTATAGGTCACTTTATAATTATAGCCTAGGTAATTAACGACCTAGAACTAAATATACTACTCGGAGGAACCTTCCTAAAGACCTTTAGCGTCGATATCCTGTATTCCTCCGGCACCCTAAGGATAGCAGGATATCACGGTATACGGATCCTAATCATCGGGTATTATAGGAAGCCTATAGGTAGATACTAACGCCGAGTTATAATAGCGTAGACTACTATAGTGCCGCTATATATAGCCATATTCGTGCCTATACGGTATATAAACCTGCCTAGGAACCACGAATTTCACTTCGATCCGGATCCGAAACACGATGTAATACGGTATATCTACGATATAGATACCCCTAAGGTGGTGTATTACATAAACGATTCGGATAAACTAAAAGTCTTACGTAGAAATAAAAGAATAGGCCGACTAATAGACTTATAGGATAATAAGGAAGTCGAAGAAGTTAACTAGGTAAACGCTTATGCTCTAATAGTAGCGGAAGAGCATAGAGAGTTCGAGGACTCTAAATTAGTACGCCGATTACTAAGAGCCACCCCTAAGGAACTTAAGAAGATTATAGTAGACGATATAATAAGGACCGGTAAAGACGATAAACCCAGAGTAGATAAAGAGAAGCATAGTGATATAAAGACTAAACGGCCAGACGATATACCCGAAATTATAATAAAGGACGGCGTATATATATATACGATAAACTTACTAAAGGCTCGGGAAATTATTAAGTTATTAGAATCCTTTAACGTATAGCGTAATAAAGGAATTATACCTTTGCCCCCTAATAAACGAATACGAGTCGACCTGGTCGACGGTTAGTAGAAGATAAATTTATACTCGAGGCCTTTTTAACTTAGCGGAGAAGATCGTGACCTGCTTAATAATAAGTTCGACGGTATATATAAAGTCGGACATATAATATAGCAGAAATTACCGACCCCTTTCGCTTTCCTAGTATTTATAGTATAGCGTATAGTATAGAAGCTAAAGAAAGGTAGAGTGGTCGTGGATCTACGAAAGCTTAACGCGGCCGTTCTGCCGGACATATACCCGATTCTATTATAGGATAAGATTATCTAGTGCCTATAAGGGAAGAAATAGTTTAGCGCCTTCGATACCAGCTCTTTCTTCTATTAGCTGCCTATAAAGGAAAAGTATAAAGAGAGGATAACGATTATATCCCCTAAAGGATTAGAACGCCTAAAGGTGGTACTAATAGGGTTTTAAAACTTATTACCGTTTACGTAACGATTTATAGACCAGAGACTATTTAAGTATCGCTATTTCTATAGGGCGTATATTAACGATATCATTATCTTCTTAGACACTTTCAAAGATTATATAGAATACCTCCGGACCGTACTAAAGCTATTCAAGGATATTCGGCTAGCACTATCCCTAGCAAAATCCTTCTACGCGTATAATTCGGTGCGGTTACTCGGTTTTAAGGTAAACGGCTTAGGTCTATATACTATATCCGACCGAATTAAGGCTCTGCGATAAATTAAAATACCCGAAAAGCTTAGCGACCTAAAGATATACGTTAGTAAAGTAGGATTTCTATAGCGATTTATCCCGTGGTTCCGAGTTAAGGTCGAACCTTTATAGCGATAGAAGACGACTATACTTAATAATATAAAAGAGGCTGGATAGATTACCGTATACGCACCTAAGTACCTAAGGCAGAAATAGATAGGTAAGTTAACTTATAAACCTATAGATATCGAATAGCAGGCTTTTAAAATTATATAGAAGTAAGTTATAAAGGAAATAAGGTTATATCACTATATCCCTAATAAAACTACTTTCCTAAACCTAGACGCTAGTACGAACGGTCTAGGAGTGTTCCTTTTTTATCTAGCGAAGCCGTGGGATAATAGTAAAATCCTAGTTAATACTATTTAGCCGATACTTTTCCTCTTAAGAAAGCTAATAATAGCGGAATCGCGATATAAAGCGATAGAGCTAGAGATCTACGCCCTGGTCTAGGCTTATAAGATACTTCGAACACGTTTATAATCCTGCCGTGAGCCTATAATAGTCCTTACTAATTATTAAGTAATTAAGGGAATAGTCGGATAAACATCCCTTAAGACAATAGATATTAATAAACTAAACCCGCGCTTAATAGCGGCGTCCACTTTTCTTAGTTAATTTCGCCTAGATATCCGTTATATTCTAGGACGATAAAACGTGGTGTTAAACGCATTATCCTGACTACCGACGGTAAACGACAAGGACTCTAAAGCACTAATAGGAACCTAAAAAGCTAAGAGAACGGATAAGAAGAAATAAGCTTATAATAGCGAGTTAGACGATATATAGACCGAACACGATAAAGCATTAGCAGTATATATAGCTATTTCGGACCTAAGACTGCTTATAGATATAGACGAACGCTCTTTAATATACGTAGCGGTGGATTACGCGATGCTAGACGATTTAAAGAGGGAGTTTTAATAGGTATATCAGGAGGATCCGAAATATAAAGCTATAATCGACGAAGTTAACGCGAGACAGACTAATAGACGAACTTCTAGTAGCAGACCGATAAGGCCTCTACTAACCCGGCTTAAGAACGGACTATTATATATACTCGGAGAAGTAAATAAACTAAGGTTAGTGGTGCCCCGTAAACTTATTAAAAAGGTTTTATAGATAGTACACGACGATAATCACTACTTCGGCGAAAAACGAATAATACACGCCCTGGATAATTTTAGCTTTAAAGGTAAAGTACGCGCTATAATAGACTAAATAAAACACTGCCTAGTATACCTAGAGAATATTATAGATCAATAAAAGCCGCTCAGAGAACTATAACCGATCCCGCCGCCGACGATACCTTTCTTTATAATTATAATCGACTTTATAGTCGGTTTGCCTTTTACCGAATACCGATAACCTTTTTAGAGGATTAAAGACAAACTAGTAGATAGACTCGATACCTTACTTATAGTTACCTATAAGACTAGTAAAAAGACGATTCTTATTCCCGGATATTCGATATATATAGCGAAGGATTAGGCGGAACTATTACTTCGAATACTCTAGCTAATAGATTAGGGTTTACTAATAAGGATTATATCCGATAAAGACCCTAAATTCGTATCCGAATTCTAGCGCGAGCTGTTTAAGGCACTAGGAGTGCTGCTAGTAATCTCGATAGCATAGTATGCATAAACCAACGGATTATCCGAGCAAAAGAACTAGTCCGTGGAAATTATTCTACGGTATTATACTTCTATAAGCGATATTCCATAGCCAGATATTATTCCGGCAGTATAACACGCCCTGAATTAAGCGTATACCGAAACGCTTAATACCTTACTAAACGAATTCCTGCTTAGATTCCGTCCGTAGACGGTGGCAGACCTAATAGTCGGTATAGGCGCTCCGTAAGCCTATAACAGGGAATAGACCAAGTATATCCGGTAGCTATATCACTAAGAGGCGGAATACCTAGTAACGATTACTATAGCCGATATAAAACAACGATACGATATAACGCGACGCCTATATACCTTCGATATAGGTGATTCCGTCTATCTTCGTCTACACCGAGGATATAAGCTTCTAGGATAAGCTCGCGATTTAAGGAAATAGTTATAGTAGAGGGTCGGACCTTTCCGGGTAGTTAGGGTGATTAATCCACTCGTATACAAGTTAGATTTCCCTTAGTCGTGGCGAGTCTATAGAGTAGTATCGATCGCGTAGCTTATACCAGCACTAACAGGGGATCCGTTTAGCAGAGAATAAACGAAGCCGGGACCTATAGTGGTAGACGGAGACAACGGCGAATAGAGGTCCTATGAAATCGAAAAGCTATAAAGACGGCGAGTAATAAAAATCAGGGGATAACCATAGATAGAATACCTAGTTAAATAGAAGGGCTGGCCGGTATAGTACGATAAGTAGTATCCACGATAACTGTTAATAAAGAACGTGAGCGATATAGTTTACGATTTCGAGAGACAGAACCCGATCACCACGGCGGAGCTAACCGGTTAGACGATAAACGATAACAAGGCAGAAGAAAGAATAGTTAGCGTTAGCAGATAAAGAAATCAGAGGCATATCGAACTAATACTCCTACACGGCCAGCGCAGGGACGATAAAGAGTATCATAAGATAAGCGCTAAAGACGATAATTAATAAAGAAAAAGCCACCTCTACCTACTTTTACTTACCCCCTTTTTCCTATTCTCGCTTAACCCCCTTTTTCCTATTTCCGCTTACCCGTTTCTATTATCCTTTCTTATTCCTAATTTCTATCCTTAGCCCCACTCCCTTATATAAACGAATATTAAAAGAACGACTTACACGAATATAAACGTAGCCACACCACTCATAAAAAGGCTCTTTTAAATAAAAAAAGAGCGCAAGACGACTAGCCGCTTCCGGAAAAAGGGAGGCGTAATTAGATATCTTTTATATTATCCTCTATTCCTACTTAAACTATTAGTATACCAGGCAGCGCAGAGATATAACCATCTAGCCTAGCGATTCTTCGAATAGTATACCTATACCTTTTCTCCTACTCTCTTAGCGCCTATAGAAACCAGTCTTAATCTATCTCCTCCTATAACGGTAATAGTTAAGATCCCGCTCCTATATAGACGGACACGCGAATACACTTAACTTTTAACGATTAAATAACCCTCCACTATAACGAAGAAAGGCAAAGAAGTAGTTCCTAACCTATAAGAACGTCGCTTTATTCGTAATAAGGCAGAAGAGAGTATTAAGTTACTTAGAAAGATTTCTAAATATCTATATAAATACTACCGCTTATACGAGTAGTACCACGACATGCTACTATTTCTGTCTATAGAATAGCGACGTAATAACTAGGAAAGAAAAGCTACTATAACTTTCTATACTAGCTAGACTATAGCGAGCGGCAGTAATAGAAAGAAAGCCGATAATTTCGACGACTTTATCCTTAAGAATAACCTAAGCCCCTACCTACCGGAGGCATAGTATACCGTATACTATATCTAGACGAATAGTGTAAAACGATAAATCGACGACTAGCAGGACGAGTAGGAGGCAGTGAATAGACGAATACAGGACGATAATTACTTACCCGATAACGAAAATGCCTTATAATTATTCGAAAAAGCCTTAATCGACACCGAGACGTTTAGATACTAGGAGGACCCGAGTTTTATTATAGATGCCTAGGACGATAGCTCTGTCGGAAACGATAGATAATAGGATATAGATTATATAAACTTTGCTATATCTAATAGTGATATCTGCGTATACGGCGATAACGACTTTAGCCTATACGATAATAATAACGCTAACGATCTAGATAACATAGTTATAACGGCTAGCTAGTAAACGGACTCTTATTAGTAATAAACCACTACTTTATAGCCGAGCATAGCACTATAAATAACCGGTAGCCCGACCCTATAGCCGGCCGCTATTTTAGCTCTATAGCCCCTCGCTAATATAACCGTATAGTAACCGACGGCTAACCTAACTCCGGTATAGCTAACCGGCAACGATAATCGAGTAAAGTAAATATTTATAGACTAGCGATTCGCTATCACGGGGGCGGAGGGAGCTATCGACTAGTATACCACGGCTAAAGTGGATTATCTATTAGGATCTATATTCTTCGACTATACCGACCTAATGGTTAGGCTTAGAAATAAGTTAGTAGCCGGAAAGTCTTCTATTAAATATTATATTATTATACTAGCACTTAGGGATAAGGGGAGTATTAGGCCGGACTGGCTAGACGTGGCGAACCGAGATGTTATTATTAGCTAGATCACGTAATAGCGGTAGAAGGGGGAGAATAATAGATAGAGAAAGCGGTTAGTATCCCTAAGCGATTTATAAGATTTTATAGACATAAACCCTAGAAAGAAGAAAAAGACGGCTAACGATCCTAGCGCTATAGTAGCGCCCTTTATATAAACAACGAATACCGCTTTAACGGTTACCTAGCCGATATAGCTAACTTAGACTATATAGCCGATAACAAACTTCGCGACGAGGAACGAACTAAATACCATAAACGTAAGACTAAATAATCATATTAAGCGACTTAAAAGGATAATAGACGATAAAGATAAAGCCTTCGATAATAGAATCACGTAATAGATAGACGATTTCCAGAAGAAACTAGACTAGAGGGCCGATATTATATTAAAAGGATAGGAGAAAAACCACCTCCGGATTAATAAGTTAGAGACGAACAATAAGAAGCAGTAAACGGAACTATAACAGGCTAATAAAAAGGCCGACAATAATTAAGCGATAACTAATACAAGCATTAACGCCTTAGAGGTATAAGTCAGAGCTCTATAAAAAGAAGTCGCCCAACTAAAGAAGAATATAAAAACGCTAAAGCAGAAATCCGCGCACCTAAAGTCGGCTTAGCCGACCTCCTCGTAACCGTAAATACAGGCGCCACGACTAAAGCCAGTATAGCCAAAGCCTTTATAGTAATAGCAGCCTTTATCCTCGTAACTATAGGCTCCGGCGATATCGCGATAAAACTCTTAGTCTACGGAATAGCTAGAGGATTCGGATTAATCTCGGCGTTACGAATAGACACAAGCGACACAAGGAATACAGAATTATATATTCTTAGTTAAGGAATACACGAGACCGAACTTTCCTTTCTTTTCTTTTACTTACTCCGGAACAAACACTCTTTTCGCGTAGACTTTACCGAACAAACACTCTTTTCGCTTTAATTTTACTAAGAAAGATAACGAGTATGGTATAGTAATCGGGACGATTACTTCTACGGGGAGGGCACTTAATAGGGGATATCTTTAGCTTAGTCACACACACACACTCTTTTAGTTAGCCGAGCTGCCGATATTAATCTGCAGCTCTATAAAGCTCTATAAGCTCACACACTAGAGACTATATATCTTTACTTCTCTGAATTCTCTTTACACACGTTTATAACACATAAAATACGGGAAATCCGCATAGCAGTTAACCTAATCGTGGTAATACTATACTTAACAGGAGTCTTATATATAGTATTAGGGCCGAGGATATATAAGGCACCGCTATCTGCTTATTATTAAAAACCTACTACTACCCCCTAAAAACGAAAACACCACTTTTAGGACTCCTCTACTCGCTCTTTTTCCTATTTCTTTCCCGTTTACCCTTTATTACCCCGATCACCCTATTCCACGCCCTTCCACCTATTATTTTATTTATTAGTTCCTTTTATTTATATTTTACTATCACTATTTTCTATTTACACACACTAACTAAGTAGACACCGCAAAGATATATCCACTAAACACATTTATTATTTATCTACCTTTCCTTTACCTATTTACGCCGCGCACTAAAATAAAAATATCCTAATCACACTAAGGTTACCCTAATCATAGTAATCACTATCTAAATCACCTATCTATATCTTACTCCGGCTTACTTTTATAATCGCTATTACTAGGGCCATACACTTCTAACTTATACCGCTAAACCTAAGCCCTAGAGATAAAGGGAATATAATACCACTCCACTATCTCTTCTTAATCCCTCTTTATCAGGTTATTCTAAATAGTATAACAGAACTTCTTAAGATCGTCCTTATATTTATACGCTAACACAGGGACCTATACTATTATATAGTCCCACGGTTTAAGACCCCTTCCTCTATAAACGTCGCGTATCTACTAAGCACTTTCACGGTATAGAGTAATAGTGCTTACCACGAAGACGCTGTATTAAGGCGATAGCCGCGGACGTATCTTATCGTTATAAACGGATTATAGTAGTACCAGTAAGTCCTTAGTATATAGATCAGAGTAACTAATACCTGTATAGTCACTGTCTAGCTATAAGACCTCCTAATCAGACTAATAGAACTACTTTCGGAGCTTGTTATTATAATACGTATAAGCTATCTCGTGAAAATAGTAGTTAGTGTAGTCTAAAAATCGATTATTACGCTAAAGCGACACGTACTTAAAGAAAGGATAGGTGATCTTATTATTAACCCGATCACTTATAGCCGACCACCGCTCCTTATAATACTAGCACGGCACCTTATTAATAACCCCGAACCCTTAGATAATCAGGGCTTTAACCGTATAAGCCCGGGTCACCGTCTTTATAATATACTCCCTCTAGGGACCAGTAAGGTCCTTAGCTATAAATACATAGCGATAAAATAAAGAAAAACTATTACTAGACCTTACCTTCTTAAATAGCTCCTATTCTATATCTCTATTAGTAAGATTTAGCAGGCTATCCTATACCTGGCCTACGATAGCAGCCTTAGAGTCGCCCTAGATAACCTAACCCACGAAATCCAGCTTAATATACGATACACCACCTTTATTAGCCACTTCGTACTAAATAAAATACGAGTTTGCCTACACCTATAATATCAGCTTACCCTAATCAGGGCAACACGACTAAAAGCGTAAAAAGAACTTACTACTATATCTTAGACCGTCGTAAAAATATTATACTTATTAACCGTACCCGCGATAAGTCGTGTCTTAGACTAGAAGCACGGCATAGGATAGACCGACTCTTAATAAGCCACGGCTTTTTTACGCTTATAGGAGCTAAGGTTATTAAGCCCCGTGATTAGAGCTTTGGCAGATATATCGATAATCTTATTATTGTTAATAAAAGATTTAAGGGAGACACGATGCCGAATCGTATAATAATATAAAGACGCAGAGCCCGAAAGATACGCCTCTGGCCGGCAGCCCTCCGCCTTATATCCCTTAACGATAAGTAACGTGGCCTAGCGATTTACAGTTTCAGTAACTTAAGGAGGCGCGGTTAAATAAACAGCCTATTTTAAGTTACTAAAAAGATCAGGCTTTAAGCGTGATTCATAATTACCTTCCTTACGTCGCTTTATTATATAGTTACGACTATAGGTATAATAGAAAAGGTACTATCTAATCTTTTTATCTAATTAGATCGGTCGTATAATAAGCCGACTTCCGTATTTAGATCCCGCGCCTAATTTACCGAGTTACCTTTATCCGAAAACCATAAATAGCATCAGGATTACCCTTTCTTTAATAATCACGACTCTATTTAACTAGCAGCCATAATAGAAACTCTAGTTAAAGCCAGTCTTATAAAGGAGGCACTACCTAGGAATATTAGACGTCGATAAAGGATAAATATCCCCTATCACTAGCTCCCGTTAACCCGTTTTCCCTCTCTCCCTCTCTTTTCCTATATTATTAAGTTTATTTTTAACTTACCCCTATCTATCTCTTCGCTATTTATTACCCCGCTACCCTCACACATTTTCCCTATATTCCCCCGCCTATATATTACCGTGATTAGGCTAATAGAGATATTCGGAATATCTATATCTCCCGCTATTAACTACTAGGAGCCGGCTCCCGCCGGTCCCGTCCTTACCGCTAATATTATACCCGCTACCCGCGTTATTATCGATAAGACTATACGCCCCCGCCGTATTAATAACCCTAATAATAGCCGATAGGTGTTTCCCTAGTAAGGCCTACCGTACCGTTTATTTAATATCCCCGATAATACTACCCCCTTTACAGGTTTCCCCTAGTAGCCTAAAGATAATATATACGCAGTCTAGCGCCTCCTTAAGAATACTATAAATAGCGAACTTAACGCTACCACGATTAATATAATACTCCCTTATATCCCTATAATAAGTATATTCAGCGAGAGGTCCTAGGATACTTACCCTATAATTTAGTTATTATTTAGAACGTATTACGACCTAATAAATAAAAGGTGGCTAGAGAAGGGCAGTCTAAAAGATATAATACGTGCGGTGTTTAAGCGTAAATAAGGGGATAGCCGTCCCGCGGCTTAGATTAATATTACCCCTTATTAGGAATTAAATAGTTAAACGCCTATCTACTCCCCTTAGCCGCTTAAGGTAATTAACCGTATTAAGAGAAGTCGCCTCGTCCCTATTATTTATTACTTCGATAACCACTTTATTAGTCTAATTATAGATTAAGAGATATAGTGTATATACGGGTATAATAGTATTTAGAATACTAGTAATACTAAAGATCGCCTCTTACGATTATTTAAGTACGCTATAAGTTAGCTACATAGTATTAATACACCTAATAAGGCCGTCTCTAGTCTTACACGCCGTTTCTATATTATTCCTAGCCCTTATTAGACTAATAATTACTTATACGGCCTCTTCGTTATTAAGTAGATATAAGCGGTTATCTAAGAAGGCTACTTATTCCCTTAAAGCTCTAAGATTCACCGGTTCGTATAAGGACGTTACTATAAGAATAATAGCGTAGCTTATACTTATTATATTAAGGAAGAGTAGCTATCTTACGTTAAAGCGATCCTCGGTTTTAGTTATTAAAAGATACTAGCGGTCCCGGTAATTCCTTAATCCCCTTAGCCACCTCCTCCTAAGAGTATAGGTTTTACCCCTATTAATAAACCTATTATTAAGTCTAAGCCCGCTATCCCTGGTTCCTTTAATTAGGCTAAGAAGAAGACTTAGGCGCTACTTAGGAGCACTCCTAAGAAAGATACTAATATTCCGGTGCGTCCTAAAACGCCTAAGAATATCTCTAAGAAGCCTTTAGCACCGGTCACGCCTAAGAAGGTTACTAAGGTTATAAAGAGTCCTAAGAAGACTCCTAAGTCCTCTAAGCCTTCTAAGTTCGCTGGTATTAACTTAAATAGTTATAAGATTATTCAGATATCGCTAAAGAAAGTCTTAGTATAGCCTAGGAAGGTTAATATCCAGGGTAAATAGATTAAGGATATAGAGGAGTAAGATAAGGGTATTAAGATATCTCGTAGTCACCTATTCTATAGACTATATAATCCTCGCCCTATAAACTCTTATATTAGCCCGATCAGGCCTAGCTTATTCTCCCGGGACGATTAGGTTCACTTATATAATAGTGTCTACTATATAACACTTTATAACGCTGCCGTTAATAGTTCTTTATATATACCGCCTTTATACGCGATTCCCTAGGAAGGATAGTTATAATATAATACTAGAATTAAGTAGGATAAGGATATAGTTATAGCCGCTACGGAGCGAGTATATACTAAGAAGGAGGATTATATAGTTAGCGGATAGACTCTCCGTAAGCGTAAATAAGTTTTAGAATAGTTCTGCTAGATTATACTTAGCTTAATCAGGGCTACCTAATTATATCTAGAGCTATTATAGCTATAAGGACGTAAGTAAGATAACTAGGGCCGATTATAGAGGGGTGGATCGGAGACCTAGTGCTATATCGTTAGGATATCACGTAATATTATAGGACGCGCGTATCTTTTTATTTATCTTATATATTATATATACGTGGCGACGCCACCCAGACACAGAGGATACTTATTATCCTACACAATTATTATCCTTTTAACCCTAAGTTTTACCACGTTTATTATATTCACTTCGTTTAAGCTACGTTACCCTGATCAGAGCAGCGCGCACTCCTAGGAACCTTTTCTAAAGGTCTCCTTATTATATATATTATTTTAGTTATATACACTTCGTGGTCTTAAGCACTCCTGTTATCGAAGACTTATCCGAGATCACACTACCCGAGCCGTTCTGCATAGTAACGGCTTCGCCTTTCTTTATTATTAACCGCGTTCCACCCCTAGACGGATAGCTAGATAGAATAATAAAACCAGAACTTAGAGCACTTCCTATAGGTATTCGGTACCCTATAATAGGACGACTAAGTTAATTAGCTACCCCTAGCCTAGTTTACTTATAACACCGTATAGTATTTAGCTATCCGGTAAACTCCTTTTATTATACTAATAGGTTTTAACCTACACGGACTATATAATATATAGATACGTAAGTCGGGTAAGGTTCGTGCCGCTATAGCCAAGTAAAGGGTAAAGCACCTTATATCGAATCGTAGGGCTATAAAGGTCCTTATTAGGAAAGCCTAAACCACCTACGAACGGTACTATAACGCCGGCTAAGCGGCCTAGCGTTTTAAGATTAGCGACTATATACTACTATCCTTAAAGAATATTAAGTAACGTCGCCCTAATAAGAAACTATTAGATAAGTTCCTTAGCCCCTATAAGATTACCTCCGTAATAGGTTAGTATAGGCTCGCCTATAAACTATAGCTCCCGGAGTTAATAAAGATTTATAACGTTTTCCTGATTTCGCTCCTTACACTATAAAAGTCTCGGGATAGCAGGTCGCCTATACCCGCGGACGTTAAGGTTAAACTATAGGAGTCGGATAAATATAAGGTAAAGGAAGTCCTAGCCTATCGCTATAACAGGAATAGGCGGGAATACTTTATTAAGTAGGCCGGGTATAAATATAAATATAATATATAGGAACCATAAAAATATCTTCCCGATATACTTATTAAGGAGTATTATAGTCGGAAGAATAAAACCAGTTAATAGCGTTATTATTACCCCGTAAGGACTTTTCTTATTCAGGTCTAGGGAAGCAAATAAAAAAAATAGAAAAAGAAAAATCAAAAAAAAAAACAAAAACACTAACGCTACCCCCCCCGAACACCCCCTAGCCCGAACCTAATAACCGCCACAAGGAGTCCTTAATTAGTTCTAGCCGGTTTTTTTATAAAGACTAGCTAACTTTGAATTTTATTTAATTAACTAGCCTAGATAGCGGGCGATAATAATAAGGTAGCGCTCTATATAAGCGGGAGCATCACGCCTTTTATGCTCGGCCTCCTCTTCCTCCTCTTAGCGACGACACGCTACAGGGTCGAACCCCTTATTATCCCGGGCGTATTTTTTTATAGCCTTAAGGGCCCGATATAGCTTAGTTTAGACCCGGTAGGCCCGGCGCTTATATATATTAGCGGTGCTTTTTATAAGGATATTAAGCTAACTTATAGACGTCTAGTCGTCTAGACTATTACCGCCCTATACGGCCGCTATTAATATCTTCTATAGCTTTTTAGCTACTTACTCCGCCTATAACAAAAGCTATATATCTAGTTAGTAACTTTAGGAGCGGTTAAAGTAAAAGGGACTATAGCTATATAAACATACTAACTCGTAGTCGCGGCTATTACTATTATAGTAGTAATAGCACTTATTAGATACCTTACTACTATAGCAGGGCCGTATAGTAATAGGACCGGTAACGCTATCGCTACGTAATACTAAGGAACCTAGTATACGGGCGCACCGCCTATAAGGAGTATAAAGCTCTAGGCCCGACCTAACTAAAATAATAGGATATACCGGTATTTCGATACCGTTACTATTACTAAAGTCCGAGGGTCTATCGCTAAACCCGTTTATAAATAAAGCGAACTCCGATAATAACGACTTATCGGAGTTAGCTTCCTTATCGTTAAAGAGGGTGGCTTTATCGGCACCACCGCTTATAATAACGTCCTAACTAGTATAGTTAAGGACGCCCTCTAGGTCGCCGAGGGGCTTAAGAGCACCCTACGGCGAGTTATTACGCCCTAAAAGGAGAGGGTTAGTCGACTTAGTGACCGGAGTAGCTATAATAGCCGGCTTCTTAATAGTCCCGACTAATATAGCTTATTTAGCTAGAGTAGCCGCTATACCCGGCTACTCGATAGCTTTATCCTCTAAGGAGGAAGAAGATAACGAATCCGAGGATAAATCCGATAACGAGTCCGATAAAGAGTTAGACTACTACTGCTATTACTGCTACTACTACTACTTAAGAGTAGCCGTTATAGCCGCGGCCTTAGCCTTAGCCTAAGCCTTCTTAGCAGCCCGCCGTGCCTTCTTCCTAGTAGTCTTAGTTATCCCCTTATCGATAACCTTAGGTGCTACCTTAATAGACTTATTACCGACCGCGTCGGACTTTTTACCGGCCTTACCGGACTTCTTAGAGAACTTGCCGGCCACGCCGGACTTTTTATACTTATTAGCTAAAGCAGGGGGCGTTATTATATAATAATAGTCTGCTTTAATACTATAAGTTAGCCTAAGGTCTACGCGAAGGGGATATAATACTTATATAGTAGTAATAGTGATAATAGTAGTAATAATAATAATAATAATCTGCCACGATATTAGCCGAATCCTAAGCCGCCCGTGATCCTATACGCGATACATAGAACCACGTAGAGATAATATATACCCTAATAAGGAGTCGATAGGATAAATCGATACCCTTAATATAAACGGGGATAGATAACTTACTATAATAGCGATACTATTATTATTATTATAGATAGGTAAATAAGAAAGGGTAAGGAAAAGGAAAATAATAAGATAAGTTAGGTAGATAGAAAAGTCCTATATTAGAATAGTCGTATAACCTAATATAGGCCCTACTTATATTATTCCTTCCCCTTTTACCTAGATATAACTACTTATTACGGGTTTCTACGATACGGTTATTTAGTTAATAAAGGATACGCCTAGGGTGCTATTATAGTGCACGCGTCTACGGATAGGCTTTGTTATTTTTAATATTTATAATAGATATCACGACTTATTATCGACCGGCCTCGAGCTAGATAAGCCGCGAGAAGGCGATAAAAGAAATAGAGTAAGTTCTTTTATTATCTAGGACGATAGCGTGGTGGGCCTTATTCTAATAGTGTTCTTTATATAGGTTTTTTAGGTCGCCTTAATAATAGTGGTAGTATAAGGGCGTTACGAAAGTAATAAGGGTTACGATTTATTACCGACCTGATATCTGCTTTTAGAGTTATAGTTTATTCGGACTAAAGCCCTTTATTAGATAGGGCCCTAGCCAGAACGCTTAGGGCTTTATTACGGTATAATCGTAGTAAGGGAGATAAATAAAGGAGACCTAGGAGAGTTATGCTTTATCTAAAGATAACTAGGCCTCTCGGTTTATAAAGGACTATAGGTATATTATTATAAGGTGGACGGGATTAATTAAAGGGTTAGGTCGGGTTATAGGGGATAACTAGTTTAGCTTCGGGAGGATAAGGAGGGAGTTAGTGGCCCCGATAAGTGGAGTTTAGGCCGGCCTATCCGTCCCTAGGTCGGGGTGGATTAACGGACGGGCCGGACTAGTAACGGTCACCGGCTCCCGTGGACAGGAGCCTTAGAAGGAGGGGCGTAATATCAGGGATATTCTATTTAAGGGAATCGGATAGGACTTAGAGGCGTTAAGGAATACGTTAAGAGCCCGGAACCGGTCCTAAGGTTAACCCTAGGGATATCTGGGACCGAGTTATGTTTAGGATTATTAAGCTGGCCTAAGACCTATAGTCTTAGAGCCTTAGGTTATTATATACCGATCCTAGGGAGGATAGTCACTGGTCCTTAAGTAGGGTGTTTCCCGTTAAGTCCTGAGTTAAAAGGGCTTAATAAATAATCTTATAATTATTCCCCCCCTAAGGTTAGCTTCGTGACCTGCTCTTATTATAGTCTTAACGACTCTCTTTACTCCTTACACAAAACCTATAACATATAACCAGGATTTAGGGTATCTAGGCTACTTACTGTTTCGGGTCTTTACTATATCACTTTCTTACTAATATTACTATAATTAGTATAGAGACGGCTAGATAGTGACTAGAGGATACTAGCGTGAAGGACTAGTTAGTGGATCTACGCCTAGACAGTGCATTATAACCTGATAGTCTGTCTCACCTTGATATTAGAGTCGTAACGGTTTAGGATGTCTGCGATATTATAAAAACAGGAAAAAAGAGGTTATTTATCGGGCCTATGTATCTAGACATTCTGGTATATGTGTAGTTACTTTGTATCTATGTTGTACCCCTCCTTTTTGCCTTGGAAATCTAAGATTAGAACATTCCTCTAAAGTATATCGTCATATACTAGCATGAATACACTATTCTATAGCCTGTTTCCTGGTCCTGAAAAATCCTCACGATTAATATGGAAGAGGTCCCGCTGCTGTGGAAGAGGTCCTGCTGCTGTGGAAGAGGTTAGCTTGATGGGACTGTTTGATGGGACTCTGTGGATAGGACTCTGCTTACCTCTGTTATCGTGGAAGAGGTCCTGCTGCTGTGGAAGAGGTCTGCTATGGAAGAGGTTAGCTTAATAGGACTGTTTGATAGGACTCTGTGGATAGGACTCTGCTTACCTCTGTTATCGTGGAAGAGGTCCTGCTGCTGTGGAAGAGGTCTGCTGTGGAAGAGGTTAGCTTGATGGGACTCTGTGGATAGGGCTCTGCTTACCTCTGTTATCGTGGAAGAGGTCCTGCTGCTATGGAAGAGGTCTTGCTGTGGAAGAGGTCCTGCTGCTGTGGAAGAGGTTAGCTTGATGGGACTCTGTGGATGGGACTCTGCTTACCTCTGTTATCGTGGAAGAGGTCCTGCTGCTGTGGAAGAGGTCTGCTGTGGAAGAGGTTAGCTTGATGGGACTCTGTGGATAGGGCTCTGCTTACCTCTGTTATCGTGGAAGAGGTCCTGCTGCTATGGAAGAGGTCTTGCTGTGGAAGAGGTCCTGCTGCTGTGGAAGAGGTTAGCTTGATGGGACTCTGTGGATGGGACTCTGCCTACCTCTGTTATCGTGGAAGAGGTCCTGCTGCTGTGGAAGAGGTCTACTGCAGTTATTATGGAAAAGGAAGAAGACCTAACTGTAGATGGATCTATGGGAAAAAAAGAAGATAGAAAAGGATCTACGAAGTATGTACGCTGCTGCTGCTGCCCCTGCCTGACGATAGCTTCGTTATTATGGAAGGACCTACCGGGATACAGTACTAGTACTTAATATATATGTACTTCCCCTATTAATTTCTTAGTAGATATACTTAAAAAGTAAGTATATATACTTATTCACTGTCAGCAGTAACATACTGTCAGCTTCACTATTCTAACAAGAATAGTTAGTGTATTATATACTAGTCAGTCATTTCTTAGGCCTAGAATAACTAATAAGATATCCTATGGTATATGATAGGGTACCTTGTATAGATACAGTTTTTTGCTGGTTACTATGGACTTTACTGCTTAGAATCACTATAATAATATACCTGACCATATAAATATAATACTAACCTATAATAGTAAGCGCGCTGCTTATGATATCGACTTACTAGCTATATAATGATAAGCTACCCCCTTATATCTATAGTCGTCAGTATAAGAATTGACTGTCCAGACCCCCCCCCCACCCCGGGTAGGTAGGTAGAGGCAGCTAATAATACCAAGTACATTCGGATAGTTGTACTCTCTCTATATTCATTGAATCGGTACTTTCTGTTATAAAGTTGGATAATTATTTCGTATCCTGTACAACTTGTCAGTTACACCGAGATCGAGGACAGCTGACTAATTCGGTGAGACCGTCACCGAGCGACCCATCATTTCTTTTTCTTTGCTCTTCTTTCTTTTTTTTTTCTTACAATTCAATTCAACTCGTCACCATGGCTTAACTGAACGATTTATTCCATCGTATCTAAATTAAAAGTTAAAGTACTCATCTTTACAATCATCTCCAGCTTTGCCCCCGAGGTTAAAGTGAAGAAAACGATCCAAGCTTCCATCTCATCACGCCGGACTAAAGCTTCATTTCATGTCTCACCACCAACGAAAGTCACCACAGCAAAGTGAAGCGACCATTTCCAACATGGCCACGCCAATAAAGACAAGCAAAAAGACCATCTGCCTCGAAGTCCCCATCTTCTCCCCCGCCGCAGCCCTACAATCCCAAAGCCTCCCCATCGCCCGCATAGAGCTCAACGCCCGGGGCTCCTACCCCGCCGGCGGCCTCACCCCCCGCCTCCAAGACGTCCAATGCATCACATCGCTCACCATATCCTCCTCGCCCTCTCCGTCCCCCTCGTCCCCCGCTCCCACCCGCCCGTCCATCCGGGTCATGATCCGGCCACGGGTCGCGCGAGACGGAGAACGGGATTACATCTACTCCGACGCCGACTTCGAAACCATGCTCTCTTCCGTCTCCACCCTCGTCTCCGACGGAGGACTCGACCCGTCTCGCGGCGACGGCTTCGTCTTTGGTATCCTCAGGATGGCGGCGGGCGACGGGTCCCCCCGCGCGAGGGGACGGGTGGTGGTCGACGTGGCGCGGAACAGGAGGCTCGTGGACCTGGCGAAGCGGCGTGGGCTGTCGTGTACGTTCCACCGGGCCTTTGACGAGATTCTCCGCGACGACGGTGCGTGGGACGAGACGACGGTGGCGGACGCAGTGGACGACCTGGTGGCGTGCGGTTTTGATGCCGTCCTCACGTCGGGCGGGCCGGGGAGGGCGGTGGATGGTATAGAGTCGTTGAGGGTTGTGGTCGACAAGGCCACGAAAAGGGGGCTGGATGTACTTGTGGCTGGTGGGGTGAGGAGTGGGAATGTCGACGATATTCTCTCTGGCTTGCGGGGAGGTGGAGGCAGAACTGGGACGGCGTTTGATCCTGAGGATGGTGGAATGGAGTGGGAGGCGGGCGAGAGCGAGAGTATGAGTGGGAGGGTATGGATGCATTCGAGCTGCTTGAGGCCTGGCGATGGCGAGACAGTGGATGAAGTCGAGGTGGAGGCTCTTCTCGACCGGTTAAAGCTGACCTGACCTGACCTCCCCTGCACTTTTGTTTGGCGTTTGACTCAGCTGGCCTTCGTTTAAACATTTATTTCCCGGCTTGCCACCGATCTATGGAAAACCCGGTGTTCAGGTAATCGTAATACAGGCTGGGTATAGGATAGGAACGAGATAAGTCGCGACCCTTGGTGTCCTTCGCGTTCCGAGGGAAGTATAGCATCGCAAGCGAAAAGAATGACAGCCAAGTATCTTCTAATTAGTTAAGAAAGAAATTCCAACCCGAGATCGCTCCCCCCTTTTCATCAATTCTAAATTTTACAACGAAGTAGGCCGAGGGACACAGCTGGGACGAGGAGGCTCGGTGGTGTCCTTGGGCTGGCCGAGACCAAAGCAGGCCGCCATCTTATAGAACACGTCGGTGTTGTCGTAGGTGCCGCCAAAGGTCTCCTGGCAAGGGCCCATGGCGTAGACCATGACGTCCGTCAGGGAGTGGATGCCCTGTCTCTCGTTGGTGGGGAGGGTGCCGTTGACGAGGAACCCGTCAGGCGACTCGTCCGCATTGGCGATGGCGCCGTAGTCGCCAGGTCCCGTGACGGTGGGCACGCGAGGGGACTCACGGACCTGGTAGTCCTCGCGGATGTCCGGGTGGGCGCCGAAGCCGGCGGCGATGGCGTAGCGGGGGGACCAGTTGAGGGGGAAGTTGGGGCCGGTGTTGTAGCTCACGTTGGGGTTCTCCGACATGTACTGCGACTGTCCCGAGCGGGCGTAGGTGCCAACGGCGCGGCGCTTGGACCGGTCGTCTTCCTGCTCGGCGAGGTACTGGGTGTCGGCGTTACCGAAGACGCTAGGGGGCCTTGGTCAGCTTGTAGGCATGTGAAGGATAAAGTAAAGACGACTCACTCAAAGCCGTGGCCGTGATCGGCAGTCACAAGGATGAGGGTGTCCTCGAGAGCGCCGAGCTCCTCGAGCAGGTCGACGGTGGCGCGGACGGTGTCGTCAAGCTCGAGCAGGTCGCCCAGGGCACGGTCGTAGTCGAGGGCGTGCATCTGCTTGTCGATGGAGGCGGCCTCGGACATGAGGAAGAAGCCCTCCTCGCCGCTGCGGCTGTGCAGAATCTCGACGGCCTTGAGGGTCATCTCCTTGAGGCCGGGCAGGTCGAGGGCGTCGGAGCCGCTGCCGGAGGGGTCGTTGCCGCTGCCGATGAGGTTCTCGGTGTAGACGTTGCGGTCCAGCCAGGTGGGCAGGTTGCTCTTGGAGAAGATGCCGAGGCCCTTCTTGCTGGTGTCGGCGGCCTCAAGGGCCGTCTTGTTCAGGGAGACGGTGTAGCCCTTGGCGGCGAACTCCTCGTAGTAGTCCTTGCCCTCGTACGAGCCGCTGCCGGCGATGAACTGCTCGGCACCGGCGCCAAAGTAGGCGTCGGGGCCGTTGTGGTTGGGCCAGGTGTAGTTCTGCACGCCGTTGAGGGCCTGCTCGATCAGCGGGCCGTAGTGAGCACGGGCGCGAGTATGGCCGCTAAGGGCGATGGGAGTGGCATCGGCGATGAAGGCGGTCGAGACGGCACCCCAAATGGTGCCCTAGAAGCGATGCATGTCAGCGGCGAGTCTCTCGAGAGTCGAGAAAAGGGGCAGTTCGTCACGACGGGTCACATACCCAGATACGAGCGGAAAGCTCAACAATGGTCTCAACCTTGGGATCATCAAAGGCATCAGGGGACGAGTCGGCATAGACGCTGTGAGGAACATTTGTCAGCTTCCGTGCGGCTCATGGCTGGATCCCCAAAGTCCGAAACCCGAAGCCCCCTCAAGCCAACTCACCCCATGGCGTTAACGGTGCCCTTATGTCCAGTGTACAGAGCCGAAGCCGAATTGGCCGAGTCGGTGATGAAGGTGTCGATGGAATGGGTCATCTGGTGACCGATGACGGGGAACTCATCGAACTTGAGCTTGGACTGATACTTGCCGTTGATGCTCTTGTGACCGATGAGACGGGCGGCGGTGATCTGGAGGCAGGGGAGAGGTGTAAGCAACAGGAGGCCAAAAAAAAAAAAAAAAAAAAAAAAAGGAAGAGTAAGGGAAAAGAAAAACACTGTAAAGCACTGGGACACTGCCGTACCATGTTGGTGGTCATGCCGTCACCGATGAAAAGGATCATGTTCTTGGCCTTCTTCTCAGTCGACAGGGGACGGACAGTCCAGGAGGCGGTGGTGGTCCTGTCGCCGTAGTACACCAAGGAGACCTCATAGTTGCCGGGCTCATGAAGGGCCAGGGTGCGCCAGATCCTGGAGGCGACATTGACGGTGGTCTTCTCGTCCTTGTCCTCGGCGTACAGGTCCTCGTACCAGGTGAAGGACCACGACTCGAGGTCGGGCTCGTCCAGGCCGAAGAAGTCCTCGATGGACTGGGGCTCCCCGCCGTCCTTGGCGATGGTGACGGAGAAGTCCTCGTCGGGCACGCCGTTGTTGAAGGCCTCGGAGCCGTTGACGGGGGCGTGGACCTCGACGCGGAGGTCAAAGTGCTGGCCTGGGAGGAAGTCGGCTTGGTCGGGAGGCAGGACGCAGCCCAAGTCGGGGCAGGTGCCGAGACGCTGGAAGGTTTGCGCGGATACCGTCGACAGGCCTGCCGCGACCAGGGCGGCGGCGATGCTGAACTTGGCCATGACCGTGATTTTTTTCTTCTTTCCTTTTCTTGGCCAATGAAGGCTTGAGTTGACTGGAGAGAGAAGGAAGAAAAGGAAGAAAAAGAAGAGAAGGGAGGGAAGGAAGGGGATGTGCGGATAGGCTTCGGAATGGCAACTGAGGGCGCAGTTGTAACTCTAATGAGGGGGGGCGTCTGGGGGAGAAACACAATGGCCATATATTTATAATTCCGTGGCGCAGGGACCACCAATATGGCGCACGAACGGCATGGAGAGGGGCGTCTGGCGTTGAAGGAATTTCCCCTTGATGATTTGGCGACCTGAAAGCTCCATCCGCCGTGGTAAGATGCCGAATGGACTGTCAGACACACCTCGTGGCTAGCTAAGCTAGCTCCTGAAGCTGCAGCCTGCAGCTGCCCATCTTGGCAGGTTCGAAAGCCTCGTCAGCTTCGTTCGATTACCTCGAAGGACCGGGGGCAGGGGAGATGCGCGTGTGGTAGGATCGCGACTTTACACGTCGAGACTGGGCGACGTGGGCGAGGTGGAAGAGGTGGAGAGGATGGACAGAACCTGACGGCTGGGACCAACGAAGGAGGGGGTGAGAGGGGGGAAAGAAGACGAAAAACAACGGCATGTGAGGGCAGATGTCCAACCGCTCATGTGAAGGAAGTGAGACACGTGCCGTCCCTTGACCGAGTGGATCGCGAGTCACATACCGAGTACGTTGTAGGCAATTCTCCGTGAAAGTGAAGGCGCGCATGTATTGAGTACGTCACTCCTTCCCCCCACGGAGGAGTACGAAGTACTCCCCACGAAGTAGCCGCGTGCTTCATGGGATGTGATTCGTCAATGGGTCGGGATGGACAGGAACAGTGAGGAGAAGAGCTTGGAAAGGAAGGAAGGAAGGGCCTGCCTGCCACAACGGCAGCAAGTAATCATGAGAACGACCCTGGATGTACAAAGTTACTAAGTCTGGCTCCCGGCCCCTCGTGCTCGATTGTGTACATTTGATTGGTTAATCGTCCTTTGGTTGGGCCTAAGCAGCGAGTCGGGCAATGTGGGGCCGGACGACGCGCATTATGCATCGCCGGCTTATTTCCCCCTTCCACCCGTGATGCGTGCTATGTTATATTACAACGACATGCTTTGGAAAACAAATAAAACTTTTAAGAAATATATTGCAGCGCATATGGGTATGGATGGTGCACCGGTGTAGGGACATCGGTTTGACCCGATTGACCGGTCCTCGGTTGAGGGCCACGGTGAATCTATACGTATATATATATATGTATATGTATGTATACCTATGTAAGACACTGAGTTTCACGTGTCCCGGTCATCAATTCAAGTCGACCGATAGATCATGCACCTCGTCTATCTCTCTCCCCTTCGTTCCCTTCCGACTTGGCCGATCCCTTCGCGTCTAGCTCGAGAGAACTCACATCTGGCACGAGAGGCGTCTCAGCGACGTCGTCGAGCTGGGTCGCTCCATCTGGGTTGGACTCATTCGCTGCGACACCGCCTTCCACGTCTCCTCCCGTTTCCGTCTTCTCCCCTCCACTCCCCCCACTCGACTTCGTCTCTTCCGTGACATCGTACTTTTCCCACTTGGGCGCGTTGGCCTTGCCCTGGCCCGCTTCGCTCTTGAAGTGATAACCCCGCGCCCTCGGTCGAGTACCGGTTCCCAGGGGTATCTCGGCCTCATACGCGGCCGCGAAGCTGCGGACGCATTCCTGGAACGACGCACCACCCGGCGGAGTCTCCAGGACCGAACGGATCGACTCGAAGAAGGTGCTCATGACGTGGTGGTTGTGGATCTGCAGCAGAGTCCACGCCAGCATCTCGTTGGCCTGGAGCAAATGGTGGACGTAGGCCCGGTGGTGCTTCGTACACGCGTAGCACGGGCAGCCTTCCACGAAGGGGCTGAGCGAGATGGCATGGTCGGGCGACCACATGTTGATCCCGAGGGGGAGGGGCGTGGCCGCCGTCGCCGCAGCGGGAGGGGGGAACTGGAATGCGAATGCCACACCCGCGTCCGATGCGATATTGACAAACGGAATGGTACAGATGTCGATGCCGGCCGCGACCTGCGCCAGGACGTCGTGAGGCGAACCCGGGAGTTGCATGGACAGGCGCGGCAACGGGCCAAGGGACTTGTGGTTCTCCAGCAGCTCGGGCAGGATGTCGACGCCGTAGACGGCAAGACCGGACAGGTGCTCCGCATGGTCCTCGGTAAGGGAGTTAAGGTACTGCCACTGCATGGGGTACGGGGCGTTCAGGACGGGTGCGAAGATGGAAATGTTGGCGTCACGCATCCTGTCCGAACGGCCGTCGAGGAGGAACTGGTCCATCCATTCGTCGGTACGCTCGGCCATGCGAAGGAGCTTCTTGGACGGCGGCGTAGTGCTGGTGTGGAACAGATCGGCTGGCCCCACGGCGATGTCTGGTTGCAGCTTTTCGACGTAGGTGGCATAATCGGTGATGTTGAGGGAGGCGGCGCCGGTGGATGTCCATATGGTAAGGTATTTGCTGCCGTTTCCAGCAGGCGTCCTGACGGCGGGACAGCGGCGGGGCCCTAGTATGGTGGCTAGATGTTGCGGGAAGGCGGTAAAGCTGTGTAGGACCTTGGACTGCGAGGGGGGGACTTGGAGAATGGCTGGGTCCTTCTTGCCTAGGACTAAATTTGAAGGAGAGTGGTGAGTCCCCGCGTATGGACATGCAGTGAGGGGGCCAAGGTAGGATGTGTGATGGGGGACTCACAGTCTTCGAGAGCTATGTGAGCGCCCCCGAAGGAGGTATGCCTCATTACGTTGTCGGGGGTGAGGTGGGGGACGACGCCTCTTGAAGCGACTGCGATGAAGTTGGGCGTCTCGATGGGACGGCGCCCGGGCAGGGAGAGCCTCCCGATGCGTGCTGGCAGGCCATCTCCCAGGGCGTTTCTGAGTACTCGGAACGGCATGTCCTTCTGCGACTCGGTTGGAGGGTCAGGCGCATCGGTCATGGTGACATGGCCCTCGATCTGCTGTGAAAATTTGCCAGTATGTGAGCCACGGCCCAGGCTGGTCCCTTGGTGGTCGTAGGATGCAGCGGCTTGGAATTCGAAGATGCTATGCAAGCATTGGGATATGGGCGTGAGCTGGAGGGTACTGGGAGCCTTGGCTCTGAATTCTGTGAAATCTCAGGTAGTCAAGGGCGGATATGAGGGGGAAAAGATGCGCGTCGAATCTCGAAATCCATTGTCACGTGTAGATAATATTGGCCCGTGCGCGACCCACAGCGAGCCTCTCCGTACGTTGCATGTATGTACCTAGGTACCCTACTACTAAAAAATAGCATCTCATCACGACTTCTATTGTCCTTTTCCTTAGATATCAAAAGAAAAAGAAGAGACAGGGTAATCAGACTATACCACTCTTTTAAAGGCTTGGTTAAGTTGGTTATTTAGATTAACCAAACTCCTGCTATTACTGCTACTCCTATTGTTGCTGTTGTTGTCGTCGTCGTTGTTGTTGTTATTGTAATTGACGGATAAACCGTACCACGCGCCACTTAGAGGAAGATAAAGTTCATCGACTCGAGCCACAGGTTAGGCTCGGCCAAATCAGACGGTCGCGCAGCGCGGCGTTGACGAGCGCGCCCTGCCCCGCTCGCTGGGCCAGCACTCCCTTCTCAAGGGATGATTGCCCTCGAGAGTCTCCTCGTGGTTCTCGGCGATGTGGCCCCGAATGCGGGTGGCCAGGCGGCGAGACCCCTACGGCGGCACGGAGCGCGCAGGAATTGGCCGGGCGTTCTGGGCCGTGTTGATATCCTCTATGGCGGTAGAGGCGACGACTCTGTTATTATGCGTTGCGTGTTCGTTATGGTCGTGATAGTTAGTTGGCGGTTTACTTAGTAGATCGAATCGTGTCTAGGAGGAAAAAAAAAAGAAAAAGAAAAAAAGAAAAGCAGGTACCGGAACCTGTTAAAGAGCTGTTATTAATTGGACTATAGTCCGATTAAGAGTTTGCTATAGTCCGAATAAGTCCACCCGATTATGAGGACGGAGCACGCCTTATATACAAAGGACCCCCTGAATGTATAGGGTACTCCGTTGGTGCCCTGCCGGTGATCCTCGTTGATAGCAAGGTTCCTTTTTGGAACCGACTGAAGATATCGTGAACCTAAAATAAGTGGGGCTTGTCGCAGGTAATTGACTCGTATGAGTAAGCACTCAGAACTATCGCGAAAAACGGAGGAAAGAGCTCCTCGTGCCCGGCCCACATAGGAAAGAGCTACCAAAGGAATTCTCCTTCCTTCCAAAGAATCACCAATCAAACATGACAGCCCCGCTAGTACGACCCACCCGTTAGAACCGGGGCTTACTTTTTACCCCACCTTTCTACCCGCGCCGAATCCGTTTCTTAGAACCGGTAATGAGAGTACAAAAGTATATGTTGCCTTCACTTCTGCGCCGCATCTCTCGCCGAGTCGCTCAACTGGCTTGGCGACGCTGTTTCTGGCTTCCCTCCCTCCCTTTTTACATTCCTTTTCTCTTTTCTTCCTTCTTTTTTGCGTGTACAGAATAGCATACTTCGGATTCATGGCGCCCATATTTTACATTTCGCTGTCCCTGTACACGTACCGTTAACCGTCGAGAGGTTGACCAGCATCTCGTTCTTCGGTAAGCCCAGGGATTCGATTCAGTCAACCATGCGATGGGCCCCTTGATCAGACCCAGGACTCTCGCTGATTGGTGTCCATGACACAGCCTCATCATCCTTCAACCGCTTTTCAAAGCATCCCAACCTCTTCCTTCTTTTCCCATCCCCTTTCCCCCCGATCTTCCTCTTCCCCTAGCATGGTGAATGAGGACAATAATGTCGAGAACACGCCTCTTCTAACCGACATGGAACGAAACGAAGCGGCCGAGAGGCCTGCCGATGCCCTCTCCAAGAAAAGACCGTCCGTGACCCACACGGAACTCCCGCATCCGGATAACCCACTGGACGACGCGACGACGACGGCCTACCCTCGCGACAGGGAGGGAAACCGAGGTGACGGGCTCGTACTTGAGAACACCTTTTCCTCGGCCCCACGGTTCATGCAGGACCGGGAAGAGAATGAGGCCCAGGACTCGTGGAAACGGTGGAATTGGGTTCCCTACCCCGTTCGTCGCTTTTCCAAGGCCGCGTCGCGCTGGGCTCGAGGGCCCGTTCACCCAAAGCAATGGAAGATCGAACCCTTTTTCCCGCGCATTCAGCATTCCCCGCTCTGGCTCGTAGACCAGCTCGTTCCCGGACGTCTTCGCCTCCGGCGCGTCGCCCTCGTGTTTCTCTACCTCGCCGTCTGGGTCGTCACCTTTGCCCTGGTCAAACGAGAGGGGACGCTCGCCTCCGACTTGGCCGGATGGGGGGAACCGAGTAATATCGGATGCGGCGCCACCTACTGGGGTGCCGGGAACCGTTGCGGCCTGCATGGGAACGACTGCCGGCCCTTCAATGGCAGCGGTTTCGCCTTCCGTTGCCCCGCCAGCTGTCGGGACCACCGTGTGCTCAACCCGCGCGCCGTGGGCGACCAGGAGATCATTTACCAGCCCTTTGTCATTGGCGGTCCCAGTGACGCCGACGGCGGCGGTATGCCTATCTACAGGGGCGACTCGTTCATCTGCCCGGCGGCCATCCACGCCGGGGTCGTCTCCGATGCCGAGGGTGGGTGCGGCGTCGTCCGCCTCGTCGGCCAACACGAAGGCTACGTCGGCTCGAGCCGCAACGGCATCGATAGCATCCCTTTCGACTCGCATTTCCCGCTCTCCTTCACCTTCGAGCCCGACGTCGCCTGCCACGCGCGCGACATGCGCTGGGACCTGCTCGCCATCTCCGTCGTCTTCTCCTCCGTCCTCTCCCTCTTCACCACGTCGCCGGCCCTCTTCTTCTTCGCCAGCTTCGTCGCCGTCTTCTGGCACGTCGGCATGGCCTCCGACCCGCCCCCGCACGCCTCCATCCCGGGCCTCGTGTCGACCGTCCTGGGCAGCTTCCTGCCGGCCATGTTCTGCGCCTGGGTCATGTACGACAAGATGGGCGTCCGGCGCACGCTCGGCGGGCTGACGGCCCAGGTCGAGAAGACGGTCCTCTGGCTCGGCGCCTGCTGGGTGGGCGCCCTGACCAACTACACCCTCGGCTTCATCCCCATCTCCCGGCTCACCGCGCACGATCTCCGCCAGCAGCCCGGCGCCCAGGCCGCCCTCGCTGTTATTATCATCGTGCTCTTCTGCATCGTCGTCGTCCAGGCGTGGTTCTTCCAGCAGGAGGGCCGCCTGCTGAACCACCTGCGGCTCTACGGCGTCTTCCTCCTCGGTATCCTCGTCGCCATCGCCCTGCCCGGCCTCGAGCTGCGCATCCACCACTACATCCTCGCCCTGCTCCTGCTGCCGGGCACCAGCATGCAGACGCGACCGTCGCTGGTGTACCAGGGCTTGCTCATCGGCCTCTTCATCAACGGCATCGCCCGCTGGGGGTTCGACCCCGTCCTGCAGACCCCGGCCGCCCTGCAGAGGGACGCCCAGCACAACTCGCCCCTGCCGGTCGTGCTGCCGCCGGCCGTCGACCTCGGGGACGCCCTCTGGACCATCAACCTGACGTGGGCGGTGCCGGACGCGCCCCGGTACGACGGAATTAGCGTCCTCGTTAACGACGTGGAGCGGTTCCGCGCCTACTTTGACGACGAAGATATGTCCCCCGGGGACCAGCAGGACAGCTTCGTCTGGACGCGCGATCCGGAATCCCGCTTCAACGAGTATTTCCGATTCGGGTATATGGAGGGGAGCGCGACGTGGGATTATACCCGGGCGGGTGTGTGGAATGCCGAGGGCGAGTGGGTGGAGATGCCGCCGGGTCCGAGCAAGGTCCGGGTGAGGAGGGAGGCGGGAGAGGCGGAGGAGCATCTGGTGCGGAGGAGGCGGAGTCTAGAGGGTACTTAGACTAAGTGCACTAGATGGCACAGCGTTTTGTATACAGAGATTTAGAATACATATACTAGACTTTGAATCTATAGAGCATGCTACGGTATATGTACAGTGACGAGACAAACCTGTCGAGCCGATGTACTTACAACACCACGTTATAGGTGTGCGTAAGTAGGTATATCGGCTCGACACTTGTGTCGAGTTACTAGTAGTATGTTTGTCTCCCTATCTCCTGTCTCCCGTCCGCCCCCCGGCTTGCCACCTAATAAGCACAGCAGATAACCACCTCCATTGCCCATTCTTCAGAAATAATAGCAAAGAACGGAAAATGTAACTGGAGATCTTTATGCGAAAACGAATACGATTGGATTTTACGTGACCATGTCCTGTGGGACTACCTCAGCTCGATATATGGACATGGGGTACCTCGGTACACTGAATACGAATACGACCAACGTTGCCATTCTGTAAGTAGACCTCGATTTTTATATTTAATTATTTTTGCCTTTCCTCTGCAGGCGCTCTTCTTCTGGACTTAATGTTTCTCTTCTTTAAAATACTTCCCTGTGTTCACATAGACTTGGGTGATCAACCTCAGGGGGTCTAGTTCACCAGCTTCGCCAGGCCCAATACCTCTTCCATTACTTCCCATACCATTATTCTGATCGACGGCACGATGATCTTTCCTATATCTTGGTTACCTTGGATCGGAAGCGGAGGCTGGCTCGTCCAGATCCCGGCTTATACCGTTGGGGTCTTGATCGGTGCCATTTCGCTCAACGTCCTCTGGCAGTTTCTCCCACGGCCAAAGACGGAGCCTCCTCTGGTCTTCCACTGGATCCCCTTTATCGGGAATGCCGTCTCGTACGGCGCGGACCCCTTTCGATTCTATGTCCGGTGTCGTGAAAAGGTTTGCGTTTCAACCTCCCACACAAACCATTCGCTAACTTGCCCGATAGCACGGCGACATCTTCACCTTTATCCTCTTCGGCACAAAAATGACAGTCTACCTCGGCATCCAAGGCAACGAATTCATCCTCAACGGCAAGCTCCAGGACGTCAACGCCGAGGAGATCTACTCGCCCCTCACCACCCCCGTCTTCGGCCGCGACGTCGTCTACGACTGCCCCAACGCAAAGCTCATGGAGCAGAAGAAATTCATCAAGTTCGGCCTCACCCACCGGGCGCTCCAGTCGCACGTCCAGCTCATCGAGAAGGAAGTCCTCGACTACATCGCCTCGGCCCCGGCCTTCGGGCACGGCCAAGCACGCACGGGCACCGTCGACATCACCACCGCCATGGCGCAGGTGACCATCTTCACCGCGGCGCGGGCGCTGCAGGGCGCCGAGGTCCGCGCCAAGCTGACGACCGAGTTCGCCGACCTGTACCACGACCTGGACGGCGGGTTCCGGCCCATCAACTTTGTCATGCCGTGGGCGCCGCTGCCGCAGAACCGCCGACGGGACGCCGCCCACGCCAAGATGCGCGCCGTGTACACGGGCATCATCCGCCAGCGGCGGGCGTGCGGCATGCGCGACCAGGGCGAGGAGCCCGATATGATCTGGAACCTGATGCGGTGCACCTACAAGGACGGACGGCCGGTGCCGGATACGGAAATGGCGCATATGATGATCACGTTGCTGATGGCCGGGCAGCATAGCTCCGCGTCGTCGAGCGCGTGGATCATGCTGCGGTTGGCGGCGCGGCCGGATATCGCCGAGGAGCTGTACCGGGAGCAGGTGGTGAATTTGGGTGGCGGGAGCGGCGCGGGCGCGTCGTCTCTGCTCCCACCGCTGCAGTACGAGGACGTGGACAAGCTGCCACTGCTGCAGAACGTGGTCAGGGAGACGCTGAGGGTCAATTCGTCGATCCATACGCTCATGCGCAAGGTGAAGAACCCGATGCCGGTGCCGGGGACGGACTATATCATCACGCCGGATAAGGTGCTGGTGGCGTCGCCCATCGTGACGCACATGAGCGCGGAGTACTTCCCGGACGCCGAGACGTGGGATCCGCACCGCTGGGATGCGAGGATGGCGGGAGACGAGGAGGGAGACGCCGCGGAGGATCTGGTCGACTATGGGTACGGAGCCACGTCCAAGGGCACGAGGAGTCCGTATCTTCCCTTTGGCGCCGGGCGGCACCGGTGCATTGGGGAGAAGTTTGCGTACGTCAACCTCTGCACGATTGTTGCCACCATGGTGAGGAATTTCCGGTTCAGCACGCTCGATGGCAAGTCGTGGGTGCCGCCGACGGATTATTCTTCTCTGTTCTCACGGCCTAGCCAGCCTGCCGTGGTTCGATGGGAGAGGCGCTTTCCTGTGGGGTGAGAAAAGGAGCTGATTAGAGGACGGCGGGAGATGGATGCCAACCAGAGTATTTAGGTCCTTCGCAACGGACAAGCTGGCACATACGACCATACCCACTGGAAAGCTCGGGATCCCGTCCGCTCTCCCATAGATAAGCCAGTGAGGGCCGGATTAGTAGTTGGGTCGGTGACGACCAGCGAATACCCGGTGTTGTATGTTTTTCTCTTTTTTTTCTTTTTTCCTTTTTTTTTTTCTTGTATGCGATATGCAACGAATGCGTGGAATGTACTTAATAGGTGTATAACCCAGCCACACGCCACAGACTCCACATTGAGACATCCCTAAATTCACTGTCTACGCCACACCGTCGCCCAGGGTGGTCTGAGCTTGCACGACACTTAGTACGTGCTCTGTTCGCACCGCCAACTTCGATTAACCGTCTGCCCCCCCTTGATGTCCTCAGTACGCCGTCAACCCTCGATTATCTATTTCTTTTTCCCGCCCGCTTTCTTTGTCGGTAATGTGGCGGGAACACAGTACGGCATCGTCCACCCCGCCAGGTTCTGCCTGTTGAAAACCGGGACGAAGCAGAGGACGACGATATGGCAATGGCACAACGACGACATGACCTCCACTACCGCCTCCCTGCCCCGACATCAATTCGGAACCCCTTTGCAGCCCTCCGCCAGGATCCCAGACCTCTATTTAGGCCCCTCAGAGATGCCGCAAATGGACGATTCTGCCGTGTAGCAGTCGGAGGCTCCTCGACCCGGTACCATTTCCATCATGCCCGCGAGATTGGCGACTTCGCCTTGGTCTACGATTACGTTCAACGAAGCCTCGTGATCGTGAGTTCTACGTCATACAACGAAATATTGACTTGTTCTACTACCCAGGCTTCAGCTACTGGGATCGCAACCCGAACATCTGGCGAGGCGAAGGCGGGAGGAGACGACATTGCAACAGACTCCATGAGTCAGTCCATCGAGTACCCAGAAAACCCCAGCAAAATACCAGACCCCATTCCATGCCCCGAGTTGGTCTTGGGAGGCTTTGGTGATGGCCCATAAGTGCTCTGATACTGTCAGCACAAGACGTTTACGAATCCCTGGTACCCCGGTCCCCACGTCTCGTTCGATGGTCAGAGTGATGGACTGGGCTGAAGTTGAGATCGGCCCCTTTGGACTCAACATGCATGATGCGCTCCCTCCAGCCCGTAGCGCGGGTCGGCAGTGTTCTCAACGACCGACGAACCAACATGACAGTTCCCCTGGTCGAGAATGAGGTCGAGAATGAGCTCTGGCATGGACTTGTCCCCGGAGTCAAGGACCCGAAGGTCGAGGAGGCTCGTGAGATTATTCCGGACGATGAGCCTTTTACCTCGATAGAATCAATTGTAACATTGTTTAACTTGCCCTGGGGTGGTGACATTCGAAGCCTACATTACATGTAGCCTTCCCTCTCCGTCGCAAGGCCCGGTTTATTTACAAAGACCATGTATTTATTCAGGGGCTGAAAAGTAATCGTGTAGCCTTCCCGAAGGTCTTGGTCACGCTCTTTAGCCGCACGGTTTACGGCTTTTTCTGTTATCATTTCATCTCGTTTCAAGGCTCTGTCGATCGATTCGCTCCATTCTTTCAGCCACAGGATAGGGGTCGCCTCAGCGGCGAGCCTTGCTTTGCCTGCAAAACGGGGCAACTTATGAACATACATGCGTGGGCACTGCATCGCGCTCTGTGCCTCCGTGAACTGGGAGTGGTCACCGAGCTGCCTTCTACCAGGAATCGGGCGAGACGCCGTATATCTGCACCTGGCTGACGAACATGCCGGTTTCGTCGTGGAATCAATACCACTTTGACGTTCGTAGCCGTGCTGAGCCTGGTGGGCAAGGCGCTCGAGGCCCGGACTGGTGGACCACTTACCTCGGCACATGGGATGATGTGATGTTAAGTATTTGTTGCGCGAGCGGGAGAAAGGGGGCCGTGGTTCTCAGGATGGAATCGACATGCATTGAAAAGATTCCTACAGTTCCTACATTCCACCCCCGGACTGGAACGACCTATGAACGTGTGTCTTGGCCGTACGATTATGATTCCAGGCCTGCATTCGCCTTAGATGGGTCCTGAAGGCTGACGGGCGTCACCGGCTTTGCCACAGAGTTGCCTGCCACACCATTGCCGTTCGTCAGAATGTCTCAAAGGTTCCAGGCCCTGGGCAGTCGGACCTACAATGGGGCAACCGTCTAACCACGCACGTAGGGTCGATCCTCCCTCATCCATCGGGGTTCCGATACGGCAAATGTGGTGAACGGGGTTCTCGGTAGATGTTGAGGACGCTGCACGTACGGGTAGATTCGCTCCTCCGCCCTCCGTTGTTGGCTTGGCAAAGGAGCGATCACGCCATTGTAGTTCTGCATGTTCGCCTCGAGAGTCGAATCACTCGATAATGCCAATGTTCATATGGCGCCCCGGTCATAAGGTCAACGGACCTCTTTCCGCAGGTCTTGGTACAGTTTCTTCCCTAGACGAGGAAGCAAAGGGTGAAGGATCTGAAGCCTGGTGGTTCACCGTTCACCACCGTACGGTCCGTATCCCGTATGGCATCCGTACAAGGTTGTGGCGTCTGATATGACGGGGGGAGGGCACCCTCTCTGCTCGCGGTTGAATTAGGGACGCCCCGACCCGTGTGTGCATCTGCATGCTAGACAATTAAGTAATTGTATGCCCCCTGTTCGGTCTTTTCTGGCCACTCAATCCCCTTTTGGGCGATCGCCGATGCGGAGCCTCGATTGGGACATGAACCTCCGAGGTCCCAGTACCGTAAAAGCTCAACAGACATATAAAAAGTAACAGTACATTTGCACTTCAAGACAGCGTATGAGTTGCAGAGATCTGGGCTTGTCCATCCTTAGGACTTCTTTATCATGATGTGCCTGTGAGCGGGCATCGGAGGCCCAGACATAAGCGAGGCGCGGCATGGGGTGAGCCGTCCCTGTCCAAAAGGGCTTGAGGTGGCGGCAAGGATCGAACAGGGGGGGCCAGGGCCAGTGTTCCTAAAATACACCTTCATCTCGGGTTGTGGATACAGTGGGGGTGGGTGACCGTGCCTCTACCGGTCTGCCGATGCGCCATGCAGGAATGGCACGTCCTCTTTAGAAGCCAACCAGCTTTGGCCGATCTGTTGCGCGCGAAGAACATACCATGTAGGGCGGGCAAACCGGCAGGGCTTTCGAAGCATCCCAGCTCGCCTAGTAGCACCTATGGAGTCAAATTAGCCGAGATAGTGGTGATATTCACGGAATCCAGCCCTCGACTACATGTGTGGGAAGGATACTGCCTACATACGCCACATCTCAGCAGTGGTATGTACATCCACTACGATTGGAGAGGCACAGGTGAGGTCGGCAGAGTATGAAGGCATGCCACACGGTCCTGATGTTCGAAGGGTGGTTATATCAATATCGTGCTGGTGCCCACCAAGTCCGTCCTCCTGACCTACCTCGGGTCCAGCTTTTCCCTTTTTCGTTATATGTTGTGTTCAATGCCAGCATAAGGTCTAGGGAAAAAAAGGGGGGAAGAAAAGAAAGAAGAAAGAAAAAAAGGAAAAGATGTTCGGCACCCTCAATGTCCAGCCCGAAGTGCCATTGACATTCGTCGAGAACCCAGACTTGGCCTCGGCCCTCAGCCGGAGTCGGCGAGACAAACCACATGTTTCCTGCAAGCTGTGTAGATTAAGAAAAGTGAGTATTGTATTTCCCCAACCCCCGTTCCCTTGATCCGAGACAACAAGAACACGACCGAATCGTTGGGCCCCCTTTTCCCCCCTCATCACACCGCCCAACCTGTGCAACGCTGGAAGCACGCACGCACGATCAATCTCGACCAAAGGCCGGGCCCGTCGTATTCCCGGCTAGTGTTGACCAACGGACAGAGACAGTCTTGTCAAACAATGGAACCTTGTTGCTGATTTTTTCGCCTTGCGTCTCTCTCGCACCCATAGGTCCGATGCAGCGGCGACCCCCTGGGCTGCGACAAATGCGTCGCCATCTCGGCGGAATGCCAGTACCCGGCCCGCGACACCCGTCGGAAGAAGCGCATCGACTCGGCCTTGTCGCATGAATCAAATGCCAGCAGCAATGCCGGCAGCAGCTCGGAACAGGCCACGTCCATGAACCACGGCGTAAGCTCCGGTGCCGGTGCCGCAGGCCCGAGACCGCCTTCGAAGCAGCACCACCAGCATCGGAAGGAGCAGCAGCAGCAGCAGCAGCAGCAGTCGTGGCCCTATGCGGAATCGGCAGGTGACACCGGATGTCCGAGCTTGGGGACAGCCGGCATGGTCACATTCGACGAGTGGCAGGAATCGGATCGGAGCGCCTTTCTTCACCCCATGCCGGAAGGTCCGCTAGATCCGCTCGGAGAAGGCGGCAAAGACGGTTTGGGCGATCACTTGATGAACGACCCTTTCTTCCGGGGCGATGACGCATTTAATGGTGCGTGTGGGCTCCAAATGGCGGAGACGCCTGGTTTCTCCCTGCATTTGTCTGTAGCTAACACTCAGCGCACGGCCTGCAGTATACGCAGCCTCCGAGAACTTCGACCACATGTCCTCATCCAACAGCTTTCCCAGCCCGGACGACGGTCTACCGCCATCATGGATGATATCCATGGACTCGAGAGCCGGGACCGCCGATATGGACCGCCGCCACAGCAATAGCAGCAGCCGGAGCAGTAACCACGTGCGGCACGAGTCGTATTCTCGCAAGTTCGCCTCGGGCCAGACCGGCTGGCCGGACAAGGGTCCCGGCACACCGGGCCAAACATCGCGCATCCTCAACCCGACGTCCGCTCCCCGAGGATCGCAAACAAACGGTTCATCGGCAGCAACGCCAACGACAACAACCACGCCAACTAGCGACGGGAGCTCACCGGGTGGCAGCTGCAGGTGCCTGTACCTCACGGCGCGACTGTTGGAGGACCTCGGGGCCAAGAGCGCCAAGAGCGACCCTACCTCGATGGACGTCCAGTTGGGCGACTTTCGCGACTCCCTGCGGCAGATCACGGCGATCCTGGAGTGCCAAAAGTGTCTGCGACGAACCGAGAACAACATGCTGCTCGCCATGGCCGGCCGGTATATGAGCATCATCTGCGACCAGCTTGTCGGATGCTATGTGCGCCTGCACGAAGCGCGGGGGAGTGAGGACGGCGGTCCGGAGCGGTTCGGGTGGAGAACGGAGCCCAATTCCGGGGCGGCGTCGGCCCCACCCTCCTCATCCTCTTCCACGTCATCTTCGTCGTCGTCCTCGGGGGCATGGAATGAGGCCAGCGGCGGTGCGGAGCTGGAGGCTGGGAAGATGAGCAGCCGCCCCGCGTCGGACGGCAGAGCGGCGGCGGCGGTGGTGGGAGCGGAAGCGGCGGCGGCGGCCGACGAGATGTGGTTCTCGACGTACCGGGTCGAGGGCAGCTGGGAGTGGCTTCAGGTTCTCACCACTCTGGTGACGGTCCAGATAACCGGGTTCTGCCAGGTATTGGCCAAGCTCAAGACGCGCGCCGGCAGCCAGAGGGGCCAGCTGGAGCTCTTGGTCGAGGCCGAGGAGAGGACCCAAACGGCTAGGAATAGACTACGGACGAGCTTAGATAAAATGAATGTGGACATGGACTAGTTAATGATTTACAAAGTATAAAAGTAGCGATTTTTTCCAAGTTTCGCGCTTGAGGGAGGAAGAACCACGGGCCGAGATGTATAGCCGACGCATGGACGCCCCTTTCCGGACTCCGTGACCGGCCCCACTCCGTTCCATTTCCCCACTTTTCTCGGTCGAAGGTCGTCCGAGCCCTCAATGACCATGAATTGCTCATCTTGATTGCAACATGAAGGGCTGCACCAAAGTTGAAATAACTGACATTTTGATCAAGCATGGAAAGTCATCAATGCCAATTATGGCGTGGGTGTTGAGGCCAGTGAAATGATTGAGCGAAACAGCAGAAGCGTCAAGACTTGGGCAAACTCAGCTCCCTTGGGCTCACCGGGAGAAAGGAAGCTGTACTGGTCGTATCGGAATAAGACATTCAATTTAAATATATGTAATGTTATTATAGTTTTGTCGATCGTTGAATGTCAATTTGTCAAATCTATAAAATGTGATTAAATAATACATAACATGAGAACAGTGTTGCTATGTGGACTGGAAGTTGCACGAGAACAGTCTATGCTGCCCGATGCTTAGTTGAACGTACTGAGAAGCTTCCATTCTGAGTACCTGCACGAATTACATTATTTTACCGGTCCTAATATGCTCTGGACTTTCCTTACTTTGTACATAATCACGAATTGATCTTACAGCGTCGCATTGAACCAATGAATCGAGTAAAGGGACATGACCCGTCGGCGAATAGGAGAATTAACAATGCTTTGATTCTTGGCACCTATGCTTCCATCCTTCCGTGCCCCCTTTAATGGCGCCCGGCATGCCTAGCGTTATTAACTACATGCACCCCTCAATTTGAGGCCTTGGCCTGGCGGGCGGCCGCGGCGCCCTCCTCATCGTAGGCCTCGACGTCAATCTCAAAGTGCATCTTGTTGGAACCCAGGGCCGTGACGCCCAGCTCGGTCCAGACGGGCTGGTGGTTGGGCATCCACTTCCGGATGTTGTAGATGATGCGGTCGTGCTGGGAGGGGATGTCGGTGCTGTAGGTGACGATGCGGTAGACCTGGGAAAAGCCCTTGCCGCCGGCGTGCTTGAGGTTGTAGTCGCAGTTCTCAAAGGCCTGGTCGATCTCGTCGAACAGGTTCTCGTGGACCAGGGAGTCGAAGTTGAACTCGGTGGCCTTGGCGTCCCAGCCGCCTGACTAGGTGTGAGCAAGATGGAAGGGGGGGCAGACGGCAGAAGTGAACGGCTGGGCGCTTGGAAGGAATCGGAAAGTTCCTCTTACCTTGTCCAGAGCAGATGATGCGATCTCCCACACGGACAGCCTGGGCGTAGGATAGGTTCTTCTTTGCCCACTCGCCCCAGCCGGGGTATGCGTAGCATTGTAGGTTGGACATGATGGGAGAATAGAGTGCGCCGCAGCTATTGGGAATAATGAAATGTCAAAGGCTGGACAGTGGAAATGAGTAGGCAGGCAATGTCGAACACACACACACTCTCTCTCTCCCACACTCTCTTCTCTCGGACAGGGGCTTTACATATTAAAGTAAGAGTGGTGTACCGTGTAGGTTCAAGACCGTTTCTCGGAGCTGGGTGAGTCGGAGTGAATTCCTTCCATGACGCCAAGCATGGTATTTTCCGGAAAAGGGAAATGCCAAAATGGCCTCTCGGGTCAATTGTGTTGGTGTAACGGTGCCAACGGCATGTGAGTGAGTGTCACCCGCCGGCACAGTTGGTGCAAGCCGCAAAGGGTCCTGCAGCGTGCTTCCAACGAGACTAAATGGCAAATCAGGAACGGTCCGAAGGACGGCAAATTTGCGAAGGTCAGCTCCCTATAGGCTTGGCCGCAGGTCTTTCACATGTGAGTAGAACGACGCAGTATTGCGGGATTTTGCAGAAGATGCATGCATAAGAAGAATACGATATCTGTTAGTGCCAGATGTCCGATGTTGATGCGTATTATCAGTCAGTCTTCGACAAGAACAAAAGAAGAGGAACAACCCGACGGCTTGCCCCGGTCCAACGCACGATGAGCAAGGATTCAAGACCGGGCAGGCAAACGCGCTCTTGGAAGGACTTGGCGCCCCGCCTTCCTTTATATCACCGCATATTCGTAACGACTCGGCGTGGGGGGATTGGTAAGCAACATTGCTTATAAAGACGACGTTATCATAAAGTTCTGGACACGGGCCGATTTGTGCTAGACAGTCGTGGTCTAGATCAAAGTTCTGTTACTTAGGTTTCACGGCACATTCGTCTATGACGACCAGACATGTCTCTGGCTGACTTACTCCTATTGCTGACCGCGTGGGCCCAAGTGCCGTGGTCCACTGCGCGGGACCGGGTTCCCTATTCCGTACCGTGCCGTATTAATCTAGATCCTAATAACTTAGTGTCCCGTCTATATTAATCGAAACCGGCCAATAAGAAAGCATTCTATTAAGCGTATTTAACTGATTATTTAACACTATACCTTGTGTTTCGTAGAAATCTAGTATATACTTACTAATACTTAGTTATTAATACTAAAACTTATAGAAAGATATAGTAGGCGGTTATCTTTAGCTAGGTATATCGGGAAAGTGCATCGTGCGCTAAAAGCAATATACTATAAATACGGGTAATCTAGGATAATCCGGTATATAGCCTAATCCTATACGATAAGGGATCGTGTATATAAAATAATAGATTATCCTATAAAGTTATTACGGACATAATCCATTAAAGCCAGGGATAGCCTGGATAGGAGGAAATAATATGCCTTAATAGTTACGAAGGGGATTAGATAGGGTATAGTATTCGAAGATAAGTGATCGAGTCGGCTCCGGGACTAGCACTATCCGGACCGGTCTAGTATAGTGTGATAAGGAGGACCACCGGCGGATAGATCGAGGTTCTAGGAATAGCTTTAAGGGGATTCTATAAGGTTCTAGGGAGAGGCTCTGGTTATCTATAAAAGGGGTAGGTAAAGCTAAACTCCTGACTTAGAGGTTTAGCGAATAATTTAACTCTTAATTCGACCTATTAGTTTATATCTGCCTTTCTTTATTATCTTATAACGTCTCTTTACTCTTTACACGAAAACCCCTAATATATTATTTACTTAACCGTTTTAACGGGTATAATAACCGTTAAGAGTTATAAGTATAATTCACCTTTATTAGTTAGCTAATAAATAACTATACCTCCTTATACGCGCTTTAGTACTACTCCTCCTAAGGATAGAGACCACGAATCGGTTTATAAGTATACGCTATCTTTTAGTCCTAGAAGTAACACCACCGCGCCTCTGCCTAGTAAATAGGAGACTATTATCCCGTAGGGCCCTTTAGAGCTATAGCCAGGACCGTCTCTAGTACCTTAGCGTAAGCCTCCTATAGCCCCTTAGCGTAAAACACCTATAGCTCCCCCGGCTAATACTATAAAGCCACTATCTTATCCTTAGTCGGATATACGTTTTAATATTAAGGAACTAAAGAACTATTCTCCGGATTAACTACTTCCTAAGGAGCTAGACTTCCTCCTAAACCACTATAAGGAACGTAAAAAGCGAGAGCGTAAGTTAGAACGTCTAGAAGCTATTTATCGTGGCGAGGACCTAGATACTACCCTACCCCCTTACTCGGCGAACCACTACTATCCCTAAGGTAGTCGCGGCGATCTATTTAAGGTAAACCTTCCTACCCTAAAATAGGACGGTAAATCGTATAACTAGTTTAGAACCTTTATAGAGGAGATTAAGGAACGCTTTTACCTTAATCTAATTAGTTTTACGATAAAGGCGAAGAAGGTTTATTTCGCCGCTAGTTACCTTGAAAGGAACATAAAGTCCTATTAGCGAGCCTATTAGAGGAGGACCTATAGTTCTTTAATAGAAGCGATATAGGCCGAGCTAAAGGCCTTCCTGACCGAGTAATTAGTTAATAATAAGACCCGCGAGTTATTAGTTACGGAATAAATCTTTTCGGAACGGACCTCTTAGTAACCCGGTTAGACCTATAATTAATTTCTTAATAAGTTAGATTCCTTATTTAATAAGGTGTTTATCCCCCTTCCTAATAAGTGGCGTATATAGTTTATTATATCTAAACTAAATAGACCTCTACGCGATTAAATTATTACTAGGATTCTGCCTAAGACCTTTTAAGAGCTAAACGTCGCGGCTTACTAGGCTAAAGTTATATTATATCGTAAGGGTAAACCGTCTAATTAGGACCGCGGCTATTATATACCCCGTGATTAGGGTTAAAAGAGGAAGCGCGGAACTAATAGTAAACCCTCGGTGCCCTAAACCAGCGGTTCTTATAAGGACTCGCCTACGCCCCCTGCTATTATAACCGCGGCTATCGCTACTGCCCCTGCCTAATAGCGGGATAACCTTAGCGGAACCTTAGAATTCTTAGGCCCTTAGAAATATTACGAATACGGAGATAAAGGCTATATTCGACCTTTTTACCCTCGCTTATAGAATAAGCGGGCCGGCTAAAGTTCTACCTTAGCTATTAACCCTAATCAGGATACTATAGCCCCTAGTCGACCCACTTTAGGTTAGGTATAGGCCCTACCCTAAGCCCTATAGGGTTAGGCCTAGGATAACGCGCCGTCCGAGTTAAACCCTCCCCCTAGTCTAGTAAGGGCAAAGCTAGATATACGACTAAATGGTGGATAGGACCGTCGAGTTATAATTCTGGATAGCGCTACTAACTTCGATATTATCAATAAACGCGTAATACCCCCCGGTAAAATAATTACTAGACCTCCTAAGGAAGTTAGGTGGTTAAGTAAGGAATATATAACCTGGATACTCGGATTAGTCTTATTTATAGTTCGGATTATAGATAGTTAGAATCGTACACGGATATAGTATATAGAGTTATATATTATAGATTTAGGTAAAGATAGGTTAGAGGTTATCCTCGGGATCCCCTAGTTAACTAAGTATAATCTAATAGTTAACTAGGCAGAGAAGAGTTAGACGTTTCGGATTTAAAAGGAGGAGTTAAAGTTTATAGGTTTATAGAAGGAGTTAAAAAGGGCTATAAATAGGGCGAAGGTAACTATTAGACTCGTTAGGTCTTAGGTAACGCGGGTTAGCCGTGTTTAAGCTCTTATCTCGGAGGACACGACCACGCTTACTCCCTTACCTAAACCACTACCCGAACCCCCGGAGGACCCCTTACCCGCGGGTTAAGAAGAGTTATTAGTAGCCGTGCCGGAGTAGTATTATAAGTTCTTAAATATATTTAACGTGGTAAAGGCCGGTAAGCTGCCTAGTTATTATTAGTAGGACTACGGGATCGAGTTAGAGGAAGGGGAGACGCCCCCGTTTAGGCCGATTTATCTATTAGCGGAGGAGGAGTTAGCGGCGTTACGGGAGTACCTTTAGGGTGCCCTCGCTAAAGGTTAGATCCGTTACTTTACTAGCCCTACGGGTACTCTTATTCTTTTTATACCGAAGAAGGGTAGGAAGTTAAGACTATATATGGATTATCGGGGGTTAAATAAGGTTACTTATAAAAACCGCACGCCGCTCCTATTAATATATAAGATTATAGACTGGCTTTTATTATTAAAGGTCTTTACTAAGCTAGACCTTAAGGACGCCTATTATCGACTTTATATACGACCCGGCGATAAATAGAAGATAGCTTTTAGGACTCGCTATAATTATTTCGAGTACTTAGTTATGCCTTTTAGGCTTACTAATACCCTAGCTAGCTTTTAACGATATATTAATTAGGTATTAAGTAGGCTAGTCGACACGATTTATATAGTCTATCTAGACGATATCTTAATTTATAGTAAGGACCTCGAGGTTTATCGAGTATATATTAAGGAGGTTTTAGGGAGGTTAAGGGAGTGGTCGTTATACGCGAATCCGGAGAAGTATATATTTAGGACTTAAGAGGTAGAGTTCCTAGGCTTTATTATTAGAGTGGATAGGGTTTATATAGATTAGTCTAGGGTTAAGGCTATCCGCGATTAGTAGGAGCCGAACTCGGTAAAGACTATTTAAATCTTCCTAGGTTTTACTAGGTTTTACCGGCGTTTTATTAAGAATTATTTAAAGATTACGGCGCCGCTCTTAGACTTAACGAAGAAAAGTGGAGTAAAGGGGGTGTTCGTGTTATCTATAAGGGAGAAGGAGGCTTTCGACGAGTTACGCTAAAGGTTTTAGGAGGCTCCGGTTTTATAGTATTTCGATCCTAAGTTACCTATTTGACTAGAGCTAGATATATCGGGGTTTGCTTTAGGGGCGGTGATTAGTTAGTGTATAGATCGGGTATAGTATCCTATCGCGTTTTTTTCGAGGAAGCTTAAGGGTGCGGAGTTAAACTATTCGACCCCGGACACGGAGTTAATAGCTATTATTAAGGCGTTCCGGTATTAAAGGCACTACCTAGCCTATAGCCAGACCCTAGTAGAAGTTCTAATAGACTACCTTAATTATCGGTACCTAATAGATAAGCCAAAGATTAAGCCGTAGTATACGCGATAGCTAGAGGAGCTATCGGTGTTTAACTTTAAAATTAAACACCGGCCGGGAGCTTAGAATCCGGCTAATAGTTTATCGCGAAAGCCGTAGTATATTTCCGATTAGGCGGACCTGGACGCGGAGCGTTAGAAGCCTATTAAGAGGTTTACCTATAAGTTTATATTAAAAGTGGTGGAGAAGGCGGGCAGAGCACCTAGGGTTTCTAAGGACTTAATGCTAAGTTTAAAGGAAGAGGTGGCCGATACCTAAAGGGATAATCCCTTTTATGTTTCTTTGTTTAGGAAGGACCGGTTATCTAACCCGTGGTTAAGGGATTAAGAGGGCCTAATCCTTTTTAGAGGTCGCCTTTTTATCCTAAATATATAGGGGTTAAGGAAGAAGATCCTATAGGCCTTCCACGATAAACCCACCGCTAAACACTATGGTTCCGGTAGAACGATTAAGAGGATTTCGGACTTATTCTATTAGGAGTATATATCCCGGGATATAAAGAAGTTCGTGCCTACGTATAGGGTTTATTAGAGGACTAAGGGGAGGTAATATAAGCCTTATAGCCTATTAGCTAATCTTCCGGTTCCGTCTTATTTATTCTAGGAGATCTTAATTAATTTTATTATGGGTCTCCTTTTTATTAATTAGGGCGGAAAGAAGAAGGATACGATCCTTATAGTGGTTTGCTATTACATAAAGTATTCCCTTTATATCCCTTATAGTAGTATACTAACCGCTAAAGGTTTAGCCGATATTATATAGTTAAGGGTCTTTAGTGTTTACGGGTTACCGGATAGTATTATTTCGGATCGGGGCTCTTTATTCGCGAGTAAGTTTTAAAGGACCCTATATAGTCTTTTAGGCGTCCACCGCCGGATATCCACTACGTTCTATCCTTAAACCGATAGCTAAACTAAACGTTAAAATTAGAGTGTTAAGCACTACCTTTATAGCTATTACTCGCGGGAGTAGACTAATTAGGTGGATAAGCTATCCCTTATATAGTTTACTTATAATACCGTATAGTACTTAGTAATTAAGTAGACGCCCTCCGTGGCGTTAATAGGCTATAACCCTCGTGGCCCCGATAACGTCCGGTTACCTAAGTTATTAGATATCAGGGCGGTATCCGCTAAATAACGGGTAAAGCACCTAATCGCTAATCGTTAAGTAATAGAAACTTTTATTCGGAAGGCTTAAGAGTCTTATAAAAGGTTCTATAATACCGGGCGGACTTAATAGCGGTTTAAGGTAGGGGACTACGTCTTAGTCTCCTCCAAAAATATTAAGTAAAAGCGGCCTAGTAAGAAACTCTTAGATAAGTACCTCGGGCCGTACCGTATTATCTTAGTTATTAATTATTATAGTCTCGCCTATAAGCTAGACCTCCCGTAGTTAATAAAGATTTATAATATTTTCCCGATCTCTTTATTAGAGCCCTAGCGGTCTTGTGATAATCAGGTCCCCGAGCCTATAAAGGTGGATATAGAGCCGTAGGAGTCGGAGGAGTATAAGGTAAAGGAGATTTTAGCTTATCGGTTTAATAGGAAAAGGAGGTAGTATTTAGTTAAGTAGGCGGATTATAGGTATAAGGATAACACCTAGGAGCCGAGGCGTTATATCCCGGAGGAACTTCTTTAGGAATATTATAATCGGTAAGAGGAGAGGGCTCGGAAAGTACGGAAACTATTATAACCCTATAGGGTCCTTTATTAGTATTATTAATTTATCTTATTATAGCCCTAGAGGACCTTATTATTATTAAAATTCTTTATATATCCTAAACGCCCGAAAATAAAATTATAACTATAGATTAGATAGCGTATCTATAGCGCCCTATAAGCGAACTCCTACTACGCCTTACTTATCCTATTAGTTATCGGCGGCCCGACCCTCCTAACGGCGATAATAAAGTCTATTATCGTCTATATCCCTAGTCTTAAGGAAGTTATAAAATCCCTCTAGGAACTTATTAGCCCTTTTTATCTCCTTTACTATAAACTGCTTATACTATATACGGTGGTCCGCTAGTTCGGCGCGGAGACGATAGTCGTACTCCTTTTTATTAAAACCGTCGGTATTATAGCGTTAATTACCGGCTAGGGCTTAACGCAGGCGTCCCTATAGGTACCTCGTATATTATAGCTCGTTATCCCTTATTCCGCCGAACTTAATAGCGTTAAGCAGGAACTTCTAGAAGGTGCGGGCGGCTTTTATAGCGGCCTAGTTTAACTACGGTTTCGTTAATAACCCGGGGCGGTTCACGGTAAGGAGGGGGTATAACTTATAGTCTCGTAATTAGTATTATTACGAATAGCCTGATAATAGAAGCACTTAGTAGACGCTATAGACTCGCTTAAATCCCGGCACGAATAAAAGATAGTAGGACCCTCGTTATCTAAGATAATATTAAGGAATCTATAATAATACCGCTAGCAGGGATTATCGCGGAGGTTACCCCCCTCGATAACCTCTATTACCGGGTATAGGTTAGCGGGATCGTCGCTATTAGGAGGTATGGTATTACTATTACCCCTATTAGCCCCCGGACCGATATCGGTAATATTTTCGTTACCGAAGATATCGTTACCCTAGGAGCTCTTACCTCTATTAGGGATAAAGTTATTATTATTATCTTTATTACTATTAACGTGGATAATACCGTCGGCGCTACCCGATATAGTTATATCCCTATTATAGTTAACGACACCACCTTTATCGTTAGTATTATTATCACTATTATAATTAACTAGATATCCGGCCGGAGTCTTCTAGTTAGCGGTGGACGGACTACTAGCCGAACTATCGTCTAAGCCGAACGCTAGGAATAGCTTCTTTAGCACTTCTTTAGCCTTGCGGCCGACCCTATTAAGGGTATCTGTATTAGGGAGGGTAGAGCCCCTCGCTTTAATAGGAGTTATAAGTAACTCCGTACTAAGTACGGCTAACCCCTTTACTTTAGTAGGCGTTTTAACGACTATACCGGGTACGGCTAACCTATTATTATTATTACCACCTTTATTAGTAGTCTTCTTAATAATACTATCTTAGATAATAACGGACTTCTTCTTAGTAGTGTTAAGGCCACTACCGGCCTTGCTAGAACTTTTCTAAGCCGTAACCGCTTTCTTTTAGGGGCTCCTATTAGGAGAGGTATTAGTAATACTAACTAAGTTAACCCGTTTAGCTAACTTCTTAGCTATATATAGTTATTTCTTTTAGGAGACTATAATACTACGGAACTTAGGGATTAGTAAGGGTCTAGGAACTAGCACGAGATTATTTATATTATTATTCTATAAAGAAACGAGGTATATTATTATTAGGGGTTATTATTAATCGACTAATAAAGGCTTATAATAAGCTACTCCTAAATATCAGAACTAAGGGATGGCTAGGGACCTTGTATAACACGATAGAAAGACCCTCGGAGAACTCGAGATAAACCACTAAGATAAGACCTTATAAGTTACTATGACGGGGCGATAAAGATTAACTTATAGATAGAACTCTAGAATAAAGTTATTATAATAGTTACTCGAATAGGTAAAGAGGGGAAGAGGAAAATAATAATAAGCTAGGAGGACTAGCTAGGATATATTCTATAATAGTTACCGGACCTCGAGTAGAGCCTACGTGGTTACTCCTACCTACTCTATAATCTAGGTATACCTATTATATCAGGAGCGTACTTATAGTTTATTATTTAGATAATAATAAAGCGTCGCGTATACCCCTTTAAGTCTATAGGCTTTATATTTAGCTAGGTAATACGATTATTTATAGATTATTTATAAGGCCTTTAATAATAGTTTAAAGGCGGAGTGTTAAAGGACCTATAAAGCTTTATTTAGGCTTTATTATAATATTTAGGAGTTTATAGAAGTTTAATCCTTATATTTATATTTAGCTCTGGCTTTAATAAGTTATTTATAAAAGGCCCTATAGTAGGATAGCTATAACCTGGATACGGATAAAGGCTTACGAGCTAGAAGCCTGGTATAGGCTAACTTAAGTTATCCGTGGTCGGGTACCGTCCCGGGCCGAGTCGTCTTTTCCAGAGCTATATCCGGGGGATATAGGTTAGATAGGAGAGGGTCCTCGCAAGGGTACCCGGTTAACTATATTACTCCTAGGGATATAAGCACTAGAGGAGGGGGCGTGATATTATAGATATAATCTATTAAAGCTAGGGATAGCCTGGATAGGAGGAAATAATATGCCTTAATAGTTATAAAGGGGATTAGATAGGGTATAGTATTCGGAGATAGGTGATCGAGTCGGCTCCTGGACTAGCACTATCCGGACCGGTCTAGTATAGTATGATAGGGAGGACCACCGGCGGATAGATCGAGGTTCTAGGAATAGCTTCGAGGGGATTCTATAAGGTTCTAGGGAGAGGCTCTGGTTATCTATAAAAGGGGTGGGTAAAGCTGAACTCCTGACTTAGAGGTTCAGCGAATAATTTGACTCTTAATTCGACCTATTGGTTTATATCTGCCTTTCTCCATTATCTTATAACGTCTCTTCACTCTTTACACGAAAACCCCTGACAAAAGTCCAAGCTACGGATTCTCGGTTTTGGGCGCGAAACTAGCTCCCAAACAGTCAAAGGATATCTATCATAAGGCAGGGAGATCCAGGCAACATAGTTCTACAGCCACCTTTAACACAGTAAATTCAACCCTACGATCTTATATATTCGATTATATTAAAGGTAAGGATATTCTGACGAGAACCAATGCTGACAGCTGACACCTGTACTCTATAATTAAATTCCGCAGAGTTAATCCAACCGTTAGCCACGTCGTTGTCTAATTGCTGCTAAAACGGCGCGTCTCTCTCTATAACAACCTGTAGTCGACCTTGTAATGGCTCTTTGCCGCCTTAGCCCTCTGCGCTCGAATACGAGGAGTTTGCTCATCTTGTCGACGTTAACATTGAACCATGCCGCATGCGTCACCCTATAGAAGCGCTCAACCCCCACCTCGCAGAAGACAAGACTCTACACGCAGAACTATTGGGCCAAGAGTCCCATCTTGCGCGACTGCCCAATAGCCCATTCCAAGCCCCTGACCGCGGTCCGGACCTCAGCGTCCTTGTTCGGCGGGTGATGGCTCCCGCTATGCTCCGCCTTTCGCATCAAGCCGTCATCAAACATGCCCCGCGCGATCATTGACATGTCCTGCATAAACTCTGCGTCCCGCTTCCCGTGCATGTGGAAAGTCGGAATCTTGATCTTCTCTCCCATCAACTGCGGGAGTAGGAGCCTCGGCGCATTGTCGACATCGTCCCGCCGCGTGTAGACTTCCAAGTCGATGTCGGGGAGGAGGGCTTGGCTGTCCCGAAGAGGCTTGATGACCGTGAGGATCGTCTCCCAGAGGACGCGCTCTTCGGGCGTCACGGACGATGCGTCGGAAGATCCGTTGGTCCCGTGTCCATTCTGCGCCAGGCCATAGCCGCGACCCGACAACCGCTCGATGACATCCTTGGAGTAGTCTGGGTTGGGGGAGAACGCGCAGACGGAAGAGAAGAACAGAGCAAACTTGAACGGCGTTTGACCATGGCGCGTCTTCTGATCGTAGATGTATGAGATGGCAAGAGCCGCGCCTTGACTGAACCCGACAACCCCGTCGAACGGGCCCATCTCTTCCATGACTGCCTCTAAATGATCGAGGGCCTCTACCATCTCGCCAGTGGTGTAGCCCGTCGTATGGGAGTAAAATGGCCCATCGTATTCACCGCCCATCCCTGCAGATCGTTCAGCAAATATTTAGTACGTTTTCACTCCTTCAGACAGCGCATCAAACAGGATCACGTACCGGGACCACGGATAGATGTGACGGGCCCATTTACAAAGACAAACTCGTAGCTTGGATCGGCTGCCTTTACAAAAGGCTGGAACTGGCTCTCGCAGATGCTGCCAGAGCTGCCGACGCCATGGAGACACAGTAATCTCATACCGAACAAATCGAAGTAGTACCAGGACACGTTGTGAAAGTTGTGTTGAAGTGGTAGGGGACAGGGATCTTGATGCTTCTAGCTAATACATTTTGTTTACCACGGTCTGAGCCACATTGATGATTCTGATACACAAAGGCGAAGACGGGTGATACCATTCCCGATCTGGTACCATGCGGCCCTAGTCAAAGTCGGCAGTTGAGCACTGCAAAGCTTGCCTCGTAGGCATCGGACATGACTTTCGCGCTCCTGTCCGACCTCGGAACTTGGCCCCAGGGCGCCGCTTAATACGGTGATGTCCGGCAGATGGATTGCGGCGACGTCCCTTTCTGGCAAGGGCCGAGCCGTGGTGGACCCCGGACGGGGCTGTGTTCCGATCGGCATCCGGTCAGAAAACGGGTGGAGTGGGGCAGAATCGGAGAAACTACCGATTGTGCCGCAGCCGAGGGCCGGATAACGCCGACATCGCTCGGACCGAAACTACTAGGGCCTCGTCCTTTCAAAGGAAGGATTCGAGTACATCCATCCATTGTATCTAGTTGGTACCGGAGGCCCGGTGGCTCAAACAGCTCAATCGCGAACATAGGAATCCCTTTCTGGTCTTGTGTTGCGACAGCAATGCCACAATGACACAATAGGACGAGCCGTTGAGAGTTAACATAGTCTAAGAGAAAGGGTTAGAAATAGAATATGAAGTCACCGACTAAGCACTGATAACACCTACAGCCCGCCAACTCCTCTCTTCCTTAACCTCACCGGTAGATTATGTCACCAGAGACATAGTAAGGGAAATTTACCAGATACTACTTGTTGTCTTACCTATTCACCATGGTCGGCGTGGCAAAGGATGAGCCCATCGCCATTATTGGCGCGGCCTGTCGCTTCCCTGGTCAGGTTTCGGACCTGGGAAGCCTATGGGACATGATCAGTAATGTCAGGACAGGACATTGTAAGGTCCCCGAGGACCGCTGGGATAGCGACCTCTTACACCATCCCGACCCGGACCGGAAGGGCACCGTAAGTTGGCCAAACGTCCCGTCAACCTTTTCACAGTATTAACACTCTTGAATAGATGGCGGTCAAGCATGGCTACTTCCTTCAACAAGACATTAGCCACTTTGACGCTCCCTTCTTCTCGACCACTGCCAAGGAGGCTGCGGCTATGGATCCCATGAAGAGGCTCCTCCTCGAAGTTAGCTATGAAAGCATTGAGAATGGTAAGAATGGATGATACCGACCTTCCAGATGCCAATGCTAACAATGATTCTTTTCCCTTTAGCCGGTATCCCCATGGAGAGCCTGGTCAACTCGCAGACCGGTTGCTATGTCGGCTGCATGACGAACGATTATGAGATGCTCTCTGCCCATGACACGCAAGATCTTGGCTATAGTGCGGCAACTGGCCTGAGCGAGGCCATGACTTCGAACCGCGTCTCGTGGTTCTTCGGACTTCGTGGCCCGAGTTTGACGCTCGACACAGCCTGCTCCTCCAGTCTATACGCCTTACACCTTGCTTGCCAAGCCTTGAGACTGGGTGAAACGGAACAGGTACGGTGTACCACAAGTCCTATAGCTCTGAGAACACTTAGTCTCTCTTCAGTGCTGACATCCATTCCCCTGGTCCATAGGCTCTTGTCGCGGGTGTCAACTTGATCCTATATCCCAACTGCATGGAACAGTTTTCCGGCATTCACATGCTCAGCCCCGAAGGTATTTCACATAGCTTCGATGACCGCGCCAACGGATACGGTCGAGGCGAGGGTATCGGCTGCATGGTCGTCAAGCGGCTATCCGATGCTCTTCGAGACGGTGACACTATTCGTGCCGTGATTCGGCATACCGGCGTGAACGCGGACGGGAAGACCCCCAGCATCACGCAACCTAGCTCCGAAGCCCAGGCCGAGCTGATTCGGCAGACATATGCTACCGCCGGACTGTCTCTCACATCGACCGAGTACTTTGAGAGCCACGGCACTGGTACACCAGTCGGAGTACGTTCTGTTACCCCTATCTTTTAGCAAAAGAACACACCTAATTCCTACAGGATCCCATTGAACTCAGCGCCCTCGCTGCCACCATGGGAGCCGCTCGTGCCGCCGAAGGGCTCGGGCCCCTCTACGTCGGCAGCGTCAAGCCGAACGTCGGACACACCGAGGGCTGCTCGGGCCTAGCCGGCGTCTTCAAGGCCATTCTCTGCTTGGAGAAGGGCATGCTCGTCCCGACGTACGACGTCCAGACGGTGAGCCCCAAGCTTACCCTGGAAGAGTGGAATCTAGCCCTGCCCCCTCGGACGATGAAGTGGCCCAGCTCCGGGAGGCGCCGCATCAGCGTCAACTCGTTCGGTTTCGGCGGCGCAAACGCCCACGTCATCATGGACGATGCGTACCACTACCTCAAGGAGCGCGACCTCGTCGGGAACCATAACACCACCGTCTTCGACGACGAGGGCTCCGAGTCGGGTGTCAGCATGGGTGCCTCTACGCCGCCCAACGGGGACATCGACAGACACGACGGCAAGCAGCTTTTCGTCTTCAGTTCGCGGGATCAGGCCGGTCTACAGCGGCTGGCCGGCGTGTACCACGATGCCCTCGATGAAAAAGCCGCTCTCATCAAGGAGGAGGATCCTCATTACCTCAGCCACCTGGCCCACACCCTTGCTGCGCGCCGGTCGCACCACGACTTCCGTTCCTTCTCCGTCGCGTCGTCCATCTCCGAGCTGTCCACGCAGCTCTCCAAGCCCCTGCCCAAGACCAAGCGATCCTCGCGTCGCGATAAGAACCTCGTCTTCGTCTTCACGGGCCAGGGTGCCCAGTGGCCGGCCATGGGCATCCAGCTGCTCAGCCACCCGGTGTTTGAGCGCAGCATTCGCGCGTCTCAGGAGTATCTCAAGGCCAACGGCTGCGAGTGGGATGCCGTCGAGGAGCTCCGCAAGACCGACGATTCCAACATTGGTCTTCCCGAGTATAGTCAGACGCTATGCACAGTGCTCCAGGTCGCTTTGGTGGACCTCCTTCGCTACTGGAACGTCATGCCCAAGGCCACCGTCGGCCACTCCAGCGGCGAAATTGCCGCCGCCTACGCCGCGTCCTACATCAGCCACGCGGATGCTGTCAAGGTTGCCTACGTGCGCGGTCTCAGCTCGGCCAGCGTCGAAAAGGACGGTGCCATGATGGCCGCTGGCCTGTCCCGCGAGGAGGCCGAGGAATATCTAACCAACGTCCCTCCCGGTTCGGCCGTGGTTGCCTGCATTAACAGCCCGTCCAGCGTGACGCTGTCCGGCGATCGCGAGGCCATCGACACCCTCGAGAAGATCATCTCGGGCGATAACAAGTTTGCGCGGAAGCTGAAGGTCAAGACGGCGTACCACTCGCCACATATGCAAGACGCCGCGCAGGGTTATCTCGAGCGCCTCGGGAAGCTCGAAACCGTGGACACGGCCCCAGGAGACACCGTCATGTTCTCGTCCCTGACTGGGAAGGTCGTGACCCCCGGCGAACTGACTGCCGAGTACTGGGTGGCCAACATGTGCAACACCGTCGAGTTTGCCGGTGCCCTCTCCGCCCTTCTCTCGTCCACCACTCAGCCAGCGGCCGGGGCCCGCGCCAAGGCCACCCAGGCTCGCTGGGGAGGCTTCATAGAAGTCGGCCCCCACGCGGCGCTTCAGGGACCGGTGCAGCAGTCCATTGCCGCTGCCACGAACCAGTCGGCAAAGGAGGCGCCCTACGTCTCCCTGGTTATGCGAGGCAAGGACGCGAACGAGTCCGCGCTGACGGCGGCCGGCCAGCTTTGGGTATCCGGGTTTGACGTCGACCTGTCTGCCGCCAACGGGCTCGTCGGCAGCTCGCCCATGACGCTGCGGCCCAAGGTCCTCACGGACCTGCCGACCTACCCCTGGAACCACTCGCGACGCTTCTGGCACGAAGCCTACGCAACCAGGTCTGTCCGCTTCCCGCTCGCCGCGCGGACCGACCTCCTCGGCATGCCCGAGGAGCTCCAGAACTCTCTCGAGCCGAGGTGGAAGAATTACCTGCGCATCTCAGAGAACCCCTGGATCGAGGACCATAAAATCACCGGAACTATCCTTTACCCTGCCGCCGGTATGCTAGTGATGGTCCTGGAGGGTGCCCTGCAGTTGGCCGATCCGTCTAAGAAGGTCGATGGTTTCCGATTCCGCGATATCAACTTTGAGCGCGGCCTTGTCGTTTCCTCGGGCGATGAATCTCCTGTCGAGACACGTCTTAGTCTTCTCCCGACGCATAAGAATCTGCCCAACGAGTTCCAGTTTAACGTCTATTCTACTAACACGGGTACCTCCTGGACGAGGCACTGTGGCGGCATCGTCACGCTTGAATACGTCCTCGAGAACAATGACATCGACGGTGCGGCAGGCAACCTTGCCTGGAACAAGCAGGTGGAGGAATACAAAGATCTGTCGACCGACGATGGAGCCGAATCCCTGGATATCGATGACTTCTATGACCAACTCGAGTCGAAGGGCATGGAGTACGGTCCTCTCTTCCGCAACGTCGTGTCGCTAGCATCCGTCGGTGCCAAGAAGGCCGTGTACGGCGCCATCCAAATCCCCGACACCAAATCGGTCATGCCGGCCAACTTTGAATACCCTCACATCATCCACCCGGCCACCATGGACGCTATTTTCCATCTGCTGTTGGCTACGGTCAACGACGGCCGACCCACGGAGGAGGCCGCCGTCCCGTACCACCTCGAGGACATGTTCGTTTCCGCCGAGCAGCCTCAGGGGCCCGGTACTCTCTTCCACGGCTACAGCCGCCTGACCTCCAAGACCAAGGCGGGTCGCGAGGTGACTGGCGACCTGATCGTCTCGGACGATGCCTTCTCGGCCCCGCGACTTGTTGCCCGGGGATTCGCCTTGAGACAGGTCACCTCCGGGCAGGATTCGAGCGCAGCGGCCAAGGACGAGTCGGAGGGAGGGAACAAGTGTGCTGTTGTCAAGTGGAATGAGGACGTTGACTTTATCCGGACGGCCGACGACGTCACCAAGGTTTCCGGGACGACGGCCGATCCTCTGGAGTCTTGGTTGACGAAACTCATTCACAAGAAGGTCGTCCCTCACGTCCTGCTCGTTGTCGACCACGACCAGTGGCAGAGCTCGAGCCTGTTGTCTGCCGTGCATGAGCTGGTTGGCCAACGGCCTGGCTTCGGAAGGCTCACCACCCTGACGACCACCTCGGCTGTTGCCCGCACGCTGCAGGTGACGTGGACGGATGTGACGCCTGAAGACATCAAGTCCTGGGACGTTCTCAATGATGAGGAACTCCCTACTGCCGACACCACGTACGACTTGATCCTGGTCCTCGGTTCGCAGAAGATTGGAGAACGGTCTTCCGAAGTGTTCGCGCAACTCCAGCAAGTCCTTACCGGCGACGGTCACCTGGTTGCTCGTCCCAGCGGAGGATGGCTGCGGGAATGGGCCGTCAAGAAGGCGGTTGAAAGCCTGCAACTCCCTCGCCTCATCTCCATTCCCAGTGGCCTCGAGTCCTTCGACTTTATCGGCTACAAATCGGCGACGCCGGCGGCTACCGAGACACCCTCGGAGCTTCACTTCCTCCTCCCAGCTTCCGCCTCGGCCGCCATTTCGGCTCTTGCGGGCGCCATCGAGGCTCTGCTGGCCCCCCTGAATGTCATCGTCCATTATACCTCGCTTACTCCGGAGACCGTCGCCAGCCTGGCTAAGAAGCACGTCGTTTCGTTCCTCGAGATCGAGTCTCCGCTGATCTACTCCTGGAGCGCCGACGACCTGACCGCCTTTAAGACGCTCGTCTCCACCGCGAAGCACGTCCTTTGGATCACCCGCGGAAGCCTCCTCGAGTCATGGGCTGCCGGCGTCGAGTACTCCCCCGCCCAGGGTCTCCTCCGTGTTTTGAGGAACGAGTATCCCCTTTCGACACTGCCGCATCTCGACCTCTCGGGCGCATTTGATCTGACCGGCCCCGCGAGTGCCGAGCTGGTCCTGGACGTCTGGAGAGCCTCCCTGGCTGAGTCGGCGGAGATGGAATACGCCGAGTTGGAAGGCATGGTCCATGTCCCGCGTGCGGTTCAGTATGACGGCTTGGATAACGAGCTGCAACTCGCCAATGGCACCATTAAGCCAGTTCGCCGTCCTATCCGCGGCTCCAAGAAGCCGTTGGAGCTGTCTGCCATTGTTGAGAAGAACGACTACCTCTGGACCGAGGATGAGACTGCGGCAGAGGCTCTCGAGGACGGCCAGGTCGAAGTCAAGGTGGAGTTTGTCGGCCTCGGATCGCTTCACCTGTCCGGGCAGACGAGCCTCGACAACGACGAGGAAGATGGCGTTGCGCTTCCCAAGCTGGCACGCGAAGCTGTCGGTATCGTGACGCGTTGCGGAAGCAGCGTTTCGTCCGTGGCCCCTGGCCAGCGGGTGGTCGTGTTCAACACGGCGGCATGCAAGACCCATGTCCGGCAGGACGAGGCCCTCGTGGTGGCAGCGCCAGAGAATCTGCAGCCCGAAGAAGTCGCTGCTTTGCCCGAGGCTCTCGTTGCCGCTCGCTACGCCCTCGTCGAGCTGGCGGCAGTCAGCAGTGGCCAGACCGTTCTCATCCATGACGCTGCTGGTGTTCTCGGACAAGCCGCCGTGCAGATTTCGCAAGCTGTTGGCGCGGAGGCTTTTGCCCTGGTTGACACCAAGGTGCAAAAGGACACGCTCGTGGAGAAGTACGGCTTCCCGGCCGCCCGTATCTTTGACTCGCAGGCTCGCCATTTCGTTGCGGCCATCCAAGAGGCCACCGAGGGCCGTGGCGTCGACGTCATCATCGCCAGCCACCCCAGCCCCGCAGTGCTCCCGTCACTCGATGTCCTCGGCGGCTTTGGATACTTCTTCGACTTTGGAGCTGGTAGTGCCGACTCGCCGCCCATCGCGCTGCCCGCATCCAAGCTCAACGCGTCGCTTATCCGCATCAACATCGACCAACTCCTTCAGAACAAGCCTCATTTGGCAAAAAAGCTGTTCCGCGATGCTTTCAACGGACCTGTGGCGGCCATCCATCCCACTCGGGTGTCCTCGGTAGCCAACGCGAGGCAGGCCGTGGATGGACTCAAGTCGCAGAGGCACGCGGCCTTTGTGCTGTCCATCGACAGCGACGCTTCGGTTCTGACCCTTCCGCCGCCTGCAGAGAAGCTGGCCCTCGATCCCAACGGAACCTACGTCCTTGCGGGTGGGTTGGGTGCGCTCGGGTTGAACATCGCCACCATGATGGTCCAGTACGGTGCCAAGCATCTCGTGTTCCTGTCGCGGTCAGGAGGATCCAAGAACGAAAAGGACTTGGAGGCATTCCGAAGCCAGGGCGTGATTGCGGATGCGTTTAAATGCGATGTGAACGACACGGCGAATGTCGAACAGGTTTTCAGCCAGCTCAGAAGTGAGAACCGGACCATTAAGGGCGTCGTCCAGTGTGCCATGGTCCTCGAGGTAAAAAATCCCTGCTCCCTCAGCTTCCCTTTTTTCGCGAACCGTCCCACTTTTCGTATACACTAACAATCCTCACCAGGACACCATCTTCGATAACATGGACCACGAGAAGTGGAGTCGTGCCTTCACGCCCAAGACGCGCGGTTCCCGTAACCTGCTCGAACAGCTCACGCCCGAGGGTAACCCGTTCTTCGTGCTGCTGTCGTCCATCACGGGCATCATCGGAAACACGGCGCAAGCCAACTACGCCTCGGGTAACACCTTTGAGGACGCCCTCGCTAACCACGCGGCGCAGCATAAGGGCATCGCGGCTACTAGCATCGACGTGGGTCTCGTGGCGGACTCGTCGCACTTCACGGCCACGGGCGGCTTCGGCGACCTCAAGGACTACCTGCACCGGTACCAGCATGGCTGGGTCGGCCTGCAGTGCAGTATGGAGGAACTCGAGGTGGCCCTGCGCGCCATTATGCGTGGTAAGACGGCGGATGGCGGCGCTATCCCGCCACAGTTCGTTCTCGGCCTCGGCGATGCCATTGTCCGGTCTGAGAGCGGGAGCGGCTCGGCCTACGCCCGCGACCGCAAGTTCGACCTGCGCGTGGTCAGCCCCGAGGACGACGGCGCGGGCCAGGGCGGTGCTGGAAGCGAAGGCCTGAACGTGGCTGAGAAGCTGAGTCAGGCCACTACGCTCGATGAGGCGGCAGCCGCTGTTGAGCTCGTCTTTAAGACGCAGATCGCGGCGGCGTTTGGGATTGAAGTCGATGAGGTAGATGGCCAGAAGCCGTTGCCTGAGCTGGGAGGTACGTTTACCTTTTCTCCTGCTCTTCTAGTTGATTCCCCTGTACAGGGACCTATTCTTTGAGGAAACCATGTGCTGACAAGTCTTCAATAGTCGACTCGCTGAAGGGCGTCGAGATGCGTAACCAGGCTCTCAAGGATATGCAGAGTGATATATCCGTGTTTGAGCTGCTGAGCGCCACTCCTCTGGCGGACATTGCGGTCAAGATTGCTTCGAGAAGTGCTCTAGTCAAGGTGGAAGTTGGCCAAGCGGCGTAACAGAAAGCAAAGCGGAATCGGGCTGGGTGGGTGGAAGACAAAGAACGAGGTAGAGAATGGCTGGTACGCGTTAGACATGGTCGAGATTGGGCACTAATATCGTATTGTATTGTGTGTTGTCGAATACAGCGTTTTCATAACGGAGCTGAATAACATCGTTGACCGTTGAGTCGTTGACCGTTGAGTCGTTGGCTGATTCCGTTGGTTGTACGTTGTAAGATGAGAAACTACACTGCCAAAATCCAGGCCACAGATATCAGCTTCAGATACGGAATATCTATCTTCCGAACAATCGATTAGTTATCGCACAGGCCAATTGCGGAGGCGGAACAACAAGACGCCGATCATTGGAGTTGCAGGAAAACATTGTAGAAGAGGGAGTCGGGACGACACACACACCCACACACCACACACACACGACAACACACAATCCATTAACGGCTACGATCTGTTCCACCATTTTCTCCGATACGCCTCCTATCCAGTCTGACAGATATCTGATACCCGGTGTATATGAGCACTATAGGGCGCAGATTGTCAGATCACACGTTCAACGCCAAGGTAGGATGGGATCGTCGGGATCGAGTCGGAGAATTCGTCTCGTATTGAACACTATGGCTCGAGGAACCTGGATACAACACCCGGCCATTCATCTTCAGCCCTGAATTCCAGTCATCAGTCCAGTAGCTGTCCTAGTCCTGGTGACCGGACCATCATGTCCCATCATCCATGGACCGAAATCCTCGTTTCGAACCGTCGGTCATCATAACAACCTCTAACCCTCAGACCTTGAGGCTGGTCGTCCCCCTCGGGATCACAGACGGATACACAAAGACGCTCTTCTCGTGGTCCAACGTCCTGCTAAACCTCACATACATGTAAACGAAAACCGACAAGCCCACAGAACCCGCCAGCAGCAGTCCGGTTAGAAAAGCAAGCGTGCCGTCAGCCTCCTGCCCGGCATGGAAAGAAGGCACGACAAAGAGAGGCAAGGCAGAGGCCCAGCGACGCCCCTCCGTGGCCAGCTTAGGGAGGACGGTGCCGGCGGCCAGTGCGAGCAGGAAGGCGATGGGCCGGGCCCAGGCGCGGATGTTCCCTCCATTTGATTTTGTGGAGGATGTGGTTTGAGTTTTCGTTGAAGATGCTGACAGGCTGAAATTTGGCGGGGGCGCAAGTTCTTGGACATCCGTTCCGCTCCCCTCTAGTCTGCCTACTTGAAACTTGGCCATGGTGGTGATGGCGTCGGCCGTGTGGCCAGCGTATTCGAAAGACTCGGTGGCATCCGTGCCCGCGGTATCTTTGAGGACGTCAATGCCGCCAGGGTGGTCCGATGCAAACTCGGTCAGATCGTAGACTGCTCAGTGCCAGTCGGGTTAGCTCATTGCAACGACGAGGGCTGAGCAGTGAAGGCATGGGAACAGTGAGTACTTGCCCTTGCCGTGCACCGCAACCCATAGGCTCTGAACATCCTTGTGCTCGCCTAGCTTGGCGTGTGTGATGGTATCATTTTTCCTAGTAGTAGTGGAAGTAGTGGTGGTCGTCACGGACGGAGCCATAGTTCACGATGGTAGCAGCGGTCGAGGACTCGAGATGGTGAGAGGATCGTGGGACGAGGTTTGACGTAAACCGTATATGGGAAAAATAAAAAATAAAATCAAAATAAAGCAAACAGAAAAGAGAGAATTCACAAATGGCTAGTCTGCCAGTAGACAGTAGCTTATGTCAAAGCTGGAAATATGCAAGACAAGACCAGGCGCCTGGTCCCCCCAGGTCCGACGGCAACTGCCAGACACGCCATCATGTTCTCGGTGTCTGTCCAATCCGTCACCTCGACAAGCATGGAAATGGACACTCGGTGTGTACCCACCAAGGATGCTATGCATTTGGAACACCGAAAGGCTCGTTCAGCAGTCGGAGCATGATATGTTCGGCACCGGGCCAATGCTGCTTTTCCTAATTGGGACCCAACTGTCGGTGTTGGTCCGATTAGGCACGGCCCACTCCGGGTAGAGAACGGGTGTCAGATGCAGCGGCGTATTGAACAACGTAGATTGATTGGACAGATGATAGATTGAACCGCGTGACTTGAATCCTTTGACTGTGAGTGTACATGAAATTTCGAAAGGAAGACCGCGACCGTTGTGGACACGAAGTGGACGCTACAGTCAAGCAAATATACCTCACCTACGCGTGCCTATAGGCGTGGAGTTGTAAGTACATTTGCTAGGTATCTGAGTCTAGCTACTGTAATGTACGGACTTCTGGATGGCCTTCCGTTCGGCGACTTATTTCTCCGTTCCGAGGCCACGACATGTGGGTCTTCTATTCGGAGGATTGTTTATCCACTCCGAATTCATGGCCTGTGCGATGACAGTATTCCTATCTCGACAGAATTTCTACGACACGTCCACGTACAGATACACACAATCAAACGACGACGATCTGTTCGTTCAATTGAATTTATACCATGTGAAAACTGTGTTGCCATTTCTGCTACCATGGACATCCATCCGATCGTCCGGCTGCTACTTCTTCGCATCCCAAAGGCGTATATACAGAGGCGGACAAGGGAAAGCTGACCAACAGAACTATCATTTGCTACAAAGGAACTCTATTCATCCCCATCCATCCATCGGATACACTCTGTCCCTACACCCGGTCTCTACCTAGGCCCAGCCCGACTCCTCCCGGGTAGCCTTCTTCACGCCGAAGCGCTTCGACAGCGACACCCAACCGCCGGTATAGCAGAGGACGCGGAACGAGGTGGAATCCGCCTTGTCGCCAAACGCGTTGCCCAGCGCCTTCTCGACCACATCGTAATCGACAAAGCCGAGGTTCTCGACCGCCTCGCGCGTGAGGAGCGCCTTGAACATGTTATGCAGCGGCCCGTCCTTGGGCCAGCGCGTCGGGGCCAGGAACGGGAGCTTGCGCCGCTTGTACAGCTCGTCGGTGATGTAAGGGCGGGCGGCCTCGCGCAGGATCCACTTCTCCGTGACGGAGCGGAGCGCCTCGCCGGCGGCCTTCCACCAAAAGTTGTCGACGTCGTCGGTGCCCGCCTCCTCGGGCGGCGTGTAGTGCAGCTTGGTGCTGGGCGGCAGGCCGTTCACAAACTCGGCGAGGTGGTGGTCGAGGAACGGCGTGCGGGCCTCGACGCTGTGGGCCATCTCGGTGCGGTCGCCCAGGCACGACAGGATCACGTTGATCAGCGTGCTCTTGTTCCACATGTACATGGCCGTGTGCACGGGGTGCCACTTCTCGCGCATCTTGGCGCGGACCTCGGCCGAGTGGCCGCGCAGCACCGTCTCGCGCATGTCCCACTTGCCGGCGTACTGGTCCTGCACCCACGCCTGGAAGAGGCTGTTGGCCGGGTGCCAGGCGAGGAGGGACTCGGGCATGGTGTTCCCGCGGGCGTCGGCCATGATGGGCGCGTCCGAGGCGCCTTCGTACTCGGCGGCGCCCTGGGAGCGCCACACGGCGTTCATCTCGTCGCTGGCGGACCGCTGGAGGCGTTCGCGGAGGGCATCGTCCTGGGCGAGGATCGAGTCGGGGAACCCGCCGTCCCGTTCGCGCAGGAACTCGGCGGGGAAGTAGGGGTAGCCAGAGAAGTGCTCGTCGGAGCCTTCGCCCGTGAGGACGACCTTGACGCCATGCTCGCGCGGCAAGGTCGAGAGGGCGAACTTGGCGACGGTGTTGAGGTCGAAGTGGTGGTGTTCGCAGTGGTAGGCGGCGTCGGCAAAGTCGTCGGCTAGCCTCTGCTCGTCTACGACGCGCTTAAAGATTTCGACGCCAAGCCACTTGGCCGTGCGGTCCGCGATGTCTGTTGTCATGGGTTAGTGCGAGGTCTTAGGCGGCGGGGGTTAGGGCGTGGGGCCAGCTTTGCTTACCAGACTCGTTATAGCCCGACTCGGACGGGAACTGGACGCTAAAGCATGCCACCCGCGTGGCCTGCTCGCTGCCAATCTTGACATTCTCCTTTCGCGCCAGCTCGGTGACGATACCCGCGACCGTCGACGAGTCGATACCGCCGGACAGGTAGATGCCGATAGGGACGTCGGCTCTCATCCTGAGGCGGACAGCTTCCACGAGGCGCTCACGGACACCGAGCACCATCTCGTCGATGGTACGAGGGTCCGGCTTGGTCTAACGGAATCGGACAAGGCGGTGAGCGAATGATCACAATTCATCAAAGGAGAGACGAACGACCTACCTTGTCGGCATACTCGGCATCCCAGTACTTGTGAATCTCCACGCCCTCCTCGTCGGTAACCTCCATCCAGTGGCCCGGCATAAGTTTCCGGACCCCCTTGAAGACGGTCCGGTCGTCCATCATCCAGCCACTGTCGGTGATGGCGCGGACGTTCCACTCGGGCTGCCAGCCCATGGGGCAGGAAGGCCTTGGCCTCGGCGGCGAAGAGGATCTTATCGCCCATAACGGTCCACACGAGGGGCTTGATACCGAAACGGGTCCCTCGCAGCGATCACCCTCCGGCTCCCCTCGCGGGAATCGAAGAGCACAAAGGCAAACTCGCCGCGCAGGTGCTCGAGGAAGCCGGGGGCGCCGTAGATCTTGTACAGGGCGACGACGAGCTCGCTATCGCTCTCGCCGGTGAACTGGTAGCCATGCTCGGTGATGCACACCTGGCGCAGGCGGTCGAAATCGTAAATCTCGCCGTTGACGACGGCGTGGATCGTGCCGTCGTCGCTGTGCAGGGGCTGCGCGCCGCTGGGGGTCAGGTCGTTGATGGAGAGGCGGCAGTGGCCGAGCCCCACGCGGCCGTCGTCGCTGACCCATACGCCGGAGCCGTCTGGGCCACGGTGCTGGATGGCCTCTACGGCGGCTTGGAGCTGCGAGGCTAGGTTCTCGCGGGCGCCCTCATCGGCGTAGGACTCTAGGCTGGGGTAGTTGCCGTTGACACCGTTGGTGTGGCCATTGACGCCATTGGCGTGTCCATTGACGCCGTTGGTGTGGCCGTTGGTATGGGGTTTGGTGTGGCCTATGACATGGCCGTGGATGTGGTGGTTAGGTTGGGCCTTGGGGCAGATGCAACTTGCGATGATGCCGCACATGTTGGCTTTGAACTAGGTGAGTCGGAGAGAAGGTGGAAGAAGTGTGCAGGGAGAGTGATGGGAGGAGAGGAGCACGTCTGTCGAAGAGCGGCCGAAAGAATTAAATGTCATCTTCATCTCTCCCAGAAGGCGAACTTCTCCATCTCTCAAGATCGATGGAGTAGCCATTGCGTTCAATGTTGGATTGTTCAAACTCGGATTGGAGTCGAAGAGATTCCGCGCCGACAACCACGCTCAGCAAGTTTCCAGACGACGGGGTGATCGCACACTCTTCCCATCGGAATATCGATAAAGAACAGCGGCCCGACCTCACAGAGCCAGAAGAGGCCCAAAAAGATCCAGCGGAGGTGTCGAATGGGGTGCAGCTCGGGTGGTCCGCGTCTTACACGTCTCGGCCCGAACCAAATTCGGGACGGGTGTATTACTTCAAGGCAACCCGGGAATTTTCGCTTTGATAGACGGCGGGTGGATTCTCGTGTTTGCCCGTTATTGAATTCCCGTGCCGTCCTTCGGCAGCATCTAAATTGTCGAACTTTAGTTTCGGTATGATATCCTCTTAACAGGGAGATGACCCGCAAATCCAGCATTGGTGACGGGCTGCTTCAAGGTAGAGAGAGTTCTAGACGGCCCCAACCACACCTCGTGTATCTTTGCAAATACAATGCAAGTCCAAAGGTTCTTCATCGGCCACAGTGCCGGTGAAAATGGCCAGGAGATGGATGTGTCGGGGTTCACTACCTTTCAACAGCTAAAGTCGACACTTGGCCAGACGTTTGCCTTTGCCGACCCTTCGTGTAAGTCAGAGAGTTCCAGACGACTCGGACATAGCCACTGATTCAACACGAGCCAGCTCTCCTGCTTCACAGCAAGCGATCGGGAGTATTGAACACCTTGGAGGAGGTCAAGTCCTGCAGCGACCCTGTCGAGCTCCGGGTGTCGCAGAAAGCCAAGTCGCCCATCCAAGTGCCCCCAGGTCCCCGTGAGCTCCCGGTGGTGGGTAACCACTATGAGATTTACCCCGACCCGCTGGGTAACTATGACCGTCTCTTCGCGCGGTATGGCCCCATCGTCAAAACGGTCAATATGGGGACCACCATCTACCAGACCAACGACCCGGAGATCGCCCGCTACGTCTTGCGCGAGGGAGACTTGTTCACCAAGAACACGTCGCAACAGACGCACCCGCTGTACTACATGCAGCAGCAGTCGGCGCTCTTCACTTGCGACAGCGATTCCCCGGCCTTCCCCATCGCCCACAAGTTCGTGCCGCCCGCGCTTTCCCCCCGCGCCATCGCCCACCACACCCCGCTGATCCAGGCGGCGGCGCGGTCCATCTTCCCCGTGCTCGACCAGCTCGCGGACGAGGACAAGGCGTTCAACGTATACCAGTACATGTTCAAGCTGGCGGGGATGGTGATCTGGCGCGTGGTGGTAAACGAGGACCTGGAGCACTTCAAGGCGGTCGACACGCAGCCGGCCAAGACGATCCAGGTGCTGGGCGAGTGGCTGCACCTGATGAAGAAGACGAGCATGCGGCCCAAGTGGTACGGCAGCCTACCCTTCGGCGACCCGGCGCACCTACGCGCAGCGCAGCGGGAGCTGTGGGCCGACGTGGAGGCATCCATCGACAAGTGCACGCGGAAGGAGGACGGCACGCTCCCGCTGTCGGACCCGGCGGCGTCGCTCCGCGCGTCGTGCATGGCGGATTTCCTGGCGCGGGCGCGCGACGAAAAGGGCGACGGCCTGCCGCGCGACATGCTCATCTCGAACGTGGTGATCCTGCTCGGCGCCGGGTTCACGACGAGCGCGTCGCTGCTATCGTGGTGCATCTACTCGCTGGTGCACTACCCGGGCATGCAGGCGCGGCTGCTGCAGGAGATCATCGACCACGGCGCCGACGGGAAACGGGACTGGACCTACGAGGAGGTCAACGCGATGCGGTTCCTCGACTGCTTCGTCAAGGAGGTCCAGCGCATGCACAACCCCAGCTTCCAGACGGCGCGCAACGCCCGGCGCGACGTTGTGCTGCCGGGCGGCTATCTCATTCCCAAGGGGTCCATCGTTATCCCTTGCTTCCCCAGCCTGCATAAAAACCCGGCGCACTGGGATAACCCGACGCTGTTTAACCCGGACCGGTGGACGGAGGACGGCATTGCGGGAAGGCTTGCGCGGAAGGGGCTCTATACGCCCTTTGCGGCGGGCCGGCGCGGCTGCGTGGGTTTCAACCTGGCCCTCATGGAGGTCAAGACGGTGCTCGTCGAGCTGGTACATCGGTATCACTTTGAGGATGCTTCGCCCGAGACGGTGGTATACGACCCTGAGTTTTTGGTCATTCGTCCCATTAACTTTTACGTGAGCCCGGAGAAGCGAACCGAGTGGCCAGCACCGTCGCCCAAGGCTTGATTGTTCGTCGTATTCCAGAGGAGTGGAGTGTGGGAGGACATGTTCGCGTAGCTGTGAGGCAAATTAGGCCGTCAGGGTTTGTTTGGACCTCAAGTCCTGTTCAAGCCGCAGAGGTTTTGCCGCAGGATATTTGCGGCAGGTCGAAGCCACAGGGTTGATCGTTGGCCATGACTATTGATCGTATCGCGGGTTGTTGTGGTGATAGGAAGGAAGGTCGATTGGAAGTTCGAAGTATCATGAGAAATAGGTACTAAGTATGGATTGACTGATAAGATAAGGAAGAGAAGGTACCTAGGTACACCGTACACGTCATGGACCCGCAGAGACCCACTCTTTGTTGTTTGAATAGTATACTACGCTTTAAGGTTTGCAGCTGTCAGCAGCCGTAAGTGACCCACTACAAGTACTTCGTAGTACTCCAAATTTACCCCGGGCTTCGTCCACATCATCATCCTCGCATCACCGAATCTCAAATCAAGACATCAACCATGCCACCCCGCGTCCCAACGGAAGCAGACTTCGCCCCCATCTCCTCCGTCCTCCCCCTAACCCTCACCTGGCCACAACCCGCCGAACTAACCACCGCATTCCTCATCCTGTTCCATGGACTAGGCGACTCCGAAGCACCCTTCGCATCCTTCGCGAAGAACATGTCCCTCCCCGGCGTGCTCTGCATCTCCGTCCGCGGAACCAGCCCCCTGCCACCCGCTCTGCTCGGGGACGAACCAGGGATGGCGACTGGCAGTGGCGGTGGCCATTTCCACTGGGGCGACGACATCAAAGTCGATCCGTCCACGGACGAGCTCGACCCGGACCCCGGGTTCTCGCGGGCCAGGGACCTCATTCTGGACCGCCTGGTGCGGGACGTCCTCCTGGAACGGTGCGGCTGGAACACCGAAGACATTATGCTGTTCGGTTTCGGTCAGGGGGGATCGTTGGCGCTGGGTCTGGCGGCGACGTTGTGTGCCGGCCCCCGCGTGACGGATGTGAGTGCTAGCGCCAGTGCAGCCGAGGCGGGAAAGGACAAGGACAAGGAGGGAGAGCGGAAATTCAAGGGTGTGGTGTCGATTGGCGGGCCTTTACCGCCTTCCCTGGTCCCGAACATGGGGGCCAGTGGACGGGCTAAATCCCACACGCCGGTGTTGGCGTGCCAGCTAGACGAGGACGAGTCGGATGCGGTGCGGGAAGAGTTTGCGCAGGTCGAGGTGGTGAAGTGGCCGAGGAGGGAGGTGGCGATGCCGCAGGACCGGGTGGAGATGTTTCCCATTATGAAGTTCTTTGCCGAGCGGCTGAAGGCGGGGTGGTGAGTTTGTTCCTTGATCACCAATTGCCGGTTAACACTAAGCCCAACTATCGATGGGCACATGGGGTAAAAGGTTATTACAAACTACCCGAGGGGTTTACTGCTACGTTTACACTACACGTTACTCGAGACGGAAAAGGCCATTCTCCTCGACAATGCGAATCTCCCTCCCCTCGTCGATGCTCCGCCGACCGGCCTCGAGGATGGCGGTGGTGGCGACGGTGTTGCGCAGGGTCGGCAGGCCCTTGGCGTCGAGGTCGGCGGGACGCAGGGCGCCGGCATTGACCTGGCGGCACCCGTCGACAAACTTCTCGATGGAGATGTAGCCGTACCCGGTCTGGCCGTTGAAGTTGCCGTCCTCGTCCGGGGCGTAGCGCATGTAGAAAGGGTTGTACCACATGATCTGGCCGGCGGCGTCGTCGGCGACGTCGTAGCCGCGCTTGGCCTGGTCGACGCGGATCTCGCCGTCGCGGGCGAGGTAGTGGAAGTACTGGTTCGAGTGGACGCCGGCGCGCTGCGGGGCGGTCCACGAGGCGGTGTAGACGGCGGTGGCGGCCTTGGCCGGGTCGTCGCGCTTCTCCCACCGGACGAGGAGCGAGATGGTGTCCTCGGTGGCCGGGTCGCAGCCCAGCCCCGCGGCGACGCCCTTGGAGGCCGAGGCGGTGACGCGGGCGGGCCGGTAGCCGAGCGGGGCGACCATGGAGTCGCAAATGTCGACGTGGTGGCTGTTGAGGTAGTAGGAGATGTCCGAGTCGACGCCGGCCCAGGCCTTGAAGGTCTCGAGCTGCGACTTGGGCTGCGACATGTAGCTGTAGAAGTAGTTGAAGTCGCCCAGCTTCTGGGCCCTGAAGCGGGCGTCCGAGTAGGCCGGGTCGAAGCGCTTGTGGTGCTCGACAAAGACGTACACGCCCTTCCTCTCGGCGGCTTCGATGAGCTGCTTGTGGTGGGCGAGGAGCTTGACGGCCGGCTTGGTCAGGAGGACGTGGATGCCGCGCTCGATGGCGTAGAGCGCGATGGGGAAGTGGGTGGTGTCGGGGGTGAAGATGGTGACTGCGTCGCCGGGTTGGAGGGCGTCGATGGCGGTTTTGTAGGCGTCGGGGTCCTTCACGTCGTTGGCTGGGTACGAGTCGAAGGAGGTGTCGAGGTTGTTGTACACCTGGGCGATGTTCTTGTGCAGGTGCTCGCCTGGGGGGATGGTTAGGAGTTGAACGACTGACGCAGGGTAGAAGAGAAGGGGAGCTACTGACGAATGGCGGGAAACTTGGTGCCATTGGTGCCGGCCATGGACAGTTTGGCGACCTTGCCTCGTCTCCTCAAGTCGAAAAGGGAGAGACCAACGACGCCGACCTTTTTATCAGATCCAGAGGCGCCACCGCCGACGAAACCGGTGGTGTACTCGCCCGTGCCGATCTAGACATGTCAGTACTCGGTATCTCGAGTATCTCGTAGGCCATACAGGGTCTTGGTCATACCTACCATCAACACGTTGAGTGGCTCGCCCATTGTGAGTGCGTGAGACGGATCTATGAGAGGAGCCGAAGGATACGAGAGAGTGAGGCTGCCAGGGGAGAGGTCAGAGGAGTGGAAATATTGTATCGCGTAACTGTCAACTGACGAGAGAGGAAGGTATTCGCAGTGACGCAGAGGGGGTTCAGTACGTTGCCTGTGTAGTCCGTGAATATGCATGTATTCGTAGAGATGCGGGGTGCGGGGGGTCAACGGCATGGAGTACAAAGTAGGTATCTTCGTACTTCGTACAGTGACCGAACAACCCCGCTTGCCCCGCCGCCATGAGCTGTGCCCCCACGCCCCACCGGCCCCACACTGGTCGGCTTCCTATGATTTATCCGATTCGTGGAAAATCTCCTCAGTACAGTATGTAATCTTCTCCGCTCTGCTTCGTCGACCAAATCAACATCACGCAGCTCTTTGGGCAACTCCTTTGCACATCATCACGTCTCGCTCGGCTTGCGCCCCTTTGACGGTCTCGACTTAACGGCCCAGCCTCTCGCAACGTCTCCTATGTGTCTCATGTCTTCCATATTGAGGAACGACCGCTTCGGATAACTCGCCTCCTATGGTGTGCCCAGATCTCACGGCGTGTCTTTTGTTTTAGGTCGAGCCTTTGCAAGCCTATTCCTGCTGACATGCGTCTCTCAAGGTGAAGATATAATATACCCCCGGTCGCAACCGATGGGCAGGCCTTTTCCGAATGCCGACGAGGCCTGCCGCACCACCAGTGTGGTTTGACTGTTCTCATCCATCGACTTATGGGCTTCCCCATCCCAAGTGGGCAGAGAGTCACGACAACCTCTCATCGACTGAAGTGCCCTAGTGGCTGGGCTTGGAAGGGCCTATGTACACTGCCACATGAGAGAGCTTGCCGCGCCTTCTACCGACACATGGGTCGGGCTAATATACACACGAGCTCTATCCTATACCAGACCCGGGCGCAACATCACGCGCATAAGCACACGCGCAAGCACAAACACATGCACACACCTCCATGAACCCCCGTCGGATGCGTCTCCCGGCCCAATCACTGTGGCCATCAATCATGATCACTCCGCGAGAACTCTCTTTCATCAATTGTCACTTGACCATCGCTCTATAGAGTCCTGCATCGACAATACTCTATATACCGCAGACCTGGATACAGTCCGATTTTCCATCCTCTTTTCGTAGTTGACCTCCGTTCTCATTCTTCCACCCGAGACCCTTCATTCTCATTTCCTCTCTAGGTCTGGTGGCCTACACTACCCCTCCGTCTCCCTCGTAATCCCCAACATGGCCTCGAACGCTGCCACTGGCCATACAACCCGGCGGCCGCTCCCCTGCGGCGTCTACGCCCCGACCATGACCTTCTTCGACCCCGAAACCGAAGACCTCGACATCCCCACCATCAAGAAGCACGCCGAGCGGCTCGTCCGCGCCGGCCTCGTCGGCCTAGTCACCATGGGCTCCAACGGCGAAGCCGCCCACTGCACGCGCGAGGAGAAACTCGCCGTCACCAAAGCCACCCGGGAGGCCCTCGACGCCGCCGGATTCGCCTCGACCCCCGTCATCCTCGGCGCCACCGAGGGCAGCGTGCGCGTCACTGTCGACCTCTGCAAGCTGGCCCCCGCCGCCGGCGCCGACTACGCCATGATCCTGCCCCCGTCCTACTTCCGCAACCAGATGGACGACGAGGCCATCCACGACTACTTTGTCGCCGTCGCCGACGCCAGCCCCGTCCCGCTGATCCTGTACAACTACCCGGGCGCCGTCGCGGGCATCGACATGGACAGCGACCTCCTCATCCGCCTGGCCCGCCATCCCAACATCGTCGGCACAAAGTTCACCTGCGGCAATAACGGCAAGCTGACCCGCGTCGCCCTCGCCACCGACGCCAAGACCCCGCGGTCAGACGGCGGCGGAACGGGATACATGGCCTTTGGCGGCATGTGCGACTTTACCGTCCAGACCCTGGCCAGCGGGGGCAGCGGCATCATCGCCGGCGGCGCCAACGTCATGCCCCGCGTCTGCGCACGCGTGTGGAACCTCTACGCGGACGGGAAGACGGAGGAGGCCATCGCCCTGCAGAAGAAGCTCAGCCGAGCCGACTGGTTCCTCACCAAGGCTGCCGTCCCCGGCACCAAGGGCGCGATCCAGAGTTATTTTGGCTATGGTGGCTACGGCCGTCGCCCGCTGAAGCGCCTCGACGCGGAGAGGACCCGGTACATTGCCGATGGGATAAAGGAGATTATGGAGATTGAGAAGTCTCTAGGGGGATGAAGGAGCGAATGAGGGGGGTTCTACCGTGACTCCTGTCGTATCATCGGCGTCTATTATGTATCAATGTAAAAGGGATAGGGATATCCATAAAAGGCCACCGAGTATATTCGTGCGTCTCGCCTGTCGACCGTTTCAAGCTCGTCTGATGCAATACCATCAGTTCATCATCATGTTAATCATACGTACGGCCTGGATACACACAGACATTTCCATAACCCCCAAAAGAAAAGTCTACAATTCAATCGCTTGACAAACCATACCCCACCGAGCCACCCCATCTCGCACTCCCATCACACCCTGCTATACCGTCTTGGATCCAGGTCGGAAATGTCCGAACTAATCGGCTTGCCGTCAAAAATAAACTCGGACATGAGCTTGCCGGTAGCCGGCCCGTTCTGGATACCCCAGCAGGTATGACCAGCCGCGACCCAGAGCCCATGGACGGACGTGGCACCGACGAGCGGTCCACCCTCGCGCTGCGGGAGGTAGCAAGCCTGACGTGCCTTGACAGGCGCGGCAGCGAGGGTCGGGGAGAAAGTAGCAATGTAAGCAAGGAGGTCGTCGCAGTGGTCATCGTCGACGCGGACCAAGTCAGCCGTATCCGGCAGCGGGACGGCGCGGTCCGGTTCGCCGCAGGCGTAGACCTCACCAAACGGGCGTGCGTAGATCTCCGGGTCGACGACGCGGTTGTGCCTGCGCCTCCGGCCGCGGGCGGCGCGGTGGGGCGGGGCGTAGCCGTCCGGGAGGAGCACGCGGGTGAAGACGGCGTGCGGGGAGACGTCTGCTTCGTAGACGACGCTGTGGGCGCGGAGGCCGGTGACTTTGGATTTCGGGAGGACGTGGCCGGTCCACGGCCCCGCGGTGACGACCACGTCGGTCACGTCCGGGATGGTGACGTGGGTGCCGGCGTCGCGGTTGAGGTACTCGACGCTCTCGACGCGCGAGGGGGACGAGTGGATCTTGGTCACCTTGGCGCGGGTGACGATCTGGACGCCGCGCTCCTGGGCCAGCGCGGCCATGGACGTGGTGAAGTGCCGGGGGTGGACTTGGGCCGTCTCGGTGGCGCCGGGCATGCCCATGTCTTGGTAGGCGTCCACCACGGCGCGGTTCACCCAGTCCAGGTCTTTGGGGAGGGCCGAGTCGGCTAGGAGGTCTTCGGCTGCTGCGTCTTGTTTAGGCAGTCTCTCCCAGTCTTTCGTTTCCTCGGTTCCCGGGACCCCGTTCGGTGTTGCGGTGGTGGTGGTGGTGGTGGTCGAGGAGGGAGCCTGGGCTGGTTGCGGCTGGTGCTGGGCTTGGAGCGACTCGCGCGTGATGGTGACGTCGATGCTTCCGCAGTTCAACTTGCGGTAGCCCCAGCGGGTGGCGCCGCCGTGTTCTTCGGCCAGCTCGGCATGGAGACGGTAGGAGAGCGGTACGAGACAGGAAGGGTAGGCCCAGAGGGCGAGAAGACCGCCCGCTTGTCCCGACGCACCGGCAGCGATGGATGTCGCCTCGAGGATGGTGATGCGATGCAGTGCGGGATTAAACTTGGGGTGACGGGAGAGAAAGTAGGCCGTCGTGGTGCCGATGATGCCGCCCCCTGGAGGAGAGAGAGGGAGTGAAGACGAAGGAGAGGAGGTCAACCATTTTGTCTCAACGCAGACCTGAGAGTTCTTCGTATGGAGGGAATCACACACCGACGATGATGATGTTCCTCTTGGCCAGTGGATCCATGGCGATATGTTTGTTGTGGCAGTGTATCTGCAGTCCAGTCGATGAGATGATTTCAAACTGAGTTACTGAGGTTCAAGAGGGAGCTACGGAGATGTAGTACCGGGTGATGATGTAATCCAGGTCTGCTTACGTTATACAGTGTGAAGCGGGCTTTGTATCGAGTGTACCCTAATAATGACGAATGCTTTTATGGAACTTTGCTTAGTAACACTCCAAGGCCGAGTACACTACACAGTATTCGTACACCGACTGTAATTCTGTAAGAAAGCTGACATAACCGAAGCCCCACCTACCCCGCTGACCTCTACCTAGGTACCTACGTACTTGACCCTCGTCATTCCATTCCATCAACTGTGAATACCATCTTCAATGTCCTTTGCACCGATTGGAAGAAGCGCTTCACTTCCAGTCACTCAATGTCTCCGTGACCTTCGACGTTCTCTTCCCTCGTTCCATTCTCGCCGCTCTATCGTCTCCGACATCCATACAACCCGCCGTCTATTCTCCGTCTATACCCTACATCGTACGACCTCGGCCACGGCATTACGATCCCCCTCGACTCGCAACCACTCCCCTTCTCATCTCCGCCAAACCCGAACCAAAGCAGACATGTCTTCCGCAACTACCTTTTACGACTTTAAACCCCTGAACAGTACGCAATCCCCCTCCCTCGGCCCCTTCTCAATCAAGAAAAGCCCCCGCTAACCCGGCACCCACGCTCGACAGACCGCGGCCAGGAGGTCCCCCTATCCGACTACAAAGGCAAGGTCGTCCTCATCGTCAACACGGCCTCCAAGTGCAGCTTCACCCCGCAGTACGCCGGCCTCGAGTCGCTCTACAAGTCGATCCGCGAGAAGCGCGGCGAGGACTTTGCCATGCTCGGCTTCCCCTGCAACCAGTTCGGCGCCCAGGAGCCGGGCTCCGACGAGGACATCCAGCAGTTCTGCCAGGTCAACTACGGCGTCTCCTTCCCCATGATGAAGAAGATCGACGTCAACGGCGACGCCGCCAGCCCGCTCTTCACGTGGCTCAAGGAGGAGAAGCCCGGCATCATGGGCCTCAAGCGCGTCAAGTGGAACTTTGAAAAGTTCCTCGTCGGCCGCGACGGGAAGGTCAAGGGCCGCTGGGCCAGCACCACCAAGCCCGAGAGCCTCGAGGCGGCTATCCTTGCCGAGCTCGATGCCAAGGCCGCCTAATAACCGTTCCTCGTCAAAAAGGGGGCAAGAGATGGAAGGAATTGGGTTCATTAATGAATTAAAGGGGTGGGGGAAGGGATATGGGAAGTCTTGGGAACGCCGGCACTGGTCAAGGCTCGGCGTGGCTGTGGTAAAGGTGTTGACTTTGTGTCCCCCTCCGTGTTCTCTGTCTCCTCACGACGCTGACGACGATTTCTATTGAAGACCGTCATGCCCTGTCTGTTATATATGTCTTTCTTTTCACATGTATTCATATGCCCCAGATTCCACTGTACCATATCAAATTCGGCACGGGAAAAGGACGGAAGAAGGAGGAGCTGAAGCAACTGTCCTCCCGTGGATATAATGTCATATTATAGCCCATATAACCATGGATACTAGGTAGCTGGTTTGCTGTCGCAGGCCACATGCAAGACCAATACGCAGACCCAGCTCTCAAAAGTACCGAAACCACTCATGGTTCGTTTCATTGCTGCCCTTGATTCAAACTTGATCAGGTCGGCGACGAGTGAGCGGGGTGAGAGGCTATTCCCCTCTCCGTAGTTAGAAACGGTCCAGCACATTCATACTCCCACCGGTTCATCGTCTCCCAGCTGCCAATATGTAGAACCAACGGCTTCAGACCTACCTCTCTTCTGGACCCCGATGTTGGAAGACTACCAGCCCCATGTCCGCACCTCACCACGAGAACGACAGGACGAGGTATGTGATGTCGACCACCAATTCACCGTTCTCTGTGATTTAGCGACTTTCCATATAACGTCGCGACTCCAGGCCGTGGCCAGTGCCGCACCTGTAGCTCAGGCACACAGAGCTCACCGCAATCTCGCCCTGGACCAAAGGATCCAGGTGCGTCGCGTCGCCGAGCTTCCCCACTTCCTCCTCTCCCCTCGCCACCCACCCTCTTTCTCATTCCCCTTGAGCCAGCCATCTCATATCGTCTCGCTCTCTGTAACCCCCGCATCGAAACGCCCGTTCATGGCTTCCAACAAGCTTCCATGCGTCTTCGACACGCATGCAGTAGCCACACAGCCACAAAGCAATAGTCCGGATGCATAGAATATAACAAACGACAGACTGCATGGTGGCTTGCCTGACTTTTGTTCATCTAGCATGTCCGTCGGCAAGTGACAGAATCATTGTCAGTCCTGCCCACTGCGCCGTGGAACCCTTGTCCATTCCGTCTTCCGTTCCGCCCCTCCCTTTTTTTTTCCCCGTCCCTACTAACGGTTCTGCGGTTGCACCCGTCTTTCCATCGGCAGAGAGAGAAACAAGTGAAAAAGAGAGGGGTTAAAGTACTGTACAGTACCTTAACCCCAGATCAGATATCCAGCGTCATCGTATCAAGTCGAGAGCTGCAGATGACGAATCAAACGAGGGCTTTTCGCGACGTATCCCCGTCCGGCGGCATTCTCGACCACGAAATGTACTTTGCATACAACGTATTCCGGGGTTGCAGTACAACGTATTCTAGAGGCAAGGTAAGGGTCCCCCTGGCCAATGTTGCAACGTCAAGCTCGGTTCCCGACCACCTGATCTCCGTCTTGTTGTATGTACGTTGTATGGCCAGTCTCCAGTGCCAGTCTTGACGCTGTACAACCATGCAATGCGACCTTGATCTCATCTACTGACACACCGTGGACAAGGGGAAGGGTTGGCGCGTATCGGCTGGGGGTGTCCTGGCCTTCGAGAAGCTCGAGAGAAGGTTGAGACAAGACGCTTCTGTTCAGCGCTAATCGTACAAAGGCAACGAGGCCCAGTGGTGAATGGTGGCAGGAAGGTAGGGTTGGGTTTTTCGAGTTTCCGTCCCAAAAACAAACGCGATTCAGATGCTTCCGGAGCTTTCAGTCCCTACAGGACAATGACACTTGGAAGTCTCTCCATGTTAGATCACTTGTGGGCGGGAGTCTTAGGTCTTGAGAGAGCCCGAGGGAGTACATACATACGAAGTACAACGTAGTTGAAGTATGGGCATGGCCAGGGGTTTCTGTGCAATGACCCTTGTCCCAGACAGGCGTCGATGTTACCGCCATCCACTGGCACGACTGTTCCGAGGCAGTGAGGTACAACGTAGTTTCCCATGTGATAGAATGGCATGGATGGAGAAAGGCGTCGCCTCGTCTGTAGCTCAGGTTCACCAAACTCCTTGCAGCTGCCTCTCAGGACCGAATTCTCCGTGCCACACAGTTGTGATCCCCAACAAGATGGCAGGAAATAGAACAACAACCCCTGGACGGGCGTCATCACTCCTACATGTACCTGAGACCCGGGCTGACGAAGGATGTCAGTACTGTCGCCAGCCATGGGCACGTGAGACTACAAAGTTCAGACGTCCCAAAAGACATTGTCCGATGTTTGCCCCAGACAGGGCACGACCGCATCGTACATGTTCGATGTACTTGCGTACGTGTCGTGTGATGTACTTCGTACGTTCCTTACCCCAGGTTCTGCGCGTGAGCATGTTGAATCGTACCAAGTAAGCTGGGGAAAGCTCGACGCCTTCGGGATCGACGCTTTTTGCGGAGAAACCTGTGGGAGATGGATCGTATTGTCCAATTGGCAAGGTTTGTTAGTCACTGGTGCTCGTCCGAGAATCATTCAGATTCGGCATTGTGCGTTCGGACGACCGGCGAGACGGATCATGACGATGGACCGTCAGGGATCGGTCGTACGGGTAGTACGGGGAAGCTACTGTCTTGGGAAGAGCCGTTTCGCCGCCCAATGAGTTTTGTTCCCACCCATGCCTGCCAGTGACAGGGACTAACAAAGCTGCAGTCGACCTCCATTATATAGGTTCTCTCTGAATAGTCAGCAACCACGAGTCGGCGACGTTTTCAGGACTCTTACGGCGAACTATGGTGACGGGTTTGGCGTCACGGTTCTGATAGGGGGAGAATAGCATTGCCCCGGAAAAGGAACGCAAGACCGAGAATCTCACCCCAGTTGGCGGCTGACATGGAGACCCACTACCGGTATCCGTACATCATTGACTTGGTCTTCGATAAAAAACGTTCATGTGGTGCGCCTCTCGCTCTCCTGTCATTCGTTCACAAGACTCCCGTCAGAGACCGGGGGTCAGATGCCCCTCCGTTATCACTGTCGTGCATGTGCATGCCCCACAGGGAGAAAGTACTTGGTACTTCATACGTACGTTGTACGTTGTTGTACCGTCGTAGGCCCTCGAAGAACGGTGTAACGTTGCAGCGTCCATTGGTATTTATTAGCGGCCAATCATTCTGCTGACCTGACGGTCGAGAACCAGAGAATCGAACACTCGAATGCGAAGCCAAGAGGTGGAGAAGGAAGAACCTCTGGAGGGCCCCCGCCTGGACTCGGCAATTGGTGGATTTTCGTTTTTTTTGGGGTGTGGCTTGCCGGTAAGGCCCTGCGGCGGTCGTTTTGGCAGCTCGTTCGTTCATTCTTTGACCGACCATGAGTACTCTTGACCGGTGTCTCGGATTGCCAAGAGCGGCGTACCGAGGGCATCGTTGGATATCCGCAAAGGCGACTGGGCGAATAGTCCTCTCGTTCATCCAATGTCTTTTTTTTTTTTTTCTAAAGACCTGGGAAATGCTCGAAATAAAGTGTGCGCTGGCAACCGGTGAACACTCGATTGGAACTAGGTACGAAGTACTTCGTGAGGGAAGAAAAGGAAAAGGACCGGCAACCTAAGATCTGACGCGCAAGGTCAGTCGCCGGCGACCAGGCGGGGCGCTTCTGTCATGCATGCTGACTAGCGACTTTGGGCTGACCGCGAGCTTGCTTTAGCATACGTTGTACCGCTTCAGGGTCTATGTCCGAGGCCAAGAGGTTGGTCGAACAAATCTCCGAAGAAGGGTTGTAGTTGTGCTGGCGTCTTGGCCCGTCCGTTTTAGTGGCAGGACTGGTCGGCCGAACAGGGGCTTGATTCGGGCCAGGCGCTTCGTGGCGTCATTGGAGAGCCACAAATATCCCGTAGTACCGCCATGTCACTTCACTTGTACGATTCTTCGTATCGTACCTCGCTATCCGTCTAAACGGAACCCCGACTTGTCAATGGCTGCTCAGTGGCATAAAAGTGTCGATGGTCGGTCTTCATTCGGAAATCGTTGATAAAGGTCAACGATATTGTCAGTATAAACTCCAGCTACGCGCCATAGATGCGACGAACGAGCGGTGCGAGGCACATCCCGCCTTGGATCGACCATCAGCCTCTTAAAGGAAAACATCATCTGTATGATGGTGGCCAATCAGTGTGGCCTGGCGCAATCATCCGCTACATGGCCCCTCGTCGGTAGGAACGGGGACAGAGGCTGGCCGCTGGGCGAGAGTTGACTAAGATGCGAGGAGAAAAACGGACCTGATAAAGGTGACGTTGTATCTTGGGCTGCGTGGCGGTCAGGCGTGCTTGCGTGAGGGGATGAGATTCTGCCGTCTTCAATCCCGCCCATCCCTGATCCTTGCACTGGCCCTGTCGATGGCTGGAAAGCAGAGTGCCATTGGTGAGACGGAGGGCTTCGATACATGCTTCTTCCATCGTTCTAGCGTCTCGAGGTGCATGCTTGGTGTTTTGGACTTTTGGTACTCTCAACTGCTGCCGCTTGAATCTTGACATGAGTTTCCCGACGACCTCATGGCGTGACAAATCTGGGTCTGAGACACGGCACGGCATGGTATTACAAGTTCACCGGCAGGATCTCACTGTTGCCCAATTTCTTGTCATCAGGGCTTTTGGTCATTTTCCCCCCTCTTCTTTCCTTGGAAGTGACGGTTTGGCCGTTCAGTCACCTGTCCTGTGCCTCCAGGCCAGAGACAACGTCAGGTTTCGGTTGTTTTGGGCGCCAAATAGAAATGAATTCGATTGCCGTTCAGAGTATAATTGGCTGTGGTCTCGCGAGACCCGAAAATTGATCGCCTCCAGGTTTGTTGTTGTTGAGTTGAGGGAATGACGATCATTGCGCGCCAAGCAAGCTGGTTGAGGGCATGTCGAGGGTATGGCGGCAGGCTCCGACGCGGAGTCGAGCGATGCCTCGGGGCAAGAAACGTGCTTGACGAACGGTTTGGCATGTGAAAGAGATCGACGCTCAGTTTTTATGGACAATGCGTGCGGTACATCGTCCAAGTACCAACCCGTGGTGTGGGGGCCACAATTCATCGATTGCCTATTGTTGGCCAGTCGCTTGACCCCCTGGACTCGACGAAGTGACAGCATCTGCCCAGACTTGCATTGTCAAAAAAGAAAAGACGGTGAAGTCTACGTAGTAAGTGGTCAGTCGGCAGTTGAAAATTCACCCCGAGAGGGGAAAAGCTGCAGCACACAAGACCCAAGATAGGCCATCCCTCAAACATGCAATTGAGCCGGCTGCAAAACAACTTGGACAGGGCCGCAACCAAGTCACAGAACGGCACGGAAATTGTGTGCTTCGGCGGTAGGATGCCGCGCGCGATGGTGGGCGGCAACCTCGGCGTAGCCGGAACGTACAACGTACAGCGTAGTAGCTGGGAAATAACGCCATGCATGGAAATGATGTCGAAGGTAGAAGCTTCCTTGAGTGGTTCCTGGCCTGGGTTAAGCATCAGTGGCTACGACATACAGCATGATAGAACCTGCGAGTCGGGGAGAGGGGAAAAGCGCTGGTTGAAGCGATTAGCAAGGCCCATTGAAAGTCCATACACACAGCTTCCCATTAATCCGAACGTCTTGCAATCTTGCCAACTCCCTCCATCCTCACCACATCGTGTCTGCTGTACGGTTGGCCGAAGAGATGAGAGGCTTTCGATGCTTGGTAAGATAACGTTCGTGGGGGCTTCCACGGGTTACAGGCCCGAGAAGACTCGCGTGGGGGGAGATTTTGAGCCGTCGCGTCGTGAATGAAAGAACGAGGCATCTTGGCACCCAGCAAATTCAGGACGGCCCTGTTTTACCCACACGGCCATCGCCCAGGGCATTAATAATCATGGAAGCCACGGGCGACGTGGTTGGGACGCGTGCATGCAATGCATGCAATCGCTGATAACGAAGCAGAGGAAAAGTGCTGTTCTCCCCGCGGCTCGTCTTTCGTGCGTGATGTTAGGGAGTTCTGTAAAGATCAGGGTCTGTAGTGGGGTTCATAGCAGTCGGGTTTGACATTCATTGCAAATTCATAACGCGCTTCAGACAGTTGGCACTATCTGGTCGAGTAGGTAGTACGAAATGCAAAGTGCATGATGATCCAACGGTCGATGAGTTGATGGTTGGTGGAAGTGTAGGAGCCCTGGATTGAGGCCTTTGCGGAGGAGTGCGGAGTAACACTACGTTGCAACCCCAGTTAGTGTAAATACACCTCGTAAACCCATCTCCCCGATAAATATAGTACTTTACCAGTCCAGTAACGTTTATAAGCATAAGAATACTCTTGTCCGTCTGGATAACCCGATACAATCATATTCGAATCTGCGTCCGCCAAAGCCAGCCACATTTTCTCTTCTTCTCCCAACCCCCCACATTCGCCATCCACCAGTTCGAAGACTACTTCGTAGACTGCACACACAACGCCATACTTCGTACGTATTACTTGGTACCCACTCCCACACCGTCCTCCTTCTCCGCACTCATCTCGGGCTTTTTCCATGCCGGCATCTTTACGTATCAGCGTATCAGAGATGGAGAGAGACGACCGGTAGGACCCCAGTGGCGGAGAAGAAGCTCATGACTGCCGCTCGCCGACCAGCCGTTTGCAACGGTCTCTTTCCTCCCGTCTTCTCAGTCCCTGTCGTCTCTTCCTTAGCGCTTCGCTTCATATTTTCCGTTCAACTATTTTCTAGGTCCTGATAATCATCCCGTCACGATCAAACTCGTTCATCGCGTACAGCGTTTTCTGCCACCGCGAGACAGGAAACAATATGCTACAGAACGGTCGTGGCCCATGGATGTGGGTATGCTGCAGTACAACGTACGTTGTACACTATCAGGACTCCTCCGAAAGCAAAACGACACCGAGTAGACACCCCTGGCCATGGCATGGCACAGACAGGGTACATGCATGACGATGGAATATTCACTCGCGCCCCCTTTCTTTGCAGGACACCCCTGCTATGCTTGTCCTACTCGACCTTGTCGACGCCTCTCCCGTATCTGTCTGCTGGACAATATTGAATCCTATCGGGTGCTGTGCTGTGCTGGCTGTGTTGGTGCTGATCAAGCAGAAATCCGACATCTCTAGTCGAGAACAGTTGCTTCCTTGAGAACGTCGTCTCTGATCCTACCGCTTCGTTTTCCCACCTTGCCTAGGTCCAATGATAAACGAACCGGAGGGGTGGGGAAAGAAATGAAAATCACCGGCCAACTGCAAGTGCCGGCAAGGCCCCAAAGGACCAAAGGACCAAAGGACTTCGGAAAACTCCCACTTCATGGGGCATTCCCTCGACGAATAAGCATTGTTTCTTTCCTGACGACTACCTACGCTATGGATGCTTACCTCTCTTTAGGAAATAACTCCGCATATTCCCCGGTTCTCTTTGCCTTGGTCCCCGTTCTTATCCATATCGTCACATAGCTACGGCAACTTGTCTACCGCTCCTCCAACTCACCCTCACCAATTCCCACCCATCCACCCATCCACCCCTCCCCCCCTTCAAATCCCTGTCCCTCCGTTCCGCGTTGGCCCCGCCGATAGGCGACGTACCAACCCTGCTCGCTGCTATCTATGGGTTCCTGTCTGCTGTCTTGCTTCCCATGCCCATATTGCATCGGTGTCTCCCTCATCGAACCCCTCCATGATGCAAGCCTTGCCCCTGGCGGGTAAGGAATCATGGTTGTGCTCCCGAGCTGCCCAGCTTCCCCAGAACCTTATACCCCATGGGCCTACTCTTATCAAGACGTGCTTCCCATGTCTCGCGCCGTTGTCCATACTCCCATTGCCCGTTTCTGCGACCCTCGTCCTAATTCATGAGACACTCAGCTCGGTATCATTACTGACCTGCCTTCTATTTCTCTTTCGCGCCCCTCGTGTCTTACTATACCCTGTTGTCGCCTCGCCGTTGGGCCGTTTTCTGTCGTCCTATTGTCCTGTTGGAGCTGTCCTGTCGCATATGTCCCATCTGCCACCTCGACGATCCGCCACCCACCGCCCAGCATGACAGCCGCCACGATGCAGCTGCCGACTCCCCCTCCTCCTCCCTCTGCTCCCGTTTCGAAGGATCCGTCTGTTCGCAAACGGAGGAGACGCACTGCGGCCGGTGGCGCCACTGACGACTGCTTCACATGCTCACGGAGGAGTGTCAAGTGTGACCGGCGGCGGCCCTACTGCTCGCAATGTCTCGAGATTGGCAACGAGTGCTCTGGATATAAGACGCAGCTTACTTGGGGTGTTGGCGTTGCGAGCAGAGGCAAGCTGCGGGGGCTGTCACTCCCCATAGCCAAGGCACCCCCCGTGGCCAGCGTTTCGAAGAAATCACCTAGTCCAAGGGCGGGAGCGAATTCGACCGCAACGAGCGGTGGTGCCTGGAGCGATACAGACGAAAGTGGTCGCACAACCATCCCGGGCGATGTCGACCTCTCGCCGGAGCACGCGAGCTCGACCCCGATCACCACCTTCCCGCATGGTTACGACGTCCTAGCCATGAGCCATCCGGAGCCCACGCGGTCTATTCCTGTCGCTGCTGACTGGAACGGCCTGCCCTATTCGAGCAGCGTCCCGACCGAAAGCCCGAGCTATCGCAAGCTCGGTGCCCACCTAGGCCCTCTCGCGATCCCCCACTCCCTCTCATCCTCGGTCAGCGAGGTCGACTACCTGTCGCCCGTAAGCCACTCGTATCCGCGCGATGACGTCCCGTTTCTTCACAGCCCCAACGTCCTGTACGACAATTACAGCAGCCATGGTTCTCCGATTGCCCAGAGCCCCGGTTCCGCCATTCTCCTCGATCAGAGAGCACCCACTTCATGTCCAAGCCTGGTCTATGCAGCGTCAGACCAGAGTTCTAGCCTGCACTCGCACATGGACAACTTTGAGACCCATCTGAACCAGGAACTTGTGGCGGACTGTGACAGTTTGAGTGAGACCAGCACCGCCGCTCTTTTTCAACCGTAATGTTGCGCACGTGCTAACATGAATGCTCCGTTAAATTCACAGGCACCCCTGAAATGGATGCGTATGGCACCAGTGGCAACTCCAACGGTCCAGGATGGCCGTCACCACCTCCGGAAGACTTGTCGCCGCGTCCCTCTGACCAAACTCCAGCACAATGGCCTACCGTTTTTGAGCCGCAGCCCATCCATGTGAGCCAGGAGCTCGTCTCCAAGATGCCCTTTTTTATGGACTATTACAAGCACACCATGTGCCAATCCATGGTCCTCATCGATGGTCCCAACAACCCATACCGAGACCATATTCTGCAACTCGCAGCGAGCAGCCAGAGCCTCCAGCACGCCATTTGCGCGCTTTCGGCCTGCAACCTGCGGATGAAGCGGCGGCTCAGCCTTGGCCACGCCACGCGGGAGCTTTCCGAAAAGCTCATGGCGGAGAAGTCGGTAGCCGACGGCCTTGCTGACGCGGCCCAGTCCCAGCCCGAAGACCAGTCTATCTCGGAGGAGTACCAGCACCGGAACCTCGCGGTACACCTGCTCAATCAACAACTCAACGATCCGGGCAAATCGAGCCACGATTCGGTCTTGGCCACCATTCTCCTCCTTTGCCACTACCGCATGGTGGAGTCGGGTATTGCCAAATTCCACACACAGTTCGCCGGCGTCAAGAAGATCCTGGCCATGAGGCGCCGGTCGCAGCAGCCCATGGGATCGACGCGCGACGCGGCGTGGATGGAGGCCATCTTCACCTACTTTGATGCCATCTCGGCCAGCATCAATAACAGGGAGGCGCAGTTGAATACCAACTTTTACGGCGTCATGTCGGACGCCCCATTGCTCCCGCCGGGAGCCGAAAACCTAGTGGGGTGCGACAGCGAGCTGTTCAAGACGATCAGCAAGCTGGGAAGACTCCACCTGCTCTCCCAACACCGACCGGTACAGAATCTAGTCACCAGCAGCTCGGCCCGTCCGTGCGACGTCCGATCCCGCTCGCAATCCCCCCTGAACCCCCCGTTAGGCCATGCCCACAAGGGGAGCATCGGACACCTGCACCACCAACAGCGAGCGCTGAACGAGCTGTACAGCATGCCGGGCCATCCCCGCTTCGACGGAAACGGGTTCGGGTCGACGCTGGACGACGAGGAACTCCTCTCGTCGGCGGTCTGCTCGTCGACGTCGTACGACGAGCAGCGCAGCAACTTTTGGCGCGAGTGGAAGGACGCCCGGCTGGCGCTGCAGAGCTGGGAATTCGACACGGCGCGCCTGCAGGCCTCGCTGCCGGGATCAGCGACGCCCGCGCAGCTGCGCGACCTGGGCTCGCTCTCGGAGGCGTTCCGGTACGCGGCCCTCCTGTACACGGAGCGGCTGGCGTCGCCCAACGTGCCGTCGAGCCACAGCATCTTCCAGAACCTGGTGTCGCAGGTGGTGTACTACGCGACGAGCCTCGAGCCCGGCAGCGTGGCGGAGAAGTTCCTCCTGTGGCCGCTGTTCGTGGCGGGCAGCGAGTGCGTCAACGAGCTGCAGCAGGACATTGTGCGGAGCAAGTGCCGGGACATTATGAGCCGGTCCGGGTACATGAATAACCTGGCGGCGCTCGACGTGCTGGAGAGGCTCTGGGCGGGCGAGTGGAGCGATGGCGAGCCCCGGAGCCCTGGGGTGGCTAAGATGGAGGCCATGCGACGAGGGCCTTTCAATTGGACTCGATGCATTGGCGGGCCCGGTGTTGAGGTGGAGTGGATCATGTTCTGAGGGTTAACGTCAGCAAAAGGCTGTGGTTTATTTTTCGACTGCCGGCGTGGCGTTGGAGGTTTGGTCTTGGGATACATCGGGTCACACGGTGGGCGGCCGTGAAAAGAAAAGAAAAAGAAAAAGAAAAAAAGAAAACTGGAATGGAACCACGGAAACCGCCGAGTTGGAACGAACCTGGTGATGGGGGAGAAAAGAGGAAAAAAAAAGAAAAAAGGAATGGGCCATGAGCTGAGCTGAGAAGCGAGCTGTGGGCATTATCATCTCCACCATCACGAGGTTGTTCATGGCCGGCTGACTAGCCACGGGAAAGGTTAGGACTGCTATTTACGATACGGAGAATCACGATTGCGGCGTGTAACATCATGATGAGGAGTGTCTATTGGAAAGGGCGGCATCATGAGCGGCTTGGAGTTGAGGGTTTGGAGTTTTGGCGAGTTGACAGCCATATTATGGGTAGTCATGGCGAACGGGTCATGAGGTAGATGAACGACACTGGACTTATTCTTGGTCTCTTCCAATTCTCCGATACCGTGCGCCATCCTGGTCCATATCTTGATTTCGTCTCACGCCCCTGAATTCGTCCGATTGAACGAGGCTAGTGCCGAGATGCGGACGACAACGGACGGTGGGAAGGATATGTACTTCGTAAGACGAGATGAGATGTGGGTTTGATAGAACATCAGCCGGGCTCCAGACTCCACAGGGTAATACTTTAGAAGAGGGCATCATTAGCTGGTGGTCCCCTGACAAGGTGCCGATGGCGTGAGTGGGTGACACGATGGCGCACATTGTCGTGATGCACCTTGTCCAGGGGAGCACAGACAGACATGGTGCTCATCGCATCCCGCTGGCGGCATGGCCCGTCTCGCCATTCACTGTACTCGGGAGTTGAAAGAGCAAGGGACTGTTCCTTGGCGTTGTAATCCTGCGGCTCAGCTGGAAGCTTGCTCGGCTGACGTCTTCGGTCCCTTGTTTCCACTTCGATGCTCTCGCCAGTTTCTGATGCCCATGTTCGTGGTGCGGACCGGTCTAAATCTACCCACCCCCTTTCTTCGGGGTGAGAGGAGGGCATTATGCCTAGTGGGTGCCATACGGGTATCGTTTGAAGCAGTCCCTTCGTCAGTGTTGACCATTGACAGGCCAGCCTGTGTCTCAATCTGTTGGTTGGGTAGCTATTCGCGTGTATTAGCAGCCGGATATCCTGAGACCAGAACTGAATCCATCTCGGAATTGTCGTTGTCCAACTCGTCCGTCAATCTCCGAGTCGAGCCGCGAATGTCACTTCGAATATTCCATGTGGTCGGGAGTCGCCCCAATATGCCAGCCGGTCTTGTGCTCCCCCCAACGCCTTGCCAACCAGCTCTGTCAGTACACCAACCAGGCCCGTCGGGGCAGTTCCCTGTCATCAAGTTTCCGAGGCAATGGACGCTGAGAATCGGCTCGTCTCGGAGGTCGAAGCGGGGAATCCATCCATACCAATCCTTTCTTCGGGATCCGCGACTCGAGACAGTTCGACCGTGTGATATCTCGAGTCCTGCCGTCGAGGAAGTCGTCCATTAACGTTTCTGCGTCCTCGCACCTTGCCAAACTATACTCCCATCAAGGGTAGAGCGTGCCTCACTATCTCGGTGGAACAGGTCGTCGCGGCACTGGCCTCATCGTACACTCTCATGGGAGGGCTCTCTTGACCGCTTCAGTTGATCATCCATCTCGGCAGAAGTAGAGTGCAGACCGAAATGCACACGGCTAATACAGCCTTTTAGTCGCCCGGGCGAATATGAATCGAATGGAATCAACCGATGAACCACCCGTTATCTGCCCCATGGTTTTGACTGCGCCGGGAACAGCCAGCAAAGAGCCAGTCGAGGTTGTTGGGATCGGAGTAGAATTGGGGGGATCTTGGCAAGACCAAGTGATCCAATGCGCTGCCCGGACTACGTTGACCGTGACAGAGACGAGCAGAATCAGAGTGAAAGGGGAAGGGGAAATGTTCAGGGGCTTATAGAAGAGTGATACACGTCTGACGCCGATATAGGAGGTAAGCTCAAGGAACCATGATGGCACCGACTTCCGTGTTCGACAAGCGTGCACAGGCCTTGTGAAGCACCTACCTAATGCGGTGATTTTCCCAGCCAATAAAAACGGCACACTGCTTAGTAATGATGTTACCCCCACGAGTCCACCGATCTCGGCCAACCGTTAACTCCACCCCGCGTCCGGTCCAACACGGATGATGACTAATGGCCCACGGTCAGGGCCGTCTCACCGACTTCACTGATTCTTGTGCTTCTTGATTCTCATTTTCGTTAGGTCCTAATAAGGCACCAAAGACGAGGAGTGTCCACGTTGGACCACATACACGATTCTCACAATGGCCTCTGAAAATACCAGGCCAGACGGCCCAGACGAGGAACAGACGCCTCTCCTCACTCCCGCCCAGGATGCCAATGCGCCTCCTTCGACCTCCGAGACGACACCCCTCCTCAACGACCGCACAAGTCCTGAACAGTCCAGCGAAGCCAATGGCTACGGGACAAGAACAGAACCGTCTCCGCCTTCCGACTCGGACGACGCAGACGAAACCACCATCGTCGCCAACTCGGTCCCCCCCGGCCGCCTCGCCCTGATCCTCGGCGCCGCCTACCTAGGCGTCTTCCTCGGCGCCATCGACTCCACCATCATCGCCACCCTCTCCGCCCCCATCTCCTCCGAGTTCAAGTCCCTCAGCCTCCTCTCCTGGCTCGCCACCGCCTACCTCATCGCCAACGCCGCCTGCCAGCCCCTCTCGGGCCGCCTGACCGACATCTTCGGCCGCGCCCCGGGCCTGGTCCTCAGCAACCTCCTCTTCGCCGCCGGCAACCTCATCTGCGGCCTCGCCCAGAGCCAGTCCGTCATGATCGCCGGCCGCGTCGTCGCCGGCGTGGGAGGCGGCGGCCTCATGTCCATCGCCACCTTCCTCACCTCCGACCTCGTCCCCCTCCGCCGCCGCGGCGTCGTCCAGGGCATCGCCAACATCGCCTACGGCTCCGGCGCCATGCTCGGCGGCGTCTTTGGCGGCTTCGTCAACGACCGCTCCCGCTGGGGCTGGCGCCTCGCCTTCCTCGTCCAGGTGCCCCCCGTCCTCGTCTCCGCCGTCATCGTCGCCCTCCTCGTCCGCGTGCCCCCCAAGGCCTCGCGGAAATCCTACCTCGCCCGCATCGACTTTGTCGGCGCCTTCCTTACCGTGGCCTTCCTCGTCCTGCTCCTCCTCGGCCTCAATACCGGCGGCAACTTCGTCCCGTGGTCGCACCCCTTGCCCCTCACCGCCATCCCGCTCTCCGTCGTTGCCTTTGTCGCCTTCCTCGCCTGGGAGTCCCGTGCCCGCTTTCCTATTATCCCCGTGCGCCTGCTGGCCCACCGCACCGTCCTGGCCGCTTGTACCGCCAGCTTCCTCAGCACCATGGTCGTCATGATGAGTCTCTTCTACCTGCCCATCTACCTCCAGGTCATCGGCCTCTCCACCACCGGCGCCGGCCTGCGCCTCCTGCCGTCGCCCTTGGGTGTCTCCATCTTCTCCGTCGGCTCGGGCTACATCATGAAGCGAACGGGTCGCTACCTCTTCCTGGGTGTCGCCTCGGGCTTGCTGCTCGTCGCCGCGGCCGTCATCCTCACCACATTCACAGCCGATACGCCCACTTGGGTTGTCGGTCTCGTCTTCTTCATGGCCGGCGGTAGCTACGGCGCCATGCTGACCGTAACCTTGCTGGCCTGCATTGCTGCCGTGGACCACTCCCAGCAGGCTGTTATCACTTCTGCCACGTGTAAGTTGGTTCTCTTGTCCCCATTCCCGTACATTCTGGCCCCCCTCTTCGTCTACTCGTGAATTATGGCTAATTTCTCACGTCTCCTTCCAGACCTTGCGCGCAGCTGCGGAGGCACCATCGGCGTGACCGTCGGTTCGGCCGTGTACCAGAACCTCCTCAGGACGAACCTCTGGGCCCGCTTCAAGGACTACCCCGACGCCGCAAAGTGGATCAGCCGTATCCGCGACGACCTAGACGAGCTGAAGAATCTACCGGAAGGCTGGAAGGAAGGTGTCATGGATTCCTTCATCGAGGCTTTCCGGGGCGTCTGGCTCACGATTCTCGGCATTTCTCTCCTGGCCCTCGTCAGTCTTTCGTTTATGAAGCAGCACACCCTCCACAGCAACCTAGAAAGAAGGTAGTCATAGACGCAGTCTTACGAATATTGATGCATTTATGCTGCACGTTTTTATCATCTTTGTTTCCAGATCCCTTCATCCAGTTCAGCAATGATAGTCAGTTCTCGCACCTACTCCGCCATCCAGTGTCGAGGCGACACCGGCGTGAAGCTGGCACTCCACGGAGCATACACACGTAGCAGCGCGTTTGCTCTCGGACGTCACAAGAGTGTACACACCAGCAGTTACCTACCCTTCGTCTTTTGACAAACATTATACCGGAATAGAGCCCGGGCCCGTATTGAATCTCGCAGGAATGGTTCTGGATACGCGGTCGAGTCCCATGGGCAAATTGGACGCTTCACAAGGGTACCACGTCACATCGCGGTCTGTTCACCTGAAGCAATTCTCAGTATTCTATTTCAACTTGATCATGTTCACGTCATGGAATACCACCATCTTTTAGGGTAGCCAGTCGTAGTACTGCTAGGACCGTTCTAGGGGTTTCTTGGTCTTTCGCAAATCGCCAACCTCGTGTGAAAGGAGACGACGGAAGTATGCCTCGCTATTCGATCATGCTACTCAAAACGGGCGATGAAATAAAGATGCCTGTCTCCGTGATTCTCCTACCAGCCCTTTTTCATACGTATGCCAGCGTGTTGTCCTCAAGAATCTTTCCATTCACTCCCAGAGCGGCTTCGTTTCCAGCCACAGCGGGACCCCTGACGATGATCTAGCACAAAAGCCGGTCAGCACCCATCGCATTCGAAGCATGGTATAACAAAACTCACCTCTCCCTGAGACTGCTCATCAGTGGACACCAGGTCTCCCGTGTCGCGGAGAATGATCTCGGTACTGGTGACAGGAGCGCCGAAATGGGAATAAGCAGCGTCCTTCGGCTGTAGCCTGTAGTCGTAGAACCCTGTCTGTGTGACGGCACCGGCGACGTTGGGTGCCGTCAGGGCGTAAATGACGCGTGCGCCCAAGAAGACGCGGAGGTCGGACAACACTTGCGACGACAGGGCGGGGAGACCGGCGCCCACGCGCTCGGCGGTGTAGACGAGCCGGAGCGCCTTGGCGGACGTGCCCACGGCAGGTCGGTATGCGGGGTCTAAGCTCGAGGTGGGCATGACGCCGTTCTCCACGAGACTCCGGGTCCGGGCCCAGTACGACACCTTGGCCAGGACCGAGGACAGATTGCGGGACGACTCCTGGCGGGCCTTGAGGAGGGTCTCTGGCGAGGCGACGACGATGGTCGGGGCGACTCCCTGGGTGGCCAGGACTAGGTCGGCCGATCTGCCGGCGACAGATGTAAGCGCGACCGAGGCGTTGGAGTACAGCGCGGTCAAGGTCAGGACGAGGGTGAAGACGTCGGTGAGGGAGTCGGCGGGAAGGAACAGATCCGAGGGGCTGATGCGCTGGGAGGCGGGGATGGCGGCGAGCTGCGCGGCAACGGCGGAGACCAGGTTGGTTTGGGAGAAGCAGACCATCTCCTCGACGGAGCCGGGCTTGCCTTGGGAGAAGATGACGACATCTGGGGCCTCCTGCTGCTCGGCTGGCGCGGGCAGTTCGGTACCGGCGGCGGGGGGCGCCTCTTGGACGATATCCTGCCATGTGGCGACGTTGATGCTGCCGCCCATGCCCTGGGGCACCTCGTTCCAGTCCATGTGGCGGTTGCCCTCGTCGGCGACCCAGATCAGCTGGCGGATGGACGGGTACGACTTGACGACAGTGTCGAAGGGGAAGGCGCCCGGGGCGGTAACGACCGTGTCGACAGCGGATCGGCGAAGCATAGACACGAGCTCATCTTCCTCGACACCAAAGGGGATGAGGACGGGTGTGAGATTGGGGTAAAAGCAGCAGGCAAAGAGGGTCGCGAGAAGCTCGATGGAGTTGGGGAGATAGACGGCAACACGGGTCCCGCCTTGATCGTGGAGGTATTTGCCAAGGAGGTTGATTTGCCTCGTAACGTTGTCTGGAGATTTGTCAGTTAGAGGGGTGAAAAGAGAGGGGAAAAGGAAAGGAAAGGAAAGGAAATAAAAGAGACCGACCAAGAGAATGCTCCTCAATGTTGCGCGGTCCATGAGCCGTCAGCAGACGCCCCTTGCCCGACGACGGCTTCCCGTCTTCTTCAGGAGCCCCAGCGACGGCCCTGCGCCATATATCACGTAGATCGCCGTCGCGGCCCCAGGACCACTTGGAGGCACCGGCATCCTTGACGTTCAACCCGCTGTTCAAGGCCATGCCGTGGGGAACGCCGTGAGTACGGTAGACCGGAGACTCTCCCTCCTGTCGGACCGGGGAGGCCCGGGTCTGGCGAGCCAGCAGCAGAGGATGAACATCGGGTTCCTTATGGGTTACGAGGCGGTACGAGATGACGAGGACGAGCAGAGTGACGAGGGCTGTCGAGTAGGTGTTCCATTGAGCAAAGAACTCCGAGATGCCCTCGTCGATGCCGAGCATCACGTTGCCGAAGGCACCCATGGCGAGAAAGAGAATCGAAGCAGAGGAGCGAGCTGAGCACCACCGTCGACGATCGGATGAGGATGGAGATGGGGATGGAAAGGTGTAGAAGTAGAAGGGAGTTGAAGTCGAAGCAACTCGGCTTGGGGAAATACTTGGTAGCACCGCCCGCGACAAGCCGGGAGGGGAGGGACGGCCCAGGGCTGAGCTAAAAGTGGAACCAGATACTTCGTACGTAAAGGAATTCAGCTACGTGGCGTAAGCACGGAGTACCGACTGTACCGTTACGTTGTGGCTAATGCTCTGTGGCGCACCCGACGCTACTTGCTTTGTTCCCCGTACTGTACGGGGTCCTACTCTTGTACCTAATTACACAGTACGGGGTACGTTGTACAGCCTTGGCCCCTGCTAATTGTGGAGTCACTCTTGTCCACCCTGGCCCACTCCCAATTGTTTTCGCGACGCATCTCGTCTCCGTTCCAACCATCAACAAAACCTACCACCATCGGCGCATTGGAGCAACGTCGCCGCCAGCAAGCCCGACTGGGCTGAAAGAGAGATACTAACATTCAACAGGTCTAATTACAATCATAGTCAAGTTAGTATTTTGTTTGATATTTCAGTCATTATGCCTTGTTGGCGTTCCCAGCTTGATCTGTTTTGCTAACCTAACCTTGGTCATCAGGCGCCAGCCATCGTGAACCAAACCGCCCTTCCCCTCCATCCTCAACGAAGAGAAACCCGACTGGCACGTTTTACCGGCTGTTATAAATATACCATGCCAACCACCCCTACGACCAGCAGGGTGGCTACCCAAACACCTTTGAAGTCTACGCCCAAGAATACACCCCCAGTGACCGAGAGCCCCGGAACGTGGCGCCATCCTCGACTCAACGAGATCGCCAGACGACGCGAAGCAACGACTTTTTCCGATAAGAACGTCCGCAGAATATTCTGGAGTGTCCTAGCCATCGTGGGCGTATGGGCCGTGCAGGTCGGTCTGCGGTACTTCATCAGTCCCGAGCTGTACGTAACTATACCCGCCCGTCTTCAGAGGTGCCCCCAGACGCGAGTAGGCTTAAATTGCTAATGGACCGGGACAGCATCACGGGCACAACGCGCACTTACCTTGGTTGGGCGCGCTTCGTGCTACAGTTGATACCACTCATCAACATTGGCTTGGCCGTGCTGCCCCTGCTGCGGCCTAGCGACACCCTCGAGGACATCCCTCTCACCCCGGCCCAGCGAAAGTTGCTGGGACTTCCCCCCGGCTCGAAGCCTTCCACTCCCAATGCCGCCTACAGCACGCCGCCTCGCTATTCGAGGACCCCGTCCCTGGCCGGGTCGGTAGCCAGCAACCGGAGCTACACCAGCTCCCCGCTGTCGGGGAGAGGAAGCCCGATCAAGGCCGCCAATACCAACGGTGGATCGCCGTTCTCGCCTGCCAGCAGCCCGTCCAAGTTCGCCAGCAGCGTCGGCAACCGTCGGTCGTCCATCGGCTCCCCCACGCCCTTCGCCGCGAGTACGGCATCGAGCCTCTTCCCGGATACAGCGACCAGTCCCTTGGCGGGAAAGCGTACCAGCGTCGGTCTCAACAACAAGTGGCTCTACGAAAGGGGGAGGCGGTCCTCGGGTGGTACGTGGCTGCAGTGAGCTTGCTGCGATGAGGTACAGAGTTGGCGACGAGCTTGGGATTGCAAAGACGAAATATCCGTGGAATTGTATATTTTTGAGTCTGTTTCGCTGAGTTTGGGGATATACGAATATGTCCTGAACCACTTGGTCTCGCTGCGTAATAGATGCGGCTCGCGGGTTAACCGTTGAGGTGAGGCCGGTTTGGGAATGAAACGGCATTGGCCTTTGCACAAAGCGGCGTATGAGTTCCAGCATGACAACCTTTTAGAGATACAACGTCTCTTTACTCTGGGAATGAACAAAATCTAATAATCACCGAGTTCGAGGACACTCAACACTTTTTCCCCTTCTATTGTGTCTGTCCAGGGAGAGAGAGCATCATGTACGAAGTACGAATACGGATACGTACCTAGGTACTTGTAGGCATGTACCTATGTCGGGCGTTGACTTATCGGACCTACATACTAGCTCCACGATAAGCGTTGCTTGCTCCTTTACCCGAACGTTGATTGGCTCCGATCCCATTGGAAGTGGATACCTATGGATACCTATGGATGTACTCAGTACTGTGGCGGTGCAGAAAGATCCCTTCCCCAGATCGATTTTCCGTGGCACCCACCCTAGATTCCCCAGCTCTCCGTCCTCCCAAGCTTCCCCTCCGTCATCATCGCCAACAACAACACCTCACCTCATACTACGGACCTGAACAGACGCAACGGGAAGTCGCCGGATCTTCCGGGAATGTCATGATCCAGATACGACAACATGGGTGCCAGTGACTCCAAGCTCGTCTTCAAGAAGGGCGTCTTCAGGCTCTCGGAAGAACGACACATTCCAGCAGATGATCCCTATTGGACTTCGGTTAGTCCTGACTGTCAAGCCGTCTTGACTTTGTTGACACTGTTGATTCTCTCCTCTGCTTCTGCCACTCGGTGGTGATGGGCTGTGCTAATAGTGAATCGGGGCTCTTGTAGTTCTGGGAGCTTCCCGAATCCACAGAGGACATCTTCAGCCTCTTCTCCCCCGCCGACATTCGAAGAACCCGCGATAATGCCCTCGAGAACCTGGAAACCCTCATATTGGCCGTGACCTCACGCCTCTTCATCCTACGGCACCACCCTTCCTTCCCCGATCCCGAATTCGCCCCCGCAAGAGACGCACTCAATTGCGTCCGCATGTTGACCCGCATCCTCCCCTTCCTATACGAGGCCGACCAGCTGCAGGCATGGGAGGAGAAGTTCTTCTGGGGCGCCCGCAAGAAGCGCACCCGCAAGGCCTCCATTGCGTCCGAGGTCCTCTTCGACGGCGTGGAAGAAGGCCAGCGCCAGGGCAAGATGAAGGAGGAGGAAGAATACGAAGACGCCAGGCCCCTGGCGGAGGAATTGATCGACACCTTGGTCGACCTGCTCTTCTTCTCGGATCTCACCGTCCCCCAACAACCACACGGAAAGCCCAAGGTCTCGTACGCCATTTGGAAGAGCGGCGTGGGCTGCAACACCGCCCTCCCCACCACGAAAGAGCACGAGAGCAACCGCTGCGAGATTCTGCGTTTGCTCCTGACCTTGGCCAGCCAGAGCATGTACATGTCCTCCAACCAGCTCCCCCAGCGGGGGGTGAGGGCACTGACCCACCTCTGCTCGTGTCCGGACAAACAGGTTGTGCTCTCGGTGCTGTGTTCGCTCCTCAACACGGTAAGGGATCCATGTTCCCATCCAAGTATTTTTTGTTCTGTTTTCTTGTGTTTGTTTGTCTGCCTTCCTGTGTATTCCACGAGAAAACTGACCGTCACAGACCGTCCGATACAGTCCCGCCTCCTGGAGGGTCCCCTACAACACGTTGGTCTTCAAGGATGAGAAGCAGGTCTTAGTGACGTATGCCTTCCAGCTACTTCTTGTCCTCATATTATATCCCATCCCGGACCAGAACGGCATCGGCACGCCCAAGAACTACTATCGCCACTTCCTCGGGAGGCTCCATCGGCCGCAAGACTTTCAGTTCATCGTCGACGGCATGACCCGGATACTCCACCAACCCCTCCAAGAGAAGACCTCGTACCTCCCCACCACGCAGTCCTCGACCAAGTTTGCCCCGGAGATGATGATGTTGTTCTGGGAAATGACACAGTGCAACAAGAGATTTCGGTCTTTCATCGTGGATACAGAACGTGGGCTCGACTTTCTCATTCTGGCCCTCTTCTACGCACTCGAATACAAGACCGACGCCTCGAAGCAAGGGGTGGTCCGGATGTGCGCCTTTCTACTGCAGACTCTGAGCGTTGAGAGGAACTTTGGCCTGAACCTGAACAAGCCTTTTATTTCTCAGGATACCCTCCCACCCACGATCCGGCTGTCCAACTTTACAGGCTCCTACGCCGACTTTCTTATTCACGTATGGACAACCTACTATTAAGTAATCCCTCTGGCTCGTCTAGTGTGGCTACTAATTGCGCGCAGTCCATCTACAATCTCATCTCGACCAGCCAGGGGAAGCTTGCGGCAATATACCCAGCACTCCTAGCCGTGATCAATAACATTGCCCCCTATCTCGAAGGCCTGAGCCAAGTCACGGCGGCCAAGTTGATGCAGCTCTTCTCGTCCATGTCGTCACCTTCGTTCCTGCTTGCGAATGAGACCAATCACAATCTACTGAAGTCGCTCCTCGAATCCATCAACTCGCTCATTGAGCACAAACACAAACGTGAGCAGCTCGCCATATTGAGATGATGGTCCCTTTTTTCATCTTGGTCTTAACATCAATGCAGAAAACCCCGAGCTCGTATATGTCATCGTCCGAAACAAGAAGAGAATCGAAGCGCTTCGGTCCTTCACTCTCGAGTCCGGCCAAGAGGAGATTGAGCGTCGAAACCGCAGACGGAAAGAAGCTGCGGCGAACGGCGAGAATGCGGATCCAGACACGATGAGAAGTTCGGCAGATAGCCTCAGGAGTCCCGCCACGCCGTACCCGCAACATCATGCTCCCTCGGGTCACGAGCCGGAACACGACGACACGTTTGCCATTGGCGATGACGAGGATGACAGCGACGACGATCATCAGCCGACTCCGGCCCAGTCAAGCACCAGCGAGACAATGTCAAGGGCGTCGTCGCAAGGGTCGAATGCCGACGACGCTGTCCCGACGCAGGTGCCAGGCATGTCCGAGAAAGCCCGGGGTAAGATGCCGGCCGGAGCCGGCACCTTCTCAAGGCAAAACAGCACCATCAGTCTCGGAGCGTATGCAGGCAGCAGTCAGTCACAGAGCGGCGTGTTCGAACCGACACCACAGTGGATCGAGAGCTGGCTGCCGGAGCTACCGCTTCACACCATCCTCACGGTGATGCAACAGGTAACCTCGCTGCTGCCACGGCAGGCGGTGACAAACGAGCCGCCCTCGGCCGAGACGCTCCGGAAAATCCAGGATATCCAACTGGTGGGCGTGGAGCCCGCGCCGATCCGGGTGCATTCGTTCGAGTGGTCGCCGTTGGCGCTCGGCTGGTACGAGTCGCTCGTGTGGAGCTTTGTGTTTAGCAGCGAGATCCAGGTGGCCAAGGGCACGGTGGGCGTGTGGAACGGGACGGCCATCAGGCTCTTCCGCGTGCAGGAGACGGCGCCCGAGGGCCCGACCCTTACGTCGCCGCGCGGGGCCGTCGATGCGGTGGGGAGCAACATTGTGTCGCGGATAGGAGCCATGAACATCCGCGGGGGGCCACAGGGTACGGGCAGCCCCGTTGCTCCGTCGAGCCCGTCGCTGAGAACCGACTGAGACGCAATAATTTGGTGGGGGACTTGTCAAATAACGATGGGGCGCTGGCGTTCGATACGAAAGAAATAAGAAAAAATCCCTGGGACTTGGGGGACGAGGTGGCAAGGTGGATAGGAAAGCGTTTATTTATTTGAAGCTGGAGCTGGAGCAATATACAAAGATCCCGGAGCTCATGGAATGGCTGCATTTTATTGTCTTGTCGCAGTCTCGGTGCCACCCCGATGAGGCGGTGTAAGCTGATATCACCCCATGTCAACGACTCGGTTGATAAGGCGCCTTGATTGTTGCGCAGACTGCCATGGTGAAGTATGGCGCGGTCTGTCCCTGTGATGGCGTGTAAGGACGAGGGCTCGAACAATCGTCGACTTTCTAATAACCAAGACCCCTGACTACCCCCGACCCCTGAACCGGAGTTACTCTAATATTCAGTGCTTCAGAACCAAGCAGCTCATAAATCATTATATCCTCACTCATAGTACGAGTAGCTGTGGGTGATTCCCATGTCTAATGACCTGCCCATACCTGTTTGCCCGCCATGACCCAACGCCAAGTGACCACCACAACAAGCAACAATGCAGAGACTCCCAGAACCGACCTATTCCTCATCACTGCTATCCATTAAGAAGCCTCCTAGTTTGCGCTGCCTCGCCCGCGAAGCCGGTGCCCGGATGACAAGCTCTTCTTCCTCATCCCCGTCGATCTGCATAGGAACAACACCGTCAGCCTCCTTTCCTGCCTCCTCCGTCTCTGAACCTGGTGACATTCTCCTCCGTTTCCTGACACTCCGCCCCGAGCTGGACGACAGGTCGGTATCTGCCGTCCCATCCGAAGCTGTATCCGAGTCGTCGCCATCCGCCGCGAGGCTAGCCCGACTAGAACCTGTCGCGCGCACGTCGGCCACGAGGTTATCGTCATCGTCCCCGATAGCCATGAGCTCAGGCTGCTTCCTCTTCCTGCCGCTGCCATTCTTCAAAAGGGCCTGCGACACGGCCATGCCTGTCGCATCGCTGGACGCATTCTTGGCCATGCGCTGCCGTAGCTCCTCCTCCCGCGCGAAGAACTCGCGGTCGCGCTCCTCGTCCGTCTCGTCGTCGCTCGCCCTCACGTACAGCTGGCTCTTGATCTTGCGGGCTTTTTCGCGCTCGCGCTCCAGCCTCTTCCTCGCCTTGTCGTTGCGCTCCGACTGCGTAGCCATGTCGCCTTCTTCGCCGTCCTCTCCCCTCCGCCGGCGCCGCCTGCGCTTGGGCTTCTTGGCTTTGTCTGCGTCGGCGACTTTGCGCTCCGTGGGTCCGCCGGCCGGGAAGAGCATTTCGTCGTCAATGTCGTCTTCGTCATCCGCATCGTCGTCATAGGCTGCTTTCCTGCGGGGGGCCGTCTTCCGGCGGAGTTGGTGTTCGGCCAGGACCCCTTCTTCGAAGACGGGTGGGCTAAACTCAGCCTTGCCGATCAGGTTGATCGTCTCCTTCATGTCGTCCGCCGTGACCTCTGGGGGAAGGACCCATAATGTATCTGGTGTTTCTTCCATGCTGGGAGTGAGTCTCTGCATGCCGGCGAGCTTCATCAAGAGCCGCAGATGGGGGTTCTTGAACATGGCTGTTCGGCGAGCGTCGTCGTCGGGACGAACACCTGGAGAATCATAAGTCAGTGGACCGTTTCCTCATCATGAGATATAGGAGATCAGACTTACTGAAAGGGAGGACGCCAACGGCGCTACTGGTGGGTGCGGTTTGCTCGGATGGTGGTTCAGCTTCGGTCGCCGCGGCGTCCGTCTCGACTGAAGGAAGAGCCTGGTCCGCGACGGAAGACGCCCGGCGCTCCTGTTCTGCATCGGCCAAGGTCTTCTTCACCCATGCAATATGGTCTGACTGGTTCTTGTCAAGCAGAACGCCCACGACAATGGCAATCTGCTCTCCCCGGTCCTCGGTGTATTTGAATTCGAGCTCTGCGGCCGGCCGGGACTTTGTCGCGGAGATGGTCTGCTTCTCGTGTCCGTACTCGAGATAGAACGCAGTGGCGTTCGTCTTGGAGAAGAGCATCTCGATTAGAAGGGCCGGCCGCTCCTGGATTTTGCGAATGCATTTCCTGATGATCTGCTTCGCCAGTTCCTCCCATTCTTTGTACATCTTCGAACCCTTGTCGAGCCTCTCGGCACCCTTGATCATGCTGTGAAACAGGTGGATAATGTCGACGCGGAAGAGCATGACGCTCATATCTTGCTTGAACGCCAGCCGGTAAAAGTAGCGATGCGCTCTCTTAAGCTGGGCGTCATTGAGATCCCTGTAGTACTTGGTGAACGCGACAAAGGCGTCGACGACGCCCTGGGGGGTGAGCCGCATGCTGAAGCGCTGGAAGTCGAATTTGCGCTCTTTCGACGTCTGCTCCGCGCGGGATTCGTCGTTGGCCGACTCGTCGTCCTCGTCATCAACGGCGTTACCTGTGTCGCCTGCCTCGATTGCGGCGGCCTTGGCTGCATTTTTCTTCCGGCGCGTCCTCTTCCGCGAACGAACCTGCATGTCGACGTTCTGCTTCGAGTATCCTTCCAAGATGCGCAAAAAGTGGTGCGCCAGCTCGGTCGCCGCGTCCAGGTAGTCAAACCCTTGGCCCTTGTATTGCCTCACGACATTGGTCACCAAATCGTGCGTCGCGTCTTCGTAGAAAAGGCGGCTGAGCGTATTCTCGGCAATCTCTTGGTCCTCCTCGTTGGGCGACTCCGACATCTCTTGAACCGTCAATAGAATCTGGGTAAAGCACCGCATCGAAGCCGTAAGTTCCGGCCAATCTTTATGTTCCCACGCCTGCGTCATGGTCCTGTTGAGAGTGATGAACATGGACTGGTTCAGAACCCCAGCAACGAGGTTGAAACTGCTCACGTCGTCGTCGGACGAATGGCGGGGCTTGGCCGCCTGCTTTGCGCTCTTCCGAACTCTCTCGGCTTCCAGGAACCAGGCAACAAGATACATGAACTGCCGCTTGTGCTGAGACAGGACGTGGGAGGCCTCCCGGTCTATGGACTTCCTTACGTGTTCGAAGAGTGGGTTGAAGCCCGCATCCAGGAAATCCTCGACAAAGGACCTCAACTGCGTATTGGCCCTATGATTCAGCTTGGGCTCTCGACCCAGATCCTGGGGCTCCATCTCTTCTTTTTTTCTCGCTCGACGGGGCGGCCGGAAGGTCTTGGAGTCGTCAATCTTCTGTTGTCTGGTGGCGGCGTCCACGAGGGCATCCTGGCCCGATATGGAAGACATCTTTCCACCCTCGCGCTGCATCCAGACCATGCTTCCGAAGCGGTTGTGCCGGGTGGGACCTTTCCGGTTGTAGGCCTTGAGCATGGCTGCTTCCTTGTTCATCATGGACGACAGCTCCTTGGCTTTGCTCTTGTTCAGTTGCTGCTCGCTCATGAACATTTGCTCAATGTCGACTCTCTTGACGAGATGGTATATAATCTCCATGACAGTGACGTCTTCTGTTCGAAAATCGTCCCCCATATTGGAAGCGAGGGTCAGGAGCACCATGAAGATGTCCTGGTACGAAAAGGCGTCAATGACGGCGGAGCGACAGATTTGTGATTCGTCGCCGTCGTATTTGATATTGGTCGGGGGCTCGATCATGGCAATGTTTCGCAGAAAGAAGAGCATAAGCTTGATGATGCCCTGGTCACGCTGAGTGCGGTCACCGATGGGCACCGCCATGGCGGGGAGAGCGGCGCGGACGGCGGTATGCAGGATACGGGCTCCGTCAAAGTTGATGATAGCCCGCTTATAGGCAACCTGGGCGAGCTCCAGGACGGGAATGTGGCGGTGATGGTTGACTGTCATCTTTTCCGGATCTCGGTCCAAGGGCCAGGTAAGCGGCACCATGACCTCCAAGCAGGCAAGGGCCATGCGGGCCCGGAACTTGTTCTCGGTGGCATTTTCGGGCCACATGGCCAGGATGTGCAATAAATCGCCGTCCACGAGGTTGGCTTCGGCTATGCACCGAGCCACGTCCATGCGGTTGGTCTTCTCGTCGTAGAATCGAATCCATTTCTTCAGATCACGGAGCACGTCGAGCGCATCGTCTCCCAGCTTGTACCGTCCATCGTCGTCCGCACTGAAGCCGCCGAGCTAACGATCCTTCTAGTCAGCCAAGTCCCGACGATAATCAAATAGTAGCAGATGGGAGTAACGGCACTCACCGCAGAGACGAGGCTGTTGATGTGAGCCCGAACTTCGGGGTGCACGACGTCGTTGGTCCCGTCCGTCGTCTCCATCCTGGGCGAACGAAGGGCGCCAGCGAGACAGAGTTCTCGGGTTCGAAACAGTTGCCACCGGTGTTCTCAGCACTTCATGGGACGTTGTTCACCTTGGCGACGGGATCAAACCATCGGAGAGTGCTGTACGAAGAGATTCTCTCACATGCCCGTGGACTGTGCCAAGAGTCTAGGAGAGGGACGCGGCTGAACGCGTTGTGCGGACGCGTCTGCGCCATTACGCGGCAAAACCTCGGAAGTGAGTGATATACGTACCTATCAGCTTGGCTTAGTCATCTTCTGAAACGAAGGCCGAGGTTAGCCGCAGGGCACGCGGTGACCTCATCCACATATTTCCACTCTCCTCGGCTCGCATGTGTTTCTGGACGCTGTCGCAAACCCTCCTTCTGCTCCAAAGACGACTCAACTGCTGAAATACCCTCTCGTTTCTCGTATATCGCCTGATTGGAGGCACGAATAATTGTAAAAACTACTTCGACCCGGCTAAACTGCAGCTTCGACTGTCCAGACGCCCGACTATCCCTTACCTTATACGAGATCAATCCAACTACAGAACATAATGTCGGCCGCCATTACTCGGCTGCGACCGGCCGGTCGACTGAACCGTCAGCTTCGAAACTTCAGCTCCTCGTCGAGGCTCGCTACCGCGGCCAATGTTCAGAGATTGGGCGTCGTGGGCGCTGGTCAGATGGTGAGTTTCTTGACATGTGATTGAGAAAGGATTGTGGGCGGCAAGTGTGGAAGGTCGTAGAGGAGTCGATGTTCTGGGCCATGACCGGGAGCCATGATACTACGATCTTATCCTATTACGCGACGTTGGTCTTATATTCTTTAGGAGATGTATCGTTTCCATCTCTCCGCAGTACCCTTTCGATATCCTCAACACGGGTGCCCTTCCATGCAGCCGCTTTCCAGTCATGTAATCGACCCGTGCCAAGGCTGATGGACGAGGCTATAGGGACTCGGAATCGCCCTGGTTGCAGCCCAGAGGGCCCAAGTGCCAGTCACTCTGATTGACAGCTCGGAAGCATCCCTGAAGAAAGGACTGGCTTTTGCAGGTATGCGGTCAATGCGTTGCCAGAGATGCTATGGTGACCCATGGAAAAAAGGTACTGACGGCCTGCAGAGAAGCTCCTCGCCAAGGATGTATCCAAGTCCCGGATAACACAAGAGCAAGCGGACCAGGCTCGGTCGCTTCTCACCCCGGAAACCAACCTGGAGAAACTCTCCGACGTCGACTTTGTCATCGAGGCCGTCCCCGAGATCCCCAGCCTCAAATTTGACATCTTCTCCAAGCTGGCCCAGATCTGCCCGAAGCATGCCATCCTGGCGACCAACACATCGTCCATCTCCATCACCCGCATCGCGGCCGCTACCACGAAAGACCCGACCGACACTTCGGCGAGTTCGCGCGTGGTGTCGACGCACTTTATGAACCCCGTGCCGGTGCAGAAGGGGGTGGAAATCATCAGCGGCCTGCAGACCAGCCAGGACACTCTGGACAGAGCCGTAGAGTTCTGCAAGGCCATGGGCAAGATCCCGTCCATCTCGGCCGATTCGCCGGGCTTCCTGGCGAACCGCATCCTCATGCCCTACATCAACGAGGCGGTCATCTGCCTCGAGACGGGCGTTGGCGACCGAGACTCCATCGACGGCATCATGAAGAACGGTACCAACGTTCCCATGGGCCCGCTGCAACTGGCCGACTTTATCGGCCTGGACACCTGCCTGGCCATCATGAAAGTACTCCACGAGGAGACGGGCGATAGCAAATACAGGCCCAGCGTTCTACTGAGCAAAATGGTGGACGCGGGGTGGCTAGGAAAGAAGAGCGGGAAGGGCTTCTATGACTATTAGCACTCGCCAAGTGCATCACGAGTTCTTCGGTTGTCGGTATGTGCGAGCTGGAAGCGAGGGAAAGAGCGACTTTGAGCGACGCGAACCTGTCGAACTGCTGAGTGAAAGGGGTGATGGCTCAGCAGCGCACGACGGGACCAGGGCACCGAAAGTCAGGCGCACCAAGGGGCATGCAGGAATGGGCTCTCAGCCCTCGAAGGTCCTCTACCGTACGATACGATGTACAACGCATTCCATAGTTCGGCAAGCTGGAATAAGAAGAGTACATGTCGATCAGACCAAGAAGCTTTTCTTTCCACAACGCTGATCTGATTTCCGCGGGCGATTTGAAGCGACGGACCCAGTGCAGCTGGCGATATCAGGGCGCGAGGTGGGTCGGCCCGAAAAAGATATTGGGGCGGCAATGGTGCTTACCTACTACCTGTCGGCACTTGCGAAGATATCTCGGGGGCTAGCTACAAGGTATGCACGAGAGAGGGCAAGGCAAGCGCAAGAGGGGTCAAAGGAGGGAGCCAACGACCTGCGCTGCGCGCGGAGGGTGGGTGCTGTCACTTGCAGTTCGAATGATGGCTCATTCGGGTTTAGGGACGTATCATCTTCTCCGTTTGGAAGGACCGGAGTCAGCCCTCCGTTTAGCCGGGACGGAGACGGGTAGCGACCGCAGTGGGTCGACTCGACGGATCTCCCACCTGGTATTACTTGGTAGCAATCAATGGTCTCGCTCGTCTTTTTTTTTCTTTCCCCCAACAGCATCGTCGTTATGGGGAGAAGCGATAGGTGCAGCGTAGACGCCACACGGAAAGGTAGGTGAGACTCTAGCACGACGAGAAAGACTCCTTTCCGCTGTGTGCAACCGGTGGAGAAGGACACTCAGGATCAGAACAAGGGGCATCACAGAAGTGCAGCGAAGGGAGCCACTCTCTTTTCTTTTCATCGCTCCCCCTTTCATTCGACTCTTCGTAAAACGATATCGACTCAGGGGATCGTATGGGTCGCTCGCTTCCGCTCGACGCGGCAAATTTGGTAATCGGGACAGTAAAGTGGTAAAAATCGCGCTTCGGCACGCCGGATTAGGGTCCGGACTGCGTTCGCCGGAAGGCAAGAGAACGAAGACGCGGGAAAAGACGGCCCAGCTGACAGTGATAGAGGCGAGTATGTAGGTAGGCGGGATTTCCGCTGAAAGGCGCACCGTAGGCGACGGTTTGATAAGGGCGACCGAGTGGCGAGACATTCGACTTGGATCATCGCGAGACGGGTTGCTGCAGGTCGCAACTGGGCCTGAAAAATCGGCCGCCCATCGAGATATCAGGGTGGGAGGATGAAGAACGTCGGCTTCGAATGGGGAAAGGTGGTCCGTCGTCCGACACCCCGCCTCGAAGCCTGGTGGATGGGGACATGTTCGGAAGGTCGGTGGTAGACGAGAATCTGGCATAATAACAATGAAGAACCGTCTTGTCTGGTGAAACATTCCCCCGACATTGCGTGGTAGGTTTTTGTCTTTTCTCGTCGCTTGTGAAGCAGCCGCTGCGTCGCCTATTCGTATGAATGGTTTTCGCAAGAACTACTTGATCTGTACGAAGTACTACTTCACGGTTCCTTATCAAGGGAATGACAGATAGATGACCCCTCAAAGAAGCTAGCCCTAAGACCGATTGCTTGGTTACGAGACCGGGAGGACGCAAGGGACGGGATCTGGGTTCTTGGAACGAAGGGATCAGAATCCGGGCCGTTTGGAAAAGGGGGGGCCGATCGTCGTGGCTTGGAGGCTAATGGTAGTCGTTTGAAAGTGGAACGATCGGACGTCGGTGCATTCATGCGCAACAAGTCCAAATGCCAACTTGCTGCCGCGCGGGCGTTCTCGAAGCCAGGCTTTTGTCCCAATTGCAAGTAGGTTGACGTTCAGAAGATTGACGTTCAGAAGATGCTTCAATTCGAAGTTTAGGAGCTCTTGGTAAGGCACCTAAAGAGAAAGGTACAAGAATGTAGGTACTTTAAAGATCGACTACGGTACATATCCGTTGTACTCCGTACCTTAGTCGCAGCATCTTAAGATAATAAAAGCCGAAACCACGCCAGTTGCTGAGCTAAAAGACTTGGCTCTGCGACCGAATTCTCGGGACGCCCGGTCAGCGGGCGATCTAATTATTGAAGGAGGCTGGTCATAACATAGAATCGAGGTACTCGACCCTGGGTCGAGGTATATGAGTGAAGCGCGACGACCGATTTGACGGACTGAAGATGAGGCTACTTGTAGATCGCCGTTGTTCGGATGTACCCAACTTCCTTCCGAAAAGAAGAGTACATTGTACGTACACTCGGCAGTCAATGAAATGATCTGCGCCGTCTTGGCTCCTTGCGGTTAATTACGGTCTGTCTCACACCTCGCCAAGGGTCGGGCCCAATGGAAGGCAAGTGCGTCCTGCACCCTCCTTCCTCACTGCGCTTTCCATTCCATACTGGACTCAAGTCAAGAGCGACCTTCTTGTAAGCAAACACGATGGGTGAGGTTGAAGTCTATCAGGAGGTACTTAAACAACCACGGTACTTACATTGAGTGTGGTGTACTTTTGATATTATCTTAGCAGGTGCCATGTCATGTCCGTAGGTAATTTCGTGGATGCTCCTTTTCCCCGCAATTTTGTGTCGCCTTATCTTCCTAGGCCGCCCCGCCTCCTGAAACACCCCCTTCACGACACGCCTCTTTCTCCCCCTCTTGCATGACACTTCGTGGCTCTCTCCTAAGGATCTCCGTGGCGCCCTACCCCGTTGCGTTGCTCGCCACTCGCTTCTCAAGCTTTCAGACTCAACTCAATCAGCTTTCCAGCTCCGTCCACTATCCTCTACGCAGCAAGAAATGGATACGACGACGGGATCTCAAATCTCAAAGGGAAGATATGGTCCGCCGATCAAGACGGGAGGATGCTACACTAGAATCCAGCGGCTATCCGGGTCGAGAGTCAAGAATAAGTGAGACACTTTTCACGACACAAATACCGTTTCCCTTTGCGTGCACAGTTGGCGCGCGTCTTGGTCGCTCACATTACCGTTGGGATGATCAGCCACCCGATGGGTAATTACCCGTGAGCCTATCATTATCTGGACATTGGTGTTATTCCAGAATCAGCCCTGGCATCATTACCTTATCCCCTTACCTAAGATTACCCGCGCATTAGCCTTTCCTCCTCGGTTCTCCAGGGCTGACCGTATCCAGTAAGCCACCCGTACCACTCGACTTCTCTGACGCAGGTGAATCCCTTTGCTTGGCATGTGACACCAACGTTGCTAATTGGGGAATCTTAGCTGAATCCTGGACCATTATAGCACCAGCCCACACACAATCATCTCACCCAACGGACGGGACCAAACGTGGCGGGCATGCATTGATTCTCACCGAAGCTCAACTGTTCTAGAAGTTGGGCCATGTCGCCCTGTCTCTGCCACCTTTGACGACATTTTGGAGACAAGATGCGTCCCCGTCGCCAACTACCTCATATTGTCGAGCGGCTAAGATTCCTGATGAAAGGCAAGAATATGCGCATGGTCTGCCAATCACTCAATCGCCCAATAACCACGTGGATTCCGCTTCCGCCATGGTGGGAATCGTTGCAATCTTGACCTCGAGCTAACTCGGTCGGAACTGGGGTAACGCCGCCCAGACTTCACGATCACTACAACGTACACCAGAAAGCCTGCTCTTCTTAAATTCTCTCGACCAGGACATTCGGTACCTCCCGTCCATGTCGATACATCCATTGTCAGAAGACACGGTTAATTGCTTGCTGCGGCCCTGCCAGCATGACCTGCTTTTCGCATCATCGTTGGCCAGTGTCGTGGTTGGTGGCATACGTCATCGCCGTCAAGGAGCAACCCAAGCAAAAAGGCGTTCGAAACGGTCGACGTCCCAGGCTGGTTAAACTCGAACTATGGTGCGCAAGCCCTCTGGCAGGCCTCGTGCGCTAATAAATCGACAGGGAAATTGAATGCCCTACGTATGGACAATGCGGTTGAATGACAGAAGAAAAATGAAGAGATGTAAAAGGTGGGGTGGAGGGAGAAAAAAAAGAAAAAGTGATCATGTCATCACAGTCAACGTTGCTCATCTCGCTATGGTCCCTGAAATCTCGTATCGTCTGGTCGTCAGAAGCTACTAGGTACGCGTCTCGTCTCGCGTCCTAGAGATTCTTTGGGGGAAATGAAGGACCTTACCCCCGCCTCGATCCGTCAATTCCGTCAATCAGTCAACTGGACTATTCGGGAGCGGAGACCGAGACGACGTACTCCTCCGAGGCACCACGACACAGGGAAATTTCAAGTGGTATTACCAGGTCACCTCCGACCGACGCCAACCAATCGCATTCGAACCGACGCCCTCTTAGGCGAAGGCTTCGTTGCGTTCCGGAGAGGCTTTCACCAGTGCAAGAACTTTGCTTCGCAGCAATGTCTGTCGCCCGAGAAAATGTTCCTTATTCGACTCCCGCTGACCGACCCACCCCTGGTCTTGGATAATGTGAGGTTAGCCTCTCCCCGTACCCTGGCTGTTGCGCGCGGCCGAAAAGGAGCACGGACTTGACGGTGCGGTGCGTCACGATCATGCCCCGATCTCAGAGATGATCTGCATACGTAAAATTCCTTGTCCAGAAGTCTCGAGGCTTCTCTGCCCTGGCAGGTATGTTTTGAGAACTTGTGTTGCACCGAGGCAGGAACGTGCACATCAACCTACGGCAGGTCGGATCAATTTCCCACGGGATCCGGTGAACACGTTCGTTGTACAGTGGTGTATGCGAGTGTAAATGCCGGCGCTGAGGCACTGGCCCCCTGGCGCGCCTCGCAAAAGCCTCTTCTGGTCGATGGGATGGCGGTGCATGCGAAGTACATCACACACTTATTCGTTCCTTGCCATGAGACCGGAAACGACCTGTCCAAGTCTAATGCTCTGCCACAATGGTGTTCCGAATTGTTAACAAAGACGGACACAAACGAAGAAGGAGATGGAAAGGGAAGGCTAACAAACCCCCACGCAGGGAACAGAAATGCTCCTAGTCAATCTTGATACAATCGAACAACGACACGACAACTAATGCGGCTTAGTATAATCCAACCCCTGGCCACCGAGTCTCCCAGCATCTTTCGAGAAGACTTGGGTGATCAGCTCAATTCTCACCATCCCTGTCAGCGCCATGTCCTTAATCAACCTTGGCCTCTCGTGGGTTGGCGCCGTTCTTCGGTTCCCTAGTACCGCGGTTCCCTCCTGGGTATGGTATGTGGCTGTCTCGTCTTCTCCCACCCTTTACCCTGACCGTTCGTGACCCGATGTCGAATCACGAATCAACTCATACTCTAGTCCCACACCCACCATGCCGACAGATTTCGAACGCCACCCCTCCCCCGGCTCATCCTTATGTCCCTATTGGCCCTCAGGCTCAGGGACCACAACCTGTCCTCGACAATGTCGCTGCGCTGAGCCGTGGGACTCGAGAGAAGAAACCTCAACCTGTCCAATCGAGTTAACCTTTATGCCTGTCAACTGCCCTCTTCTTTCTACGGCAATACAGCCGACGACTCGAGACTGGGGTGTTGATCGTCACACATACTCGTATATTGAATCTATGTACGTACAGTCACCCAGGCTGCACTGCACCTCATGAAATCCCTCGCGGGGCAGGAACTCTCGCGGCAGTGTACTGGGAGGATGGCTTTATGGGCGTCTAATCTCTCCAGATCTTGCAGGTGAGGATCGACCATGCTAGCATGACGTGCCTGTTTGGCGACCATCTGAAATGGAGAACGGAAGCGAAGACAAGATTTGCCAATGTCTCTACTTCGTACTGACCGACATCCATGACATACCAAGTATGCATTGCTCACGTTGTCCTATTCGTGTTTTCTTCGTTACCCGTATCACGGCATTAGCCATTCAGCCGAGAATCAAGGGCAATCAGGCAGACGTCGTGACGTGAGATGGGTACGTTGTAAGAGAGCTCCAGAGACCCGGGGCAATGGTAATTATCGGCGACTACTGAGGGACGGCCCCGTTGCTCTCGCGAGAGACGAATGACGGAACAGGGTGCAGAATTCTATCACTCAACAGGGCTGGCGCTGGGTTGACAGACTGACAGGCATAACCCGGAACTGTCACTTCTCGAGTGGCCACCAACCTCACGCCGCAGACCGAAAACAACTCTGACACACGACTCTAAATTGATAGCTTGACTACATTACTCCTAGGGCGACCCACCGCATATCTTGTGGCTTCTGGAAAGAAAGATCATCTGTTCACCTACTCCGTACCATACCATGTACCCCATGCGTCTATCCTATTCAGATCGCCTCTCGATTATATTCCCTCCGCATGGATGAGCGGCAATTAGCAACCTTTCGGCACTGATCCTACCGTCATCATCGAAAAAGGCAGGGATACACATGCATGGTCGCTGTATTGTATGGCCCTCTGGATGGCCTCTGGATTGGCGATTCTGAACAGAGGCCCCTGGCAATTCCAGATGCAGATAACATCCCTCACGACGGAGCCCCGTCCCTCCTCGCTTCCCACACCCCCCCCTGCTCCCCGCATACGCACTCCCGAATTCTCTTGTCCATGTCCTTACGATAATTATTATTATATTGTCCTGCTCGGGAGAAATCTGGGGAAAAGGCCAAGTCAACCTCCCTTCTGGTTCTTTATTCTCTACCCCTTCGCACTGACAGATCGTGTCGCCTCTATCTCTGGCTCCCTCTTGACAGGACGGCAGCTGCTTTGATTCTGTCCCCGGCGGTCTTCCATCGGATCTTCATGAAGGGACTTTTTTTTTTGGTCTTCCTGCACCACCCGTACATCGTCCCAAACTCGGTCGGCTTGTGGGCTTGGTGTCGCCGGAGAGCTACCCGCATACCCGAATCTCGGCGCTTTTAGCATCTCGTCCACGACAACGACACTCCTGCAACTCTACTGACTGTTTAGGCCCGGAGTACACCAGGGCCTGAAGTGCGCCCTCTATTAGTCCCCAACGAAGCATCCGTATTCGACATTCTTTTTTTCTTCTGCCCAACCCGTTGATCAAGCTTGTCTCTTTCCGCCGCACGACAGAAAGACGCCCAACGAACGAAAATTACCGGCCTGGGGAGACCTTTCAGTAGACCCCTCCTCCGTTCTTTCGAATTTACGTAGTCTCGAGGGACGCTGCCCGCTCTTTCACTCCAAAGAAGAGGTTTCCTTGTCATCCAACCGATACAGAGTCGTCGGGAACCCCTTGGAATCGCCACCACCGTCCCATCCAGTCCAATTCCTTCTTCCCCGATGCTAGCCACCAGACACCCTAACACCGAACCGAACCAGTGGCCTTTCAAAAAGTTTGAGAAGACGTCTCGGAGAAGTGTTGCTGCTGCTGCTGATCCGCCACGGATGTCCAACCACCATCTCAACGCCTCGTTGTCAACACATCCAGACTGGCAGGGTCAGTATTCGTACTTGCCTCCAGGGAACAGCACCTTCCCTCCGCCCCACGAAGCCGGACATGCCGCTGAAGGCGTCGGGCGGCAGAAAAGCGGCAGCAACGGCGAGGGCGCCGTCAAGGTGGAATCTGAGCCGTCACCTACGACGGGTCATGGAAGCCCCGGTCAGTTGGGCATAGGCCAAACCAAACAGCCATCACCCATCCCTGGGGAGCCAGGGTTACAGGAATCCCACGCGATTAAAGAAGAAGCCGGCGTGGTGCAAGGAGATAGCTCGGCGTCTATGCATAACTCCTCCGAAGCTCAACCACACCCGACCGCGGTATCATCAGTTGGGCAAAGTACCGACATGGCTTTAGGTCAGGCGAAACAGCAGGAGCTGTCCGCTCGGAAAGAGGAGGGCGATGAGGTTTTCGACGAGGAGGAAGTGGGGATGGAGGGAGAGCATCCAGAGCAGCCGCAAACCGCCGCTGAGAGGACCGCCCAACGGAAGAAGATGAAACGTTTCCGGTACGGATCCGATGGGGGGGATCCTCAGAAGGAGTCTTCCAACAATCGCTGACCATGATCTTCGATAGGCTCACCCATCAGCAGACCCGGTTTCTGATGAGTGAATTCGCCAAACAACCACACCCAGATGCAGCCCACAGGGAACGCCTGTCTCGAGAGATCCCCGGCTTGAGCCCACGGCAGGTCCAAGTATGGTTTCAGAATCGGTAAGCGGCTGGCACGAAAAATGGCCTCCCCTGCTTAGACCAGGACAACTCGCTGACAATGAGAAGGCGGGCCAAAATCAAGAGGTTGACGGCAGATGACCGGGAGCGATTGATCAAGATGCGGGCAGTTCCCGAAGACTTTGATAGCGTGCAGGCGCTCCACTCACCATACGGGGCCGTCCGTGGGCTGGGGGCGCCTGTTGACTTTGGCCCGCCGGGCTATGCAGACCACATGGTTCCCCCTCTGATGGTAGACGTGCGACGGCCGGAAAGAGACGATCATCATCATCATCATATGTCACCGACAGGTCTGAGCCCAGCATTTGGAAACATCCGGTTTGGCCCGCCGGCCACGATGAGCAGTCCGGATCTCCTATCGCCAATGTCTCCTTCCGCCAACGACCCGCGATATGGGTACGGCAGTCACGCGTCCGGACCCCTGGGCGCGAGGGCACCAAGGCAGCCCAACGTGCCGGTGAGGCAGGGTAGCTTGGATCAGGGCATGATGCATAATCGACAGCAGGCCCGTCCTCTTCAACCCCTTCATCTGAGAGATACCCTGTCCAGGACGAGATCCGAAAACCTCCAATCCCCCTTGCGATCGGGTATGTCTTGGAAGGGCGACTCGATCGACTACACGGCGTATTCCGGTGGTAGCGCGAGTCCACCCGCCGGTGTGCGGCCCCAACCCGTGTATCAAGCAGAGCATATGAACAGCAATACACCAGGAGGTGGTCTCGGAGGGTTCGACTCGTCCTATTCCGGTATGGAAATCAATTCACGCGTTCCACCGCCCCGGCTCGTTTGGCTTTGGCGAGACTGATATGATGCTGACTTACGGGACGCAGGACATGCCATTCGATCTCCTTCCAATATAAACTACCCGAGTTACCAACCACCAAACATGCCACAAACTTCGCAGAGCAAATTGAGGGGCCGCGCTTCGTCTGCGACCTTCCCGCTGGGTCCCGACCTCCGTTCCCAGTACCGCCATCACAACACAAGCATCCAATCTCCCGGTTCCCACGCAACCGCTGCCGACGACGGAGGTAGCGGTACTACACCTCAGACAGTCTCGACAACGGCGCCCCAATTCGGAGGCGTCCCCTCCGTCGCAGCTTACCCGACCGGTTTCCCCTCGGCACCCCTGACGGCGCCACTAGACTTTTCATACTCCCGGACGCACGGCAACGGTGTGTCGGAAGGACGACAGGCCGGTGGCACCGTTGGGGGGAGCGGAGACAGCAACTTGCAGGATTATAGCATGCCGCAACTGAGCGCCCCGCTCGCACCTCCTGGCGACTTCTCTCAAGCTTTCCACAGCGGCAGCGCGGCCAACTCGGCAAGGACACCCATGCGGGAGAGTTTTGGGGCTAGTCATCCGGGATCCGGCGAACGACCCAGTGGAGATGGGTACGGATCATCAGACTTTGGAGTTGGACCGTCATTGAAGCGAAAGAGAAGCTTCACGATGCCTGTCAGAACGCCCACCTCTGGACCCGGTTCGCATGCGTACAACAATCCAACATGAGCAATGTTTCCTGTTATTCAGTTTTCAGACAAAGACGATAGAAAGTTGGGGGGAAGCGGCGCCGGATGGGAGGGGGAATACATTGGTCGGCAAAGTCCCCTTTTCGATGCAAAGGCCCCTTTCGATCTCATGAAGCAGAAGATGCCCGATGACGAAGCAAAAGACTTACGACGAACGAACGCTCGCCTTCTCATGTCCCGTCGCCTCATCGCACCGCGTATCCGACCACCGAGGTGTCTGGGCTGCTTATTTGATTGACCCAGAGCCGTTGTATATTTTTCTCCAGCCATAGCTGGACTGTGAAACTGGAGGGCTGTGTGCCAGCGACTTGTTTGGTTCTCGTTGGGCATTTCCGATTTCTTTTCTACTGATCACCATATATACGACGCGCCTATACAACGGTTTCTTGTGTCCATGGGAAGCGGTTTTCTGGCGGGAGGTTCGCGTTGATATCTGCATAGAGTTTGCATGACGATTGGGCTGTAACTGGGGACCAAAAGTTGGAGATAGGGGTAATACCGAGATGGCACTGGCTTTGGAGCTTCTCCGAGATGACTTGCGACTTGTTTATTATTTATTGGATCTTCCTTCTCCATCCTTCTTTTCTTCACGTCTCTTTTCTTTTTGTCGCGTTCTTTGCGTTTCTTTTCTCTGTCCAAGGAGAAACCCGACGGCTGCAGTATGGAGGCGTGAAAGCTTCCGACAAGCGGGTAGCCGCACGAATACCTCGGGCGGTGCCCTTTGCAGAACATCTCTCGCGGAAAGTAGTTACGGCCCATTGCCACCCTGGACTACTTGGATGCTTGTCCATCATGCCATCCTGCTAGGTCCCGATGACCGAGTCGGACGGAGCAATGGAGCTTCGGGTGCTGCGGCACGGGGTCATTGACCAGGTACAGGTTCAAGCCGACACATGTCGGCTCTCGTCTGAAGGAGAAGGGAATGCAGACACCCGGACGCCAAGATGACCTTACCTTTTCACCCCGTTTCCCTCCTTGTGCTCGTTGAATCGAGAAAAGGGCGGGGGGCGGGAAACATGAGCCACGGGCTTGGGGGAAGTGAGAGGAAGGAAAGGTAGCCGGGGAGGCCCGTCTCCTCCCTTATGAGGCCCCCTATCCAACAGCAAGTTCCCGTAGGCAGGCCTCAATGGCCCTGAGATTGGCCAACATGAATTCGAACCGGCACTTGAAGACATCGGCGCCTCTTTGAGCCTCCGTTGAATAATGTAGATGTAGTTGAAGAGAATAGGGGCCAGGCAAAGGCCTGCTTCTAGTCGCTGTGATGAAGAACCTGCTTCATAACTGCCGTGAACCTGCTCGAGCCCTGCCGTCCGTATTCGACTCTCTCATATGCTCCCAGCCACTGTATATCGGCCTCAAACCCAAATCCTTTTAATCTATACTATGTATCAAGATTGTGTATAAAATGTTGCGTATGCTTCCCTGGTGTAGGGAATAATGTAGTCTCATGCAGTCTTCACTGTAGATGCGATTCAACGCTCGCTTGAATTTCGAACAACACCCCCAAAACCGGGGTCTTTCACTTGAACTTGTTACCGCTGGATAGATATCCGGCGAGATGCCAACCCTTCCTCGGCGAGGTCCTCCTCGCTCCTCGTCCGCCTCCGGCTAGCGCGCGACGGGAACACGCCACCGTCGTCCCTGTTCTGCTCCCAGCCGACGGCGGCGCTGCTGGAATGGCGCAATTCCCCTTCCCCATCCGACGCACCATGGCCGTCATCGGCGGACGAAGGCCCACCAAAGGCGCCACCGCCGACATTCTCCATGATGAACGGAGACGCGGTCGGGGCGTCCAGGGCACCGAGCTCGTGGGCGGTGAACCAGTGCGGGAGAAGCAAGGCGCGGATGGGGATGAGCAGCATGATGAAGACGGGGAAGCCCACGGCGGCGATGGTCTGGGTGATGGCAAAGGTGGCGCCAAAGGCGAGGAGCTCGATGGCGACAAAGGCCCAGATGGCGCGGCGGCGCGGCAGGGCGCGCAGCGGGTGGGAGGGCGGGGTGAGGGAGCGGTCGCGGGCGAGGTAGAGCAGCTTGGCGGTGACGCCGTTGCCGGCGAGGGCCTGGACGCCCATGACGAAGAAGAGGCCGGCCAGGACGCCGTGGGGGACGAGGTGCAGGACTGTGAGGAGCGGCGGGGACATGGTGACGAGGGTCAGCAGGCCCTGGGCGAGGTTGGAGAGGCGCTGCTCGACGACGTGGGTGGGCTCGACGACGTGGGTGCCCGTGGGGTGGCCCTTTTCGTCCAGCTCCGGGCGGGCGCGGCGGACGGTGAGGGATTCGGTGTGGAAGGGGGCCTGGGGGATCAGGCCGTTGGGGAAGGGGAGGCCGAGGATGCCGGCGACGCCGACGACGAGGCCGAGGAGGAAGATGTCCCAGTGGAAGCCGGGGGGTTTGCGGAGGGGGAACTCGGTGCCCTGGGCGATGAGGGCGGATACTGGGTTGGTCGGTAAGCTGGACGCCTTAAAGGAAAGAAAGAAAAAGGATGCAGCGTAACATACCGTTATGATCAAACCAAAAGAGGACAGTGAGAAGAATGGCAAAAGGCAGGGCGAGAAAGATGTCGCCGACGGAGAGGTCCCAAAAGGAAACCACCCAGCTACGGTCGGCGGTAGGCATAAAGGCGGTGGTGGTCGGGAGGACTTCGAGGTCGATACCCTTCATGCGGCCAATATGGACAAAGCCGGTAAAGAAGATGAGGGTGAGGGGGGTCCCGTAGTCGCGGAGGAAGACGCGGACGTGGTGGTGGAACAGGGCGGTGGCGGAGCCCAGCTCGCCCAGGATGTAGGCCACCATGAAGACGAGGAGGGCGGCGACGATGGAGAGGTAAAAGTCGGGGCCGTCGCCGAGTCGCTCGAGGACCTGGATGCCCTTTTGGAGGTAGATGAAGGCGACGTAGAAGCCGAAGATGTCGCAGGGGAAGCGGGTCACCCAGCGGAGCCAGTTGCACGAGTTTGTGATGGCGAGGATCCAGTGGAGGATAAGGGACCATCTGGGTGGTGTAAGTCGTGGGAGGGTTGAGGCGCGGATAAGGGAAGTTCAACTTACATTCCGATCCAGCACATGAAGCCCAGGTAGTTGACACCCGTGGGTGCCATGATGTTGTAGACGGTACTGGGTAGAGGTTAGTCGGCCGAATCGGCAACGAGGACTGAGTCTCTAGGATGAGAGGAAAAGGGGAGGGGGACCAACTAGTTGAAGACGGTGATGGGACCAGTGACACCAACGATGACGAGGGGCTGGCAGGCAAAGAGAGAAAAGATGACAGAGCCCAGGACCGAAGCGAGGAGAACCTCATTCACGCCGTAGTTGGAGTCGGTGCTGGTGAACATGTCGAGGGAGAAAGCCAGCGCGGGAAGAATGCTGAGTCGAGTTAGTATGGTGGTCTTTTCTTCTTCTTCTTTTCTTTTTCCTGTCTCAAGAATGCGCAGACAAGGCACTCACTTGGCAAAAAACATGTAGACAGTAGCCGGGACGACGCGGTAATCCCAGGCGTCGATCCAGTCGCTGGCGTAGTACGGGGCGCGAAGGCGAACATCGCGCATCATACCGCGGAAGAGGTGGATCTTCCACCAGGGCTCGTGCTGGGTGCTGTGGGACGTTTCGTTATCCGTCGTCGAAGCCCCCGGCGCGGACCGATCATTATCGTCATCATTCTTCTTCTCGTCGACATGCGGCCGAGACGTTGTCGCCGCTGTGGCCTCCACCTCCGGAGGTGGATGTAGGGCGTCGGGTCCGGCGCCGGAGTTCGGTCTGGGCCCAGATCCGGGGTCGACTTCGGCTTCGAGTGCGTCGTTCATGCTTTCGATGTTTTAGAACGGGGAAAAAAGACCGAGTCTAAATTTTAGGTGGATAGGCGAGGAAAACGAACGGAATGAACAGAAGAATCTGTGTAACGGCGTTTATATAAAACGAGTTGTAGGACATGAAGATGAAGGCTTTCATTTCATTATCTGAGAGGTTGGGGAAAATGTTGAGATGGCAAAGTGGGTCCTGTCTTATGTAATCAACGTTACCTACTTGGGCAGTACGGATGCAAAAGTGACAACTCCGTGACTTGACTAGCTAGGTACATATGTACTTCGTACAACGTAGGTACAGTAACTTGACACAAGTGTCGAGCCGATGTACCTACCTACGCACACCTATAACGTGGTGCTGTAAGTACATCGGCTCGACAGTTGTGTCTCATCACTGTACTCTAGGCACGTGGAGATTGCCGCAAACAATTGACGGATTCTTAACACTCCGCCACCGCCACTACACCGTGAACTGTTAAGAATCCGTCGAGATTTTACTGTACGAATACTACAGGACGTCTATAGCCTCACCCAAGACCAAGACCTACGAAGTATATCGTTCAGTCACCCAAAATCAGTATATGTCAACTAATGATTTTTTTTACATTGTATTCAACGTGATTAATACGAACGGACATCTAATGGGTCAAACTTCTTTCTATGCAAGGTATTTACACATAAAAGTACAGTTGGGAGCTTCTGCCAGTGTCTTTTCGTTCGGGAACGTGTATCCCTCTTTACCTGCCCTTGCCATGCCATAACACCCTTCTTATGAAACACAAAAAAGTAGAGTTGGTTCCTACGACCTTGGACGTGGCCGTTGAGCCGGGAGACGGAGTCTAGTCGAGTCGTCCGAGTCGAGGTCGAGTCGATATAACGACGTCCCGGGTGGATTTCGGACGGTCAATCGTTGCCGTGGTGTGTAGTAGGGAGAGGTTGTCGAGTACCCCCAGTATACTGAGATGGGCGATCGAGTTTGCCCCTCGTACTCTCCCTCGTCTCGGCCTTATTCGAAAGCCATCACCTCCCCAGCCCGTCCCCTCCCTCCTCCTTAAACGCCGGCGACGGCTGCTCGGGCGGCGGGCTACCCGCATCCTCCGCAGGCGGCGGCGGCGGCGCGCTCTTGCCACCCCCGTCCTTCTCGCCGGGCGTCGCGCCCTCGCCGTCGCCCCCGCCAAAGTACTTCTCAAAGTCCTGGTGGTCCGCAAACGGCCGCTTGCCCAGCAGCCGCACCATGTCGTCGCGCGTCAGCATCTCCTTCTTGAGCAGCTCCTCCGCCACGAGCCCGACCTCGTGCTTCTTGGTCAGCAGCAGCTCCCGGCACTGCGCGTACGCCTGGTCCACGATCCGCCGCACCTCGGCGTCGATCGCCTGCGCCGTCGTCTCCGAGAAGGGCTTCTGCAGCTGGTTCGGGTCCTCGCTGTAGTGCATCGGGCCCACCTTGTCCGACATGCCCCATTCCGTCACCATCTTGCGCGCCATCTGCGTCACCTTGCGGAAGTCGTCGCTCGCTCCCGTCGTGACCGTCGGGAAGTGCAGCTCCTCCGATATCCGCCCGCCCAGCGTCATCGCCATCCTGTCCATCAGCTGCGGCACCGTCATCAGGTACGCGTCGCCCGACGGCAGGTACTGTGCGTAGCCCAGCGCCCCCTTGCCGCGCGGGATGATGGACACCTTGAGCAGCGGGTCGGCGTGCTCAAAGTACCAGCCGCAGATGGCGTGTCCGGCTTCGTGGTAGGCCACCGTCCGCTTCTCTTCCGGCTTGAGCACCAGCGACTTGCGCTCCAGACCGCCAATGACCCGCTCGATCGCTTGTTCAAAGTGGATGAGCTCGACCGACTCGGCGTTGACCCGGGCAGCTATTCACGTTAGTTTTTGAATGGTTTTATGAAACGAAACGAAAGAAAGAGGAAAGGGAAAAAAAAAAGAAAAACCCACCAGCAAGGGCGGCTTCGTTCACCACATTAGCAATGTCCGCTCCCGAAAAACCAGGCGTCAGCGTCGACAGTCGGCCCACCAAGTGCTCCCGGTCCTCCTTGGTCACAATCTTCTTCAAGTGCACCTTGAAAATGTCCTGCCGTCCCTTCATCGTCGGCCGGTCAATGTAGATGTGCCGGTCAAACCGCCCCGGCCGCAGGAGCGCCTTGTCGAGGATATCCGCCCGGTTCGTGCCCGCCAGCACCACAATCTGCTCCGACGTGTTGAACCCGTCCATCTCCGTCAGGATCTGGTTCAGCGTCGACTCCCGCTCGTCGTTGCTACCGCCGGGCCGGTTGCCGTCCTGCCGCGCCCGCCCGATGGCGTCAATCTCGTCGATGAAGATGATGCACGGCGCGCTCTTGCGCGCCGACGCGAAGAGGTCCCGCACCCGCGACGACCCCACCCCCACGAACATCTCCACGAATTCCGACCCGCTGACGCTGAAGAACGGCACCCCGGACTCGCCCGCCGTCGCCTTGGCCAGCAGCGTCTTACCCGTTCCGGGCGGCCCGGACAGGATGGCGCCGCGCGGAATCTTGGCCCCCAGCCGCTCGAACCGTTCCGGCGTCTTGAGGAAGCTCACAAACTCCATAATCTCCGCCTTGGCCTCGTCCATGCCGGCCACGTCGGAGAACTTGACCTTGACCGCCGTTTCGTGGTTGAACCTCTTGGCCTTGCTCTTGCCGAACCCGAACATCTGGTTGCCACCCCGTCCGCCGAGACCCCGCGTCGTGTACATGAGCAGGCCGACGAGCAGCAGCGTGGGCCCGAACGCCATGACCACCGGCCACAGGCCGCCCTCGCTAGCGTAGTTGACGGGGATGCGGTCCTGGAGAGGGATGCCGAGCTGGTTCTGCGCCTCCTCGAGCTGCTTCTGGAACGAGTCCACCGACCCGATGGAGAAGAAGTACTGCACGTTGGGGTCGAGCCCACCCGCCGATTGAGCTTCCGGGTGCAGCTCGACCCGGACCTTGCCCGAGTTGTAGACGGTGAGTTTCTTGACAAGGCCCTTGCTCAAAAAGTTCTTGTGCACCTCCTGCCACGTAATCTCCTTGCTCTGTCCGAACAAGCTGGCTTCGGCGTACGGGATGATGAGCGCCCAAACGATGGCCGCCGTGATGAGGTCGCCCGTGCTGAACCGCCCGAGGAACCACTTCTTGCCGAAAGGGCTGCCACCCTCGTTCGGTCCGCCAGAGCCAGAAGACGATCCCTTGCCCTTGTCCTTACCATCACCTCCCTTGTCGCCTCCCGCGCCGCCGGCCTGGCCTGCTTGACCTTCGGTCTTGGCCTCCTGCTCCTTCCCCTTCTCCGTTTCTTCCGGCCGAGGCTCCTTGGTACCCTGGGGATCCTGCTCTTTGTTCTTGATCCCCTCGTTGTCCTGGCCGGTGGCGCGCATTTGCATGGCCACCTCGTAGTCGGTGAGCCTCTTAGCCATCTTGGTCAGGATACGGATGACCTTGCCCATCTCCCCGATGGTCAGGTCCGGGCCGCGGCGCTGGCGAGCCAATTCTCGCAGCTCCCCCGGAGCCCCGAGGACCTTGATGGCATCGATGGTTCGATTGAAGTCATCCTTCATGAACTGGGGCAGTCCTCGATGGGTTCCAATCTCCCTGATCTTTTCGAGCTCCTCTTCGTTGAAGTAGACCCAGCCATCCGGGAGCGGGAACTCCTTTCGTCTCTTTTCCAGCTCGGTCTGGCCCTCGGAAGACTTTTCCGGCTGCTTCTCCTCCTTCGCCTCGTCCCTGGGCTTGTCCTTGTTCGGATCTTCGGTCGAGTAGAGGCGTCGTGACGACGGCGAGGATCTGGAGTGGGATTGGGGGCAGTATCGTGCTGTCAATGGGGCGAGACGCGCCACTCTGGATGTCGAGTAGATGGACCTGCCGAGGGCGAGCTGCTGCGAGTGTCTGGCTATTCGCGCCAGCTGCGCCGATTGACGAACAATTCGGGCCATAGCCGTGGCACCCCGGACTGGGGGGAGTTAAAACTGTCTTGTGTGGCGGCGGGACGGGGAAGGATGTGAGCGGTGTAAAAAGAGAAGAGGAAAAAAACGATTGATTGAGAAGCAATCCCAGGAGGTTCAGATCATCGACGCGTTTCCGACCGATGATCATCCATCCGGCAAAAAAATAAGAAAAATAGAAATGACAGCTCCTCCCAATGACACAACACGGTGGCTGTTTGGGAAGGATTGTCCAAGTCGTCTGCGTAAGGAAGCTGAGGCGTTTGCTCGGATTTTGCGGCCGTGACTCGTCGGGAGGCAAATCTCTTGCAGTAAAGCTCCAGGTATCTCTACCAGGGGGGGAGATTATCGGCTCACCGGGACTCGGAGCTACCGGGCGTGGAGTTCTGACTAATGGGGAATCACGTGACTATAGAACCTATCGAACCGCGTCGCTCGTATTCCACCAGGCATTCACGAGATGACGTCCCAACGGCACCAACGGAGTTTAATGCCATGGAAATAAAAGGATACTAATGACATGGTGCTGGGCAGCGGAAGCCTGATGGGTCATATTACAAATTGCTTATCCTGTTAGATATCAGAAAAGTTTCCAACATCATCCGCTTTATGCCTGTCGTCATAGTATGTACAAAAACACGGCTGAACTGGACTGGTATCGAAGCATCTGGCATCGGAGCATCTCTCCCTGTTCGTTCTTTTACGACGAAACAAATTCACTTGCACGGCAAAGCTACCCTTGACCACACGGTGGCATGTCTCCCACGTTCCCATTCTCGACGGAAGGATACGCCCCACCGCTCATCTCGGCCCAGTCCCAGTCCAGTGTCATGGGAAGCGAAAACAGGTCCTGAGGCAAGAGGGGTTGCTGGACTGCCGATGGCCCCGTAACGCTCATTCCCATGCCTGCGCCGCCCATGCCCGTGTCCACGTCCGGTACGGGTGCTGGTACTGACTGCACGCCTTGTCCAAAGCCCGTAAAGTCGGCCCAGTTGCTAAAGTCGAGCACTTCTGGCACCTGGAACTCCTGCTGCCATCCCGTAGACCCCGTCGCTGGTGGAGGCTCTGGCACCTTGTTGTCAGTTACCATGGGTCTGAAGCTGTTCCGTTGCCGGTTGGCCTCGGCATTGAAATCGGGGGATAAGTGTCCCTCGTTGACGCCATTCTCGCCGTTGCCTACCGGCGTCTTCGCCGACGTTGGCCTCGGAGTTTGCTGCTGCGATGACACCCGTGGGGTTTGCTCCGCGGCACCGACGCCATCGGTGGTTTTCCTCTTCCTCCGTGAAGACTGGTCGTTTTCCCCCTTCTCAATCACCAACTTGGCGATCCTCTCAAATTCCGAGCAGACTCCCAACATGCGGTGGACACCGCCAGTCTCGGCCTCCTGGCCTAGCTTGGATAAGAATGTCACGACCACGTTCATCAACTTTGCGTCCGACTTTGCTCTGTGGTCCAGAGGGTTCTGCAGGATATTGCCAAACAGTGTCATCAGTGCAGACACGGGGAAGTAGAGCACGAGCCTAAGATGGGTTGAGACCCAAGCGCCGTTAGAAAGGAAGCTGCCATGACGGCGGAGTGCCAGCTCGGTTTGAAAGGGCAACTTACCAAACAATGGACAGGTCACCTTCCGGAATGTATTTGAGTAGCGACACGGACGCCCTTGCAGCGGCTGTACAAAGGGCGGCGGATGAGAACACCCGCGGGTTGAGGGGTTTGGTGTTCAAACCCTGCACTGCATAGTTGGCCAATCTACTGGTCCAGTATCCGTTCTGCACCGACATGCGGTGTATTGTCGTCAGGCAGTTGTAGTACGTCAAGTGCAGCATGACCACATGCAGGATGAGGGGCGTATGTGATGCCCTAATCTCGTGCTCCGGTCGAAAGTCAATGGGAATCCGATCCTTCCACGCATCCAGCTCCTGGTCCAGCTCCCCGATGGTATTGAGCAACTCGCCAGGCGATTGTTTCATGGCCGTTGTGGAATACAGTCGACTGTACACCTTGCTCTCGATCTGGGCAATCTCGCACATGGCCCGGAACAGATTCATTTTGCCCTTGCCGTCGGCCAGGGGAATGTTGCCGATATTGTCTGCGGGGTCGGCATCGGGCAGTTCGACGTTCATATCGTCATCGTCCTGGGCAGGGGGCCGCCCTGCGCGCAGACACAGGTCCTTATCCAGCATGTAGGCTATCCAAAAGACCCTCTTCCTCTGCTCAATCTCGACGGGATTGAGGTTGAAGCCTGTGCCCCGCTTGTGCAGGCCGATGGTGTGGGCCAGGCGGATGGCGGTGGAGATGAGGACAAAGGTCGGCTGAGGGTTCGGGGTGCCCTGCAGGAAGAGGGCCATGGCCAACAGGGCCTGCACGCTGAGGAGGTCTGCGCTACGCATGGTCAGCTCCGGGAAGACGGCCATGGCGTTCTTCAGGTAGGCCCAGGCCTTTTCGTCCTCCTCCTGGGGCACGAGGTTGCTCATGACGCGAAGGCGGTGGCCGTAGGCGAGACAGCAATTCAGACTCGCCCACCAGCCGGTGCCCTGGTACGGATCCCCCGAGTACTGTCGCTCGACCAGGTGCATAAAGGTGGGCTGATGGAAGAGGGGGAACATGCAGTTGAAGTTTTCGAAAAAGTCCTTGAGGAGTGAGAGGGCCTCGGCTTTCGGCGGGAGGGGGCGGAAGATGGGCCGTCTGAAGAGGTCGCTAAACACCTCGGGCTTCCAGTTTGTCCACTTGTGGTCGTCGATGGAAACGTCGGATATCATCATCTGGAAAGCGTTGTCGCCTGTCTTCTCGTTCACCCACTGGATGCCCTTGGGCGAGAAGATGGAGAAACCGGACGAGGAACCGATGTACCGCGTCTCCCCGGACTGGTTCGTGACGAGAGAGCACATCATCTCGGACAGTTCCTCCACTTCGGCCGCACTCACTTCCTTGCCCATCTCTTTGTCCTTCTCCGGTATCACATGCACGTGTTGGTCTGAGGCCGCCTTATGCGGCTCGGGAGAAGCCAAGGAGCTATGCGGAGTCGAGGTGCTCTCGGGATATGCCGATGCCGTCAAGGACGGGGACGGAGGGTCCGACGCTGTTCGGGAGGCGTGACGCGATCGTTGGTATCTCTCGGTTAGCTTCTTTTCCAAAGCTCCGAGGTCCATTTCCCCATTTTCATCCTCGTCCAGCACGCCTAAGAAGAAAAAGAAAAGAAGGACGTGAGCGACATGATCGTCCAATCCACCTGGGAGAGGGGATGGTTTGACCGGGGAAGAGGAATCTACCAGCTAATCTCAAGAGCTTTTCCATTCGTTCCAACCTGTTTTCAAGGGCCTCGATGTATTTCGCGCTATGGTTGAGAACGTCAGCCTCCAAGCTATCAGTAAGATATTCAATACGTACCCTTTCGGAGGAGCACGCTTCTTCTCAACTTGAGTAAAGACACAGCTGGTCTTGTAGTTGATACAATGGCTGCAGGCGGGCAGCTTTCCATCGCACTTGATCTTCTTTTTCCTACACATGTCGCAGGCCTAGGGCGTGACGCGGGGGTTACCGTCAGTCGCACATTGGCGCCTGGGCAAGCTTTGCGGCAGAGAGAGCTCACCCTCGCAATTCTTCTCCGCTTGGCCTCGGTCGCATCATCAAGCAGGACGGGGTGATCGAACATGTGGGCGGTGAGGTCTGGAGGCAAGTGCTGAATGGGATGGCCATCGGCGGTGAACCCGCCGAAAATCCGAGGCGGCGGGTGGCTGATGTGGCCCATCTGGAACCCCATGCGGTCCATGGTTGATCGTCTATTCGGGTAGGTTCAGAGATGGGAACGGGTCGGGGAGGGCGAGACGGGAGGGCGAGTCCGAGGAAGCGGCTCAACGTTTACAGTTGGGCGTTGCGCGATGGCGAGGAGAGGTAAGTGGCGGGAATGTCTGTCCCTCTGGCAATATCCTTTTCCTGATAATGGGCGTGGTGACGGAAGAATAGAGCGATTACGAAGATGCGTCGGACGAATCGGTATGAATAAACATTAACTCGGCGAGTAGGATAGTGTAGACGAAGGGGAATGGCGATGGGCGACTTGGTAAAGGAAGTGGGAGGTTTAAGGGGGGAATGACCTCACAGAGTAGAGGTAATAAATAACAAGGTGATAGCCTAGTTAGATTGCAAGTTAGATGCTCAGTCTGATCATTTTCAGTGAATTCGAAGAGTCGAGAGGGCCGACTGCGGCTAGGCCACGAGAATCGCGGAGAAGTCGATTTCTGGGACGAGAGGTCCTTTAGGAAGAGGGAGAGGAGTACGAATAGCTAAGGGGGGAGAAGAAAAATAATAAAGAAGACGGTTGTCCCCAACGCTTCGTAAGAGAAGCCGATGACACTGGCTCTGTACATTGCCTCTACATCAGAGGCGCAAGGCCGATGCAGGAGCGACCACTGTTACAGATGCTCCTGCCAGTCAGGTGGTGCTGTGACCCTTCTTGTCACCGAGTCGCCTGCGGGGCGTCGACCTTGGGGGGCTGAATCGAGTTTAGCGTCAGGGGTCACGACACCCCCCCCCCACGATGCGTCCCCGAGTCTAATTGGTAAGCACCTACGAATACGTTGTAGGTACTTCGTACTTTTTCTTTTGTCCATTGATGCGATGTGCCCTGACTCAAATGCAGCTTCAGAGTACGTGTACATAAACCTCTTGTCTTGTCCAATACACTGGACGGATGTACCATGTCATCGTACTTTGTAAACTCGAGAAAGACGTTCGAAGCAAACAGTACCAGATCCAGCCCAGCAACGAAGACCGGTCATTCCCAATGACGTCGCCCACTTGAAGCGGGGCGGCTCCCGGAAGACCGATTTCCAGAGTGGTACGACACGACACGACCGAGAAAGTCAGCGTCACCGGCCACCCTCTTCTTTACACCTTGCATGTCTTGGATTGAAGTCCTTTGCTCACCGTTGGAATCCCGTTGGACGACGGGAAGTTCCACCGCCCATTCAGCGGCGTCCCAGCCCCGTTGGCAAAAGGAACGACATTCCCAAGCGCAAAGCCGATCCCGAACTCAATTCTCTAATTCCTCGGTCTCGCAATCGTATTCGGGTCATTGCTGGTACTGAGTCAAGTAGGCAGAGTCTACATAACAAGTACAACGCATGTACTCGAATCCATTATTCGTAGAGGCCTCCAACGCCATGCCATGCCTCTCTTCGATTCGCTCAATGGCGATGGTTGCGATCAACTCGCCCAACTACCGACCTCCTTGGATCGGTGTCTGGCCGTAACTTGCCAGCATCTGCCAGGCATGTACCTCGTGGTAGCGGGGGCGAGCGAAGCCTGTGCGTATGGAAAAGCCTTCCAATGCAACCCACCACGTCCGTTTACATAAGAGGCCATCCTGCTCAGGCACCAGCTGCCCTTCGTCGTCGTGTCGTGAATGTCCAAGTGCAGCAGATGCAGGTACAGACGCAGGTTGTGCGTGTGGATCGGGACCATGGAACACACATGAAACGGGGATCGGACCTTTCGACCTTTTGACTCTCTGTTGCATCATCAGTCCCATTCTGCTTGAGTGGTGCCTGATTATTCAACATTGACGGATAGGCCCGGGACATCCGAGTCCATCGAAGAAGCCACTTTATTCGGTTCCACTTTTTGGGCGCGCATACCCTCATGCCATCATCTAGGTATCCCCATTCTCCTCTCTTAGGGCCAACAACTCTTCCCGAGTCCAGGCTCAGCCATCCGCCGCCTGGTTGGCAAATTTGCTCTTGGCCGGTACAATAAGTCGAAAGCTCTTCAGCAACTCCCGTCAGACCACTGACCGCAGCCCCAACTTGGCCTATAGCATGGCAGTCGGCGGCTAACACCGTTCTGCGCTATAGATCTGTACTGAGCCTGGGAAATGCAAAGACGTTTTATGGGGGCTTCTGGGTATCTTCTACCTAGGTCCTGGACACGTGTTGCACTTGCCAAACAGGTCGTCGGTCGCTCAGCAGTACAAAGTTATCGCATGGGCCCGTGGCATATGCGTGGAACCTCCTGCAGGTTACACGGGCAGGGCTCGGTTAGTGGGGGGGACATACCGGCACACATTGTTTTGTCAAGTCTTTGACAGGTCTTTGACAGGTCTTTGACAGGAGGTCACATTTGCCGGAATCCCAGTTAAAGATACGATGTACGTAAAGCTTCTGCATCGTCAAGACTGGACTGGACAGTTTTCTTTCTTTCTTTCTTTGATTTTTTTGTCTTTTTCTTCCCCGGCCCTCCTAATCAGGCGGGAACAGACAATGGGATGACGAAAACTCAACAACGTCCGACAGATCATTAACAAACTGCTGCTTAAGTGTGGGGGGCCGCCATTGCGAAACTGGGGAAACACCCCCACCGGCTGGAGATCAATCGATACATACTTGCAGTGCACTACCTTAGTGAGTCACTTGAGTAACCGAATTTCAACTCCAAGAAGTGGAAGTGCGAGTTTGCTGAGGCACGAAGAGGAGCATCAGTACCTCCGTACCTCTGCAAGCGGAGTACCAGTACCTCTCCGTACATTGTAATCGTAGGACAGACGATATGAAGATTTTGTTAGTCAGCTATCAGTGATGATAGCGATAGCGGGGTAAAATACAACGTATATGGTGGGGTCTAGCGTACCGGTACGTCAAAGTACGTCGTAGTGTACGGTAATAATACCGACGTCGGTCAAAATCTTTCGCTAGAAGTGAAGATTTTACCGCCACGACTTCTCCGGCGACAAGCCTTCCGACGAACACCTCTCCCCAGCCTTGTCTGAAATTCTCGACACTTGCCATAGCGTCGACGAAAGCTATACTGTGTGCGTAGACACGCCATTTTCGTCGGATACCACTCTCCAACCGCCGTTGTACAAGCGCGCCGCCAGCGAACCTCTACGACCAACACCCTGCCCTCTTCGAACGGCTCCTATTTCCTTTTCCTTACTGGAACCTGGACTAGGTCGGGATCGCAATGTGTGGTGTTTCCGCTATACTGGTCTGTCTCCCCCCCTCTCTCGACCGTTCTTCTCAAGACTGGCCAGCAACGCTCCCATGCGACGGGATGCGATTATTGCTCAAGAGAGAATTTTGTGCTAACTTTGCCATGTCAGTTGGGCGATTCTAAAGCCGACACGGCCGCTCTAGAACTCCACGAGAGTTGCTACTACCTCCAACATGCACGTACCGCCCACCCTTTCTCCTCGAGGTCATATGGGGTTCCCATCAGCCGCCCAACGCGCGAGAGAATCTTGGCCATGATCGCGCACAATATACACACTCCCCCTTGGGACGAAATGCTGACGCCAGAAACAGCGCGGACAAGATGCTGCGGGTATTGCCGTGTGCCAGGGCGGAAGAGTCTACCAATGCAAGGGTCTGGGGCTTGTGAGTTCTGTCTTCAATGAAGGGAGACGCATCGTCGATTTGCCCGGCTGGTGCGGCGTGGCCCACCTCCGCTATCCTACTGCTGGTGGGACATATGCGTACGTCCATTGATCCCAGGCGGCTCTTGTCTTGGGGAGTTTCACACATCCGTGCATCCACTGACAACGTGGGACTAGGTCGGAAGCGCAGCCATTCTTCGTCAACAGTCCCTTCGGGCTGTCGATGAGCGTCAACGGAAACCTCGTTAATAGCAGAGAACTGCTCAAATTCCTCGACCGGGAAGCTCGCCGCCACGTGAACACGGACTCGGACTCGGAACTCCTGTACGTCCAATGCTGAACCAACGCCCCCCGGGCCAAGGAACCAGGGAGCGCTGGAGGATGCAGCTAGGGTGTGTCGTTGCTAACATCACATTTAGTCTCAACATCTTCGCCCATGCGCTGAACGAACTGGGTAAATTCCGAGCCAACGTGGAAGACGTCTTCACCGCACTACGCGAGGTGTATACCAGGTGCCATGGCGCCTACGCCTGCACTGCCATGATTGCGGGCTTTGGCATTCTGGGATTCCGGTACGTCGCCAGCTCAACGCTCTTCCCATTGTCTTTGCTTCCCATTGTCTTTGGGTTTCCCAACTCACGCGCCCGCCCGCAGTGACGAGAACGGTATCCGGCCGCTCTGTCTCGGATCGCGGCCATCTGCCACCCTCGAAGGGGCCACGGACTACTTCATGGCGTCGGAATCCATCGCCTTGACGCAGCTTGGATTCGGAAACATTGTCGATATCCTACCGGGCCAGGCCGTCTTCATCCAGAAAGGAGGTGTCCCCCAGTTTCGCCAAATCGTGCCGAGGAAATCGTACACGCCCGACATTTTCGAGTTTGTTTACTTCAGCCGTCCCGACTCGCATATGGATGGAATGTCCGTCTATCGCAGCCGACAGAACATGGGACGCATGCTCGCAAGAAAGATGAGGGACACTTTGGGCGAACAAGTGATCAAGGACATTGACGTCAGTAAGTGTGCTCTATCGGCTATTAGCTGGTCTCCCTCACCTGCCGCGCATCATTTCTTGCACATTAAAGTAGAGAGGTTGAGGTGCTAACTTGTTGTGTCTTCAGTCATCCCGGTCCCAGAGGTACGCAGGTCCAAAGCCACATCTCGACCGACCAAGTCTTTGCCGTTATTAACGTGAATAATCACAACCAGACTAGCAACATTGCCGCGGCTGTACTAGCGACAGAGCTTAAGAAGCCCTTTTCAAGTGCATGTATGTCTACCTCGGGATCCTTTTGTTGATACTCTTGGACTCTACGGCTAACTTGAACCTCCCCCTGAAAGTCATCAAGAATAGGTACATCTTCCGCACTTTTATCCTAAACGAGCAAAAGGCACGGCAGAAGAGCGTCCGCCGGAAGCTGTCGCCGATCGCGTCCGAGTTCAAAGGGAAAAACGTGTGCATTGTCGACGACTCCATCGTGAGGGGAACAACCTCGCGCGAGATTGTACGTCATGACCCAGATACGCACATGGGCATGAGGCCGAGCTAACCTACTTTCCCAGGTTCAAATGGCCAAGGAAGCGGGCGCTGTGCGAGTTTTGTTTGTTTCCTGTAGCCCAGAGGTCACCCACCCGCACGTTGTAAGTGTGTCTTCTGCCTTGCAAACAAAGAGAAAAGAAAAGAAGAGAAAAGAAAAGGCCTCCATGTCGACACATCAACCCCTCGTTTCAAAAAGCCATGGCTAACCACTGTCTTCAGCACGGCATTGATCTCGCCGACCCATCCCGTAAGAGCAGCCTCAAAAACACATGATCCCCTCTTTCGACATGGTAGCAAGATACTGACACGGATAATCACCAGAACTCGTCGCGCACGGAAAGACCCGGGAAGAGATCGCCCGCCTCCTCGACGTCGACGAAGTCGTCTACCAGAGCCTGGAAGACCTCAAGACGGCATGCCTGGACGCGGGCACCGACGACTGCGAGGTCAAGGACTTTGAGGTCGGCGTCTTCAGCGGCCAATACCAGACCGTCGTGCCCGACGGATACTTTGAGTATCTGGGCCGGACCCAGGGGTACAAGAAGAAGACCAAGACGGCGACCTTGGTGGACAAGGGGCCAGACGCTGCCGGGCCGGTCCTGGTCGCGGGCAGTGGGCCCGTCAATGTCGCGGGCCAGCGCGAGGGGCTGCGGTCACATGATGATGACGATGACGATGATGATGACGACGATGCTGATGAGGTGGCCACGAATGGCCCGGCAAACCGAGAGGATATCAGGTACGTTGGTTGTTGAGAGCTACATGTCGAGTGAGTGATGGCAACCCACGGCTAACGACTTTGCAGTCTTTACAACTTTGCAAATACGTCGTCCTAAGGGATGCTGGAAGAAAGCACTGGACTTCGACGGGGTCGGCATAGCCGTGATGGATCCTCACACCCCAAACGAACATGGGGTTCTTATAAAGTTTCTTGTTACAGCCTTCGTTTCTGCTCTTTGAGAGTGTTCCTGTGGGCGGAAAATAAAATAGACATAGAGTTACTAGGGGATGGATCTATATTTTGACCTTGGAACACGGGCCATGAGCGGATGGAAGCAAGGTAGGAGGACGGGCCTTTTTCATTATACATGGCATGGGTACGCTATGTACAGTTGCACAACTTCCGAACATTGGCGGGAACTTTTTTTTTCCAGAGACATGAAAATCCGACGGGCATAGTAAAATATGTCTAGGGTATAACGCAGATACAAGAGGGAGTAGAGACGAAAAAACGCCAACCACCATATGCAGTCGTAGACGTCCAGGGGATTTTCTCCCTCCCTGGACCTACAGCGTACTAGAAATGATCAAGAAACGGACACCAGTTGTCCTCTCCTGCAAGTTGAATGAATAGATCAATTGATGTCCTCGGTAAAGCGAGAGCCCGATCCCCTGGATCCGCGCGACGCCGACCCTTCCCGGGAGACTAGCGACCGAGCGGTAGGGTCCCGGGGCGGGGCTTCCAGCGGGCCCATGTTGTCCGAGAAGGGGTCCGCAAACGGGTTCTCTTCGGTGACGGCCACCCGGGCCGGACCGGTTCGCATGACGGGCACGCCGCTCACTGGTCTCATGGGGGCGCCGACGGCTAGGCGGGCTGGGGGATCGGCGGCGCGGCTGCCATCGTGGAAAAAGGGCCGGGATTCTCGATAGTAGACCGACTCCCCGCCGCTCATGGTGCTATCACGGGGGGCTGTGTAACCGTCACCTCCATTGAGAATGACAGGTGGGAGCTTCCTACCCGAGACGCGATAGAAGCCGCGCTCGGCCTCGGTCGATGGTGGGACAGTTCCGTTCCGGGACGTGCGTTTCGGACTGAGGCCGGCTAGGGCGGCGCCCAAGCCCACGGACCGCTGGGTCATGCCGCCGTCGCCAGAGGGCCCGTCCGTGCCGGGCAGTAGGCCGCGGCTGCCGTTGCCGGGACCTGCGCCTGCGCCCTCGCCGAGCATGATTCGCCCATGTTTCCGTTTCCGCATTCTTAGGGCAAAGAGGACCAGGAAGAACAAGACGGCAGCACCTGCTATGCTGCCGACTACGCTCCCCACGACTACGCCAGTTGCCGGCACCGTGTCATCGGTGTCTTCGCTGTGGCTCGAGGGGCTGAAAGGTGTCGGTTCGAGGCCTGGGGCTTCCTCGACGCCAGCTTCCTGCTCCGTCGAGCCACCGGCCTGGCCTGTCGAGGACGTGGTGGTAAAACGTGTGGTCGTGGTGATAGTTCTGGTGCTCCCACTGCTAGAGCTGGTGGTGGAGAGAAATGAAGACGAAGGAATGAACGAAGATGATGACGAAGAGGCGAATGCCGTCGCGGCTTTCAGTGGAATGGAACTATTGTGATAGAGCGACGATGGCAGGAGGTGTGGCCTGGTAGAGTTGCTGACGCCGCCCATAACTGGGAAAGTCGGTGACGCGCTGGACGAAGAGGGGCCGTGCGGCGGGATAACATCCTGACTGGAGACATGGTCCTCGAGCGGCACCGGGATGGCCGAAGGAACAGCAACCGATAGGGAAGACGAGTCTGGCACCAGGTCAAGACCTGGAAGACTGTCGGGCGTCGGAATGGGATGTATCTCGGGAGCGAGGTCCGACTCGGGCTGGCGAGAGGCAGGTGTGGGTGCAGCGGAAGCGATGTTGGAATCCAGAGTTTCGGTCAGGCCGGAGACCGGGTCGACGACGACGGTGGCCGGCGGGGCATAATGGGTCTGAAGCTCTATGGCGGATCCGACCGAGTCGACGACCTGGACGACGGAGACGGTCTGCACGATGTGAGTGACAAAGGTGCCCTCGACGTCGTGGGCATGCACGACATCAGGGACGGGTTCCTGCCGGTTTTGTAGTTGGGGTGGATTCGAGGAGGCGCGGGATGGGGCCAGGCGGTTTCTGTGAAAATACCAATGAGAGTGCCTTTCGGATTTGGTATTATCGTCGCTGCCGTGGCTGTTGTTGTCGTTGTTGTTGTTACTACTGTCGTCGCTGCTGGTGCTGCGGTGGTTGGTAAGATGGCGGGCCTGAGCGAGTGAAGGCCCGCGGGGTGGTGTTGTCATTATGCTAGATGTCGGCCGCGGAAACCGGTTTGCCAAGAAGCGTACGACGGCTACCTATGTGGGTGGCGGAGCCACACTGGGAATGACACTACGGCTGTGATGCTCGTGTTCAGCGACACTAGCACTGAGACGGGGGGCCCAAACAAGGAACGCGGTGGTTGGTGGGTTGCTATCCGAGGTCGACGATCGCGGAGTCTTATTTGATGTCGAGTGAGGCGGAGTCCATGCTCGTCGTCACCGCATGGCGGGTTTGGAGCACGATGTATTGCAGCAAAACCAGACCAAAAAAGGAAGAAAGAGTGTAGCTCATAAGAGAAAGACGCGCAAATCGGTTCGTCAGTTCGTCTTTCAACCTAGTCGTCGCAAAACCCTGTCAATTGTTGTTGTCTTTCTCTGTCGCGCCCACAAGAGTCGTAGTGTTCTTTCCAATCTGTCCCTCTTCCCGTCTTTGACTTTCGAGATTGATAGAAGGAATGGCGTCGTGTTGTCTCGAGGCTTTGTTTGTGTTGTCTCGGGTTTGGCCTCCTTTCTCTTTCGGCAAGTTGGTCCTCGAAGGCGTGAGAAGCGAGAAATAGCCCAGTCTCCCTTTGTGTCGTATCGTGTGATTCTGTGGCCCGATGGCAGTGTTTACAATGACCGACGAAATGTACCCGGGCGGGGAAGCGAGAGCGAATGATAAGAAAGAAAAAAGAGAGCGACGAGAAGAAAACGAACGGACAGAAAGGAATGGAACGAAAGACGAAGGAGGGGACTGGAAAAGAGTCGGGAGAAGTGAAAAAGAAGAAGAAGCACAAAGGTGGTATCCCGGTATTTGCAGCTCCTTGGGGGCAGAATAATGCAACTATAATAGGTACGGTACCGTTGTAATTAAAATTAGGCAGGCAGGCAGGGGGCCCAGCCAGTATACGAGAATAAACACGAAAATAAACAAAAAGGGGCCATTTCATTGTGCGAGGATAAGAAGGAGCATTAAAATTGCTCCGTAATACATTAAAGATCCCTTCCTGTCTGCTCCTTCGGTGCAGAGCCTTCTTTTCAGTGACATTCAACAGGTACCTACTTCGTACACGTACGTTGTACTTCGAGAGCATACAACGTATGGACTCAGATGCAGGATTTCTATATTCGTAATCTCGCTTGGTACGGGAGAGGTGGTCGCCAAGGAGAGGTACAGACCAATCATAGACTGGGAAAATGGAGAGGGGTCAGACGACCGGCAGGGACAGGGCAGGCACACCTGCCATAGACTCACCACTTGCCAAACGGAAACCAAGAGAGGAAACCACGACCGGCACTCTTTCGGAGGAGATAACCCCAAGTGAGTCAAGTGTTTTGTACTCGTTACACGATACGGGGTAATAGTGGGTGTTGGAAATAAGGAAGGAACGACAAACGAAACGACCATGTGTTCGACAAATGGCGGGTACGGTACTACTCAGTTACGAGGTGCATGTACATGTACCTGCATAGGTAGCAATACAATACGTTGTACCAAACGCGCTTTTCCGGTGACACGACACGAAAAGTCGCAAGAGCGTCATCGCGTATTCCCCATGAGCACCACGACACGCAGGACAAGTCGGCTTTGCGCAGGACACATGTTGAGTGGGACAGTTGGAGCGGGCTCGGATGCGACAGTATGCTATTCGTGTACGACGCTTAGGTAGGTACCGTACGATGTGTTAGCAATGTTGTGCCTGGCCGTCTCGTGGCATCCGTCTAAAAGTACAGATGGCAGGTAGGACAAGGACTACCTATGCAGTCAAGGTGAAGGGGTAACTAAGGTACCTCCTATACTTACCTACGTTGTACTTTGTACGTGTGACACGCATCTTCTCGTCCCTTGCAGCGACGAGACTTTCAGGTACTGGGCAGCACTGCATCAGTCTGATCCTGGCTGTTCTGTGGGTCGGTTTGACTTGTTAATTCCCCCTCTTCCCTCTCCTTCCTCGTGCACTTGTACGTTGTACTGTATCAGGTCGTGGCATGGCGTCATTCGGTCTAGCATGGCAGGAATCTCGGGAAGTAACGACAGACCATAGGTAGTGAGGATGGACATGATCATGTCCATCAGTTTTTCTGACTTCTAAGAAAGAGTAGAGTAGACTAACGCTCTAAAGACGACATGGTACCGGCTAAATAATCGGAGCAAATCCCTCACAGAAAGGAAAACGACTACCTACCATCCGGCTAATCGTCCAACTGATATCCTCCTTCGTCTCTCTGTACGGTTCTCTCCGCTCTTCACCTTCACCATCATCTAGATTCAACAAATACACGGGTGGTTGCCTGGGACTGTATCATCCTAATGGCCGACCCTCCGTCCGACAGTAGGGGCCCGGCCTCCGATGCCCCGGCTCCATCTCCGGATCCGTCGACGACGTCTGCCTGTCCCACCCCACACGCCTTGCGGCCAAGGCCACCGTTACCGCCCCGCCGCTCCACCAACCTCGGAGCCTCTTCTAACAACCATCATGGCTCATCCGCCTCATCGCCATCGCCATCGTCCTCGCCATGCCTTACCACCGACCCACGCAGCTCCTCCTCCCAGTCCCTGCGGCCCTCGTCCTTCGGCGACCATTCTAGCGTCGCCTCTCGCCGCACCCTGCTTGTGGTGTATATTCACGGCTTTTACGGGAACGACCAGTCTTTCCGTTCCTTCCCCGCCCATGTCCATAGCCACCTCAAAACCGCCCTGGCCCATTCCCATGTCGTACACACCAAGATCTACCCCCGCTACAAGACATATAGGCTGATCGAGGTCGCCCGAGACAACTTCAGCGCCTGGCTAGAGCCACATGAGGGCCCTACGACCGACGTGATCCTGGTAGGCCACTCTATGGGTGGCATCCTCGCCGGCGAGGTAGTCTTGGCCGTACGTATAGTATTTCCCTTTCTATCGTGCCCCGTCTCCAAGCCCTCACGTCATGTTGTTGAGCCCCTGAAGACACTGGCTAACCCCCCGTGGTGTAGCCCAACCGCCATCCATATTCTCCCCGTTCCTCCAAGCACCGAATCGTCGGCACCATTTCTCTCGACTCTCCATTCCTAGGCCTCCACCCTGGCATCGTCGTATCTGGAATTGCTAGTCTTTTTCGGCCCTCGCCCACCCCCTCACCCCAATCCGAGGACGGCGCGTATCCGTCCCAAACAGCCTTCAGTACCACCGCCTCGACTCCCCCCAGCATTGATTCCTCCCAGGCCAGCCAGCACAGTTCCGCAGCCACCGACCAGCCGTCCATCCTCCTTCCCGCCTCTCCTTCCCCGCCTTCTGAACCTCGCGACCCCCTCTTCAACCCTCCCTTTTTCAACGACAAGGCCTTTCAAGAACGCCCCTTCCACAAACGACTGGCTCGTTTCGTGACAAAACATAGTTCCGAGGGCATAATAGGCGCCGCTCGCAATCATGTGCTCTCACATCTCGAGTACGGCGGCTGCTTGGCAGACTACCCAGCCCTTCACTCGCGCTACAACAAACTGCGCGCCCTAGAGGACGTCGATGAGCTCGCTGCACTGCGCGAATACCAAAATGACCCGTCTGCCGAGAAGCCCATGCCGGTCCGAGTCAGATTTGTCAACTACTTTACCATCACCACCGGTAGGCCCAAGAAACCCCGGTCCGCAACCCCATCGCCGACCGACGAGGTGCATTCACCTATAGGCACGACCCTCACCACCCCGGCGGGACAGACAGACAATTCACGACGGGGCACCCTTCGCACCGAGGACTCCGACGGGTCAACCAGAGCTTCAAGTGATAGCAATACAACCCTTAAAATCCCACTCGACGCACCCAGCACCCGCGAGAGCCTTCTACTTCTAGACCCTATGCCCATGGAGCAGGTGTCCTCAAACGATCAGCCTCCACGTTCCCGAAATCAAGATGAGGACCACTTACAGGTGTCGAGCACAGCTAGCGACTTGCCCAACGGAACAATCCCCGCAAGCGCGCAACCAGAAGCGGCACAGCATTCGCAAATCCTTTCCGCCTCCCACGACCATGAGCTAGATTTGCCCCCAATCCCCGACCTGCCAGTGCAGCCAACCCCTCCCAATCTCGATAGCTACCCCGACAAAGACACCCGCCGCCAGGCCGAGAAGGAAGCGAAAAAGGCGCAGAAAGCCTACGACCAGGCGATCAAACATCGCGACAAAGCACTCCGGCAACGACAGCAGCTCCTGGACAAACACCGCCGACGGACCGAAAAAGAAGAAGCTCGGCACGCGAAGCAAGCCGCCAAGGACCGCGCCCGCGAAGTGAAACAGCGGCATCGGGAAATCTCCGCGAACGCGGTGCGGCAGGAGCGCGAACACCAGCAGGAGGAAAACAAGGAGCATGGCCCCGGGCCGCCCAGCCCCGGAGACGCGCATGTGGATGGACCGCCCAAGCCGCCCAAGCCGCCCAAGGAACGCAAGTTTTGCGTTCTCCCCCGCCGAGTCGCCGAAGGCTCCGACCACACCTGGGTACGTGTCTTCATGGAAGGTGTCGACGAGGTGGGCGCCCACTGCGGCCTCTTCGAACCGGGGCCGCACTATGACCGCCTTGTAAGCGATGTAGGGCAGCGCATCGTCGACTGGGTCCAGGAAGACATGAGCCTGGCCGCTGTTCGTCGGCTGGCTGAAGGGGAGGACGAAGGTGTTGGAGCATAAAAGGTATTAGAGGGAAAGTCCTTCATGAGGAACAAGGAAGAGAAGCTAGCTCTAACCAGGAGGTCGAATGAGTTATATGGTAGTGATACCACTCGCAAATAATGTCAAGATGAGCTATTTGCCAACAGTTACGTGCCAGATAGGCATGTAGACTTTGATGCTACGCATGCCACACCTCTGGCCCTACGACACGGGCATGACTAGGGTTCATGGGTTTTCAATTGCTTTGTATTAGTAGACGGAAAAATCTACAGCAGAGGTATCTCTGAGGTCTCTCCAACGCCACGGTCTCTCTCTCTCTCGACCGTAAACTTTTCGTATTACCAGCAAGGGATTCTGCGTTGCTGGCTTTTGACATACTAATATCAGGTGGACCGCTAGGCCCAGGGGCGATCGTCAAGAATCCCTTCTTTGCCCACCTCTCATGTCCGCTTGGTCCGTATGATTCGTCGTCCTGCCTTTCCCCGTCCCTTGGCTGTGTTGTTTGATTTCTTTTTTCTTCTTTGGTGGCACGGGGTCATCAGTTACGATGGAAACCTCCATAGCCAAAAAAACGCATGTTTCCCTCCTTTGTCCCCAACGCCGTGCTTGTACAGGGACCTAAAAAAGTCATGATGAAAAATGAGCAAAGCAAACCCGTAAAATAAAAAATAAAAGAGCACGTCAGTAGACTTCTTGTTCCTGTCCAAAGCGTCTCGTCATATACTATGCAGATCCTTCCTGGCGGACCGTGTGCGTGTGATGATCGAAAAGTGATAACCCGAGGGAGCATCGACCTGGCGGGACGGGAATCATGTGCAGCTAGGTGCCGTTCCGTAGAGTCGAGAACAAGGAGGATCGAGTGGACTGTGGACCCGACTCATCGAAGGGGTTTGTTGTTGAACCAAGCCGGAGAAATTTAATTCTTCAGAGCAGTCTTGCGACCACGACGGCTTGCCCTCAGAGGACGACAACCCTTCCGCGGAGCACCCTCTTGGGGAACTGGCACGTCGACGGCAGACGTGCAGAGAGTTTGTTCGTTGCAGGTGGTCTTCTGCCGGCCAGCTTTGAGTACGATACGGGTGCTGGTGCTGGTTCTGCGAGACCCTTTCCCGTTCGTCTCCGTGCTGGGGGCCATGCCGGTGGTCTCGGAACTTGCTGGGGTATCCTATCTCCCTAGCCCCGAACCGTAGGCTTGCCGCGGTGTGCCAGTCTGTGGGAACTGCGGAGTGCCAGTGCCCTGAAAAAGACGGTCAGCCCGCAAACGTCACGTTGCGGGGAGATCCTGATGCCTTACCTTCTTATGCCGCTTCAGGCCTCCCCGATCATCGCCGTCTCCAGTCGAGTATCCATCATCGGGGAAGCCCTCGCCGTAGCCCTCAAAAGAGCCATCCCCATAGCCTCTCTTCTTGCCATTCCGCTGGGCCCGAGGGACGCCCTGGGGCTGCTGCTTCGACTTTGTGATCGTCGATCCAGGAATACCAATCGGCGTACCCGGAGCGGTAGCCTTTCCGAGCATATTCCTGGACGGATCAACAGTGGCAGTGATGTCACCGAGGACAGTACTATCCCACTGCTTGGCAGGGATGGGACCCTTGGCCATGGCGACCGCTCTGCTCAAACCAGCTTTGACACCCTGGGTCAGACCCATCATGAGATGGCTTCGGCCTTGCCAAAAGTCGGCGTCGTGGATCGTTGCAATCTTGCCAAATCCAAAGTACTCTTCCTTCTTGTTCTTTTCATTCGTCTGCCCACTCGAATCCAACGCATCGTCCTGATGTTGCTCGGCGTTCTCGTCGACTTCCTGTTTGGGGTCTTCCCAGGCCTGCTTGACCGAGTCGAATCGGCCCATGATGCCCAGGCGCCTCATGTGGCCCTTGTACGTCTTTCGCAAAGCATTCTTCTCTCCATCGGGCTTTTCTCGAGCGACTTCGGCCGCGATACCTGTCAAGTCGAACATCTCAAAAAGATCCTCAGTGATCTGAGGAAACCTTTGGACGCGATGTTCTGCGGTAGCTCAAATGTTAACCCAGCCAATTCTGGTAAAGAAATGATTACCTTGGGTTAGGGGGAGAAGAAATTTGGCATGGACGAAGATGAATGAAAATAGGAAACGGGAACAAGAGGGGCGACGGGAAGCGAAGGGAGCCTTACGAGTCTGGCAAAGCAGGTATTTTTCGCCGACATCCAGATGGATGTCTTCAATACCGATTCTGCTGTCCTCGATATGGGCCTTCTTTTGCTCCCTATCTCCAAGGTCGTCGATTGACCGCTTGCGCTTATGGGACACATCTTCACCCATGGTGAAGTCTTGGGACTTGTCGGAGGGATGAGCCGTGCTCCCGTTTACGCTATGAGCGGGAGTTGGAAGGTTGGTGGTGATTGCAGTCAAAGTGGAATTCATGCTCGACGCGAGATCAGAGGTGCCAGGTGACAACTGTGACGGACTCTGAGGAGTTTGAGGGTGGAACGTCATATTGGCGTCGAAAAATTTAACAACCTGTAATGGTTCCGAGAGAGGGGAGGGACGTCGTGGTGGTTTGTGCGGCCGAGATGCGGATGGAAACGAGGGTCCGGGAATGCGTCGAGGGATGCGAAGTCGCTTGCCAGAACCGGAAGGCAGGAGCGCAAAATTCGGCAAAAGGAAATGGACCCTTGCCGACCGTATGTACAACCAAAATGACCAAAGAAAAAGTTCTGCAGAATCGGTTTCGATGAATGCGATGCGAAAGAGCGTGACTGAAGGGAATCAAGAGGATGAAGGTGAAGGCTGGTGGCGGGTCGCGCCAAACCGCCGACCGGGTTCACGTTTCCCAGGAGAGCGTCATGCAATCTCTGCTCCGTCTGGCCGCGCGAACCCCGTCGATAGTTGATTTCGCTAGGATAAGAATGTAGACGTCGTCGTATGGTACACGCTAACGGTCGAAGAGCGTCGCTGTCGATGTGGACGTTGGTGCGGGAGGTCGAGGTGGTGATCTAGGGTGTCGGTGGGAGGAGGAGTGAGGAGATGATAGAGAGTGAAGTCAGCCCGCCGAGAAGGATCTGGGTTGGTGCCGAACAACGGGTCGGGTACAGTACGTCTCTTTACCAAGGCTTTAGGTTACGTACTGTGGAAAGGCGGTGGGTTCCGGCGAAAAAATGTGTTTAGGCAAGGCAGGCACCGTTAAGATAAGGGAGCAGCTATGGTTGGCTCAGGCAGGAGTTACCGAACGAGGCAATTGGTTCGCTTGAACACCTAATAAGTCGCTGAGGTACACCGTGCGTGTTAATGGTATATATACTTACTCGAGGTTTGTCGATTAGTCATTCGTTTGCATGGTGGCCAACTCATACGAAGTAGTGCCCCACTTTCAAATACAGTGTGTATTTCGAAGAAGCGTTATACACTGTGTACTGTCACGTGATACCAACCAATCTCTTTTTCAAAGAGATCTTTGTTTTCTTTCCGATCTTTTCCTTTTTCCCTTTCTCCATATCACAAAGACCACCACGCATTCAACACATCGCCAGCTAGCGTTGGTGCATCGCGCCTCCATATACTTGCTGCTGACGATCTCACCGTGTGTGTCGAGATCAATGCTCTGAACACCCTTGTTTAAAACAATCATCACGAGGGCCCCCAGTGCGGCTACCATGACACGATGATCACCTGAAACAAGTCTGGACAAATTCTTCCCGGAGGAGTGAGTAGTAATTATTTATATCATTCCTAGTGGCTTCTTTCATCATGGCTCAATATGACTTTATTTCATGATCATGGCTGTGTCTTTCGACCGTGTCGTTTTGTATTTTCAAATCAGTAGGTAGGTCATCATTTCTCTTGATCCTTTCATTGTGTCCTGGTCAGGCGGTGATGATAGTATCTGGTAAACCGATTCTCAGCCACGGTTCTCGAGACCCATTCTATTCTCTTGATGCACAGGGTAGGCGATCCGATTAGGTTGAGGATGGAGAGAAGCGGCAATATCTGAGCCACTGGGACATGGATCGAGGAAATCAAAACCATTCTCGAGCTTGACTAACATCAACCCTGTACGAATAGATCTCGTTTCGTACATCATCAGTACGGTCAGTACGGTTTGGACTTTATTGCGGGATATTACTAGACAATTGGTATTCATGTATTTGCATGCTTCATCATGTCTAGGCCATGGCCAAACTGTCGCTATCTTTTCCCATAATTCCCAACAGTCATAAACTACATCGTCCTCTTTCAACTCCATTACGCCGTGTTTCTGTACACTGTACTTCCCTGGTTCCTGAATATAATGACATCCTTCCTCTGCAGGATCATGAGTGTCCTGTTCAGAGCCTGCTCACTATACCCCTTGTGCTCAACCATCTCGCGCCTGAGCTTCGCCAGCCCTGTACCCCACCCGACAGGCAGTCGTCGCTTGAGCTCGGCCTCGAGGCGGGACACTTCCTCCGTCAGTTCCCGGTTGCCCAGGTTGCCGCCTTGGTTGACGGCGTCCATGGTGGAGCACAAGAAGAGGCGGATGGCCTCGTCGACGTGGTCCTCGGTGGCGACGGGGGAGAGTGTGAGCTTGGCAAGCGCCTCGGTGATACGTACGATGGCCTCGAGCTGACGGACAGTAATGGGGATCGATGATCTAGCGTTCGCCTCCATTTCCGCTGCGTGGACTTGTCTCCGGATGGAAACAAAATGGGACGAGAGCTTCTCGGATGCCTCTGGGCTGAGACGAGGAGCCATGCGACTGAATAGATGGGTTGAAGAGTTAGCAGTGGCCTGGGCATCGAACGGACTGGGGCTTTCCAGGCGGGCGCCCCCCGGGTTTATACTCACGATCTGCAGTAGCTGATGTACCGCTTCATTTTCTCCACGGGAATCTCTGCTTCCACCTGCTCTTCCATACCCCGTCCACCCATGTGGATCCCCATGACGTGCCTGGCCATCGTCTCGTCCTTTTCTCTACTGTGCTCGTCTCTGACGATGAAGATCATGTCGAATCGAGATAGGATGGTGGTCTGAAAGTCAATGTTTTCGCCGGGCGACTTCATGTCGTCGTAGCGACCGAAGATGGGGTTAGCGGCCGCGAGCACGGATGTCCTCGCGTTCAAGATGGTCGTGATACCGGCCTTGGCGATGGAGATGGTCTGCTGTTCCATGGCTTCGTGGATGGCCACTCGATCCTCGTCGCGCATCTTGTCGAACTCGTCAATGCACACCACGCCGCCGTCGGCCAGCACCATGGCACCGCCTTCCAGGTAGAACTCGCGCGTACTCTGGTCCCTCTGGACCGAAGCCGTCAGACCGGCGGCCGACGAACCCTTTCCGGACGTGTAGATGGCAGTCGGAGCACACTTCTCGACGAATTTGAGAAGTTGCGACTTGGCGGTACCTGGATCGCCGAGCAAGAGAACGTTGATATCACCACGGAGCTTCATGCCGTCGGGCAAGATCTTCTTGGTACCACCGAGAAGAAGGCAGAGGATGGCCTTTTTGATATCCCGGTTGCCATAGATAGAGGGGGCGATGCAGTCGGCCAGGGTATTGTACAGGTCCGGTTTCCGGCTCAACTCAAGGAATTCTTGCTCCTCTTCGTCCGAAAACAGGGTATTTCCGCGTGATGTTTTATCGAGATCCGTATGGACGCCCACCGCCCTCAGATAGGAAGTCCGGATAGCAACAGCGCCGCCGGTGGCCGAGTTCTTGGATCCCTTGTGCTGGTAGATCGACATGATGCCCGTGATCGTGCATCTCGAACCCGGAACAACGCGATTGGTCAAGTAGCGGTCAGCGGAGACGAGCACATGCCTAGGCAGTTCGCCCACTGGCACCATGTCCGGGGCCTCCTGTAGCTTGATAATCTGTTGGTCGACAAATTTGGACCGCTCGTGTATGATAAAGTATGGATCAAGCGGACACTTGGGCGTGGGGTCGTTCGGTATCCTCTGTCGGCCGCATTGCCTCGGTAGCGTTACGCCGCTGAATCCACCCAAGACGGGAATGGTTGTTGAATGCTGGCAGTTCCGGCACTGGGCTACCACTTCGGTGGCTTTGGAGGATATGACAGAAGCACCAATGACGATGCCTGGCGTCCTGACAAGGCGGCCAATCGTCATGGAATCAAGATTCCGAATAGAGACCTCCTCGGCATTGGAGTGTAGTAGGAGCTGGTGCTGAGGCAGGTTGACATCGGGATCGTGGGGAAAGATGATTCGGTGCGTGCATTTCTTGAGGGCTGTCTCGAACTACGACAAATCGTCTTGTAAGCAAACGGAGGTAGATAGACTGGAGGCACGGCAGTTGGACGAACAAGAGGGACAATTTCAGCCGGCTCCGACACCAACCGATGAGCGAGCTCCTCGCTGTAGTTGATGAGATCGTTGATATCGACGTCGCAATAGTACTTTTTCAGCAGAGCATTTTCTTGCAGTTGCACTCTATGCCAGCGGTCAGGAACGGGCAGACTCCGAGAGAAAAGGAAAAGGACACAGAAGCACACCTATAGACGTAATCGTTGCCATGCCGAAACTCGAGGATGAAGTTTTCCAGTTGTTTCTGCACCTGCACGCGGCTGTCGTCGTTCTGGCCGAAGCTCGGCTCGTAGACTTGGCTCGTGTAAACTGATTGCCGGTCCATGACGGCAGTTCACTATTTCGCTGGGGGATTATATCTCTCGACAGCGGTTCCCGTCTCACATGGGGGTGTCGAATCGGGAGGGGGAGGGGGGAATCTTGTCGTTCGAAGTAAAAGGCTCAGGCACCAAAAAGCGACGTGGGGGAGAAATTGCACGGGCGACATTGACGCGACGCGTGCCGGGCCCTGTTAAAGTGGTTGCAGCAACGGGGTTCGGTACCCCACTATACTTATTCGGGTTAGTGTTGTCAGGGGTACCGGGACAATCCCCAGATGCTTAGATAATCAATGAAAAGGGGGGAATAAGCGGCTATTCTTCGGCTGCCCTGAATAGAAGCAACTCTAGAGCTGATCTGTCTGGAGTCTTGACAGCTTCAATTTGGGCCCATAGTCAAGCTGTCGGCGCGTCGATGGCCACGAAATGCGTACTCTACATGTCTCATTGCTTCACGACTTTCTATGAAACACATACTTGTCCTTCCGAAGCTTCCTTAAGCAACAATACGACCCATTTAGAGATGATATCACGATAGTTTGGTGACACAGCCGTCAGCTCCTAGTCGGCTCTTCGTACTCACTGCGCTGGATTGTTACACGACAAATCATCACGTTGTCTGGCCTGTCTAGAGGCTGGACGGCGCCACTATCATCTTCTTCAACACACAATGTTCTCCCATTCAGCTGCTCGGATGTCGATGGACTCTCTCAACCCCACTCCACCGCCGGCCTCCCGCTCCGAGCACTCTATCCACAGGTCGGCACCAAGTTCCCAACCCACATTGCTGCCAGGCCAAGCTTGGAACTAATAGGCCTTTATTAGACCAGGGGCAGGATATTCCCATAGGAGGCGTGGTTCGAACGCGAGCTCTATTTACACCATCGGTGGCTCGCTCGATGCGTCATCGGCAAGCCGGTCGCATTCGCTGGTAGAGTCGGGACAGAATGGTACGTCGGCGCCAGTTGCGTTGCGTCGCATACGATGAGTTGGTGTTGGCCCAATAGCTAACACAATCCCAGCCATATCGACACTTCTACAACCCCCGATAGTTCGAACCGGTCTCGTCCCTCACACCTCTGCGCCGGCATCGAGCGCACATAAACCCCCTACCTCCCGCGACATCCCCCCCGTTACACTAACCAACATTACCCACGTCGATCCGGCCGAATTCAAACCATATTTATCGCAAGTCGGGGCTCTGTACGAACAGCTTCGGCGGGTCAAGGAAAATGAGGATGATACGCCTGCAGTCCGTCGAGGCAGCAAGGTCGACGACTACTTCGATCAATCCGATGAGGTCCATCTAAAACCGGGGGCCCGCCCATCTTTTCTCACGCGGAGGTCATCTATCACATCACTCTCATCCATCTCGTCTCTCGACGCCACCAGCATCCGAAAGTCGTCATCGAGCATGAGTCGACGGGGCCCGCAGGGACCTCCACCGCTCTCTACTATTCCCAACGTATACTTCGACGATGATTTTCATTTGGAGAACCCGAGGACGTTCGATGTCGTCAGCGAGCGTTCCGAAGTGGTTCGACCTCCACCAGGCACCCCCGAGGACAAAGGGGGGAAGGGTACGCCGAATGGCAGCGCGGCGGCTCCCAGAAAGGCCCTAGCTACCAACGCAATACTGCAAGAGAAGCTATCTTGGTACATGGACACTATCGAGATGCACCTGATCAACTCCATCTCCACCGCCTCGACAACATTTTTCACAGCGCTGGGTTCTTTGAGGGAGCTACATTCCGAAGCAGCCGACTCGGTGGAGAGAATCAAGACATTGCGGAAAGAGCTAGGGGCCCTCGACCGAGAAATTGCACAGGGTGGCCTGGACATGATCCAAAAGCGCCGGCGCCGCGAGAATATCCAGCAACTGAATGACGCTGTGCTCCAGCTACGGCACATCGTCGAGGGGGTGGGGAGATGCGAGTCTCTCGTTAACTCAGATCAGGTCGAAGAGGCGCTTAACGGCATCGACTCGTTGGAGCTACTCATTGCTGGTGAACTCCGGGACGATGGGCCCGCGGCCATCACAAGCCCTTCTCTTGGGGCGATCTGTTTGAGAGACCTGCGAGGGGCGACGGCACTGCAGGGGGTGAACGACGACTTGAATGCGCTTCGGTTCCGCATTGGCAGAGCATACGAATCCAAATTCGTCAATGTACTATTGGATGACCTTCGCATGCATCTCAAAGGTGCCAAACAGGAGGAGGTCCTCCTACGGTGGAGCAGCTCCTCTATGCGAGCCAGGGGTGGACACTCGAGGGAACCATCGGTGTTTCCTAGCTACCTGACTTTGACCGACGAGCTCAGGCAAGCCATACGTCCCAACCTTGTCGGACTTCACCGCGCACAACATATAGCGACAGCCACCAGCGCATATCGTGACGCCGTCTTACGCGAGATCCGGAACATCATTCGGCGACCATTACCAAGTTCCACCGATGACGATAACGAGTCCATCATGTCCGCCTCGACTATGAGTGGTGGACGAAATCTGTCGAGTCGGGAGAAGTCTTCCATCCTTGCACGGAATCTGAGAGCTCTGGATCCGAAGGACGGGGAAGAACTGCTTAAATCCGTGTACATTGGCGTCACCGAGACGCTCCGCCGACTGACGACCCAGGTTAAGGTTCTTTTGGACGTTGCGAGCTCCTTATCGGATCCTCCTGATGATGGCGGTACGAAGTCGCCGCCCATTCGATCGCCTTTGTCAAGCCCGCCGCCGGAGCGACAGCAAGACGGCTCCGTTTTTGAGATGCAGGAAGAGATTCACAAGGCCATGGATGTTGCGAACCTGCTTGGCCAGGCCGTCGACATTGCACAGGACAAAATCGTCAAGGTCCTCAGGGTCCGCGCCGACCAGAGCACGCGATTGCCGCTCATCTGGTTCTTGCGATACTTTACGCTGAATTTGCACTTTGCAAATGAATGCGAAGCCATTTCGGGTCGCAGCGGCACATCACTCAAGACGCTGGTCAACGGACACATCAGGGACTTTGTGCAGCATCATGGCGACGCGGAGAAGCAGAATCTCGCCCAGAGCATGGAATCGGACCAATGGGGCGCCAAAGACTTCACGGAGAAGGATGCTGCTCTGTTGAAAGAGGTGGTGGAGAGCAGTACGCTGGACGCGCCATCCTGGTCCGAAGGAAGCAATATTTGGATTGAATACTCGCCGGAGGAGGATGCGGAGGAGGGAGCGGGCGCGGCTGCTCAGCCAACACCGACAACGAATGGCACGAACAGGGAGAAGCCGAGAACGGCCGTGGTGGAAGGCGAGAGCTTCATACTGCCCAACTCGGCGATTCTCTGCCTGAAAGGGATTTCGCATTTCCTGCACCTCATCAAGGGGATCCCCACCATGACCACGGACGTGGCGACGTCTCTGGTTGCCTATCTTCATCTTTTCAACTCTCGGTGCACGCAACTCATTCTTGGCGCTGGCGCAACACGATCGGCGGGCCTGAAGAACATCACCACGCGGCACTTGGCCCTCGCGGCGCAGGCACTCGCCCTCATAGTCACGTTGATCCCGCATATACGGGAGTTTGTCCGGCGGCACGCGGGATCGGGCGCCGGCGTGTCGAGCCTGATGGGCGAGTTCGACAAGGTACGTCGGCTGTTCCAGGAGCACCAGAACAGCATTTACGACAAGCTTGTCGACATCATGGGCTCTCGCGTGGCGTATCATTCCAAGTCCATCAAGGCCATCGACTGGGACGACGACGGGGCCAAAGCCGTCCACCCGTACATGGAAACATTGGTCAAGGAAACGGCGACGCTGCACCGGGTGCTCACCAAGCATGTTCCTGAAAGCTCGGTCCAGATGGTCATGGGACCCGTGTTCGCGGGATACAAGGACCAGCTGGGTAAAGCCTTCGAGGCGGCCGACCCCAAGACCGCAGCCGGCCAGCAAAGGTAAGGATTCTTTTCTTTTCTTTCTCGGCGATGCTTTTTTCACTGGACCTTTAAGACTAACGAGCGTGGGGTGTTGCAGCATGCGTCGCGACGTTGAATTCTTCATGGCCAAACTCGGCGACCTCCAGAGCTTCGGGACGACGGGCGAGCATCTCATGGGTATCATCGACGCGAAGGCGTCTGGGACTTCTGCAGACGACACATCACAGACGGACGAAGGAGGGGAGGATACAACCAAAGAGGCCGAGCCGAAAGAGGGCGACAACGCCGAGAACTCGGGGCAAGAGGGTCAGTCTTCGCCATCACCTGGCGAGGCTACCGACAGCAAGTAGACGGGAACCAAGGCAGAGGGGAGAAGATGCCGGGGACGAGGAGGGATTAATCTCAAGGCTTCAAATCAAGCACGGAGTTGGGAGCATTTTACATCTGCGGCGGGAACTGGGTATCGCGGCTCCCCTGCAATATTCTGTATTAATTCGGTCATGTTTGATCTGCCTTGCCTTGATCTTTGATCAATGAGCCAACGCCAGCTTTCGCACCGACTTTCACCGTTCACAATACGCTTGACAAGGGAGATTGGCATCCTTTCTCATCCCGATGTTCTCAAAGCATGGTCGACTCTCAACCATTTGTTTCGCTCAGCCTTTGTCTCGGAATCCCTCCACAGACGAGATATGCTGTGATAACAGCCACCCAGGCTGTCAGGATTCCGGCTGACTTTCATCGAATAAAGAACCTTCCGAGGCTCTGCTATGTTCCCAAGTAAAGCCACATGGCTCGACAAAGAATCCCCTGCAGAGGGACACGAGCTTCATGCGTCTAGCCATGCAACGACGGGGGTTCGAAAGAAGTGAAGACAGACTACGGGTGAGATTGCGTTCGAGGACGGATCCAAGATGGGAAAATAAGATATACGAGGGCGGCGCCGAGCTCACACCAAACATCACACTGTCAAGGGTACAGATGCAGTACAGCGAGGTCATAGGAATGTGGTTTTTCGATTTCAGTCAATTGAATGTGCCACCAGGAATAAGCTGACCTGGCTTAAGAGGCTCCCATCATCTCAAGAGACCGCGAGCGGCCTCAAGAGACAATGGGAGTATGAAGTGAAGTAATAAATGACATGGAACGCCGTCTAGAGACCCATAACCGTTGTTTTTATAAAGCCATTCCATTCCCCGGTTGCCATACTCCCATTTCCCATTGTTACCCAAGCCCGTTGGGAAAAAAGAGGTTTCCATTGCTGTTTCAGGCCCCGAGGGGTGTATCCAGCAGACATGCCTGGTCTGCTCTGTATGTGTGGCTCATAATCATAACAATAAAGGCCGCATAAATCGTGGCAGCGTTCTACGCTTTGCTTTGGTGTGTGTGTGGGTGTGTGTGTGGGTGTGTGGGTGTATGTACATGTGAGTGTGGTCGTGTGTATCTGTGTAGGAAACGAGAAAAGAAGGCTGTCGAATCCGTCATCCGTGTTGTGAAAAGCGAGTTGAGTCAGAAAGGAGTGTTGACTGGTTAGAATTTGCCGAGGACAAAGTCGCGCTTGACAGACTTGTCGTTGCGGCCGCTGAGGGGGCTGGCGCCGGAGCCGAGGGTGCAGACGAGGTCCGTCTCGGGGGTGACCTTTGTCTGGACGTCGTCCCAGACGTAGTAGGCATTGTCGCAAGGGAATTCCTCGCAGCCCGACGTCGGGGTCTGGGCCTCGAGGGGGTACATCTCCTTGACGCCGTCGTGGTCGTTGGGCTCGACGATGGCCGAGACGTCAAAGTAGGTGAAGCCGTTCCAGCCCTGGAAGGCGACTTCTCCCAGCATGCCGGGGACGTTGGGCTGGCCGGCGGAGATGGAGTACCAGTTTCCAATCCAGCCGTCGGGGATCTCGGCGGTGACGTTGTCGCCGGCGGCAACCTTGACCGAGTCGATCTCTTCGCGGCCCGCGTTGGGGGTGAAGTAGATGGTCCGGTCTGTGTCGTCTAGGGACACGAAGGTGACGGTGTTGGCGGCAGCCGCAAGAGCGGCAGAGCTGAGGAGAGACAAAACTTGGGCGAACTTCATCTTGAGAAGACTGGGCGGTGGTGAGTGTGTCGAAGGAGGGTATTGCTAGAGGAATTCACCCTGTTGCTTGCAAGGACAGTGTGGTGTAGAGCCGAGGCGTTGGTGTATGTAAGGAATGGTATAAACGGGCCAAGCCGTGATGCGTCAAGCGTCAAGAAAGGAATGAAGTACTTCGAAGAAGAGCTCCGAGAAAAAGGGAAATGGGCCTGAAGGCAAAGCAAGGAACGTAGCGTTGGATGGATTATCGGAATAGGATGTGTTTGACTAGGGCTCGAGATGAGGGATCTTTATACTCTCAGATGGGTGGCCAAGGGCCTGGATGTTCAGGTCCGAAGATGTGCCTGGAAAGTGGGAAGATGCGCTTTGACAGGGTTAAGGATCTGGAATCGATCGGGTCATGACTAGTAGCTAGATCTAACCGGTAAATCGGAGAGGAGCTTTGAATCTAGGAACCGGACGGACAATGGAGCACGGAGGTCCACACAACCCCACCGCACCACACCACGGCGACCCTTTTATGCTTGTGGGATTGTCGTCTTTCTGTTACCCCGAGTTCAGCCGACTGCTGTGACTGCTTGAGCCAACTTGAGGGCGCCACCGGTTCACAGTATGGATACGTGTCGTTGCTTCTACGGTTCCTGGCTGCCGGCTTGGGCAGAACAGCTAGGGTAGAGTGTGGACGGAGGTGGTGACGCCACCGGGGTGATGCAGCTGAGAATTGTTGAGCGGTTATGTAAAAGCCGGGCATAGGTAACCCAACCCAGTCCGGAGTCCAATACGTCCATCACCAGTCCCCAAATAGAGTGGGCGAAGAACATCTGTGTTGCCTGTAGGTGATTTTGCCCGTACCCTCGACGTGATTAGGATACAGAACCGATGAGTCGTCGTCAGGTATGAGGGGAACCTTCGCCTGAACGGGAAAGGAGTTAGCTGTCTTTTGCTGGTTCAAATCCTAAAGCAGAATATCGTGGAACCCGCCACATATCCGCCAGGCACGCCAGGCACAGGAACAGACAGGTCCACCACCCCGCGAAGTGGAGGTGCAAATATTGTCACCGAAAAGAAGAGGAAAGAGGCGGCATTGGGTGGGGGTGGTGGAAAGTCCTGTCATGGCCTGGAACTCGAGAAGGTTGAAAACTTGGAGGTCGAAAAAGTCGAAAAGCGTGAATAAGCTTTTAGGCACATTCCCCGGTGCCCGTTGTTGGTTTCCCTTCCGTTGGACCGCAACATGATTGGTCGGAGAAATGAACGCTTGTACCTGGTTCCTGGCACGAATTCCGTGTGGCGCAGCCGGACACTTCTTCGTGGCACCGGCTCAACGCCCGGTCGGCGCCGGTGTGGATTGCACTGGAGCCAGTTTGTTCCAGCAACAAAGGCAAAGAAACGAAACAAACAAAAGAATCGTAAAATAGACTTGAAAAAGAAAAGGGGGAGGCTGGCTATGAAACAAACCAAGACATACATAGGCGCTCGGCTGCTGTTATTCCGCCCGCTGGTCCCCTAGTCGCTCGGTAGCAAAGCGAAGGGGACGTCCCAGAACTACAGTGCAAGAGACTTCGATTCTACTGATTGGATGTTGATTGGATGTTACACCCATCGTTCTACTACCTAATTAAGTAGACTACCTAGATAATATGCCGGCGGCAGGCCCTGCAGTCCTATCGTATAGCCGCGTAAGCTCAACCTAGGCGAATGGGAGTTGTACCAGCAAGAAAGAATTACTTTTCTCGTTTCCGTTCTTTAAACCATGGGAAACCTGGGAAACCCGGGAAACCTGGGACTAAAAGCTCGTTGCTTTCAGCGTGGATACTAACGACTGTCTAGAGATGTACGCCACCAAAGAAATGGGAGGAACAAAGAATGAACGAAACAAAGAGCGCACCATCCATTCGTGTATTATTGTTTGGTATTGTCCAACACGTGGACGAGTTGGGAACACGTACGGAGTACATATGCAGAATGTTTGGTACGAAGGTCGTGATATATTCGTAGTCGTGAAGTCACACTAAACCTTCGGTGAGTGGCCATGCGATGTGGTCACTAGGTATCGTGTACACTGAGTGCACATCCCGTATCCTGTTGGGTTCCTGAGTATGTATCTTACCTTCGTTGTACATCTCGAGGCGGCAAGACAGTAGTATGAGATTCAGATACCTAGCGTGTTCGCTAGCCAGGCAAATTCTTGTACCTCGTGTGTATTCGCAACTCGTCCAAGACGCTGACGAATAACGTACTGTTTTTTTGGCGGCATTTACCGTGGCGCATGTGGCCGTGCCTGAAAATCTCTGAACATTGTTATGTTTCGGCCTTCACATGCTTACAGACGAGTTTCGCACTGTGTTTTGTCAGTAAAAATGTACCTCCCTATCAGACCTTAGCTGACAGAACTTCGTGGACGGTGTCCAACGACAACTAATCCTAGCGTACCTGAGTGTCTGGTGTTAGTGCCGAGACGCCAGGACTTTAAAGACAGTATATACATATTAAACATACCGTGCGTTCTTCCTACCCCTGATTAGCTAATTAACACACGCCATGGCTAAGATTCCGGCGTCTGGAACTCACCTTAACCCCTCGGCGATCTGATCAACGCTCATCTCATGTCCAAGCTGCCAAGTGGACAAGATGGGTTTCAACGACCTTGGGACGATTCAAGCTGTGGTCCAAGCCATCCATCACGAATGGTCCAATACGAATGATCGTCGTTCTTCATGCCTTCCCTCGTTCTCGACATCCACAAAACACAACGTACTTCGTAAGTGCCGCAAAGGAAACCCACGGCGTGGGTCGACTCGTCATCACCTTTGCCCTCGCCGTCTCGGAGCCCGCGATTCAGCCCGTCCACGTCACCAACACCACGAAGACTCCTCTTTTTTCGTTCCCTTGCGGAGCCGCAAGAGGACTCCACTCCACTGGGCGAAGTGTAACTGCCCACCGACGACTCCGAGGGCATCAAAACTTTTCACATTTTGACACATTGCATTCGTATTTCGATATTCCCATAGCCTGGTTGGCTCTCAGCTCACTTCCTAACTTCGTATGTTTCCAAGAGAGGGAAAAATGTTGGGAATCTTTGCGGATCGTTGGGGAGCACCGGTCCTTGGGCATGGTCCACACACGTGCAGGACACCGTATGGCCTAGGCCTTTGATAAACGTTATCGAGGATACCGTACCCATCTTGGATAGTTCGTGATCCAACACATGCCTGTCGTCGGCTGTTGCATACAGCGTTCTGACGGCGTACTGAGTAACGAATTGACACGATTGAACGAATAGAAATCCGAGGCACCCAAAACTAACCATCTACTTCGTACTTCGTACGCCCATGATTGTCGCCTGTGCTACAGATCTGGCCAAAAGCTCCGGGAAACGCCCGATTTTGCTCCTCCCAGACATCGATCAAGTACGAATATGCCAAAACTAATGAGTTCTTCAAGGACTAGTCTTCTGGATTTCTCGGTTCTATAGTACCTTCTTTCTGCACCTCCCTATCTGTAGATGACCCCGCCCGGGTTTCCTGTGTGGTCTTGCTACTATTCACGGCACTCTTACGACTCTGCACTGCGGCAACGTTGTGTGGCTGCTCGTAGTAGTCATCATAAGCCCAGGGGCTGATGAGCCGCCATATGTCGCGCTCCGCCTTGAGCTCCTCGGGATACTTCTCAATGCCCGGGTCGCCTTCCACGGCATCGAAAAACATGTTATAAACGGGGCGATCGGCAAAGTACATCTTGGTGTACTCCCAGTACTCGGGATACCAACCTGCAAACTCCCAGTCGATGATGCCCACGATCCGCCCGTTATGGTACTGGATATTGCTGGGGTTGAGGTCGGCATGGGTGAACCTGACGCGATACGCTCCTGATTTTCCGTGGATTATTTTCACCACTGGATCCCTCGTCCACGTCTCCAGAGGCCCGCCGAGGCGTAGATACGAATGGAAGTCCTCCACGCTATTGAAAGGGCCGAAGCGAACATGGCCGACGCGGTGGTCCAGCAGAGACCCTCGCGTTACTGATCCGATGAAGCCTTTCTCGGGCGGTTCCAAACTTCGTAGCTGCTGCAGGTACCCGGAAAGCTCTTGGCCGAATGCCCGGATTTGTTCGGGGCTCATGTTCGCGTAGTCGGTGCCGTCGCCGGGAAGACACTCCATGACTAAATGGACCGCACCATTAGGCCGCTCGTACACCTCATACAGCTTCGGGACAGGGATTGAAGTGTGGCTGCGGACATATTCCATTGCATCCAGCTCGTTTCGGCTGGTGTTGAGTTTGACCACCTTTCCGAAAGGCAGCCGGACGATGGTTCCCAAGCTACCCCCTCGACTCCTGCCCGAGTAGAGATACCGACTGGCCCAAATGCGTAACCGAAGCCATAGAGGCAACTTGTCTGATTTCAATGCCACCGCCTGGGGAGCGGCGGTGGCGTTTGGCGGGGCAGGGTCTGTCATTGCTTGAATTGCTGGTCAAGGGATGCTACGGGCCGCTCGGAGAATACGTCGTAGGCGCGAAGAAGGAAATGCATTGGCACTTCGCGTCTTGCGCTCGGTAGCATTTTTGGGGCCCGCCACTTTGGAGCATTCCTTAGTTTTCAGGCACAAATTCCACTCCACTTACGGGAAGCCGAGGTACTTCCGATGCTTATGTAATAGGGTGAACTTATTCCGACCAGGGCAATCGTGTACGAAGTACAACGTACGAAGTATTCTCACGATGTGATCTTACCGGACTGCCATGGGCGGAAATTCTTACACAAAACGGTTCCGAAGGAACACGTAATTCGTGTATAGTACTTTCGCACAGATAGAGTTATTGAGCGACTGCAATTGGTGGTTAATGGATTCAAACGCCCCGTGCCGTTTCCTGCCGTTTGTATGGATAGTCGTTGTGTAACTGGATGGATTGACGACTGGATTGATTCACTTGGCCGGACTGAATTGACGGCGAGCTGGACCCCAGTTGGAATAACCTCGCCTCATACATGTGCGTGTGTGTGTGTGTGTGTGTGTGTTGCAGGCGATATAATTATTTGGCGAGGTATTATCCCATAAGCTCCTATTGTATCTGGAAAGCGACTAGATGGGCATTTCTCAGTATATTACAAGTAGGGGTGTCGACGTGGAGTTGAAGGACTATATGAACTAGTCTGGTTCTTATATAGTGCAGGCGGGGCGGATATTTGTGCACGGCACGCTTTACGCGCTCTTATTGCAAAGGACTTAGCATACATTCTTCCGTTATTTGATGTTGATGCTGAAAGGGTGATGCAGTTGGTAAAGCTGCTGTTGTAATGTGTAGGTTAGACGAAGTATAGGCCTTTGCCACTGAATGCAAGTAGACGCATATTGGGCTTAGTACTACTTTGATAGTGATATTAGTAGCAGTGACTCTAGCTGGAACATATAGAAGTAGATTCTATATAGGCAACCGAAGTCTATGACACCTCGTACTATGCGTCTTTTTGCTCACGATATACCGCGGACCGGCCACCAAATACAACGCGGGGACAGCCTCTCTACCGTACCAAGGTACGTATTCAGCTCGACAGATATATCTGCCCTACTTACCTAAGGAGGGTAGTCTGCTTGTTGCCTTTATTAGGCCTATTACCCCTTTACGGCCTTGCGAGGAACATTTTCAGGTGTAACGAGTGCGAGGTAAGGCAGCTGAGAATGCATAATGCGTCCTCGATTGTGTACTCCTCCGATGCGAGCATATCCTAGAGGGCGTCATAGTTAAACTCAATATCTTGTCTCCCGGTAAGATCACCTGATTCTGCTCAAGACTCGAGAGTACTCATAACATTGAGATGTCGTTCCCCATTTCTACGCCCTTCCACTTTGCATTAGATATATCGCCAGTGCAGGAAGAGAACCAGTGGATCCAGCGTCCGAGAACCTCACAATCCATTCTCTCGACAATCCACTATGAGTGCAAAACACCATCATGTAAGTTCGCAGTGCTGTCTTTTATATTCGATCCAATCAACTAAGAGCGACTTGAATAGGTCCATGTCCCAACGATGCGGGGTAACAAGTATCGTGTATATCTCGCCGCCTTCTCGCGCGATGGCATCTCTAACAACCCTCAACTGGAACCATCCTATGGCCGGGCCATGTACCACTGGGGCATTTGGCTTGAACCAAAGAACAGCCAAGGACAGGGACGCCTATATCACGTGGAACACCATGAACCGATGAACAGCGCAACAGGCCCCATCCCCGGGGGTTGGAAGTTTGGATTGCGCCAAACTAGTTCCCACACAAGTCAGCGCCTAATCGGGCGTATAATGATCGGAAAGCTCCCTGCTGGCAAGGACTACAATGACATTGAGCATCTCCTCTCCCAAGTCCCTGTACCGACGCAAGGCAGTGGTGAAGAAGACTGTATTACATGGGTAATGGAGGCAATTCGAGTGCTTCAGAAACAGGAACCAAATCCCTGGGCAGAGGAATTCGACGTCGACAAGTTGATGGACCACGCTTACGGCCGCTTTAAGGACTGGTACGCCTCTAACAAATGGCAGTTTGCTGACAACAAGGAGAGCTATGTAAATCGGACGTTCCCTTGAGTACATGTAGTATTATGTAGATAGTGCCTTGCCTGTAGGCTGTAGGTTGTTAATGAGCTTGGAAGTATCAAATCAATTTGGGCACAAAGAGCAGGCCGTGGCACTTCTTTGTGCCGTGGAAAAGAAAACCAGGAATTGGAACAAGATTGGACTACCAACAGTAGCTATAAGGTGGACTGTCTGACCATCACAAGTCCGCGTATAGACTGCAGTCACTTTGGAGGCATGGGAAAGGAAATGGACATTGAGATAATGTATTCATGTTCTTACATCTCTTTTCAAGTCCTTCATATTCTAGTTAGGAAAGTTCACAATCTAGAGCCGTCCAGTCGTACGTCCTCCCATCAACACCAACAACATAAATCACCATCGTAAACTCGCCGAGATTCTATGAGTCATCCTTGTACATCCAATGCTACTCTGCAGTGTCTGATAAGAATATATGTATTCTTTCTTGCATATAGGCCTACTCGCATAATCACCATCTAATGCTGAATCACAGATCACGTAGCAGCAAGCTGTAAAGCGTAATGAAACACAGCCACGGTAGCATCTGGCCGAGATGACAGGCGGGAGTTAAAGGGCCCTCCCCAGATTTCAGACATCAAGCGTCTGGCTCTCGGTTACTTAAATCTCCTGCTACTACACTTCTGGGACTATCTTGTCTTATGGCGTGTCGTGTGTCTCATCGATACTGGAGCTGATCAACAAGTCAAGAACAGGAGACCCATAATCTCAAAAGAGGATAAATAAAAGCCCCGAGAAGAGCAAAACTGTTCCTTGCCATGTTATTTATAATACATTGTCCCGCTGCTACCTCTGACCCGACTTCATGGCTCGGTAGCTCTGCATGCGAGTACTACTGTATCGTCTCAGTGTCACCATGACATTGAACACAGGGAGAGTCCTAATGCGAGACAGGCCGTACATGGGGATCAATCTATCAGGATATACACACTCCGCGCCATTCTAGTCTCCCGTGTCTTATTCATAACACCACGGTGACAGTGAGACGATCAGTGGCACGCTGACTCCGAGCCATCCGAGCCATGACGCTGGGTCGGAGACTCAAGGGCGTGCTACGACGGCACAGAGATGAATTAAGCGCCGCAACAGGTACCAGCGCCTGCCTGGGTCAGAAGTACATAAGCTGGGCAGAGACATACATGTCTCGGGAGAGCGCCAGCAGGTGGGGAGCGGTTGGTCGTGGAAGTGGTGGAGCGTGCATGCAGACCACGAGGCCACAATGGCACAGCAGGGCGTGAAGTACGAATCCGACAGTGAGGAAGACTTAATATGATTTAATATCTATTATTCAGGGATAGTCGAGTAGGAGAAGAGAAGCGCTGGGCAGAGGTTTGGGGGCGACGCCACAGGACCAGTCAGAGTGAGGTCGGCACCAGACTGCAGGACGCAGGTAATTTTTTTTGGTGAGTATTGTTTGGTGAATGATCGAGACACCGGATTCAATGTGTGTGACAGACAGGCGGGATGTCTTCGTTTGCAGCAGCTCTTGGGCATCGTCTCGCAGATATATATTCCTCTCCTGAGACGCCAGGGGCCAAGGGCTGTAGCAGTTGGAGCCCGCATAGGAGCGAACTTGACCATTCGAACCCTCAGAATGCAAGTCCTAGGGGACTCAAAGACACGAGATTGTAGGTGACTAGGGCTAGGGCTAGAACTTCCTTGAAGATCGCAGCAAACACGGTAAGTCATCCCGGGTCGAAGCCGAGTCCTCGTCCTCAGCCGTACAGCTGGCCGCCTCGAGCCCATCGGAGCACTGAGCAGCATGTTCACCTTGTCTCGCCGAGAATGCTCAACTCCGCCGTCGCTCCTTCTCGCCTCTGGTATCCATTCCTGGGTGCTCAGGCACGGGTGACGGGACAACGAGTGGGGATTCGGGCAGGCGTCGTGGGATCCTTGGTTCAAATTTCATCGGGGCCCATGATGCACCTGGTCAAAATATCTCCTATAAGGGAAACCGTACACGCAGAAACGGTCCCGCTTCGCCCTACATCGAGTGTCGTTATATTACACCGAGTGACAGACCGAGGCCTTCGGCGGCTGCTATCAAGACGGCACGGGGGCTTTCCTCCAGATAGCCAGCAGGCCATGATGTCCTAGAGGGGAGTGTAGCTAGCTACGACTCGTCTGTAGGGCGAAGGGCCTATACAGTACACATGGAAACAATGCAACGCTTCAGCCTTATATTCCCAGTGAGGTTGTTAATCGTGGAGCTTAATATTTAGATATTCTCCGCATAGTACTACAAGGAGAGCATGCGGCGGCTTAGCCGTGGTTGGAGCTTTCGATATCATTGTGCGAATATCCTCACGAAGGACTTATCCTGGCTGTGAGAACGTTTGAACCAGGCGCATCCTCTGCGCGGAGTCCTAAGTCAGAGACTAGGGTAGAATGGTCTCCAGCCACTCGAAATAATTAGGCACGCCACCATGGCCTTCCGTGATGCGACATGCCTCTAGCACGAAGACTCTGTTCTATGTTTCCGAGACTCGTCGAAAAATTTGCCGGAGCCTGAAAAGATGGTACATCTCTAAGTCTGCGTACGACTACAGAGAAAAATTGGCGATTTCCTTCTCGTCGCCGGCCTATCAGTTACAGACGGTAGATTCCGAGGCAAATCCGCTACAGAGCCATTGTGCGATATCCGCCCAGCATGTAGCCATCCCGCTCGAGGCGTGCACGTCTTCATTGGGTTAGAACCCGGTGTTCTACGGCTCACAATATCTTTAGGCGGAACTGCAACGACGAAAATATAACCTGGACCAGCACAGTGTTTTGATAAACACATGTAATATACATCATGCCCGTGAACGCGGCCCGATATTTACGTCAAAGTCAGGAAGGTGGTATAGATCTTCAGGGACACGTATGAACGGGATGTGGGAGAAGCCGTCGCGGAATGTCAAAGTAGAGTGCCGTTCTTACGAGTCAGAAAAAAACTTTTGCGGCTCGCTGGGCCAGTCATCCTTCGTACCAGCGTTGTTCGTCGCCGTGCTTGACGCTGCTTATTTTCTTCTCCTCTCTCTTCGGGCTACCATTTCGCCGCTCATGAACCACCTAGCCAATGGACAGGCTGCCAATGTGGCTCTGGCTAACTCCTGGAGAGCAACTCGCTATAGTACCGGTAAAGCCAGCGGCCAATCCGGAATGAAAATGGAGGGTGACCGCCGAAATGCCGGGTGGACCGAAGCCCGAGCCGCTTTCTTCAACGTGGATTCAATGCTACCCAATGCATGTATCTCTGGAATACCAGCCGCGAAAAATGCATAGAAAAAATGCATGTCCTCCAATGATGCAGCCTACAGCGTACAACGTACTCGCGGGGTCCACGCTGTTAGATCAGGTCGGCTAAATGCAAGTCTGCACCACTCGGAGGGCCGTAACGAGTCGACACATCGTATTTCGTCGGCCCAGAGCGGTGATCGGCCAATTTAACTGTGACAACACGGGCATCTGTCTTGTGATTGCACCAAAGACTACCTACGAGCCGCCTTCCCGCTGGTGCGAGTGGCTGAGCTTGGCTAGTTAAGTGTGGGGGGCACGGCACGATCGGCGCTAAGATTAGTGCTGATCGACGCGGCTCGACGCGGCTCCGTTGCTCACCAGGGCTTAGGTAGAATCTAGTAAACGGGGGGGCGTGAACTAAGCAACCAGCGAGGTTTGTTACGTAACAGGACGGCGTTACAATCGCAGTGGACACCGTACAGGGTACCTATCGGATTGACATCGGGTCTTACATTGAATGGCCCGCTATGTTCCCTGCAATCTTGTACCGTGCTTTGGATACAACCCCATACAAATTATGCCAAGGCTCATGGGAATTCTTCGTCACAAACTTCGTTGTAAACGGCCCCGCCCGGTATGTACGTTGTAAGTTCCTAGTGCCCTGTACATACTCTTGAGATGCCGTCTCCGAGTCACGATCCCGGACCCATAGGTAATCCGCCATGGGATAGTAGGTCCGATCGTCGCCTGGGATATCAGAAGCCAAAGTCAACCTAGACTAGGTACTGGGCATACGGTACATCGTACAACGTATGTCGTAGTTTACCAGACCTTGCCGTGAGGATTGGACAATGGGCCATCTGTACGTTGTAACGAGCGAGAGCCCCGATTCCCGATTGGCTAACGCCGCACCTCCCTCTCCATTACTGTCGTTACTTTGTATGCACGAACATAGCTCCTCCACCGCGGAGCCGGTAAAGAAGATATATGAATCACTTTTAATTGCCCGTTGGAGTAACAGTAACGAGGGCGCCATTGCCGCGGTCGGTGCTACCCAACAACCTGCACTCCGTAGTGTACTTAGTATGTATGTACAACGTACAACGTACGTTGTACGTTATACGATCGGAGCGGGAACTCGTTCTAATGTGGTTAGTGGATTACAAGTCACAGTACATGTACATATGTACCTGTCATGTAACGTACAGCGGACCCGTACTCGCTGTAACTAGGTCTGTGCTTTGGTGCACTGATGGGCTGATCTATTTCTGGCTGTTGCTAGGCAGGTACAGTGACCAGACAAAACTGTCAAGCAAATGTACTTGCAGGTCCACGCCAATAGGTAGGCGTGGGGAGGTACATTTTCTCGACACTTGTGTCGACATAGTGTAGATATGCCTGCCTGGTTCTTCGAACGGGGTCGGTCATCACGACTGGTCCTCGCTTAAATACATGCCAATTTCGCATCGGTCAGTCACAGAAGATCCTGGCGAGTTTACTTGTTTAAGCGAGCCACATTATTGCAGAGTTTTTTTGGTCTTTGTATTCGACTATCTTTTGACGAAGCCGTTCCTCCCATGGCCTGTTACGCATGTGGCGCAATGTGTGGATTCTTCGGCGATATGTTTTTGGCCCCGTTTCTAGACTTCTGCCTGCTGTTCCTGAACGCCTGAAAGGTCCTCCCTCGTTCGAGACTGGCGTCGTTCCCCTCGACACCGTCGTTTCTCTCCACATCCTCTCCCGAGGACTGACGTCGAGTTGGAACTTGGAACATTGGACCGGGGAACCTTCCGCTGGGTATCCTCGAGCTTGCTGCCATAGGCCCCAATCCCATTAAGTAAAAAAGGGCTCGCCCCGCAAGTCATAGAACGTATACAACGTACGCTGTATACGAAGTACATACAACGTACATTCGGGAACCATAGAATCATGGACGAGCGAGGCGTCACTATGTACGTTGTACGTACCTACAGTTGGATGGCCTGCACTCTGCCCTGGTCCCTGACTAGGCGTTAACGGACTGTACAACGTAATCCAATGTCGATCGGAAGGTGTCCCTCCTAGTGTAGTGCCCCAAGACTGGAGAACAGGGTTCATAACCAGGATCTCTTCCAGGCACTGACCTTAACTGCCTAGCATCTTGGGTGAAGGTACGAGTTTGAGGCATTTTTGTTTCATTTTCACCTATCGGGCAGATCCTCGTGTTGATCTTCCGTGGTGTACATTTGTAGAGTCCGAGGAGCAACTGGATCGCGCACCGCAAGGGCTACTTCAGGGGGGAATCGGTGGATCTTCGGGCGGGGGATCTCAAAATTTCAAACGAACAATGCTGGTCCCGATGTGCGCGACTGGGGCCATGCCTGCGCAAAGACTCTCGAGTCGGTGAGATTTCAGCCTGCACGCAGGCGGGAGACTAGCTCAACGCCACGCGTATGGAACATCTAGCCTCGGTGGTTAATTGTGGAAATTTTACACGGTTGGTCGTGAAGCACGTAGCCAAAGACGAAGAGAGATGGGGCGTGGCTGACCGAACAGCTGTGCAACTGGGGTATTCCGAAGATGCAAGAGGAGGACTGTTTCATTTGAGTAGGGGTTGGTTATTAGACGGCCAATCAGGATTAAGCGAGGGACCGGAGGGAATTCCGAGAATACACAACAAATGTGCATAGGTACGAGTACAACGTAACTGAGCGAGCGATAAGTTGGTCCGAGATGATGCGCAATTTTTGGTTTTGCAGAGCCACGTGCGTGACATGTAAAAATCGTAAATGTCGTGTCATATACAACGTACGTGGTGTTGTCCAACATGCAAAGTAAAACATTTTCCCCAGATCCTAGCGAATAATTAGTTGGGTTCCGAATTGGGCAGTCTGATCGTTACGCCAAGTTAGAGTTTCCCCGCGGTTTTACCGTTTTCCGTTCTAAGATTGGCCGTTGTAAATTTCATAGGGCTGGCATGGCGGCTCACCATTTATCCGGCCAAGGGTCTGCCGCCACAGAAGCAGGGGGGTTATAAAGAGGGTGGTCGAAGCTTGAACTACGCCCATGATCCATTCAATCCTGTCCATCACGGTATTGCATTCCATTATTTGCTTCGTATTCTTCTTGCCATAACAACCAATCAAAACTTTCCCACAAACCAAAACTACCTACATCATGATCGAAGGTGGCTGCCTCTGCGGTGCTATCCGCATCAAGTCCACTGGCGAGATCCAGGGCAAGGTACGTACCGCTACCAGCCACTGTGCCGCATTTCTCCTCTCTCCCTCTCCTTCTCTCTCACACAGCAGCTTAACGGGACCTATAGGCCCTCTGCCACTGTCTTGACTGCCGCAAGATCACAGGCTCTTTGTTCTCTACCAACGTCATCGTCCCAGCCGATGGCTTCTCGGTAACCAAGGGCACACCCAAACAGTTTGCAAAGACTGCCGAGAGTGGCAAGACCATCACATCCTCCCTCTGCGGAGACTGCGGCACCACGCTCTGGCGCGAGACCGAGTCGTATGCTGGTGCCAAGATCCTCAAGGTCGGCGCCTTTGACCACTTGAGCGCCCTGGAGGAGGCAAAGCCTTTGGTTGAATTGTTCACTAAGAACCGGCCCTCTTGGCAGCAGCCTATCCCGGGTGCCGACCAGAAGGAAACTGTATAGGTAGCTGCGAGTCATTGGGGACCCCGGGAGTGTCAACCTAGCTGGAAATACTGTACGGTAGACATTGGACATATCCATCCCATGGTGGATTTTCTTATTTATTTTACACTTCAATGATACAGACAGGCCAGAAGGCAGGGTTACATGGACAGGGTTTGGTCCCGACAAGGGTAGCTGGGAATTCAAAAGTCCATGCCCGATCCTACATACAACGTGCAACGATACCACGTACCTCGTATATCGCACGTGTGCTTGCCATAGGGCAGCGATGTGAATTCAAGGAGGGGTGGGTGTTGTGGTAGAAACGGCAAAGTACTTTTGCTTCCAGATAGATGGCAGCGGATGGAGCTGATACCACGTTGTAACTGGTCGCCGACTGGGCTTCGTAAATCCTTGTTCGCTGGACGATGGTTTACTGGACGATGGTGCACATAACCCCTGACATGGCGAGCGTGATACCAGTAGCTTGTGCTGTACATAGAATCTTCCGATGCGGCACGGGAAAAGTGATTCGGACCGTCTAGGTAAAATCAAAATCTCACGAGTCGCCGCCAGGGAACTGGCGTTTTCAACATCGCTTTCGAGATCAGTCTGCTTGGGATGCCTTCGGCTGTTTACGAGAAAGAAACTTACAAAGAGGAAAAGGAAAAAAGGAAAAGAAGAGAAACGGTAAAACGGGCCGTGCCGTGTCTTTGACTTACAACATACAGTGGTTCGACGACAACTACCAAGTGGCAAGCCGTATATGCAAAGTATTCCTTACAGTCTCGTAACGATGAACACCTTGAACAGTCAACGTGTGAGCGATTCGCCATGAACTTCCGAGGCGTTGACCCTGTGTACAGATCCTTCATCCCTGTGTAGAACGGATTCGGCCGTGATCCGTGATGTATGTATGTAGGTAGAACGGCAGAACCTCCCTGCCGTGCTATGCAACATCTTGCCGTCTGACTACAAGCCACATTCTTTTTGCCCCTGGATAAGCGCCCTCCGAAAATCAGAATCGTCCCAGGAGAACCTTGACCAGCAACGCGATACACCTCCCCAAATCGGTAACACGGATGAACTCTCCGCATGGGTCACTTTGACCGAAGGCTGAAGTTCGTTAGACTGAGTCGTGACCTGTTCTAGAAGGGAGGCCTACTCTGTGGCCTCGGGGGAGAGAATAAGCGAGACCTCGAGTCCAGGCTGGCCGCTGGTCTGGTTCGAACTGTATATAAGGTCGACGTGCTCTGGGCCTCGACAGACTTCACAACAGACCAAGTTGCCCAACAACTCATTGTGGGAGCATCAGAAGTAACCACATAGGAATATCGGTCCCCCATATCCGTCAAGATGGACGCTCTCTACAACTCTACCGCCAAGGACGCTGCGGCCGAGGCCACGGCGAACCTCCTCAATGGCGTCCGCGACATTCGCGTCGCCTATGCCGTCGGCGCCGTTGCCTTTACTGCCCTCCTCCTCAGCGGTTTCGAGGCTGGACGTAAGATCCTGAGACGCATCATGTGGTTCTTCGATGGCCTGCTCGGCGGTGCCCCCCATACTGTCGACCTCCCTGGTCCTCCAGGCCTTCCCATCGTCGGAAACCTTCTCGATGTGAGTTTCTACATATATCCCCATGACATTACCTTTCATCTACATCGACTAACATGGAGTGATCTCTTTTCAGCTGGCCGATGGTCACGTCCCGAAGATCGCCGAGTGGACTAAGAAGTATGGCGATGTCATTCGTGTCTCTCTCGGTGAGCGTGAGGCGGTATGTTCTCTATTCTCTTTTCCTCGTAATACAGACATAGGACTAATTCACATGTTGGCAGGTCTTCGTCAACAGCCACGAGGCTCTTGCCAAAACCATTGTCAAGCAGGGCCCTGCCTTCCAGTCGCGTCCCACCTTCAAGCTTTTCCACAGCGATTTCGCCTCGTCTGGTATCTGGACTGTCGGCACATCACCCTTCAGCGACCGCCTTGTCCGCACCCGCAAGGCTCTCTCTTCCCAGATCGCCCCTCGCCTCCTCCCCATCTACACTCCCGTCATCCACCCCAAGCTTAAGAAGCTCATCGGCGAGATCCTCACCATCAGCCAAGGCCCCGCCGTCGACATGGCCGAGAAGCTTCACCGATTCGGTACCGGTCAGGTCTCTGAGCAGCTCATGGGAATTGCTCTCGACGATGACATGGTAGGAATGCTCGCGACCAACGAGACCAACATCTGTACGTGATCTCTCCATCATCCATGTTCGAAAAAGCAAGACGACACAGAAAAAGACTAACAATTGATTACAGTCCGTCAGCGCACCATTGGCTCTCCCGCTCGTGACTACATCCCCATCATGCGTGGCGCCGGGTGGATCCGCTACGTGGCTGGAAAGGCTCTTGGTATCAAGAACTGGTCTTTCGATGAGAAGGAGGAGCAGGCCCGCACCTACCGCAAGACCCAGCAGGTCTACATCCAGGAGATGTTGGGCGGCCTCAAGGAGCGCATTGCGAACGGCGACGAGACTCCCTCCATCCTGGGCAACATCCTTCGTCAGGGTCTGTTGAAGGACGAGGAAGTTCTCCTGGCGTCTTACACCGGCAGTATGTCATGTCACCCACCCACCGCACCGCCTCCTGGCGTGGCCCACACACACCACAGACACCTCCCCCCACTCTTTTCTTTTCACACCCCTCTCTTCATATTTCCACACCACTCCCTTTCCGACCCTTGGCCCTCGTCATGAAAAAAAAAACGCTTTGAGGAATACCATCTAATCAATGTTTCGTCAATAGTTGCTGCTGGCGTCAATCTCGGTTACTCTCTCACTTGGATCGTCGGCTACCTCGCCAACCGGCCCGACTTGCAGCAGAATGGTTATGAGGCCATCCGTGAAGTCTACGGCGGCGAGCCCCCCAAGCCTCACGAGTACGACCGCGTCGAATATGTCAAGGCTCTGCACACCGTTAGTGTCTCCCGCCCTAGATGTCGTTGACTTGCACACAATCTCACCATGATGAAATTTACAGGAAGGCTCTCGCATCTACACTCCCGTCCGTCTTGGTTTCCCTCGCCAGACCCTCGATGGTGCCGAATATGAAGGCGCCAAGATTCCTAAGGACATGGTTCGTCTTACTGAAATCACCATGGAAAAAACATGACTAACCATGTGCGCAGCTTGTCATCATGAACCTGATGGCTGCTAACCGCGACCCCGTTGCTTTCGACCGCCCCGATGAGTACCTGCCCGAGCGCTGGCTGGAAGGCCGCAAGGGCCGCACCGACATGCTTGGCCAGGCTGGTGAGAAGCTCGGTGTTACCCATCTGACCTACGGTTGCGGTCGTCGTGTCTGCCCCGGCATTGACAGTACGTTCTTCTTCCTCATATTTCGCGACACTATAACCACGAGCTAACCTCCCACCCCCTCCTTTTAGTGGCTAACCGTGGCCTGTACTCTACTCTCGTCCTTCTCCTGCACTTCTTCACCTGGGAGCGCCAGCCTCTCTCCGAGGAGCAGAAGAAGCACGTCTTCCCTCCTTTCCGTGCCGAGCGCGAGTGCTCTCTGGAGATGGACGCCATCCGCGACACCGCCACTCCCACCGAGGCCCAGGCCATTCCCTGGTCCGCCGGCATCAAGTTCAAGTGCCGTGACCCCGAGGCCCTCCAGGCCTGGCTCGACTCCTCCGAGACCTAAGCGCTTCATGACGTGAAAAGGAAGAAAAGAAGAAGATACGAAACAGGCAAGATAGCTCAATGGCGTCGTTTACGGTTTATTATTGCTGGCATCACTTTACGCACCCCCCCGAAAATGGTTTGATTGTATCTCTCTCCAGACCTTGTGTTTGAGTCTTGAAACGTGTTTATACAGAGCAGTGACATTTCACTATGGAACGGATCAAATTTGAAATTGAAACGGGTGGCAGGTTTTTCTTTTTTTTTTTCCCTTTTTTTTTTTTTCTTTGGACGCGGAGTATAGTTCCGAAAAAATACAATTCTGATATACAACGTTAATACTCCATGTTCTTGCTTACCGCAAATCGTACACAGTCCACTATCTCCTCATATTAATTCCATGTCAACCAGGTATGCCTGTTGATGCAGGGGGTAGGAATGCCGGCAGTGGGGCAACATCCCGTGTCCCAGCCGCCCCTCCATAATACAGCTTCGGTATTATCCGATTCCTTAACAGGCAACGAAACACCGAATGCCGCATTCCGGATGCCGGTCCAGGCAGAAGAGCTTGAGTGCCGGTATCCCGTATAAGCCCTGTCTGGTATCCCGCAAGCTCTCATCTCGTCGTGTACTTTAAAGTACCTTCATAGCCATTCTTGGTGCCTAGGTAGGTGGTACTATAAATACTTCCGCCTCTCAGTACGTACATACCTATGTGCGTTTAAACGCCTTAGGATATAACAGAAGTTCCAGGATTTGACATAAAATAAAATATATCTATAATACTTGTAAATCCATAAATGTAAGTATTAAAGCAGAGTAAGATGGATTATATATTGTCTATATGTATGCTAATAAATCATCCTATAATGTGTACGTTGAGTTGTATACTGTATGCATGTCGGAGTAGGTAGAGACTCGTCGGATTATGGGTATAACCTGATCGGGCTCGGAACACCTTCCTAACAAGGATAGGCGCGCTCGGGATACTAGTGTACACTAGGCAGGTCTTATGCGGGGTACTAGTACTCCCAGAACTTCTGGCCCGTCCATTTTCCCTTTTCCGCTTTCGGTCTCTTTACCGTTTCCCCCGCCGTGGATTTAGAGTTTCCGTAGTTTTTTTCCTGCCTTTTTTTTTTTTTTTTTGTGTTTTTTTCCCCCCCTGAAAAGTCTTGTATATTTCGTTACATCGTCTCGATCCCTTCCTTGGTCATCAAGGACAACTATGTATACCGCCGCATTCACCCAGAAAGAACGGTTGATTAGCAAACAAAGATCTATTCTCTCAACTGCAACAACTTACTTCAGTAAAATTGATGTCTACAACGTATACCTAACAAATCCATGTCTAATTCTAATCATAAGCGATACTGTGTTCATGCTGTAAGGTAAGCGCAATAATGTCAGTCGTGTAAGATTGCCTTCATGTCCTTGTTCGTGACCCGTAAAACATAGCCCCTTTTTCATGATTTTGATCCACCGAGCGAAAAAGTTCAAACTTTCCGCCATTCCCAAAAGTGTTTCCACATAGTGCGTCTGCCAACAACCCTTGCTGCTTCGTTTGTGGATCCCAACCCGGCATCCCCAGTATTGGCACCATCCAAGTTTTCCGTCTTCATTCTCGCAATCTCGTTCAGTTCGCCGACCTTCCATCCCCGGAGGAACAAGATACACAGAGCCGCAGCCGTGTACATGAAGCCAATGAAGAGCTGCGTTCCCAGGTAATCTCCCGTGCGTCCAAAAATCTCGAGGGCGATGGGCTCGCTGAACGTACACGGCAGAACGATGACGACCCATTCGAGGTTCAGGGCCGACGGGAGATCCTGAAGGCCGACGACTTCCACCGCGACCGGGCCGATGGTGGCCCAGAACGTGCCGGCCACCGTACCGCCGATCAGGGCGAAGAAGATCAGAACGCCGTAGTTTTTCGCAAAGATCCAGACGACAAAGGTCAAGACTGCGCAGAAAAAGGTGGTCAACCCGGCCATGTTGATCCGCCCGATGCTGTCCGAGAAGTACCCGGTGGGTGGTCTCCCGAGCCCCTGGCCCAGATTCAGAATCGCCGAGATGACAGCTGCCTGCGAGGCATCCAAGCCGATTTTCTTCGCATAGTCGGCCAGGGAGAAGACCAGGGCGATATAACCAAGCATAGAGAAAAATCCGTAGCCGTTGAGCAACAGATACTCGGGCCGCTTGAACAGCTTCATGTCAAAGGCCTTGTGTCGGGAGCCGATGATTTTGTTACGATCCCGGAGCAGGGCAATGCAGATGGCGTTCACTACAAGGGCCAGAATCCCCAAGACCCGGAAACACCAGGCCAGTCCAATGGTTCGAATCATGGCTCCAGCCGCCAGGGAGTATAGAAGGCCTCCAAAACCGGACCCGGATGCGCTGACGCCGTTCGCGAGCGATCGCTTGGTAGTAAACCACTGCGGCGGGATCCCGACGGACGCGACAAAGAGGAAGCCCATTCCGATGCCAAAGGCGACGCCCTGGCTCAGGAACAGGTGCCATATGTCGTACGCAAACGACGCGCCGATTAAGCCGCCGGCCTGGAGCACTGCGCCAACGTACAGGGTGAAATGAGTTCCATAGTGGCGTGTTGACAAGGTCGCCAGCGGGGACACGAGCATGGCGACCGAGATGGACAGCCCGCCTACGAAGGCATATTGCAGATACGTCGCGCCGGGGTAGGTGTCAGTGGAGAGGTAGTGTGCGAGGAAGACGCCGTAGGAGGAGTTGATGCCCCAGGTGTGTGCATTTATGAGAGCAACGCATAACGTGCAGACCCAACCATAGCCGCCATTGGGTGGTGGCGGAGGACCTTGCGGTGCTGGTGATTGCTCTTCTGTCTGATTTTTCTCGGTGTCCGGAGGTGCTGAAGATGTGGTTTCCTTGCCGTCTTTTTCGATCATCATGTCGGATTTTGGCGGTACCGTGGTCTGGTCTGAATCCGACGTGTTATCAAGGACCGGCTTGGGCTCCCACATGGTTGTGGTCTTGGTCGATGAGGTCTCCCAGGTGTCGTCGTCGCTGTTAGTAACAGACGTTAATTCTTCTGATATGAACGGGGGAGAAGGAGTTACAACAAAGTTGCGTGTTGCTAAATTAAACGCGACTTTGGTACATTAGGTGCTGGCGGTGTGAAAGGGTAGGTTGTACGTTGTACCTAGTGGCCCGTGGGAAGTGCCTGGCTAGCCTCGGGCCCTCGGAGGACGGGATCTCCATTCTCCTCCTACTCCAACCCCCAGGGGTGCAGGTACCTCGGTACCTCGATACGACGGGCACTTTGCCCTGACATGAGCCGTGTGTACGTTGTACACCCATGCCTTTGCTTCGTACGTTGATGAGTTTTCATGCACCGTACCAAGATTCGTAAAGTGAACAACCACGTGTTGGCGAACAGGGTACTAACAGGAGTGCGTGTGTTTGACACGACGATGGAGACCAACTTCATAACATTGCAATGCAGCACCAGGTTCTATTGGAAACATGGTCCAATTATCCACAGGCTTTGCAGATTGAGCTGCAGCTTTCTGCGTCGTACGTTACCATCAACTCATTATGACAGAATCCATACAATATAGTCCGTATCCCCGGGCCTCCGTTCTCCTACCTACCTAATCTTTACTAGCACAGAATCCCGTGCATTGCCCTTGGAAATAGTACTAACCAACTAGCTATCCTTTTCTCTTGGTTGATGCTGATAAAGTCGACTTGCCAAAATGGTGTATTGCCAGGAGGCGAAGGAACGGTCAGTACAAGCCAGGACAATTGGTATATGAGACACAACGTACGTTGTACATACATGCAAAGTACATGATTAGAACACAAGATGGCGTGCCGGTATCGGATCTCAAGTTGGGCTGGGCCATGGTCTCAGTTCTTGTCCAATCATGATCTAGGCCAAATGGTAGAAACGCGGGTGTCGATCTAGAAGGTGGTCCGGCCCTTGTATGGCTGCGGAAACAGCCGGGCAAATTGGATTGGTCCGATCTACGCGAACTCTCTCCGCGATCAGCAGGCGGGCGGGCCGTTAGTCGTTAAAACAGCTTCCAAAACAGCTGTTCCGGTCCCGGCCTTCACTCGGAGACACGGGCCTCTCAATGTCCCATTTAGCACACCGGGGGGCGGGCGGCACGCGAGGGATTCGATGAACTAATTTAGTGGTTTTCTTAGTCGCCTTTCATCTTCTTCGTCGTCTTCTTTTTTTCTATTCTGGAATTGAGCTAAGATGCATGGCCTCACAGGACCCGGACCCCTAGTTCGCATCCCCATGTTTGTTAGGCAACCACCTCAGTGTTTTCTCTTGGGCTCGCTTCGACGTCTTGGCCATAATATCGGTTAATCTGTTCCATAGGCCGAATGCTGGAATTGCGGGACGACCTCTGTTCAGTAGCACTATCCGGGCCTTGTTTAACCCGATAGAATCATAGAACGAACCATAACTCCAGCATTTTTTTTTTATCTTGCCCCTGCATGCACGTAGTATCACGGCTCTCGGTTGCCTCCATACAATGTGCATAGTACATACAGGTGGTCTCCCCATGCAACGTGAAAATAAATGAGACGACTCTTGGCTGGCCACAAGAACGCCAATAGGGAGGCCGCTGACCCCAATCCAATGCAGATGCCCCGTGTTTCTGGGTTTCTCGGGTCAAATGGTGCCAGGCTTTTGGAGCAAGGCAAGGAGAGCTGGGTCTGTTTGGTTTTGGAGGATATTGTCTTCCCAGACCTTGTAGTGCCAGTACATACGTTGTACTGCCATTCATTACGCTAGAAATCCATGTCGTTGATTTCATCAGTAGGGACTTTCTGTCAACCACAATCCTATCCTTTTCCGCCCTTTCAAATCGATAGCAGTTCATAGCGGACGGACCGAAGAGACCGAGGGCACCCACACGTGGCGCCCTTGGCTACTGGGGATGACATGGGCTACGCCACGATGGAAACATCTTACCACTACCTACCTTGTCCTCACCGATCCATGGCTTTGGCGATGCCTCTGGTACAACTGACTAGTCGACTACCAACGCCCTATTCCTGATACGAGCATGGGTAAGACTACTGGGCTAGCGGAATGTGAACCCAGGGTCTGACCTGGTTCGACCTTCATGAGAAGGGCGACAAGGATCTGAAAATAAAGGATATAAAGTCCATCATGAACGACCGTCCTACTGTCATTGCTCCCCATCCTTCTCAAGCAGCTCATCTCCATCCATTCCCAATACAAGACGATCTTCAGATTCTCGTTCAACTCAGTCCTTCACAATGCGCGTCTCCACCATCTTCTCGGGTCTCCTGGCTTGCGCCCTCGGAGTTTCCGCCTCTCCTACCATCAGGTCTACCTTTGACGCCACCACCCAGCTGAACCCCCCCTCCCATGAGCTCCTTGAATGGACCCCTCCCCAGTATACCCCCGAGTTGATTCCTGCTTTCCAGGCCAAGATTGACTGGGACCTGGACAACGTAAGGGAGTCTCCTTATTCTCTCCATCTGGACCCGAGCTCGTCTTACTGAACCATCTCGTCGCAGAACCACACCATTGAGACCCCCGCTGGCCTTCAGTGCAGCTGGTGGGCTCGCGAGTACGTTGCCATCCTTCCCCTTCTTCCCATCCAGTCCATATAACTAACTCCTCATTTAGGGGCCACTGGTATGATGCCGAGGGCCGCCAGTTTGGTGAGATCCTCCGTGCCAACGATGACGGCATCGTCACCGAGGGAACCGAGCCTGGAACCCGCTTCCTCGAGCTCAGTGAGTAAACCCCAGAAGCCACATGAACCATGGGACAATCTTGTGCTGACAAGCATGTTCCTCTAGTCATCTTCTACGTCGTCCTGCTTGACGACGGCCACTGGGCCTACGTGAAGCACACCGGTGGCGCTGTTGTCCGTCAGTACCAGAACGGTGTTGTGTAAGTCTCCCCATGCTCCTGCTCCCTTCTTGCATTGCGCAAGGCCTTTGTCCATTCCCTCTAACGCAGTGTTTCCAGTCGCGTCGTCACCGACTCCGAGAAGTACAGCTGGCTCAACCGCGTCGACTTTGTTGCTCCCGGAAGCTTCGACGGCACCGAGGTCATGACTGTCAACCACTACTTCCCTAACGTGAGTCTCCCCCTCCCCCCAAACGCACTCCAGGAGCTTCGCAAAGAATGCACCACTGACGCGATATCCAGGCCAACAACCTCCCCAACGGCCTGCCCCCCAGCCACGGAGCCTGCTAAAGCTCCATCTGGCGATGAATCTGAATGTTCTCACCAGTCACTAGGACTGGGTGGGACTAGGCACCTGTAATATAGAGCTTTGTGTGGGTTGCTTAGTCGCACAACCACCTTTGCTGTCTTTTGGGACTAGGGAAGGAAAAGTCCTAGAAATGCCAACATCTTTCTATCATATCTTTGCTGCCCTCCGCCTCGGTCGTGATGTCTTTGACTGCTCAGTGCTGCTCGAAAATTTCAGCTCGCGCGTTGCTGATGACGTTCAGTTCCAACCAGAACATCGAAGTCAAGTCGTTATGGGTGGAGTGTCCCATCCATGTGGTTGTCCCGTCTATGGGGACAGCACATGGCATCTCAACCTCATCTCTGGGATGCGGCAGAGAATGCTACCTAACCTGCGGGGCCTTCAGCCCGTCATCTAGCTTAGGTAATGAGTGGAAGCCTTGAATGAAACATCGTGAACACTCACGACAGCGAGAGTCGGCGGTGAGATTGCCCTGCCCTGTAATTACTTATTAATAAGACCTGTGGAGTGGATACGTTCCGTTCAAATGAAGTAAGCCCTAGTGGCTTGCGCAACCCAACGCTGTGGCTTACGCCACAGGTCGGCACTTGGTGTGGTTCGAATTGCCGATAGATGGTCACGTGCCCAAGTGCCGACATTACTGTACCTTCCTCGACATTCGCTTGTCTATCATCAAATCGTCGGTACCCTCTCCATGACCAAACTAGAGATCTATTGGCGCCCAGAATGCCCGGTGTTCCTCTCCAGCGGCAACCTATCGGCAGCATAAAACCGTACGAATACTTGTTGGAAGAAGCCTCGCTGATCGACTCCAGAACAAGACAATCGACTCACGCGACATAGGCCTTACATATCACAGCCTACCTTGCGCGTCTAGACAATGGGCAAAATCATTTTCGTGCATCTCGCCCCGTTGAAGCCCAACGCGTTATGAACGAATACAGGAAACGGAGCACGTTACGGTGTCGAAGTGACTATCATCGCCAACTTGGCGGTAGCTGGTGATGGAGCGATGTGTACCGAATGTGTACCGTCTATAGATCTCCGATACCTTCCTTGTAGGAGAGATATGACGAGCTGCAGCCTTTTTGTGATTCCATGCCCGAAGAGTCATAGCAAAGTCCCCAGAGGTGCCTCGCCCAAAGAGATGTTGCCAGTAGTAGCAAAACCCACAGACGTGAAATGAAATGGGCGATCAGATGGACCAATTCTGCACCTTTTTCAAGTCGACGACAGAAACTCCACGCCCGCAGCAGGATCAACATCGGTTTATGAACGACTCGGTCGGATGTTTCCCGTGTTCCTATCCTTTTCCTTTCTCCTGTACCGGCATGCACGTTCCTTTGTAAGATACGCATCATCTAAAGCCTACGCATGCCCATCCCATCCTATCCAGTCCCCATATAGGTTGACCCCTGACCGGCCAGGATTTCCCACTCGAACCGTCAGGTTTCTCATTACACCATACGCCATGTCATGCCCTTACATATCGCAGAGAGAAAGCGCTACTCTTGAACCACGAGAGTGTCTTCCTCATCTCGGAATGGTCGTCAAACAGGCTTATTCCCTCAGCCTTCCCAAGCGGATGGGGATTTCGTCCAGTATCCAGGACCGACGAACAGCAGCAGCCGCAGCAGCAGCAGCACGTCTAGCAGAGTCACCTCGAGTCTCCTAAGGGCTCGGTAACTGCCCTTCTTCGTGCATCCTCGACCGGGCCTCTCTGACGAGCGCCTTGGCCTCCTCGACGTCGAAACCGTCTTGCGTTAGTTCCGTCGCCAGCCTATTGGCAGTGGCGTAGTCCCCGGACTCCATGGCATACCGTGCGAGCCACATGCGTGCCTGGCTGGTCGAAGCCGTCACGCCTGTTCCCTCGCGCATTGTCCGTTCCCGCTCCTCGCCGTTCCCGTCGTCGGATCCGGCAGGAGAGTCCTTGTGGACAGCGACCGAACTGCCTAGGCCGCTGGGATCCACCAGATCTCCTTCCTCCTGCGCAACGCAAAGTTCCATGTACGCCTTTGCCTCCTCGAGACTCCCGAGATCGTTGTACATGGTGGCGATCTGGAAGAGGACCTCGGGATCCATGTGGCCGGTCGGTCCCCTGTTGCTGAGGACATCGCCGTTGTCAAAACCGTTCCCCCCTTCGTAGTGCGCGTCGGCCAGGAGCGCTCGCTTGAGGGCTTTGATGGCTTCTTGATTGCGGCCCATCCGCTGCAGGCATGAACCGACAGCCACCCACATCTTCGCATCCCACGGTCTCAGACCCGCCGCCTTCTTGTAATACCATAGACTGTACGTGTGCATCTCGAGGACCTCGTATGTCTGGCCGAGACCATACCATGCTCGGTAGTCGCGACGGTTGACGTCCACTGCCCGTCGATACGATTCGATAGCAGCGTGGGTGTTTTTGAGCTCCACAAACTCATGGCCCATCAGAGTCCACGCAGAGAGACATGTCCTGTCTAACGTCAGGGCGCGGCGGAAGTATTGGACGGCCTTGTCGTGCATGGATAGTAGTGAATAGTAGTTGCCAATGACGATACAGGACTCGGGCCGGAACTTGTCAATGGTCGAGCAGAGGTGGGCAATGAAGGCCAGCTTCGGTCGATATTCCATCACGTAAAGAATGTTCGAATAGTGATCCAGTGAGTCTAGTCGATGCGGGTGCAGAGACAGCAAGCGGCTGAAAAGCTGCTCAGCAGCGACAAGGTCTTTGGCGTGGTACGCGAGAAGGGCATTGCAGGTGAGGAGGAAAGAGGAGGTCGGGAAGATGTTGAGGAGCTGATCTAGGGAGTTGGCCAGCCCGGCGCCTTGTTGGTGGAGCTCAAGCGAGGTGTGGACGTGAAAGATGTACGAGACGATGTTTTGGGGCAGGTGTCGCGATATGCGGTTGAGCTGCTTTCGTCAGCACGAGGCCCATTGGCGGAAGGTTAGATGGGATTTCGCTCACATCTTCGATCCGAGAGATCAGAGAGGTCATTTCGAGCCAGCATCCCCAGTTCATGGGAAACAAGTGAACGCTCCGAATGAAGTAGTCCATGGCCTTTCTCGTCATTCTTTTCTTTGGCAAGCACCATCCCGTATCTGTTGGATACCCGTGTCAGCCCGGTCTGCGCCCAAGGTCAGCAGCAAGAGAGAACGACTCACAGGTACTCGAGCCAGCCTTGACTGCCGATAACCTCGCCGTCGTCCGTTGTCCTTTCTTCAAACCATTTGTTGAGAAAGCGGCTGACAGGAAGCAATTGCTTGTTGACGACGGTACCTAGATCCTGTGGGCCCATGACCATTTCCGAGTCTTCATCCTTGCGCTTCTCGCCAGACATGAATTTGGCGTAGAGCGCCAGGAAGAGACTCTTCTGGCTCATGACAGGCAGGGTGCTGCTAGACGCAAGCGGCACCGTGCCAGCCTTATTTTTGCCCTTGCTTTGGGGGGTGCCTCCGGAGCCATCAAGTTTCGGTTCGATAATGCCAGAGAGGATGGAGTCAGGGAGGAAGACGGCGGCGCAGCGGTCGAACTCGCGACAGTCAAAAAAAGACTTGGCTAGCAGGTACTTGCTGAACTCTTGCGCCTCTAGTTGGGCCTCATCTGGATCTGGATTCGGAGAGAATACGGCTGACATGTGGTCGGCAACGGGGTCGTTCGGTTGCGCATCGTTTGAGGCGACGGGGATAGCGTCTAGAAGCTCGGCTGCCCTGTCAGACTTGCTGTGAGCGACCAAAGGGAGATACGGATGGGAAAGGGAATAGCCATTCCAGACGTCTCGAGGGCTTACCATTTGGCCGACTGGTACAGACACCGCTCCGAGCACTTGACCACTGCGTCTTGCAGGGCGGCTCGGAGCTGTGATAAATCGTGTTCGTTCAGGGACATGGCGATGCGACCATACTAGGCAGGCAGCCTGAACGAGCCACGATGGCGGCAGATGGAGAGGCGCAGACCGACAATCAATTAGATGTGAAGCAATGGTCGTCAGGTCGAGTCTCGAGGAAAATTGGGTATAGAATCGGTCACGCAAGTTGAAAGGAAGAAAAGAAACGTCGAGGCGAGTGTGAGAGTATAACCAGGTTCAAGTCGGACTGATTGTTGCGTCGTTGCTGGATCCCGTCGCAACTTTGTACGGGGAAGACGCGACGCGGGGAGCTCAAGGGTCCTTGCTTGGAAGGAATCACCTGGGGGGCTGGCTGCCACTCTGCGTCAGTCCGGCAAGTCCGGACAGAACCCGGCAGACCACATATCGGGCAAGCGTTACACCGAGGTACCTACCCTACCTAGGTACGGTACGGTACATCATAGGATAGGTGCCTGAGTCTAGCGAATGGACCCCTGAGAATCTTCACCGCTTGCCGAAACAGCAGCGAGTGCGGGGCACGTTTTCTGTGCTATTGTTCTCTTCCTCCTTTTTTACCCCTCGTCATGGTCTCTTTCACAACCTCAACCTAAAAGCGGTGAAGTAACAGACCACACCTTCGCGACATTTCGGTCAATTCAAAAGAGTCAGTCTCCAGAGATTACTGAGAATTTTTGAAGCTATCGGAACATCTTCTCTAACGCTACACTGCCATTATTAGGGTCAGACAGACCGACACCACACCACCCGACAAAGAGCCAAACGAATATAGTCAAGATGGCGCAAAAGACTACGCTCAAGGAGTTCGAGTCCGTCTTCCCCAAGCTGGCGGAGGTCCTGCTCGAGGATACGCAAAAGTACAACTTGCCCAAGGAACAGCAGGAATGGTTCAAGAAGGTAAGTTCTCCCTGTACCTTGGCCCCAAATAGATCAGTCGGCCGTGCATGTTAGTTAACCTGATGCCGTCTCCTTCCTCCCGGCGAACAGAGCCTTGAGATCAACACCATGGGCGGCAAGTGCAACCGCGGCATGTCTGTTCCCGACTCGGTCTCCCTCCTGCTGGGGAGGCCCCTGACCGAAGAGGAGTACTTCAAGGCCGCCACGCTCGGCTGGATGACCGAACTCCTGCAGGCCTTCTTCCTCGTCTCGGACGACATTATGGACGGGTCCATCACACGCCGAGGCAAGCCGTGCTGGTACCGCCAGGAAGGCGTCGGCATGATCGCCATCAACGACGCCTTCATGCTCGAGGCCGCCATCTACAAGCTCCTCCGCCGCTACTTCCGCGACCACCCGCGCTACATCGACCTGATCGAGCTCTTCCACGAGGTCACCTACCAGACCGAGCTCGGCCAGCTCTGCGACCTCCTCACCGCCCCGGAGGACCGCGTCAACCTGGACAACTTCAGCATGGAGAAGTACCGCTTCATCGTCATCTACAAGACCGCCTACTACTCCTTCTACCTCCCCGTCGCCCTCTCCCTGTACATGCTCGACATTGCCACCCCGAGCAACCTCAAGCAGGCCGAGGACATCCTCATCCCCCTGGGCGAGTACTTCCAGATCCAGGACGACTACCTCGACAACTTTGGCCACCCCGACCACATCGGCAAGATCGGCACCGACATCATGGACAACAAGTGCTCCTGGCTCGTCAACCTGGCCCTGCAGCTCGTCACCCCCGAGCAGCGCAAGGTCCTCGAGGAGAACTACGGCCAGAAGGACAAGGAGAAGGAGGCCGCCGTCAAGAAGCTCTTCGACGAGCTGCAGCTCAAGCCTCGCTATGAGGAGTTTGAGGAGAAGCGCGCCGCCGAGATCCGCGAGATGATCAGCAAGGTCGACGAGGGCGAGGGTCTCAAGAAGTCCGTCTTTGAGGCCTTCCTCGCCAAGATTTACAAGCGAACCAAGTAAACCAAAAAAGAAAGGAAAATAAAAAGGAAAATACACCAACATCAGAGGCGTAAGATTGGCAGATCTGGGAGAGATGAAGTGGCCTAGGGAATTGGAGAGGACTGGCTGGGACACACATGACCTGACGGAATCTGAACAATCAACCGCGAGCTGATATTTTCTTTACCACATATGAAGGATAAGCTGCGGGTGAAGTGGGACAAAGTCGGGAACAGCTGTGACGGGGTTCCAAAAGTTTCCATCCACCCATGCGCCGGGCTGGCACCACGATACATATAATAATGGAAAAAAGATTTGAAATCTAAACAAGAAGCAACTATCTCTTCTAAAGCAGTCCCATCCGTCGGGCCAAGTCCAGTTGGGCTGCTATCACCACTTGCGTAGTATGGGGTATCAATCATATCGTCCAAAGCCGTCGGCCCATTATTCCCTTCCCATCTCAATCCCCTCCTCGCTTCATTTTCCTTTGAAACACCAACCCATATCGTTCATCAGATTGGCAAAGATGGAACCGACACGCCCGTCCAGTGAGTGCATCATAAATATCCCTTGGTTTGCGCAGTAAGCCACACGACGTCTTCATCATCCCATCATGGTCCCGCTGCGGCTCCTCGCATCCGGACCGCTCCCGCCGCTTGGGTCGCGGCTCCGCGTTCGGTCGACGAAATTGATCAGCGGGATATCCTCATCGTCGTGGCGGCGGGGAGTGCGCACGGTAGGTGTCCGGGAGGGGATAGCCGGGACGGCGGGGACAGAAGCGGGGTTTTCATGCGAAGCATAGCGCCGGCCCCCGGCTGCGGCCGTGTTAGTGGACTGGCTCCTGGGCCTCGACGACGAAGCGCGCGGCCGGGCACCGCCTGCTGAGGAAGCAGGCGTCGCTGTCTTGGTGGTGGCTCTCCTTGCGAGCCCGTTCAGAGGGGGACTCATGGGCGGAGATACCAAGCCAGACATCATTGCGCCGGGCTGTCGGATTCCCGGGCGGGTGTCCGTTGCCATGCTGATGAGAGGCACGCCCGTCGGTGCCTGGACGCCGCGGCCTTGGCCGTCCCGCCAGTACGATGATACCTCGGGGACCTTGGGAGCAATGTCGAGGAGGGGTCCCGGTCTGCCGCGCTGCTTACCGTAAGAACCGCCGTCCGAGGTGGTAGGGCGCAAGGAAGCGTTGGTCATGGACCGTGCCAGGGGACGCGCTGTGCCAGTAGCACTGGTGCCGAAAGGTTGTGCAGTGGCCGATGATGTTGGCGGTCGCCTGGTGGTATTGCTCCTTCCTGGTCGCCGAGTCTGCTGGTCGATGGCGTGTTGCTGCAGGAGACCGCCGGTGAAGGGGCCCTGAACGGGCGATCCATCCAAGGGGGTAGTATTTGGCTGTCCCGTCGGCGGTGAGGCCGACCCTCGGGTTGTGTGACCCCGTTCGGACCGCCTCGTTGAAGAATGTCGACTGAGCGCCTGATGGTTCTGCAATAAGCCCCCAGTAAAAGGGCCTTCGCGCGGTTCATCCACCGAATTCCGCTCAGCCTGCAGCTTGCGGTCACTGTATGTCTTGCCCAGCAAGCCACTCGACTTGAATTCGCTCTCCGTGGCAAAGACTGCGATGCGTTCTGTCGGGAGTTCTGGCGACCTTGGAGATAGCGGGAGTGTTGGAATAGACTTGGCCGCCGCTACTGCCTCCGCCTGGGAATCAACAGGCTTCCTTAATTTGCCCGGGGTCTCTTTTGCCCTGTGGGTCACGGGCTGTGAGGTCGGATTTCGATCTGGTTCCGGAAGAAAATCCTTGCCGAATTCCTCCATCGGTTTGTTGAACCTTTCCATGTCGAGGAGCGGGCTGAAGGTCCCGATGGTATAGGGGGTTTCATCCACAGATACCTTGAGGCGATGGTGACCGCTCCTGACAACGCCCACGGTTTTGGGTGCAGTCGTCTTATGGCCGTTCATTTGCTGGGCTCTTTCTTTCCGGCCGAGGTCAACTTTCCTGTTGACAAGATACCAGCTTCGCCACGAATGGATGCTGGCCTGGACGTTCCGGGCTACAGCATCATCGTCGGTGCTGAAAAAGTGGATGAAGTTTTCCGTGTTGAGGAAAACGCTGTTCTTCTGCTGGCTCTTGACGGCGAAAACATGCGTCCTAGGTGGCCGGATGTGCTTCAGCATATCGTCTTCGGTGACTTGATAGACGTCAAAGTCGGAGAGGTTACAGAGCACGGTGCAGTCTTTATCGGAAGGCTTGGCATTCGGTTTCTTGTGGGTGAAGAGTTGGCCCGTGTCCAGCAAAGTGACGAGGCGCTTATTCCAGCGTCCCGGCCGCTGGGAGTGGTGGACGGGGGAGTTGACGAAACCAGGCGGCGCGTTGTCGGAACGCGACACAGACTCAATGGCGAGATCGACATTGCGATCTGTCGGGCCGTTGGGGACGATGAGGAGGGAGTGCTGGCTGTCGCGCTCCCAAGAGTTGAGGACGTCCCTGATGCGCTCGTATCGTCGCAGTCGTCGCTCTAAGCCGAAGGAGAAGTAACATTCGACGACGACGCTGGTTTGTGGATCGAACTGGTGGGTCATGAGATTGGCTGAGGAATAGAGCAAGTCTACGGGGGACGTATCAGGCGTCACGGGAAGACTGATGGATGAGCGAAAGCAGCGGATCGTGACTCTCTACAACGGTTGTTAGTGCGAGAACGACTGAAGAGTGCCGTTTACAAGCCTCGACCAAGGCAGACAAAGACTCACGCGTTCTCCCGAGTTGCTAGCCGACGTTGGAGCGTCTGTCTGGGGAACAACCCCGCCACCGCCGGCCTGAATGTACTTCACAGGCTGTTGGGTCGACTTCATCGTGGCGGTTGGCATCGCATGGCCCCGTATGCCGTTTTCTAACATGACCCGCCGGTCTCAGGGAGGCCAATATGGCTCCCGGTAAACTCAGGTAAAGTGGTAGACAAAGTTGCGATTGCACAACTGGCTTCAAGGACGGTCTCTCTATCCCAATGTCAATCAGGCCGCCCACTTCCCGCCGGCCTCGAGTTCTTGAAGTCGCGTGACGTTTTTGTTTTTTGTCTCTTTTCCTTTCTGTCCTCTTTCTTCCCTCTCGAAGGATTTTCGAGCCCTCACTTTTCTGGGGGTAATAGTTGAAATCTCATGAGATAACTAAATATGGTAGGAAAACGAGAGTAAATCCGGATGGACATACGAATAGGTGGGTGCATTGAGAAGAAGGCAACACAGACAAAGCATGCGGGGGAAGGAGAAATAATGAAAGATCAAGGCTGAGCTGAGCCGTTGTCTTGGGCTGCAGCAAGGGACAGGATTGGACGCGCCACGAGATGAGAGGAGATACACCTGCATGGGCCGCACCGCGCCGGGTACCTTGCTTGAGTGGCACACGTACGCTGTGCTAAGATTACGGAGTAAGTATAGTACATGTAACTCTTTAGTGTGTCACAGCCAGTCCTGTATGACGACCTGGATACAAATACTTACCAATTACACATACAGTATCTAAATTACCTTTTCCAAAGGAGCAAGCTAAAATAGACCCGGCAAGGATCAAATCAAGTCTTATCTACAACGTAAATATGGTAGGTAGGCAAGGCAGGCCAGTCGCATTTGGATACTCTCCTTTCTTTTTCTTACTTCTTTTCTCATGCGTTAGCACTCAAGTTTGCCCTAGTAGGTAGTGTGCCTATCTGCCAGCTCCGTTGTTGACTCGACTATCCAACAAAAAAGCCGATCCATTTATGGCTTCAAGACGGCGGTTGGGTAAGATGGTACACGTGTACAAACGTGTAATACGATGTGAGACAAGCTACATCATCCCATCGCCACTAATACGGCAGGCTATCCCTCTACGGTCTTGGCTGGGTCGATTATTAACCAATCTTTACCGGGCCATCTCTGTCTCCATTATGTACAAATGAAACAAACCACTGACCATGCCCAGCTGACGCCGTTCAGAGTTCGTTCACTTGAACCATTCTGCAGAATGCCCTATGTATTAAATAGATGGGTAGTGTATCGAAGATTATCTCTTCGCTTGCATCGTTGGTGTCAATACGGCAGTCACCACGGTGCTACTTCGTTGTACCGGTTTCGCAGGTGCGCCAACGAACCCAGCAGCGTACCTATTCGTATGTACGTCCTCAGTGTCGAAAGGCATGAACCTCCCGCCGCCACCATCCCACAAAATCGTTCGTCGACACGTCGATGCCCAGGTCCTTGAGGGCTTTGGTGCTGAGATGGCAGTCGTATGGTCTCTGTACGCTGGCATTGGGGTCATTTCCTTCGGTATTAGCCACAATTCCGTCCATCGACAGGCCCATGATCTCCGCGAACTTCTGGCAGATTTCATATTTGGTCATGTTGTCCTCGCTCGAGAATTGAAGTATGCGGGGAAGCGAGTTCTTGTCCGTGGTCTCGAGGTACTTGTTGGCCAAGTCTAGGTGTAGAACACATGTCAGCATACTGGCCAGGTAGTTTTGTCATTGTGAAAAAAAGAAAAGAAAGGAAACGGCCTTCTCACCATGGCAGACGCGGCCCACGTCTTCAGTATTGGTGGGATAGCGGATCGCCCAGTGATCCATCTTGGTCTTGCTCTCCGCCTCCTGCGCCTTCCAAACCGCGTCCATCAGCACATTGACGGCACTCTCTGATGGCGTTTCCGCCTTGCCGTACAGCACCGGTACTCGCAGGACGATACCCAGCCCTTCCTTGCTGGCCTGCTTGTACTCATCGATGACCGCTACCTCTCCGTCGAGCTTTGTCTGCCCGTAGAGGTTCGTTGGTCCGGGTGTAGCGTCCGTCTCGTACGGCGCCTCTCCCGGTTTCCCCGAGAAGACATAATCTGTCGAGATGTAGATGAGGAGAATGTCCCGTGCTGCGCAGAGCTTGGCCAGAGATCTGGATGCCTCGATGTTGAGGGCCTTGCTCGCTTCGGGGTCCTTGTCGACCTTGTCTGGAAATCGTTGGGCAGCACCTGGATGAACGGTTCGTGTTAATCATGAGAATACATCGGCGGCGACTACGAAGTAGGTCCTGTCATGGGCGCGGCAACGTACAATGAACCACGACTTGCGGCCTGGGAGACGAACATGGTTAGCAGTGGCCAGCGTCATCGCTTTCGCATCACCTTTCTCGCACAAAGGTTCGGAGCCATGGACAGCTATGACATACTTGGTCTCGTCCAGGACTCTCTCGACATCACTGGCATTCCCCAGGTCCACTTTGATTATGGACACCCCGTCAGCGCGAGAGTAACCGGTTCCCTTGACGTCCCAGCCTCTGGACTCGAAGGCATTCACCACTTGCCTTCCAAGGAGGCCTGTCGCTCCAGTGACTAAAACTTTTCGACCTGTCATGGTGAGTAGACGCAGAAATCAATTGTCAGAAACGCAATTGTCTTGAGCCCTCGAGGTGAAAGTATTTACAAGACGAGAGGGAATTGGGAAAACGTGCTATGTATGTAATTACTGTGAGGTGAGTGACGCAAGAGAGGACCACGGAATTACCCCGCAGTGGGGTTAAGAAAGGCAAAGGCTTCCTTCCTTCCACTGGGACTCGGAGGGGTATCGCAAAGTTGGGTCCCAAACTATTATTACCTCAGTAATGAGCATTCGAATTCAACATGTCAATGGGCCATATGGAAACCGTAGCGCAAATAACCGCCCGCGGTAAGTGCAGCTCACTCAAGCGAGGAAATGGGCTCTTCGTCACATGGACCCGCCGCGACAGACGAGGGGGCTTCACCAATAGACATTGTAGGTAGGTAGATACCTAGATTGATAGGCACATGACAGATGAAAAGCTGCGTTTTATTTAACTGAGGATGTAGTTTGTAGGCAGGCAGGGCAGGCAGGGCAGGCAGATCGCGCTCAGAACTCACAGGTCGTATAAGGGAAATAAGAATAAACATACATGGCATGCATGTACGTGTGGGTGCCAAATCTCTACATAGAGCATTCGGCGCATACACATACATACATACGTACATACACAACTGGACACGAGGAATCGATTATTCGGCACTGCCACGAACAAAGTAGATAGAGCGAGGCCAAGACGAAAAAAAAAAAAAAAAAAAAAAAAAAAAAAAAAAAAAAAAAAAAAGAGACAAAAAAAGAGAGGCGGATTGTTTGAATCGCGTCAGGAATTGAGCCCGACGTGGGGATCGAACCCACAACCTTGAGATTGTGATCTCTTGTAGTAAGAGTCTCACGCTCTACCGATTGAGCTAGCCGGGCAGGCTTCGCTTGTTGTTGAAGAGTTGGGATCAATTTTGCAATAAGAGGCTTCTCGCATATTCACTATGTGCGCTGCCATCAATTGGTGGGTGGAAGGGCAAATGTCAAAATTTTTCCAGCGTGGTTGGTGGGGCTTTTCGTAGTGGTGTACAGGTCCGTTGGCGGGATTACATCGACCGCCCGAAAGTACGGCGCACGTCGACGGTAGTACCTCTGCATCTGTCTAGGTGAAAGAGACGCCTCCTAGGAGCAGTATTTTCCCTTATTAGCGACTAATATGCGAATGCCACCTGGCTCATGTAAGGGCTAGGTAAACATATAGATTTGTCTTGTTTAATTTTATGAGTAAGATAAGAGAATAATCGGCAGCGCATGAGCATACGAGTACCTTGTACTTTGCATTCAGTTTCAGCACCAGTCTCGGTGAGCGGTCGGTAACGGACAAATCAGACTAAGGTAAGGTACCAGCCAGCGCTAAAGTCCGATAAGATAAGTCTCAAAATTTCTAGAGCTGCTTGCCAACAACATTGGACAGGTATCTGTACACACCAACAGATCTGCCAACGTCTTTCTCTCGCCCTGTCAACGACCTCTATAACAGTCTCCCACAAGTCGGGTATTCATCACAATGGGACGAACACTTCAGAACCGGAAGCGGCGTTCTTCCAAGCCCAAGATCCGGCAAAGCAACAAGCTGAAGCGGCCCCTCAATCCGCGGGGCAACAGTATCATCGCCCAGAACTGGTGAGTTTCGTCGTCCCGTCGCCTCGCAGCCTTCTCCCTGGCGATGTCAGCAGTGTCTCTTAACAAAGAACCGCCAAACCGACTCATGTCTTCTAACTCCACTGCCGGACAGGAACAAGAAGGAAACTCTCACGCAAAACTACCGCCGTCTAGGTCTCGCGGCACGCCTCAACGGTCCGTCGGGCGGTGAAGAAAAGACAATCCAGCAAGTTCTGCAAGCGCGCAAGGCAGGGAAACGACTCGCGCCCACCCTGGACCCGTTGATGATCGACCCGACCGCCAAGCCCGTGGTGAGCGAGGCCGTGATCGAGAGGGACGCGAACGGCAACATCATTAACATCCAATACCTTGGCGCGGACGGCAAACCAAAGAAGAGCAAGGCCCGGCACAACCCCCTGAACGACCCGCTAGTGGAGATCGAATCTGCGTCCGACGAGGACGACGAAGAGGAGGAAGGAGGCGAGGATCAGGAGAAGAAGACGGACGTGATCCGGCTTCTGGAGGCGGAGGCCAGCCGGCCAGAAGAGAAGAAGCCGCGCCACCAAAGCGAGCGCGAGCGGGAGTGGCTCGAGAGGTTGGTCGCGCGGCACGGGGACAACTTCGCGGCCATGGCGAGGGATGCGAAGCTGAACCCGATGCAGCAGACCGCGGCGGATATTGCGCGGAGAATCAAGAAGTGGCAGGCGTCGCAATGACGTTGGAAAAAAGCCAAGTCTCTTTTTTCATTTACCATTTCTATTTCAACTACTTCATGCATATATTCTCAAGTTTGGGCAACGGAGTCTGGCGTTTGGGAACCCTTCCTCTTGCCTGCCTACTAGGTAGCAATAGCATTTAAAATTCCACATAGGACAGGCGAGAAACGAACCAAGGTCAGCCATTGTGGTATCTGCGCAACCGCCAGTCGTGGTCTATAGATTTGACGCCGCCAACACCCCTCCTCTAAACCCGTCCAGAAAAGAGACTTTTACTCTTGAATACAAAAGTTTGCAATTCATACAAATGGCGTCACGTATCCACGCGAGCTGACCCTGACTAAACAAAGAAGCGGCAAAAAAAAAGGAGAAAATATTCCGACGCTGATACGATGTTGCCAGGGCTATACAATATCCTCACACATGCTCATATCGTGCAGTTGTTTATCGCAACGTGCGGCTGTAGTCAGCCGGAGGGAAGTGGGCAGGCCCACTGTCGTCCACAGCATCGTGGGCGAGGGGGGGAGGCGCATATGGGCTGGACGGCGCACCGCCGTCATAAGGACTGGGCTGCCGCGCGCTGGTCATGGCAGGGGTCGCTTCCCGGCCGTACTCGGTCTCCGGGTTGAACATGGCGTTGTGGCGGGAAGGCAGGCTACCGTAGCGGTTCGGGTCGTCGTCATCGGCACCGCCGTAACGACCGCCGGGGCGATAAGGGTCTTCGCTGAAAGTACCGCTGGCGCTACCGCCGTAGCCGATATCCGTGTGATGTTCGGGGTTGTCGTCCATCTGGACGGGGGCATAGGCATCGTCGTCGTGAGGGGCCATGGAGAAGGCAGCCTTGTCGGGATCGATGTTGTCGTTGGTAATGCGGCGCTTATCGTAGCCCGGAAGCTCGCCGTGGAAGCGGTAGTGGCGGAGGGTGTAGACACTGATCGCGGTGCTACCAATCCAGAACAGGCTGCAGAGATGGTAACGTTAGCTATCAAGTCGATTGACGCATTGTCGCGGGAAGCCCTGTTGGCGGCGCTACAACATAGGGTCGGAAGGTGAACTTACGTTTCGAAGACACCAAGGCCGACAATGGCTTTGCTTAGGGAGCAGGCACCACCACAGAGACCCGAGGAGTTGTAGGCGGCCTGCGTCGCAAAGGCAGAAAGCCAAATGATTGTGAAGACAAGATCGACGACGAGCATGGCGTGCGGTTCGGCAAATCTTCGAGTCCTGGGCCAGCGAGGGGTACCGATGAGATAGATCCAAGCTGGGATGGAAAGAAAACACTGCGAGGGAAAGCAGAGGGGAACGTGTTAGTCTAAGGAGCTACAGTTGGGAAAGGCGCGCAAGGTTGATGATACGCCGAAAGAAAGGGAGAAGATAGGGCGGGAGTATAGGGGAACACATACGACTGCAAAAGTCCAACCATTGTTCCCGACAATCTTCGATTCCTTGTTGACAAACACACCAATCTGCAGGCACCATATAACGAAGGAAAGGATAATCTGGAAGCTGTGCATGCCCATCTTGGCTCCCGGGACGCTCTCCGGATCCCAGTTGAATATCTTCAACATGGTTGCTTTGGGTCTGAAGAGCGAAGGGTCGAAAAGGAAAGTCGGGCTGCTAGGAGGCGAGGTAACGGGGCAGAGTGACGAGGAGGGCGTTTGCTGCCTGGAATGGGTTAGGCACCGCCGATGCCGTTCCTATCGCGTCGGAGACACAGGCTTGAAACGGGAATATTGGTCGCAAAGTCGATGGAGGGTTTGTCGTGGCTATCGTCGGTGCTCTGTCAGTTGCAATAACGGTAACGACGGTGCGCGATACAGGGCTGGATGCCTGGTAGGGTGCGAAATGGTATCCAGGTGGTGTGTTGGGTTGTAATTATGCCACCGTAATTACGGGAGTGGTGGTCCTCGGAATATCGTGTTTTTTTCGTCGGCTTGTATGATAGTTGATCAATTGGTGCGAGGTGAGAGACGGGGCAGTTTCGTTGATTGGGGTCGCGGTTGATATGACGCCCAAGACTCGAATTGTTCTGAAATCCGGCGATTTCTTGGTTGGTGGTGAGGGCAAGCGTAGAGTATCGTAGCCAAGGGCAGGGACCAGTTGCCAAGTGAAGGAGAAGGAAATGGTTTGTATACGCAGGCAGCAAAGACGAGAAATGTGGCGATGAGGGAGCAAATACCAATCATGAGGCAGATGCCAATGCTGATATTAGGAAGCCCAGCGCGTATGGGAGCACGAAGCACGATTGTACGAGCTGTACGGGGAGAGTTCCATCTCGGCGGGCCAAGGTATTGGATGACGAAGCGACCGGGGGTTCAGGCAACCAACCATGGTATTATTAGCGCCTTTTGTCCTTTATGAAAACATGATACCCAACCTTATTTTCTTTCTTTTTCCTTTTCTTTCCCCTTTTTCAATCCAGCCTTGTCTTGACAATATTATCATCACTGCTTTGGCAAAACAACGTAATGAAACGATAAGATTATGGTTGCACTTGTTGAAGCTATCTTTACTCAAAAGTGATGACGAGAATCAGTCTCAACCAAAGGCATCTTTGTATATTTTGGGCTACCCAGTTATTGGTAAGGCACTATCTGCGTCGTCCAGCCAGACAGGCAGGCCTTCCATTCGATGGAAAGAATACCTACTGAGTAGGTAGGTTAGTGTATGTGGACTGTACAGAGTATATACCTATTGCCATGAATTGCACCATGATAAGTACTGACGGAATATGAAGGAAGGCCTCATGGTTTCTCGTCTTGTCAGCTCGTTGAAGTATCCCGGTCGTACCAGGCAACCCTGCTGGTCTAAGCCACTATCCTACTACCTAGTGTATTTGCCTGCGCCTCTTTCCACGCCTAGCCCAGGAACAAAGCCACTTTCCTCCTCAAATTAGATCACATGGCAAACCACAGAAGCTCATCGCCAAGCCTGAACTGCGGCTTTCCCAACCCACGTCATCTCTACAACAGCAGCAAAGGACCACGAGCATCCGACGTCTATTCCCGCAGAGTTGTATCCTTGGCACCCCATCGTAAGACTATGGAGGTTCAAGATTCTTCCTCAACGCCCGGATATGGGCTTTACGAGAGACCCTGGTCAAGACGCACTCATGGGAATCGCTTCGACCATGTTTTCGCTTCTGGGAAAGCGATGCACCTCCTCCGATTATAGTTCGAGCCCATTCTCTTCTCCTGGAAGCATCCAGTTTACTATTCGCATCGTTATAGCAGTCTATTGAGACTGGTTTACTCTCCTGCCGTGTCCTAGTCCTACAGCAGTCGGGAATTCCTGCCGTTTTGCCTGGGCAGCCACTTGCCTCTTCTCGGATTCCTTTCTTGCCCAGCTGCACGCTTCCTTCTAGGAACCGTTGCCACAGCAGAAAGTAAAATAACAGGAAAGACAAGCCATTTCTGGAAGCGACTCTGGACAGGCATGTATATCTTGGAAAGTCCATAACTATCTTCCTGTAGATACTCGCTTATATTAAAGCTCCCGGTTTTCAAGCTGCGCCATTTCAAGCCACGCCATCTCACCCAAGGTGTCCAGCTCTATTTGGACTCAATTTACACTCTGCTTTTACACCATATCGGAACCTGGCATCGGTTGGATTACCACTTTCCTTGTTACCCGACAGACACAAGGCTGTTTGGGGCCATGAACCATCAGACCCAAAGCGGTGGCCCTCCCTTTGCAGGGACGACCTTCATCCTGCCGTATGTCACGGGCAAGGTCAAAAGACCCCTGAAAATTGTTGATAGCGAGCAGAGAAGCCAGGTCGATGGCAATGGGGACACGGGGATCAAGGAGAATCCCGACGACGGAATGACAAATATCACCGTCAGATTGCTGGCCATCCCCCTCTCAGCCTCTTCCGAGAAACCCAATGCAACCGTTGACGTGGCTTGGCGCGAGAATAAAAGAGGAAGGAGGAGGATGATTGAGGGATATTCTGGGAAACACGACACGCGCAGGAAGGCGAAGAATGTGTGGAGGGGACTCGATCACAAGCCTTTACAAGCCAACAGCGTATGGCTCTATATCGACCACTTCCAGGGCAGCCCGTCTTTGCAATGTCACGCCATGAGGGTTTGGTTTAAGGGTCACATGCAAGCAACCATTTCGAGGAATCTAGGTGCCCATGCTGCTCAAACGTATGTTGATCTATCTCTTCTCGACAGGACTCGCTGACAGGGCAGCGGCAAAATAGTTATAGGAGGACTTTTTACATGGAGCCCCTGCCAGGGCGCGTTCACAACCACGCATGGCGGATCAGTATCTCCAGAAACCTGGCCGATTTCGTTCTGATGTGGGGGAAAAGGATCAAAGCGTGCTGTTTTAGGGGGGTGCGGCTCAGCAAGCAGTTCCCCTCTGACGAACCTTGGGGAGCGTTGCCGCTCGGAAATATAACCGAAGAGACGACGACCCAGAGCTTTGCATGAGAGGTGATCAACAGGGACATGGGGTGAAAAGGGTTGCAAGGAATGCTCTGGCCGCGGGACCTGGAATACTTTGGCGTTTGGACATTTGCAGCGTCGGCGTAGCGGTCTGCTTTCGCCCGTTTTAGCTGGGCCCAAGACGGGTGGTTGGAACACTTGCACGGCGTGGTCTCCTATCTAGCTCATACATGCTTCTCCTAGGCGGCTGGATTAGTCTAAAAAACCGGTAATCTTCACCAGTGGGTTGTCCGTTGACATGTCCCGAATCGCCTCTTGGGACAGAGTGTACACAGTGTTAGATTATCCATTTCGATCAAGTGACACTGTAGTCACGATATCCACATGTGTTTTCATACGACCACACACTTCTCATACCTTTCATGAGTGACAACAACTACGCATCCAAAGTAGACTCATCAATGTCTTTCATCATATGAGTGTCTATTGAGAAGAACTACCACTTGCGCTCACAATACACCAGAGGCCTCATAGACGCACAGCAACCGTCTAACAATGACGGCTCTCGAAAGCCTCATCTTCCCCTCATCCGCCGAACAAACCAGCCTCTCCCACCTCTTCACCGATCTCAAGCGCGCCAACCTCTCCATACACAATCGCCTGCGGTCTATCCTGCAAGATGCCGAGTTTGTGCGCGAGGTCGCTTCGTCATTCGGTGGTGGTGAAGAGGACGACGGCACGACGGGTGAGACAGCACAGGCAGGCTCGTCACAGGCGAGAGGGGGCAAGCGAAGGAGACGGCGGCCGCTGGTCGCCAATGAACGGTGCGGTAGCTGGTATGTCCGGCCTGCCGAGAAGACCGCCAGCGCGTATTTCAAGAGCACCGATGGGCATACCAGTGCGTGGAAGTTTAGTACCCGCAGGCTGAACTTGCATTTGCTCGAGCTGGTTGGGCAGTGTGATGGGTGAGTGTTTTGTCTTTTCTTCCGTTCCTTCACTTCGGCCGCTTTTACTTCCCTTCTTCCTCCTGTTTGTCGGTAGAGGCAATAGGGAGAGGGAGTGAAAATACTTTATGTAGAGGAGAAAAAGAGTTGGGTAAATGAATGGAAGCTCATCAACTGCCCAGATGTATCATCGTCGACTCGACAAGACGAGGCAAGAGTATTGCTCCCCTGCCCTGCCTACCCATCTGAGCCTTTAAATCTACGCAGTCCTCCTCTCTCATGGTGAGTTATAAAATCTGGACATATCAGCTCACAAACGAAAAAAACGACAGGAATGCCGGACGCCCTGAGCAAGACAATCCCTATCTGGTGTGCGGTCCTCAACCGCGCCCTATTCCCCGACCACCCGAATCCAACCGAAGCCCATGCCCTCTTCACCCCTCCCCAAGCCGTCTCCCCCACCGAACACGCACAAATCGAAGCTCTCCTCCCATCCTTCCTCGCCTCCCTGCGCGCTCTGGACCTCGACCTCCCTGCCCTCCGGAGCCGCATCACGAAACCCCTGCGTCCAGTCTGGGTAACCCCTGACTCGGACCTAAGCCACCGCATCGAGCAGCACAAGCGTGACGAAAACGAGGACGGAGACGGTAGACCAGTCGTCGTGTTTGAAGACTTCCACCCCATCATCTGCTGCACCGCGTCCCGTCGCGTATCCGGAGGTGAACTCACGACGATCAGTAGCGGAAGGAGAAGAGGGGAATGGCCCGCACAAGGCGATAGCTTCGTCTACGTCCAAGGCGCAGGCGACGACACGGAAAACTGGGCCCACGGTCTCACAGCCGACCTGTTCTGGGCCCACAAGGACATCCTTCTCTCCACGCCCGAGTCGGAGCTCCCCGCACTGGTGACACGGCTTGTCGAGACCAGCCGACTTCAAGGGGTCCCTCTTCTCCATGACAGCAGCGGAATCCACAACCCCCAACCCAAGGTGGTGGTGCCTGGCGTTGTCGCCGTCTGCTCCCTAGCCATGCTGGATGCGATGGACGAGGCGTCGAAAAACGGAACCGGCAAGGAGGGCGGCGGCAGCACCTCAGACGGGGGTAATGCGAACTGCCGCATCCTGTTGACACCAGGCGTCACCGGACGCGAGACGTGGATCAAGTCGCCGCAGGAAATGCAGGTTGGGCTCGGGCGACACAAGGTGGCCAGCCGGAACCTGCGGACCGCCCTGCCGGACATTTGCTCCTTTGTGTCTCGTTACCTACAGGACCTGGACAACGACGACCGCCGGGGAGGAGCGGGGAGACACGTCGTCCTCATTGCCTGCGAGACGGGCAAGGACCTGTCGGTAGCCGCCGCCTTGGCCGTTTCCATGTGGTGCTTCGACTCTGAGACCGCTACAAGAGGCGCGGGAGGAAAACCCATCTTCACCAAGGACATGGTCAAAGTGAAGCTGGGGCGCATCATGACGGCCTATCCCGAGGCAAATCCAGGGCGGTCATCGCTGCAGAGCGTGAATAGCTTCTTAATGGACTATAGATAAGAGCGAGACGAGGGGTTACTGGAAGAAGAGGACGCTGACTGTCGAAATGAATGGTTCATGGGGCTCGTCTTGTGTGTTCCAATGAAGCAGGCTACAGTTCTATCTAGGTGTGCGTACTCATGCTACCGATGCTGTTTCTAGTCCCTCTCTTTCCCCATCTTGACACACGAAATCTAACCCCCTCTATTACCGCCCCCGAACCGGGAAGAGAGACGCGAAGCAAAACCTAGTTATAGAGAAGACGAGGGGACGTTGCGGCCTTGGCCGGCTAGTCAAGCGGCGCCGCTCTCAATCTTGGCGAGCATCTCGGGGAACTCGCTCCAGTCCTTCATGACGACCACGGCGCCGGCGTCGCGCAGGACCTTCTCCATCTCGGCCTTGCGGTCATCCGAGTACGGGCCGACGTAGCCAATGGTCTTGATGCCGGCGCGAACGGCGCTGAGGGTGCCGCTCTTGGAGTCCTCAATGGCCACGGCCTCCTCGGCCTTCTTTCCGAGCTGCTCGAGGGAGTGGATGTAGATGGCCGGGTCGGGCTTGGAGGTGGGGACGGGGAGGGAGGTGGCGGCGGAGTAGACGACGTCCTCGGAGAAGAAGCGGTCCTGGCCGACCTTGACGACGGAGGCCCAGACGCGGCGCTTGGCGGAGGAGCTGACGACGACGAGCTTGTACTTGCCCTCGGCCTGGAGGGCCTCGAGCTGGGCGTCGACGCCGGGGCAGGGGACGAGGGAGGCCTTGAGCTTGGCGATGACGGCGTCTTCCTCGCGGCGGACGTAGTCCTCCAGCTGCTCCGGGGTCAGGCTGAAGTTGTAGATCTTCTGGAGCCCGACCAACATGCCGCGGAAGTTTTGGCCGACAAACTCCTTGATCAGGGACTCGCCGGTGAAGGGCTTTTCGAGCTTGACATTGTGGGTGGCGCAGATCTCGTTGATCAGCTCAGCGCAGGCCTCGAAGGCGAGCTCCTCGGAGAGGACGAGGGTGTTGTCGCAATCGAAGAGAAGGGTGTTGATCTAGAGGAGGCAAGTTGTCGCGTTAGCAGTATTCCGGTGTTTGCTTGTCAGGTCAGGCGCACAACCTACTTTGGACATCTTGGCTAGCTTTCGGGATATTGTGCGAAATGCGAGGTTATTATTATGGTGCTTTCTAGTTTGGAAAAAAAGGCCAAGGTTGTTTTCCTGCAAATCAGATCGAGGGCGTTAGCACTGACGTCTGCGAGGAATGGACAGTCGAGAGGTGGGGAGGTGGGGTATAGTCTCTCTTGTACGAAGTATGCCGAAGAGAAGGGCGGCGTACCTTTGATGAAGAGGGATTGACGTGAGATTAAGATAGGCTAGAGGGGTAGATAGGTAGACATAACAAGAAAGGGAAAACGAAAAAAAAAAAAAGAAAGAAAAGAAAAGTGGGAATCAGTCAAGATAAAAGATTGAGAACTTTCAGAACTCGGGAAGTGGCTGGCAAGAGGCTGCTTGCAAAGGTACACTACACTGTAACTGTAAGTACGTTGTATGTAGCCAAGAACGTGGAGCCTCAGTCTGGCTGCTCGGTTGAGGCAGTTACCTAAGGTCGTCTCTTGCTGTGTCCCCTCCTTGTTGCCTACCTTACCTAGGTACCAAGTACGTATGTATGTACATTTCAACAAAACGTGTTGTAATCTGTACTCCGCGCCTACCCCTCTCTTCCTTATTATACGGAGTATGGCTTGCCTGACTCGAGGAGCCTACCTGTTGTGGTACCTGGACACCTAACTGTACCACCTCAAATCCTTCTAGCCTCGAGTCGAGTCGATTCCAGCTTTCTCCTGAATCGGCGAACGACCGAGACATTGAGCGAACTTTGTTGGCTATTTCCCCCATACTTCTGTCTTCCCCACGTTCCAACCCAGAAACTAGTATACAACGTCCAATTACTGCATGGCATGCGGCAAACCTCGAATCAAGGTTGCTAAAGAGTCGACGCATCTGCGCTCCGGTCGAGAGCTAATCCCCTGAGAGATAAGACACATTACCACTACCCATGTCTAAACCCCTCATCTATTAACAGACTCAATGTCACATTCGGTTTGACTTTTCATTCAGGTTATGCCTCCTCTGGCAATTTCGACTCCCCGCTCGCCATGACATGATGTGATGTTGGCCTTGCCTAGCGCAAGCAAATCCAAACCCCTCCATAACCCCGCCATGGGTACCTCGGACCCTTGTCGTTATGTCGTCATGACAATCAATGCCCCACCATTCCCCGAATCGTATCGACGGCGCAAGAAATAAGGCAATTTTCTTCGAACGAGAGTCGCTGGTCTCGTCAAACCCGCTCCAACCCGCGCTCCAATTCATTCCATCTGCGACGATGTCTCCCAACCATGGAACTTGGCCGCCAGCAGACATATTTTCGGGGTAATCCCGTCACCTCGAGACGCATGGCGCCGAAAAATTAGGCCCATGGGACATCAGAGGTGGGGACCGAGCATGCAGTCACACTCTCGGTGCAGTGGTTCACAGTACAGAGTTCGCACATACGAATATGCAGCCTGAAGAGACCCCTATCCGTTATCCCGCTTATATATTGGCCCGCCGCCGAATCAGCGTGCATCCTCTGACGCCGTGCTCGAAACTCTTCATGGGCGCCAGTGTGTACAAACGTACGCAGCCGGCGCAGCTAATTTCCCTCTGCAAGGTGGTAGTACTGTATTTTACCTTACTCAGTGCAGAGCCCAGTGGGAAGGGACCAGTTCGAGTACTAAGTATCTTCCGGGATACTGCTCCGCTCCTTTCCCTTGGCACTCGGAGGTATTTCCACTGGCCCCTGCGAGCGCTCGGCGGCCTCAAACCAGAATATCTACCCAGTCAAAACTTCGAGGTGCCTGATGGTATCAAGATTAAGGACCATATAGTGTTGCGTTGGACGAATTATGGGTTCGTGTCCTCAGATTCGCCATCCGAATCCCCCTGTCCCAACATGTCAACATCTCCAGCCTATCTGAACGGGACATAACCGCGGGCCGTAGACGACGGCATCCACTTCACCAAAAGTAGGTGTTAATTAGGACACATAGAATAACGGCGTAGCATCGTACGGGAAGATATCGAGCCATCGAATTGACATGTGGATTAATTATACAAACGTTCACGCTGTCCATTCCCTCAAACCACGTGAATCAGTTGTTTAATGGCGGACGAAGCAAGAGGACACAAAGAATACAATCATCCATTTGCCTACTATGATACCCTTCCCTCCTGTTATTCTATAACGCCTGAAACCCCTGTTCATAAAACGTAAGATAGGTAGCCAAGCACACGAACCGCCTCGTACCACCCGAGAATGCTTCCTCCTGCCGTGCAGAGCCGCCATCGAACTGCCCCGTCCCGACTATATGTATACCATTAAAGTGGACAGGAAGACCAACAGACGAACAGGCGCATCAGGATGACAATAGAAGGGAGGGTGACAAGACAAGAAAAAAAAAAAAAAAAAAAAGACCCGAGGAACCTCAATACTATAAACCGTTTCCGTCACTTTTCGTCAACCAACACACGAGGCGACCCGGTGTCTCGATTCGGTCGGACCCTTTTGCTTGAAATATAGGTTCGTTGCCCCTTTCAATCGCTTCACAGAGCCTCCTTCAGCTTCTGTCTCTGGGTCGCGGTCAAGCTTGTCGGGAATTTGACGTTGTACTTGACAATAAAGTCGCCCCTGCTGCCCGGCTTTTTGGAGATGGGCATGCCGAGGCCCGGGTACTTGTCCGAGCTCCCCGGCTGCGTCGGGCCCGCCTTTTCAATGTTGATCTGTCTGCCCTCGATGGTCGCGATGGTTCGTTTCCAGCCCAGAAGCGCCTCCTTCAGGTCTAGGTCGATCGTGTGGATGAGGTCGTCGCCGTCACGCGTGAATAGTGGGTGTGGTTTCTGTTGTTGCGCAAAAGGTCAGCCTCCAATATCGACACAAGTTGTGCACAGGTCGGTCCAGACAAAAAAAAAACAAAAAAAGAAAGGCAGCGAACTCACCTCCTCCACGATGAAATGCAAATCCTGCTGTCCGCCCTCCTCCTGGTCACCGACGCCCTTGTACTTAATCTTCGAACCCTTTTTCAGTCCAGGCTTGATCGGCACCTCGAGCACCCTGTCCTCCGTGGTCCGCTTGCCCGTCTCGTCGAACAGCTTCCGCTTGATCTTCAACTTTTTGGTCACGCCCGTGAACATGTCTTCCAGGGTAACCGGGAGCGGCCTTTCCACCGTCGTCACCTCGGGCGTCGTTTCCCGGCCCCTAGACGAGGAAAAGTCGCCGAACCCCCCGCCCGAGGTCCGCACCCGAGACGAGCGGCCGCCCGGCCGACCGCCAAACGACGAGAAAATGTCGGGCATGTCGTCCGGGCCTCCCCCGCCCATGCCGCCCATGCCGCCACCGCCCTGACGAACAAACTCGGCGAAGATGTCTTCGGCGTTGCTGAAGCTGAAACCACCGGGGCCGCCGCCGCCCGTGCTAAAGTGGAATGTCCGGGCGCCACCGCCGGGCATACCGCCGCCAAAGTCGAACCCGGCCGGCATGCCGCCGGCGGCAAAGGGGTTGGCGCCGGCCGTGCCATCCGGGGGAGGGGCACCGCCGCGAAGGAGGAACTCGAGGCCGTACGTGTCGTATACTTTGCGTTTTTCTGGGTCGGAAAGGATCTCATACGCCTGGGAGCATTCCTTGAACTTCTCGGCCGTCTCAGGATTGTCCTGGTTCTTGTCGGGATGCCATTTTAGAGCGGCTTTTCTGTAGAGACGCAGTGCTTTAGCGCCATTGCACCGAGGAGCTACAAGGGACAATCATGTTGGCTTTCCCAGGCAGAGTCGGAAGAAACGGTGCAGCTGGGACTCAAACATAGAAAACAAAGATCTTCTGCTCGACTTACCTGTAGGCTTTCTTGATTTCGTCCTGGGTAGCAGAGGGCTTGATGCCCAGGGAGTCGTAGAGCTTCGTTTCCTTCACCATGGCGAAGGCTTGTCCCCAAGAGCTACCGTATGAGCCTTGGCAGTCACGAGGGGTGGATCTACCGTTGGATCTTTACAGCGTTGATTCTCGTAGCGTCGTCGACAGCTTGCAATGGAGTTACCAGCAGTGAATGGCGTGCTGGCTGAAGTAGCTGTTTCGTTGTATGGTGTAAATGGCAAAAGTACCGAAAAAAGAACAACAATCCGAATAGAATAGTCGAGGGATGCTCAAGTATGCTCAAGTCATAGCACCAGACAGGTCGCAGTGGGATGGTTGCTCGTTCGTCGTACGAGCCAAACCGGAGAAAAGATGTCAGGCAATGGACGCTTGTTTAAAGGTCGGGGTAGTTTTGGTGGGGCGATAAAGTCAGCTGGGTTGTGGAAGATTCGGTTGCACTCGAAGCGGTCAAGAAGGACGAAGAGGGGGAGAACAAGGCAAAAGTGGTGTAGTTGTCGCACTGGAGCCGAGAGTTCAATGGAAGAATCACGGGAAAAAGTCTCAGCCCTCGCACACTTGGGGTGGTTGGTTGTTCGTCTTGTTCGTATAAAGGGCGAAATCCGAATATGACGAGAGGTTACTGTTAACAAAAGCTCTTTGTCTAGGACGGTGGAAGTCCAAATCAGTGACATCACCACCACTGGCGACAGCTTTCCATTCCGTCGAACCTTCTAGAACCTTCTATCCTCATACACCCAAGTCCAACTAAGGAGGCGCGACTCGACTTCGTACAAGTGATAATTGTACCGGGAATTGCACAAACTCCAGTTTAGGTTTGGTTTTCAAAAGTCACTAGGAAAAATGCCTAGATATCATGGACGTTACACTACGATCGAGAGTACGGGTTGAATGTTGACATGTCCTCGTTATTTTTGTCGAGTCAAAATGACAGGTACCGGTACTTGATGGTACCGACACTCGTGTTCTGACCTACTCCAAGTAGTGTACCTACGGGAATATTCCCGTGATAACCTCCGCAAGACAGACAAGCGATGGCGCTTCGACGTTGGAGAGCAAGGGGGCAGTCCTCTCATTCCGTGGCTAGTTATTGCATTAGAATCACTGTTACAACCATCATGCAGTAAATGTTAACACGATCCCTTAGCCTTATAATCAAGACAAATCCCGGTTGCGGTCATTTGAAATCGGCCCAGTATGGTCACAGTGTCCACAGTACCCCTCGTGACATGCTCATAAGTTGCTATGTACAGAGACATACTGTTTTCGACGGCGACCTTTCTGTCCATCTCTCCGCCCCGGATCGCCGGACTCCGACTGCCTGCTCTCATCACACCGTTCCTTCAACTCAATTCTCAACAAGGCAGTCCTCCGTTGATGCGGGTCAAGAAATTCTCATCTCGCTAAATGCAACATCCAATTGCTCGAGTTACTCCTAGTGCTTCCTTGTCCGGCGAGCCCTTGGTAGTAATAATTTCGCCTCGTCGCCGCTACGAGGCCTGGTTCCCAATGCTTCCAGCGGGATCGCCGACCTTCTCTCTAGTTATCTGTCGTCCCGTCGCCTGACTCCCTCCCTGCCAACTCCGCACTCCTGGAGAAGTGTCTCGGGGTAAAGAGAGAGTTGTTGCCTTCTCTTTCCCGCATCTCCGGCTCCTTTCCTTGCGCTTCTTCGGGATTCGCCGTCGCATCTTTCTCCATGTCTTGCGCCCGTTCTTCGACAGTCGCCTCTGTGTCTCGATACGGAAGCCCTTCCGGGTGATGCCCTTGGTCTGTAGCCTCTTTTTCATCAGCCCATGAGACACCATGGCGGGCCGCTGGTGCCGTCTCGGATTCCGTAGCCTTGGGACCCTCGCGGGAGAAATATGGGGATTCCACTCGAGTCTGCCACTCCGAGTTGCCATCCACAGTCGAAAGATTGACCATTTCCGTCTCCCCAAGGTCGACCCCTTCAACGATTTCCATGGGAAAATCCCCAGCCCTAGAGTCGGTATCGCTGTTGCCCATGGATGCTCGGTTAGTCGCCATGGAATCGACGCTGCCGGACCGGTATTTGCGCTTGGAAGGCGACACAGTTTGCGGCATGGCTGTGGTCGCCATCGACGCGTCCTCTTCTTCGGGCTGGCGGGACAGTTCAAGATGGAACGTCTTATTTTCCACACGCACAAATCGCTGGAGTGGTTCAGAGAGGGGCAACCGAGGCGCGCTCAGCGCATCCTCAGTCGCGTACACCAATAGCGGACTCCTTGATTCCTGCAGCATTTGCCGCTTCACAAGTTCAATTGTCACTTTCTGTGTCAGGATGTTAGTGAACTGTCCGTCGCCAATGTATTTGGGTTACTGCTCTGCTTGCCTCTGTTTTAACCGGCTCCTCGTCAGTCGGGACAAACGCAAGTCGCCACCACTGGTCTATCGGTTGAGGAGCTTCATCCAACTCAATAAGCTGAGGTTCTGCGCGCTGGCAGACATACACAACATCCTGTGCCGTAGCGACGCCCCGGAGGAAGTACTTCTTCCCTTTGAACGGGGATGTAGCCTCGACCTCATCCGGGTCTGTCAAGAGCGTCCCAAGATGGCGCCGATAAGCCCGAAGCTGATCCCTTTCCCAGTTCAACTCTGCCTTCAGGTTAGCCTCCATGCGTGCGTACATCAGCTTGCGCTCAAAACATATTAATGGGTCCCCCCTTCTTACTCTCTATTTTGGCGTCGAGTTCGGCGAGCTGTTGTTTGCATCGCGCAAGCAACTTTGTTGTTTTCTCCCGGAAACCCTGCTCAGCCTCCGTCATCAAGGGGGGCAGGTTGTCAAAGTCGATGCCTGTGCCTTCGACCGGTTCCGGAGGCTCTGCGTCTTGGAAATCGGCCAGGCCATCGAGGTACTTGCTGTAGCCTTCGTACTTGTCGATCGCTTTGACGAGCAAGTCTCGCTTATCATGAGTTTTATGCGTCTTGGGATCCTCCCACTTCTTCAGTTCGTGCTCCCTCGCGGTCGCTTCATACAACTTCCCTAGAGTCCAGGCCAACTGTTCCTGGATGGAGCGTGCGTCCTCCTTCCGACTCTCGAGGTACCGTTCTGGGTACCAGACGTCGGGAATGTCCATCGACAGGGGACACTCGCCGTCGAGGAGAACTGTTATGACATCGCCCATTTCCCTAAGCACGGTCATCTTTGTGTCGTCCTTGAGCTCCTGCCAGGTCATAGCCTCCTCCCACGCCAGGCAATCCCAGACGTCATAGTATGTCTCGATCTGAGACCATTGGTTGCTGCTCAGCTCAAAGTCCAGGAACGAGAATCGATCAACGTTGTCCACCACCTCGAACGAACTCGTACGCATAGAAAACGCCTCGTGGAGGAGAGGCTTGAGCGTCTCCGCGTCGTTTTGATCGCTCAGGGCGTCGAAAAATTGCCTTTCCCTTGCGCAGTTGGTGGCAGTCAGCAAGTCGGCCAGGACCTCGGTCGACCCATAGCTTCTGTCGCTCAGGTCAAGGAACGCCATGAGACGATGGATCTCCTCGTTGAAATCCGGCCGAACCGCTTCGGTATCTTGGACAAGGCCCTGCTGCATTGCGGTCTGGAGATGAGGAGGGTAGATGGCCTGGCCTTTCCACCAGTCGACATTATGACCGTAGCTTGTAGCCGGTGTGCCTGTCTGTAGAAGAGTGTTCCGCGCAAGGGGTATCTCGTGCAAGATGGTCAGGATGGCCCCGATCCTGTGTCCCGCATGGCGGGCATTCGGTTGCTGGACGAGAAAGACGGGGGTGCCGGGTGCTCTCCGACGGGCGGAGGGAGGCGGGTCCGATACCACCCTGGCGTTATTGCTGGGCCCGGTCGTTACCATGGCCCAACTGTTTGGATCATATTCCTCTCGGTTGGCAGGGCCAAAGTACGGTTCATTCAAGTCGGTGCCCGTGACGCCAGACTCTTGGGGTGCGATCCCCGACTCGCGGGCCGACTCGGCGAGCGCTCGCCTGAGGTCATCGTCCTCCTCTGCCGCATTTCTCGGGCCTAGTAATTACCAACAATCAACCATAATCTCGGCCAAAGGCAAGACAAGGGGGTTCCCATTACCGGTCGCATCTCTAGCCATCCACTCAGCAACCGCGCCGATGGGTGAGTTGTTGTTGGTTCGTGAGGGGGGTCGAGACGGAGCAGTCGATGGCTGCCAGTATTGGTGTTCGGGTGGCGGGGTGGCACCATGCATGACGACGTCGCCGGGAGGCTCGACATTGAAGGCTATGCAGTGGGGGATTTGTTAGCCTTCTTGACGGTGGCTCCGCCCGAGGGTAGGTAGATTGGTAAGGTAAATATGGACCATGGACCGGCTGGACGAGTGATCCGTACAAATGCTTGTGTTGTTATTCCCATCACGGTCGCCAGCGAATGCTGACTCGTCCCACGTGTATTTTTGTCGAAACTGGCGCCCGGGTCGAGTTAGCAAGAGAGGCGGGACGAAGGAGGTGGATATGGACTATGGACCGGCATGCACAAGACAAACCTTTTCGGAATTATCAAAATATTCCATGAGCAGCTGCTGCATATCGTTGGTGGTCTACTCTCCAGAGTTAGCAGCCACGGCTTGACAGCCGTTGACATGGCTCATTCGCTTCGCATTTGCCAACGGACCTTCAAGGCGGCCCTGGCCATGTTGCGAGACTCGCCAACATCGAGGCCTGCGAATTCGCAGAATCGCAAGACATCTTCTTCCGTCGGTTCCGACGCCATGTTTCTTGAGCAAAGTCTGGCTTGTACGTATGTATTCGTAGGTATCGGGGGGATGTATTGACGTGGGTGGCTTCGCACGGGATGTTGCAGTCCAAAATTCTGAAAATTCAGAGCTTCCTCAAACGAGCCTCCGGAGAAGAAGGTCAAGGGGATTCGTGCACATGGCCGTGAGGTTCGCAGTCCGTGTTGACGAGAGTTGGGTCGATGGTAGAAGATAGGGTTCGGTCAGGGTTGTTGCTCTGATGATATCGAGAACTTTGGTGTGTGGAAGCGCAAAAGGAACACAAACGAATCGACGTCGTGCGGGTCCTGAACTTGGAAGACGGTTACAGGAACGAACTGGGACGACTATGAGCTGAACACCATTCTGCGGGTATAGTGCACTTCGTACAGGCAGCACGACTGAGAGCGAGAAGGAGTGCCAATGGTAGACGGTATGTACGAAGTAGAAGCTCAAAGTTGGTGTTGGAAGAAGTGTATGCCGTATGCCTCCCACAGAGGTACCTACGTACTAGGTACCTCCACTACTGTATCCCAGGTATCTTAATGCTGCGCTCCGCAGTCGGCACACTCACAGAAGCGACAAGGAAACATGCGTAGCGCCTCTGCAGATACGGAGTAACAGGGCGAAATTCCATGTGCTTACGACTGGAATACTGCATCTCATCTGCCTTGCGGTTTGGTGACACTTCACACGTTAGAATGCAGTATTCGTACCTGAGAAATCAACTCACGCAAATACGGGCAGCCAATGTGGAACGCCACCGGCCGCGTGACTTGTCTGGCATCACGAGTAAATTCAACTACACATCTTACTCCATTCTATACTCGATACCGACTGCGAAGTACATACCTGTCCATAAACTGGCAGGTCGGTCCCCATGATGGACGTACAGTGGTATACATGGACTCGGACTCTCCGGGTCGGCCAACTGAGGACATAAAACCATCAAAATCGACAGCTACATCCTAAAGATGAAAAATATGTAATTTTTTCTTCGCCAGTGATATCTGACTGTCCATCTTTCCCAGGAATCTATCAGATGCCAAGGGCCAATAACGGCGCCTTGTAATTTCAGCCATGGCGAAAATGGCCATGACAGTTCGTGAAATATCTCAAGACAGGCTCCTGTCATGACCATCTCAATCCAGCCGAATGAAGATGGTTACCTATCAAACGCCCCCCAGACCGTCGCTATGCCGCATTGTCATGACCGAGAGACAATGAATAGTGTGAAGAAAAGGAAAGCGCTACGGCTAACAAAATGAACAACGCCTTCCCTAAAAGTGAGCGACGGTCCTTTCCCGCCCCACAAGCCCGAGGACACTCCTCGTCGTAGATATATGTGACGGATTCAGCAAGAGATGTCGGTGCTGCTACGCCCTCCGGGTTATCGTCATGCCGCGGTATCCTTCTTGTGGGCTGTCTTGATGCTCTGATCGTCCGCCTCTTCGTCTTCCTCTTCGTCATTGTACTCGTCCATCTCGAAGTCGCTGTCGCTACCACCAAGATCGAAGTCCGCCTCTTCATCCGTCTCGTTCCAAAAAGCGTCGTCGTCTAGAGGCTTCTGAGGAACCGGTTCCAAGTCTGCAGGCGTAGGGAACTTGACGCCTGGTGGGATATCCTTCTTCGACTCCGCTACCGTCTCGGCCGCCCTCTTGTTATACTCGGCGCGGTTATCACGATACAGGACGCCGGCATCCACGTTGGCCGGCGAGTTGATCTCCGGGTCGTCCAGGAGCAAGAGGACAGATCGGAGCACCGACTCGACGCCTTGAAGCGGAGACCACCGCTCACAGGCTTGCTCGCCCGACTGCTCGTCTTCGCCTGGCCTATGTAGGATGGAGATGCACAGGTTGCCATCGGTGTAGATGTTGGGGTGAACGATCTTTTTGCTGTCAAACCGGAACGTGGGCGGGTGATAGGGATACTCGGAGGAAAACGTCATCGTGGCCTGGTAAAGTGATAAATGGAGCAGTTAGATTCAAGTTATTCCTCGCCAATCGAGCCGCACAGCAAACGGAGTTGGTATTTCCACGTACCTTCAGGTAGGCACCGTTGAAAACACTGTCAGGGTTGACGACCATGAGGCCGATCTTCCACTGGAGAAAATTGCGTTCATCCACCTAAAGTCAGAGCATGTGAGCAAAGATATCGGAGGGTTCAGACACGGGGCGTGCCGCAGACTCACGTCAACATGAACCCATTTCTCCTTCTGCAGCGTCTGCAGCTCGCTCATAAGCCGTTTCTGTGCCATCCTTCTGTGTGTACCCGTCCGTCCGAGACAGGAAACAAACGGCGCTACGAGGTTGAGAGTAATTAAGTCGTCTCGGTCGACTGCAGTTGACAAAGGCTACTTCGTAGTTTCGGCCGGCTCGGTTGCGGTCGGAGAAAGAGGCGGGACCGGAGGCGGGGGATAGGGAGAAATATGATATACGAATAAGAGAAGGCGCTCCCCGAGTCCTAGGTAGGTACGGATAGGGCAGGCAGAAGGAAGCTGTCCAAAGTCAATCAGTACCTGAAGTGGCGTGCCTGGTATTAGGTCGAAGGCCAGTTTGTGGAGGGAGGGAGGGCGTCTGGCTCTTGCGTGGCGATCGCGGAGTGGGGTGGGTAAGATGGTAGTAGTATAAGAAAAGAGAATAGGCTAATGGTGGCAAGAGATCTGATTATATGTAGAGACGATTCCAAGTTGACGTTCTTGGAACAATAGTTCGAATAAAAAGTCAATTTAAAGGGAGGCAAGGCAAGGTCAGGCGATAGTCAGTTCAAAGTCAAGAGTTTCAAGGTCGAAACGAGCCTAGAAGGCTCCAAGACCGGGAGGGAGCCTCTGGACCTAGGTACCCAGGATCCTGGTTCTCGCTAATGGGTAAGTACAGGTACAACCGTACAAGTATCTGAAAGCAGCCCAACGTCGGCTGGTACTATGCCGCTAATTCCGGTGGCGGGGTCATGGCGGGGCTTTTAGTACACGTGTAGACCAGGGGAGGCCAGAAAGTGACAACATTTTCGAACGTGTCATGTATTTCCGTGTTGATTGAATAAGTACCTACGGAGTACAGGTTCGTCGCTGCCTTGGGTAGTTTTGCTTCCTTGATGATTCTGAGGGGAGAAATTCATATGGTGTCTCACTTGGTTACGGAATGCCTTGTCATAATCTCACCCCAAGTGTCACGACTTCAACTCAAATGGCAATACTATCCAATACCTACAGCCCTAGCTGAGACCGGTGCCGAGTGCAACACCAGCTTCGTTGAACACTCAGGCACCGAGGTCGTAGTATATACACATCTCCGTCCTAAAGTTGTACAGGAAACAATGCCGGCTGCCCTCGCCCTGCTCCCACGCTGACCGCCAGTCTGTCAGCATATCACGTATGTCCCTGACGTAGTGTCTCTCCGTCGTCGTCACCGACTGCTCGAGTTTGCGCCAGCTCTCCCCGTCAGACAAGCTCGTCTCCTGGATCAAATCCAGGATCTGGCCCGTCGTCTCAACCGCCAAGATGGGTCCCTCCAGGAACGTCTGTACCAAGTTCGCAGCGCTTTCTTGCGCCTTTTCCACGACGGTACGACGGTTGAACTTCTTGCTTCTGTTCTGGGCCACGAGCACGCGCACGTCTTGTTCGGCGTGCGTTTCAGCCGCTGTTGCTGCCGCCGCCGCTGCGGTCGTCACGTTCTTGACCAAAGCCTTGGAATCCCGTTCGCGGATTTCGGCTCGGAGCCAGGACACGAGTTGGGACTTGCTAATCTCCACGTCTGGCGTGTTGTCCTTCTTGCCCAAAGTCTTGATTTTGAGCGCGTCGTCTTGCTTTATGATAATCACCCACGAGCAGCTCTCGTCGCGATGCTTGGTCAGCAAATCTTCCGGCGACCGCGCATCGTTGGCGAGCTCGGCACTGATGTTGTGAGCCCACAGCGTTCGTAGGATTTCTATTCCGGTCGATCGCAACACGGCCGCATCGAAACCTCCAACGAGCACATCGCACTGTGACATCCGTCAATAGCTGGTCGACCCACTCCCCCGGAAGACGTTGATTGATACTTACTCGTTTAGTATTGAAGATACTTGGGTTGTCGTCCTCTGCTTTCTTGAGGGACGCCTTTACCCCAGTTTTCGGTACCCGTGCGAGTCTTTCCCAGGCTAGATTGAAGCCGACGGCGTGCCGTTCTTCGAAATGCCCGCTGACTCGAGGGCGGTATTCCTTGATTAGGCTATCATACCGACCCCCAGCAGCAAAGACATCCCTGAATTTCTTGTCGTAGAGACAAGAGAACAATATCCCACCCTTGTAAAAGCTCTCTTTCAGGCTGCTAAGCGGGTTGATGTAAATCTTGCTCACGACTCCGAGCCGTTTGGCGTATTCGTACACCTCCTTTAGGTGAGCCAAGGTCGACGCGGCCCTCTGGTACATGTTTGTACCTTCGAACAGTGTCTTCAACTTGGAAAAGGCCTTGCTTGGGGTGTCTACATCGATTTGTCAGTCTAGCGTCTGTTTACCCGAGGCTTTCCTGGCTTCGCATCTGATAAACCTACCTCTAAAGTCGAATCGCTGTAGCTCATCAAGGCTCATAGCGGAGACTCCCACCAACGGAGAACGAAGCTCTCGCCTGAGCTTCTGAAAAGTATGATCATGAATATTAAGTTTGCTGAGAACGTCCGCCACTGCCTGGCGCGAGTTGTGCTCAACCCGACAGTACTCCAGGATGAGCTGGAGAAGCTCGGAGTGGCCAAGATGAAAACACATCTGTACCGACGAAAGCGAAGGGAACGTCGTGACAATCTCATCCAGAACCTTGATCACCTCGGCCTCCTTGAGAGCCAGATCCAAAGTATCTGTGGTCACAATATCGAAGTCGACCTCGCCAAGCATCAGGGGCTGGCCGTCCTGTCGGTCCCGGAAGATGTTGCCAAAGGTATACGTCCGTTGCACTGGAGGGCCTCCCGTTTGCTTGGCAAGCGTTCGTGCGTGGCTCAAGGTCAGGTCATAGGGTAGCTGCAAGACGGTGCCGTGAGAATCGAGAAGCTTAACGACGTTGTCGCCGTACTGTGCCGCCTTAGGATAGATCATATTCCTGGGCATCTCGAGCGCCCCATGGCGGCGGAAAATAGAGATGAGCGTCTTCTTGACAATGTTCTGGTTCAACACGTCGGTCTGGCTTGGAGAGCCGGCGTGCATTTCCCAAGCGTAATCCTTGGTTTGCTCCACGGGGCGCGAGAACAATGTCGAAAGCATCTTCTGGTAATATGGCGAGCTTGGGTCAGCCAGACCTGCCAACGTGCGCCTGATCGTCTCGTTCTCCATCTGGACCGGAAGCTTCCCGCTACGGAGCAGCTCCACACTCGAGGGCCGATCTTTCGGGTTGTGGGTTAGCAGTGAGAGGACGATCTCCGTCTGCGTCTTCTGGGCTGGCTTAAAGTCTAGTGGCAACTCGGGAGGTGAGCGTCGCAGCTTGCCGATGACGTCGGCTCTTTGCATTCCCAGCATCGGAGGGTAGCACATCTCGAAGAAGATGACCCCTAAAGAATACATCTAATTAAGTGTTAGCCGACGAAGGAGATGCACATCCATCGGGTATGGAAGAGGCGGATAGAGCTTACATCGACTTTGAGACTATAAGTCCCTGTAGCTGCGGACCTCACCTCAGGTGCTGCGTACGAAGCCGTGCCAACGCTCCTGGTTATGTCGTCCGACTCTAAAGCATTCGCAATTCCCTTCTCGACGGCAAACTGTCCGCTCGTGGCCAGACCAAAGTCGCCGATCTTGACATTATCAACGCCGTCTACACTATGAGCAATAAAGATGTTCTCCGGTTTCAAGTCGCGGTGGACGATGCTGAGACTATGAATATGGGCAAGTCCTTCAAGGATCTGGCGGAAGATGCGCCAAATCTCGGGCGTATTCTGGTATAGTTTTCTGGCTATAAGATCGCGAAGCGTCTGTTTCTGGCATCAGTCTAGATCCATGCGGGACAACGGAATGGAGACCTACGCGTTTCTCGCAGTACTCCATGGAGATGTATAGTATAGTCTTATAGGGGCGCCGTGATTGGGTCTTTCGAGGTCCCAGCGTCTCTCGGAAGGCTTCCGGCGAAGAAGAGCGAGCCTCAACGTCCGAGGACGAGTCGTCCTCATCGTCGTCGGCATCTTCATCATCGTCATCTTCTTCACCGGACTCATCATAGCCGAATTCGACGTGCGGAAACCCACTCGACGACATGAAGTCGAGACCACCAGTACTGGTGGCAAACTGTATATTAGGCGGATGAGATAGTGTTTCCGTCGATGCATCGGCGTCCGTGGACGTCTCTCCTTCGGTGTCGGAGTCGTCTGGAATCTCTTCGACCCAGGTGTTGTAGTATCGTACTACGGCTGGGTGGCTGAGCTGGGACAGAAGCCGAACTTCCTTTAGAATCTCCGTCAAGCTGGCTTGGGATCGCTGGCTGATCTTCTTGATCGCGTAGATCTGGCCATCGAGTTTCTTGCGGGCCTTTACGACCTCGCCGAACCCACCCTTTCCAAGTCGGCCCTCTTCCACAAAATCCTCCTCGTACCTCGATAGAGTATGATTTCTATTCGACGATTCACGCCTTAATCTAGGCGTCAGACTTTGGGGGTGGAGGCTCAGCGACTGGAAACTCATGCCCGGGGAAGACGGTTCATCTAGTAGTACAGGCGCGTCTGTGGCTAGAAACTCGCTCGAACCCAGCTCAAAAGCTCGAGGGCGTTTCTTGCTGTCTTGCTTGAAGAATCTAGTCACGAGCTCCCGGAGGGGGTTGGAGAGCGCAAGGGAGTCAATGAGCGAAGAAGGGGCATGATACTTCCGAAGCACGTCAGCGCCGAAGATCATCTGTAAAAACACAACCCCAAAGTCCCAGACGTCAGTCTTCTGGGTGTAGGTCGGCCTTGAAGTCGCAGCAATCTCCGGAGGTAACCAGTAGGCTGACTTGGCCAATCCTAGGCCTGGTAGAGTCGGAGCTTGGGCAGATAGACTGTGCAGTTCTCTCTGATAGCCCGCATCGGAGAGCTTGGGGACGATCTCTCCAGTCGGATCCCTGAACAACAAGATGTTGGCCGTGTGTATGTCCTGATGCACGACAGACTTGTTGTGGAGAAAGCTCAGAGCGTCCAGGAGATCTCTAGTCCAGGCGCGGACCTTTCCGACCTCCAGATGACCGGCAAGGTCTAGAAGCTCCTCGAGACACCCCTTGTCGGCGAAGGGTGTGAGGATGGTGAACGTCCAGGGACTGGGGGTTTTGCGATCCCCGGTCTGCGCGCCCCTCTCGACGCGAAAATCAAGCACGTCGAGAAGGTTTCTGTGTCGGATCGATTTCAAGGACTCGAGCAAAGATTCGAGGGCCTGGGCTTGCTTCTTGAACAGAGCCACGTCCTTCCCGGCTGTCCGGAGCCGAGTTTCCTTGAGAGCAAGAATAGGGCATTCTTGGCCGATGGGCACGACAGGACGCACGATATAGATGGTCGAAACGGGACCCCTGATATGCTCGGATCTACCCGTCACGGCCTGGAAGACGATTTCGTTGCCAGTTTTATCGGTCGCCCGGCACGGTCGGTCAAAAACGATATGGCTGCCGTCCAGGCCGCCTTCGGCCGTGAGAGGGACGGGAATGAACGCATTATGGTCGCCCTTCTTCCTCTGCTCTCTTGCCCTCTCTTTCTGGCGCTTCAGCTCCTCCTCCAGCAAGTCGCCCAGCACCCGTTCTTCCTCCTTGCTTTGCTCTGCGCGCCTACGCTCGTCCGCCTCCTGCTGTTCCTTGGCTTGCTTGGCTAGCTGCTCTTCGTGGGCTGCCCGCTCCTGCTCGAGGGAAGGAAGCTTAAGTCCCTTGGCCTTTGCCTGAGCTGCGTCTTCTAGGATTTCTCGCACACCTTCAACGATGCGGTCGATCATCTCCTGCTCCTCCTGGGCGAATATCTTTGGATTGGTTTCAAGATACTTTTGGATCTTGAAGAGTGTGACATCACGCAGTGCGGTTGAGTCCTTCACTGTCAGAACAGGAGGGGTTTTAGGGTAAGTGGCGGTGAGAACGACCCCCAGAGTAATAGCAAAGTCATCAGAAGAGGGAGCCCGAATCCTGATATCGAATGACGGATCGCTTCGCTGCACCTCCTCAGTCAGTATATCGTGTCCGCAAGAACTTCAGAAAGGCCGAGGAAAACCCGGACTCGGAGTATTGAAGCCAGGGGGTAGTTTACCTTCCATGCACTCGTGGTTTCTTTATGTCTCATGAAATCTTCGCCGTATATTGCCTCAAGAACCATGAGCTCGTTTTGCTGAAGCTCGTCATATTCAATCTTAGTAGTAGCGTCTGGGCCCGTGGGCTTGAGGCCCGGGAAACTAGAGTCATCTTGTCGCGGTAGGTTGATGGCGGGCTTATTCCACACCCCAGATGGTTTCCACGCCATGGTGAGACGTTGGACGGTAGGAAGAATCGTCACAGCCAAAGGCCGTGAGTCTTCACTGCGGAAAGCCCATCCTTTAAAAAGCAGAAAAATGATATTGTTGCAAGTTGTCAGTTGATTGAGGTTAATGTTCAAACGGCGGACAACTAGCAACAGGAGGGGTGATCACTGGAGTTGACGGTATTATGTAATACGAGAAGAGGCTCCCGAAACGTATAGGTACAATGCCCCTACCTATCAGAAGCACCTCATACCGCTAGAAATTCCGTATCCTTGTTAATAGTGGGGCCGTACAAAGTGACACCCCAATTACGAGACGCCAACAAAGCCAGCGATTGCCAGTGCCAAAATTGATGTTCCTGTGCTACTTCATGTCAAGTCGTGGCTCAAAAGCCCCTGAATGCCATCGTGATTTCTTGCCATAACAAAGCAGCATGCCACGGTCTTTAATACATTTGATCCAGGTCTCACAGGTAAGAGTGATCGGGGCCGCGATAACTAGTCAGCTGATTGCGACTCCTCTGGGCCTTTCATGCTGCCCCATCAGGACACATGGACTGTTTATTGAAACATAGGTAGGATAAGTCTCCTTCTGTTGCCCTTTGATCTGATGTTGGTAGGTATACAGTGGTGATACGGTCCTGCCGGGATTTCAAACCGCAGAATCGTTGTTCAAACTTCTCATCTTTGGAAGTCAATGTGGAAGATTCTAGGTCGGTCGCCAAGGGTGGCTGGTTTACAGGAAGCGTGCTACGTAGATATATTCCCATTCAACTTAGTATCTCTGGAGAAGACTTTTGGGCTGACTGGAAGACTCGAGCGGCAACATCTGGCCAGTCCTGAGCCAAGCTATTAGAAGAGTCAGTATACATCCTGAGACCTGTCGGGAGGAGATGCAAAACTTACCATTCTCTGAAGACGCTAAACTGGGACTCCAGGACAGAGAGCTCTTGCCAAGCAATGTCTCTCCGAGCGGCTGCAGCATGGGTGTCAGTATGAAGGCGGGCATAAACGTCTTGAGCGGAAAGGTCGTACTACCTGCGCCCTTCGTATTTCGTGTTCCTGGACGCGAGACCCCCTTAGAGACGGTGCGCTTCGTTTTCGAGGTGTGACACCAGGCTGTACATCGCCCATCTTGTGCCACTGAACATGCGCATTTACAGTCGACACACATCTTCTCGCATGGTCCTGTGCACGAGCAACTCAACGCATCCCGAAGCTTGTTGGTTAGACTGTCGAATTCGGTTACATCTCCCTGCGAGGGACCCCTGGCAAGGAAAAGATCCCTCAGATGGTGCCATCCACTAAGCAGTTGGAGTGGGATGGCCTCATTTGCAGCATTCGGGTTCTCCGTCACCCAGAGTAACTTCCGGAGAGTGCCGAGGACACAGTTGGCGTCTAGAAACATGCCGCCGACCATGTGGGAATCTTCTAGGGTCAGGACAGCATGAGGGGTCGCCCGACCCGCGGGCATCACGAGGGTGTCGCCGGGCTCGAGGACGATGAACCTAACGGCATTGGGAACCCAGTCGTGGCCCAGCTTTTGGAACTGGGCGGTGTCAGAGTCGCAGAAGTCTTCGGGGAAAATCCACACCTTGAGCCCCCAACAATTACGAATCCAGGTGCCATCGGGGACATCGACGTGAAAGCCGGTCATGGAGCCTCGTTGGGCGAAGAGGGAGAACGTCATGGAGCTGACGAGGTCAATCTCCCGAGCCCCAAGCATAGTGGCTTGAGTCCGTTTCCCGGCGGTGACTTCCCCCGTCCAGTCCGCCTCTAGGCGTGAGTTGATGGCTGGGATGAGACTGAAACGGCGAGCATTCAGAAACGCAGGGCCCGGCGGCGCTTGTCCTAGGAACTTCAGATTGAGCAGATTGAGCGGGAATCGCCCGCTCGCAAAATCGGTTCCGTTTCGTATCTGCTGGACAACGGCTTCGACGGGCATTCTGACCGGGATGTTTCTTGTTGTGCGCATGTCCTGAACATCTATTTTCCCGCCCTTGAAATGATCTTGGAGCAGACATAGGAAATCCTCGCGATGGGACCGAAACGGGCTTGTCGGCCGTATCACTGTTGGCTTGTGGAGCGAGCCTTGCTGATCAATCAAATCCATCAATTCGTCTTCCGTGACGTACAAGACGTCGGAATCATTGAGTGGCTGGCTGGGAGTCGAGATCCGGGCAAACGGAAGATTTTGAGCGTCCGGAAATATCTGGCCAAGCAGTTCCAGCGCCCTCTGCCATCTCGATCCTGGCTTAGACCATTTGCTTTGGCTCCCTTCCCGGCACTGGTGAAGAAGGGACTGTATCATCATCTCATACTTTTGACGAATGGCACACTCAATGTCTATCGGTTGATGTCCTTGATGGGACTTTTCATTTGTTGCACCGTGACATTGCAGCATATCCGTTGCGTTGCCCGAACTTGTTCTCTGGGGAATCCGTGGAGGGGAGGGTGCTGCCCTGGTCACTTCGGCGTGCGATATGTGCTTCGTATTGCATTCGTCTTGCTGTCTGGTCTTACCCACAAACATGCCATGACTGGTGCTAGATATTTTCTTGCGGTCGAGAACAGCCGACAAGCTCTCACTGGATTGAATTGTCCGAGTATTTATCCCTCGTAGAGAGACTTCCTTACCCTCATGGGCTGTGGCTGCATGATGCTTTTTCCATTTCTCACCAAAGAACACTGTGCCACAACAGAGAAAATGGGGATAATTCCGATGTTTTCGAAAGGAGGATTGTCGATAGGTACTCCCACAAGGACATTGAATGAGATTCATATCCGAGGCCATGGTATGAGGCAGACGAGGCCCTTAAAGGCCATGCATGGATGTGTCAAGGAAGTGAACAGTAGCGTTGTACACTATTAGCTTCCATCACGTGATGGGCTAAAGAAGTCATGAATGCATCGATTCAGTGAAGGTATGTCCGTACCTACCATGTACTGGTACTTTGAGCAGTGCGCCAGACAACGCGGTTCACGGGTCTTCCCCACTAGCCTAATATAGCAGTCAAGTAAACAATGAATATCACCACTTCCTGATGCTGACCCTTCTCTTTACCAAGTCCTCTTTCTACACCATATCATATTGCCCAGTTAGCTTGCACCTTTCTCTTAACCAGTGATTTGCTTATTTCTCTTTTGCATTGTCCTTAACCATCAAACGTCTGGTGTGTCTCATGGCTACAAGCTATTGATGCAGAAGCATTGGCATTGATTCTTGCACGCGTGTCCAGACTTGAGAATGCTTGGCTGGGTTCTCCGGAAGGGACTGGAGAGTGCGAAAGGCCAGGAAGAGGCCACGGCCGGCGGTGGTACGTAAAGCCTACCTACAGTCGTTCTCGTTTGATTAACATACCATTTGTTTTGCTCCTCGCATCCCTCTGGCCTGCATCATCTTGACCATTGCCTAATTCCATCCCAGACGATACGACGAACATAGAACAACCCGATACTCCTGCTCCGATTTTTGCGGCTCGCGCGCTAAAAAGCGCCATCTTCGGCACACCAGCGCGACCTGACGAAGATGCCGAGGCAGAAGACATGACCCAACCCGCAGAGGAAAACATCGGCGACGGGGCTACGAGAACCCCCCCAAGGCCCCAGGGTATTCTATTGACACCTGGAACTGGGACATCTCGTCGGAAACGAGTTTCGTTCGACCATAACACTTTGAATAAGGCGAGTTTGGCAAGTGATCAGAGCAAAGGACGTACCGATGGCCCTTCGGCGGATACGCGCACCCTTTCTTTTCGAAGGGACAACTCTTCCACCAGGCGCAGACGGTTGGCCGAAACCTTGGAACAATCGCGTCGATCAAAATATATTGCCACCACCACCAACCCGACTAATAATATCGACGCGCCCAAAGCAAGTCTTTCAGAGGACGAATGGGAGGAAGATGAGGAAGATGACTTTGACGATAATTGCACTCACGACATGACCCTCGACCTAAACGAGCCCCATTCGCGATCCGGGAAGTACTGGAAATCCGAATTTGAACAGTACCACCAAGATGCCAGGGCGGAGATGGAAAAATTGCTGAAGTATAAGCAACTGGCCAAGTCGTACGCCAAAATGAAAGATGCCGAAGCACTTGATCTTAGCGTCAAGCTCAAGGAAGAACAAGAAAAGGTCATACAAATGGAGAAACGAATTACCGACATGGCCGCACTCATGGCATCGAAGCGACGACACACCGGCGACGAGGAAGATAGTTTCCAGCTCATGAAGGAGCTGGCCAAGCAGACGTCTCTGGCCGTTCAGTACAGAGACCAGGTGAAGGAACTTGAAGCGCTATTGAACGCCAGAAGAGACGACGACGGCAGCGACCAGGACGCGAAGGTACGAAGCCGCCGCCAGGCAGCCTCGCCACGAACACACAGGACACTACTCGAGACGCAACGGGAGTTACGACGTGCTCGAGCGCAAATCAAGGAGAATGGCGACCTGCGTGAGGAAGTAAGACGACTCAAGGCCGACCTCCGTGCCGCGGAGCGGCGTGCCACCGAGCTCGAGATTGAGAAGCAAGCACTAGGCGACGACCGGGTTCGGTCTACGTCCGAATCGACAGATATGAGCGCCCAACTGGAGAAGGCCAAGGCTGATATCCGCCGCAAGGACAACGAGTTAGGGACACTCAGGGAGGAGCTCCAAGCTCACCAACTAGAGACCTCTAAGAAAAAGGAGGAAACGAAGAGGGTCTTGGACAAAGCGACGGCCAAGATAGCAGATCTTAAGAGAGAGATCAGGCTTCTCAAATCTGGTTCGGTCGATCCTCCGGCTGGGGTCGCGCGTGTCCATTCGACGACTGCAAGCGAACTACCCCAATTGCGTTCCAATGCAGAGTATGAGGCAGGGCGACAAGAGAGCAACCCTCTCACGAATCATAACGGAAGAGGTAGCATCGACTTGGTCAGCTCCCTGGGCAAGAAACTCAATGAGAACTCCTCTCGCTACTCGAAAGCCAAGTCCAGAGATGATGCCGAGCCGAGGACAACGACGGCCAATGCTGTCGCAGAGGAAGAGGCTGTAAAGACACCTCTCCCCCACAACGCCCTCCGCAGCAGGGTCAATCTTGAGGAGCCACGATGGAAGCCGTTCATTCCCAGGTCACCGCGTAATAGGAACGACCTCGGCCCTGAAGTGAACGAAAACATTGAGATCTCAGCCGGCATCCCATCGGGACGTACACCCGCTCCCCTCCATAGGTTCGCGATTAAAGATACGGACTACATGGGTTCCCAGAGAGATGAAATATCTTACATGAACCCTCGCAACCTCGACATGGATGTCATGAAATCGAAGCTGAATAAGACACTGCCCCCCGAAAGGCGTGCAGCCGCCATTGCTCGGATTGAGCGTAGGAAGGCGGAGAGGAAACGTCTCGAGGCGCCCCATAACAAGGAGAACATAGACGTTTAAGGATGGCACATTGGGTTTTCTGGGTAATACGGCCTGGGTTGATCGGTGGAATTTGGGCGGCGTCAGGAACATTGTGGGAATGGTTTTACACATTACTCTGTCGCGAGAGAGCCTGGCGTTCTGGTGCACTCGAGCGAATAACTCCACGGGATAGTAATGCCGGAATCTTATCACTCTACGACCCCAAATTACAGAGTGTTTTGTTTTCCTTTCCTTTTTCTTCAGAATGGCATAACTGACTATCGGCAAAGGCGACGGGCTTTGGTCATGATACTCTTTTTTTTTCTCTATTTCCTGGTTGTCCATTGCTATGATCCCCCTCATGCGCTCAGTGTGCCCTTTGTACTGGGAACTTCGCCTTCCCTTCCAGGAACCTTGGTAATGGCGGTACGTATCGCGACAGCGAGGGCCTTGAATGCACTCTCGGCGCGGTGATGATCGTTCTGACCCCGGATGCAGTCTACGTGGAGGGTGACGCGGGCAGCCTCGGCGAAGCTTTGCATGGTGTGCGGGATCATCTCGCAGCTCAGCTGGCCAAGCTTCTCGCGCTTGAGGCCAAGATCGATGACACTGTAGGGTCGGTTGGAGAGGTCGATAACGGCACGTGAGAGGGCCTCATCGAGGGGTGCGTAGGCGTAACCGTAGCGGGCCAGACCAGCCACGCTGGTGAGAGCCGTTCGGAAGGCGGTACCAAGAGCGATGCTGACATCTTCGGCAGTGTGGTGGTCGTCGACTGGAACGCAAATCATTTCGTGTCAGCCAAGCAGAAGTAGGGAGAGAGTTGCGAGGTGACGGGCATAGTGGGGTGGGGGATGGATGGAGGGGCAAAAACTGACTGTGCAAGTCGCCCTGGCAGGCGATCACCAGACTCCAGCCGGCATGCTTCGCCAGCGCATGAAGCATATGATCAAGGAAGCCGATTCCCGTGTTAATGTTGATGATCTGCGACTTGCTCGACTGGGAAGCATGACCCTCGCCGCCTATCGCGGCCGATAACCGTGAGTCAGTCTCGGGTGGGAAGGAGCCGCCATCCAAGTTCAGCGCAAGCTGGATCTTGGTCTCGTTGGTGTCGCGGGAAATGGCTGCCCACCGGGGGCTCGATGATGTTGACGACATGGCTTGGACAGTCAATAGGATGTTGTTGATGGCACGTCGATTTCGTCCTTGTTCTGTGACACAACACCACACTTGTCTCGAGAGCCTCGAAACTTTAGATACAATACCCCGCTAGTGGGTCTAACTGGCGCCACTTGTCACGGCGTGTATTACTCCGTATCAGGAATTGACCAATCCGATGTCAGATAATTGCTGCAAAGCCACCGGCTTCCACGGCGTTCCACCGCCTTACTCAATGAGTAAATGTGGAGCACTCTTAGTAACGGCAGAAAGACCAGCCATTGCTTTTTCTCCACGCGTCAAGATTTAAAGGACAGACTTTGCTCTTTCCCATCTACTCTCACCTCTTCAAAAGAGGACACATGCCTGGGTCGTGACTCGGGAATATTTCCCTTCCCATACCAACACTGGTTGCATATACCAGTAAGGGCATAATTGGCCTGTTTTCTCTACTCATTGAGGAGAATCCAGTGTTCGCCTTGCTCAAGAGACTTGTTTTGTTCTCAGTCGTCTTCGTGGGCTGCCAGTATAGACATGTCTGACTTGATGGACGGCTTCTGGCGGCTTCCGCCGGTTGCCAGGTAAGCACTGCCCTAATCCTTTCTCTCTTCGAAATGGGTATACGCAACATGCCATGCTAACATGAAATCAGGACTCTTTCCGCGGTAGTATTCGTAACATCCGTCGGTGTCTACACCCAATTGATACCGGGACACTTGCTCGGCATGCATTCCTCTCTCATCTTCACCTTTCCTCCCCAAATATGGCGCATCTTTTCCAATTTCCTCATTACGAGGCCACAGCTGGGCATGCTATTCGATACCTACTTCGTCTACACCTATACCAGGTCGTTAGAGCTTGACAATCCGAGGTTCTCCAAGCGCGAGGACCTTGTTTGGTATTTCATCTTCGTCTGCAGCGCCATTACGGTAAGCGTCGTCCCGTCCATACACGTTCTGTCCCCTTGGTCACCGTGCTTTGTCCGTCTCGTCCGTGCCGTTCTTTTGCTTTGCACCTCGTCTATCTGCCCGCATAGTGTGCTCCCACTGCTATCGCGGTTCCTGAAAACGAGGAAGATTACCCCTGCGGCACAGCCAGCCCATATTCACAAACCTCAAAGGGCTGGTCTGCGGCGTAGGCATGGTGGGATGACTTTATGGATGACCCGTACGATGAAACTCATCGCGTTCGGGTGGTTTCGAGCTCCCTACATTCTTTCACCTTGCATGATGCCTTGATGTTCTGCCGTCACAGCAGATAAGAGCCGAGCTGATACCTTGCTCTAGGCCCTTTGCACTTACCTCTTTAGAGGCGGTTTCCTTCTTTCCACCCTAATCGTGGCCCTATGTCGCACAGCGACCCAAGATCAGCGGGGCATGAAAGCCCAAGTGTTTTTCCTGACCATCCCTGCCCAGCTCATGCCCTTCGCTATGTTGCTCATGACTCTCGTGTTGGAGGGTCCGGGCCGCTTCCTACAGGAGCTCTGCGCCTTGCCCGTGGCCCACCTTTACGACTTCCTTACTAGGATTTACCCGAGCTTCACTGGTGGTAGAAATCTGCTTCCTACCCCTGCGTTCCTCTCTCGTATAGTCAACACAACGCGCGAGATTCGCCGCAGCTACGGCACGCTTATCCGTCCGCCCGCAGCACCATCTTCAGGTCAAACCACGGGGGCTTCAACTGGAAGCGGACCTCTACCTGAGTCCTGGAGGTCGAGGGGTCCTGGAAGGCGTCTGGGCGATTGAGTTGAAGTTGGGAATTGTATACTATTCTTAGCGCTTGAGGAATGAGTTACGATGTAAAATTGATGTTTACTCAAGATGAAACTGGGTTTACATGATTCCATGGCGCCGTGCTGTATATGATTTCACCCAAAATTCCACGTTGCCACCCTACCCCGTGTTCCCATTGTGCGGGCTAGAAATAAATTGAATTTGACCTCTCCAAAAATGTTACAACTGCCATCATCTGTATATCATGCTCCGTCCTGTATTCGGCGGGGAGTCGTCATTCCTCCTCGTCGCGTTATGGGATGGCGGAGGGTCGCTGGCCAAAACCGGCGCGGCCCCAAGTGGCCTATCAGGGAAACGGGTCCCGGGCTGAGAGATGGGATCCGAGATGTTCAGTGCCTCTGAACCCGATTGTTCTTCACCCCCCTGTCCGACGCTATCTGCTGCTGTGGCTCCTTGGGTCTTGGGTCGCCCAATCCTGGGAATGGAAGAGAACAGACCAGGTGAAGTCTTGGAGGTCTTGGGCTCCTTGTCGGAAGGTGGAGGTCCTGGCGGTGGAGGAGGAATGCCGTTGGGCAGAACGGTATTTCCTTGCTTCTTGGTTGACGGCGAGCCCCTGCCAGTTGAACCCTGAGGCGAGGCCCGTCCCGTGGGAGTCTCCGAGCGGTTCCCAGTGGCGGCCAAGTGGTCGTCCGCTGCATTGAGGTACATTTCCATGGCGTATGAATCGGCTGCGTACGTCTTATGATGGCCCTTTGGTCTGAGAGGCGACGACTTGGCAGAATCCCGGGTTGCGAAACGCGGGTCATAAGCTGGGTGAGAGGGAAGCGTACTGCCCGGCCTATTCTGCTGGCGACGGGGGTCGAAATTATAGTGGGCTGCATTTCTGGGGTTGGCGCTGCCGCTTTCCTCCATCTTGTCGTAGAATTCGGCATGGCTGGCGTATCTCTGTTGCTCCTTCAACTCGTACTCGGATGAGCGCATAGACGGGGAGTTCTTCGGGTCGCTGAAACCTCCGAGGGGGCTATGCTTTGGGGTGACAAAGGGGCTGGCGTTGCTCCTGTCTGGAGATTGGGCCTGGTCGTCGGCGGCGTTGGCTTCGTCAGCGAGTCGCTTCTTCCGGCGGCGGTAGTAGACGACGATGATTGCGATGGCTCCGACGAGGAAGAGCCCAACCCCGACAGCGATTCCCACGATAGTGCCCGTGGTCATTTCATCCGACCCAGCCCCACCCTCGCCCGGTAGAGTCGTGTTGGCGATGGTCAAATTGAGAAGCTCTTGCTCAAAGATTTTACCGTCGCCCAGCTCAATTAGATCGCCGAGCTTAGGCTCTTGGTCGCAAGCTGCCTTCAGAACCTGGAGGACTAATGAAACATGTTAGCTTCGCGAAGTTTGATCATGTCGAGGCAAAATGTGCGCATACAGTTGGACAGATAGTATGTCTGTATCTCGCTGGTCTGGAGGCAGGCAACACACGACCAGTGACTGCTGCTGCTAAAGACATTGCCGTCGGCAGTACAGTAGTCGAAGTTCTGCTCGCCTGGCACCGAGAGCCCAGTGCCGACAGCTTCCGCCAGGGGCTCGCATGCGTAATTGATCATGCAGGGTGAGTGGATCGCGGTGTCGTTATGCCACAAGCAGGTGTCTAGTGCAAAGCGCATATTGTCTGGCAGCTCAATCAGTATATGTCGATAGTCGCCAGGGAAGAACTCGAGGTCTTAAACATACACAGCATCCATTGGAGATCACTGTCGTCGCCATGCACGTCGGTACTTTCTCGTAGGCACTCTATGCAGTTCCTGTACCTGATGCCCTCGGCCTCGGAGGTGTACTCATCGTCTCGGCACACGATATCGGAGCGTCCGATTGACGTTTCTGTCGAGCCCAAATTCTCGTCCGCACCCCCAAGACATAGCGCTGCGCAGTCTGAGCCGGGGTTCACATATAACGTCGAAGCGGTCTTCAGGAGAGAGGCCAAGTACAGTGCTCGCCAGGGGCGTTGATGGGTGACCATCGTGAGCAGAGGCAACCGCCGCGAATGGTGCGGGAACGGAAGGATTGTCGTCGAGTCGGGAGAGGGGATTATGACATTGGAATCATCTGCATGTCAGGAGAATAGGATCCTCGTCAAAGAGCAGGAGACAATATATGGTGAAGGGACGAATATAGCAAGCTCGCTTGTGACGGGAATATGGCCATAACCAGATAATAAACGGGCGACGGATGGCGTACGCATGCGAGATATTACTGAGAGAAATATTAAGGGTGACAGTCAGTTCCGGGATGTTGACACCAAATTCGGACAAACCCTTCTCGGCATGTGGCACTGGGAGACTAATCGGATGCGCGTCGTCAGCTCACCACGCCGCCTGTCAGGTCCGAACTCCCAGTAAGGTACATTCTCCAGACCAAATAACCACCTGATGTTAAGACTTCGCATGCATCGTTCAAGTTTTGGTAGAGTAAAAGGACAGAATAGGGTATCGAGTTGCATCTGAGAATAGTAGCAAGTGCCAGCGTAGGGTCCAGCCGAACCATCAAGATTAGCGGGACCAGAATTCAGCCCAATCAAAGAACAGGAAGCTTTTTGAGCTTTCTTAGCATTGTCGAATTGAACCAATTACATCGTTGTGTGGTTGTACCGGCGGCAAGCTGCAGGAAACGACCAGGGGGCAGAAGAGACCGACTTGTGATTGGCCGATATGTCACAGTTTAACTGGGTCCGAATCGAACAAGATGTGGGGCACGCGGGAGAACCGTTAGGGCGCCGCCCCAGTAGAAGAAAAGCCAAGATCCGGCTCAATGGTAGTACCTAGCTACAGTACCAGCCACACATGGCATAAGGACCCACTTCCACTTTCTCTGGCGCCTCTGACCTGTTAGCAATCCAGCCTTTCGACACATGATAAAAGACACGCGTCAGAACGCCCAGGCCCGGAAAGGTACGTATCAACTCCTACGAGCGGGGAAATCAGGCCATCAGTGCAGGTTGCAAGTCTGGGCAGGCAGGTTTCACCAGTGCTGCTCTCCATACAACGAACGTATGGAGTATCAGCTAGGCGGCTCACCTTTCCCATGCCGCCGACATCAGACGAGGAGCAGCAACTTCCATCGGCCAACACGCAATTTTGTTATTTGCGTCGTCCCCCAGCAAACCTAGTGGTCTGGTCGGGTGTTTACATAACTATCCTAACCGAGCACCGAATCGTCCTACAACGAAGCAAGGTCCCACCACGGATCTCGCTCCCGTAACAAGAATAGAAACAAATGTGATAGGCGCTGCAAGTCATGCAGCCCAATCATCGCTAAGCATCTCTTTAATCTGCCAGTGCACACAGAGTTCTCCCAAGCTCTCGAGGCTGGACCCTATGTGCAATCGCTTTAGTCTCGAAATCCGGAAGGCGCTCGGTTATTCGAGTCTTCGTTGGCATGTCAGTCTGATGCTATTTTTATCAGGCGGTGGGGTTAAGAGCTTTGGACGAATGCATGCAGTGGACACGAGACTCGCGGCTACAAAAGACTCGCCGTCTCCCATACCGTATCGCCATAAGATGGGTTCGATCCCCGGTGCCGTATCTCGCAGATGTCTAGACACCACCAACCACTCGTCAATATTTCGCGAAAGGACTTGAACGTTCTCCAAGATCTGCACACCATGATGACATCTAAGAAAGATGCCCGGCTTCATTTGACGACGCATTTTGGCTCTACGGTTTGAACTACATGCTCTCACCCTAACTTCTGGTCAGTCAGCCTACTATTAGATCATTCCTGACAGTCACACAGAGAGTGTTCTAAAAGACAGCCGTCACTCCGTGGAATTTGACCACGTCTCAATTGAAACTCGGTTCACTGGCACAGGTTTGAGAAAACAACATGCAATGTGTACGTTGTACTCGGCACCCAGCCCTCATACCCATTTCAGTTGCTTTGGTATTCTGGAGCATCTGTATATCAACCAGGTCAAGTGCTGTCGCCGCCAGTCAAACTCCAGTATCTCGCAAGTTCACACAGGGATAGAACGATGCACTGCCGAGTTCTACGTCGAAAAAAGGAATGGGCCTTGCAACTCAATCCTCCGTTCATACGATCCTTCAGGCTGTACATGCCGGGCAGTGAATCGAGTGCTGAGGAACGCTGAGGACCCAACCATTTTTGAAAGTCTGGCTATTCTTTGTCGACTCTCCCTGACTTGTCGGACTTTCTTTCCTTCAAAGCTTCGATCTTCGTCTAACTCTTCCGTCATGTTGTAACCCCATGACCGCGTAGGGGGCCGAACGACAATCAAAGAGCCGAGGGCCAACAGTGTTGCACGTACATAACGTGGGGAGCACTGGCCTCACTCATAGCTTCGAACGGCGAACAACCAAGGTCTTCTGCATTTCTTGTGCCGATACTAGGAACGGCCTTTGACTCGACGATACTCCAGTACTATGGTCTATTCGTTTCCTGGGCGGTATGTATGCGATCCAAACCGTGAGTCGCTCCACCAGGCTCATAGATCAAACGCCCTGGATCCAAGGACATGTCGACTTCAACGTTCCTTTGTCAACCAACGTTCCTTTGTCAACTGATATCGCCTTCTTCCCCTGTGAGTGCATGATTGTCGGTCGCTAAATGGCAAACACCTGGCCAATCTCCCTGTTGTTTGCAAGGGCGCATTTTCCGCACGAACACCGTCTGTATACTCATCTCCTGAACTTGTTTTGAGCCGGTTACTGCACGTGAGTTCTCATCAGCAACTAGCTACAGCCTACCATGTTTTCTCGTCTGCGCCGCTTGCTCCAGGTTGGTTACTGTTCATCCGCAAGGCTTCACCGTGCAAGTGGTGCTTCCGCGCTGTTGTTTACAAAACTCTCCTGCTCGGCTACAAGGAGGCGGTAAGTGGGAGCCGGCTCGGTGATTCATAGCAGCCCTCTCGGCCGAGTTGGGATAAGATACCCCCGGTGATCAAAGGTTCCATGGGAGCATGGTTACTACGTCGGACATGCAGATATTCTGCCGTTTATTTGGGAGAAGACGTCCCAAAACATGTCTTGGCATGACTTTGTGTGTCCATTCACTCCACGATGAGTAAGATCAACCGCTGCACAAGTACAACGTAGTACTCGCGCCTCATCGATAGCTTCTCAAACTGTGCCGCTCCAGCCCGTTCCCCCACCAGTTCATATAGGTAACCTTGATCTTATTGTGATTTTCCTTGGTGTTCAATAGCCTCGGCCTTGTCCGCCACAGACTTTGCATTTTGGTCGTCGAGAGGCCGACATGAAAAATGGCTGCAGAACCCATGGACGATTTGATATACCTGCCATATAAGACTGGTCAGTTGTTGGTTCGGGTTTCACAAACCTAGAGTTCAGTGTCGGCAAAGAAGGTGTCTGCTCGAGGTTGTCAAGCAGTTAGGTGGGCTACGGCCCCTTGGAAGCAAGTTTTGCAGTCGGATTGACAGAGAATGGACACAATAATCATTCTTATAGCCAACCAAAGGTTGTAGGCCGACTGTATTCGAAGGCCAATGTATGAGGAAAAAGGAGTTCGGTGAATACCTAGATGTCCAACATTGCCAGTCGCGGCCGATGACGATCCATGGTTGGCGTCATACAACAGTCGCCGCTGATTCCCGAGCGCGCGGGACCATCTGGTATGTTGTGTTAGTACAACGTATACAACAAACGTCCCAGTCGCCGCGACCTTGGAAACAAAGAACATGAGACACTAAGCTGCATACGCGAGCTTTGTACAACGTAACTGGAACTCCCCCGTCTGGTACGGAAAACACAGCAATGGGTCTATCATCTATGACGTGAGTTTAAGGAGAACACATCATCCTTCTAACCATGACGTGGTCACCGTGCAACTGTCCTAGTCTCGGTAAACCGCGCCTTTGCCCGTTTCCTGGGGTTTACCATCTAGGCGGGCTCGTCATACTTCGTACAAGAGGTTTCTGCAGTCCTCGAGCCTCGAGGACCTATTCGTACGCTCGGTTTTGTCTTGGATGCCCCGCTGGCGCTAAAGTATTGGTGGCAGAGTGCGAGGCAGCGTCTTTTATTGGTGAAAGCAGACAAGGATAGGCAATAATCCTCGGAATGATCCTGTCTTGTCGCGTATTGGGCGAATCAAGCATGAAGTTCGCGGGCGAGGAGAGGTCGGGGGAAGATCTGCGCTTGATTGGTATTCACACACTGCCAAAGCAGAATGCGGTGAGGACTCGGGCGCTTGTGGATGCCAGCGATCAGAGACATGAAAGACAAATCAGAAGATAGACGAGCATCCCTCCCCAAGAGACTACTGTATGCAGAGTCTGGTTATCTAGGTATAACGTGTTCAGGTGGCGTCCGGCAATGTACCCGCCTGTTATTCTGTCACTTGCGTACCTGGCGACTGTATGTAGATGGGGACCTCTTCGAGGCATACAACCCTGGGCGGCACCTGACCTGAAAACGCGGGACCACTAAGGTTTGCAGAACACGCACGATTAACACCCAACAATACAAGGAAAACGGCTCGAAGCACAACCCAACATGAATTTTGCCCGTGGACGAGTTCAGTTTGTGGAGTAAACAGTATTCTTGGCATTGCCTCTTTTCTCTTTTTCATGCTTGCTCCTTTCCTTCTCCTTCTTTTCTTTTTCTTTCCTGTTTCCCGTCCTGCTGCACCCATACATCGTCTGCATACTCTCATGTATCTGGAGCGCTGAGGGCGAAGTATATAATTTAAGTCATTTCGAAGAAAATAAAATCGGGGACAGGTGTGTTTGCATGGCCCTTCGGCAAGAGTGGAAAAATAGGCAAAGCGACAGAGTCGCCCATTCCATTCACCGGTCAAGCCGAGCGAGCCACACTCTCGGACCGCTGAGTGCTATCCCGACAGTTTGTTTCCTTTAACAGTCGCATATTCAAATATAGCCTATCGTTGTACAAAGTCGAATACAACCGGGGGAGTGTGTGGACGGATGCCACCAGGGCATGGGGGGAATAAGAAGGATGGAAGGTAGGGCAGGTCGTCAGTGGAGGAAACAAAGCACTCGGAACATACAATACACTAAACGAGACTGTCGGCCAAGTGATTGGCGCTTACTACTGGCTCCTCGTTGGCTGTTTTTTCCCACCTGTGCTCCACCTGGTTCACGCATCATCAGCACCAACTGAACCAACATGCATATCTTTTGCCTACAGTATGGAGGCAACTGCTTCTTCGACCGCAGGAGCAGGGTCAGATAGTCCGCCAGTGGTCATCTCTCCCCCAGCCAGCCATTATCAGGAGGCGGTACGGAGAGTACGTACTTGGACTCCCCACGTCGAGCCTTCCATCATAATAATTGATTAGCACCCGCCAAAGGACTTGAACCCTCTTCTCCAATCTCTTTCCCCCTCAAATCTCCCCATTCACCCCACTTCTGTCTATGTTGCGCTTATACTCCCCAGACACACACCAGGCTTATATCGTCGGGGCGAGGTAGTCGTCGCGCTTCATCTCCTTCGTCTTCTTCCGAGCGCACAATTCTAGTCGATCAGTGAAGATGCGGATCGGGTGCCTTCAGTTTTCGCCTCAGGTAGGCGACGTCGACAACAACCTCAACAGAGCCGATGCTGTCCTGAGCAAGGCCAACCCGGAGGAGCTTGACATCTTGATTCTGCCGGAACTGGCCTTTTCCGGTGAGTCCAGACGTGTTCTTGTTCCTTCATCATCTATCCTTTTCCGCCGTTTCCGTCTCCCGCCCGGGTGTATCTAGGCACTGGGCGCAGTTGCATCGGGCACGAGCGTGTCATGTTGCGGAGCCTCTCGACTATGGGGCCACTTAGGGAAGGGAGCTAACACAGTTCAGGCTACAATTTCAGATCTCTGGAACACATTTCTCCTTACCTTGAACCTTCTGGCTCTGGCATTACCTCGCTTTGGGCCCGGACGACAGCCTTGAAATACAACTGCACCGTCACCGTCGGATACCCGGAGAAGGTGGATGTGTCAGGAAAATGGCCAACTGGACCGGAGTACTACAACTCGGCGATTGTCGTCAACGGTGATGGTGAGACCATAGCGAATTACCGCAAGAGCTTTCTCTATTACACCGACGAGACCTGGGCATTAGAAGGGGATGGAGGGTTTTATGAGGGTTATATTCCAGGTCTGGGACATACGTCCATGGGAATTTGTAAGTTTCTCAATCACATTTGCTGCCATTCCGACTACATGAGACTCATGCTGACCCTCTCGTTGCAGGCATGGACATCAAGTGAGTAACACTCTGTGATCGGCTTTTTCGGTGCGCATGTGGCATTAACATTCGAATCAGTCCCTACAAGTTTGAGGCCCCATGGCATGCCTTTGAGTTCGCCTACCATATTCTCGAGCACCAGTCGAATTTCGTTATCGTATCCATGGCCTGGATGACGCGGGAAGATGGACGACTATTCAGTCGCATGCCCAACGAACCGGACATGGAGACACTAACGTATTGGGTCACCCGGTTAGAGCCACTCATCCGTGCCGAAAACGATGAAGAGATCATCGTCGTCTTCTGTAACAGAACCGGAACAGAAGAGGAGGCTGTTTATGCTGGGACGAGTGCTGTTGTCGGCATTCAAAATGGCGAGGTCAAAGTCTACGGCGTTCTCGGTCGAGGCCAAAGAGAGCTCCTCGTCGTGGACACTGACAGCCCCCCATATGGCAAGCTCCTGCACCGCCCGGAATCCGAGCATGTCGCCTCTGAAAGCGAACAGCGGGAATCGGGCACTCCTCATGCGCAGGCCCCATCGCAGCCCTCATCCCAGGCCCCATCGCAATCCGCATCTCAAGCCCCATCGCAGCCCGCAGACCAGTCTGCATCGCACTCTAACATTTCGGAGTCCTCGAATAGCTCCACATCTACGAAGAAGTCCAAGCCAGCGCCGCTAGTCCATATCCCACCGCCGCCTTTCCACGATCCACCCCCGAGTCTTGCCTCACAATCTTCGACCGCTCGCTCGCCAGGAGGGGACAGTTTTGACATTCCCACTCCAAGTGCTCCGAGCCCGACTCCGATGGCAATTCGCCCCAAATTGATTATTCCACAATCACCGCCACTGCAACCCTGGCAAGCTCTGAGTCCGCAGCCGCAAAGTAGCCAGTCAGCTTACTCCGTGCATTCTCTCCGTTCCGTTCAATCGGTTCACTCGGTCCAGTCGAATCAATCTGTCAGGTCGAATGAACGACCCCCCGCAGAGAGCACTCCGTACCCGGACAGCGGCGTCCCTTTGAGCGGTTATCCGCGAAGGGCCCCAGATGTGCAGATCTACGGAGGGCACGTTTCGATCATGCAGACCCAAGATTACTACAGTCCCATTACTCCGTTCGATGACTTAGCCTCGCCAATGTCACCATCTTTCTTTCTGGACCCAACCAGCGTGTCGCGTACACCCGTCGAGCAGCGAAGCTTCAAGTGGCCTCCCATCACCAAGTCTACCTTGGTCGGACAGATTGCGTCTCGTCAGGAGGCTGCATGGGCCCAGCAAAACGAATCAGTCAAACGTCCCAGCAGCTCCCATACAGTCCGGTCTTTCACGAGTAACAATAGAACCCGGAAGGAAGGCGGTTCTGCATCAGAGGAACAAGCTCGTACTGCATCTGGATCTCCTCCTCGGAGCTCTAGCAAGTCGCGGCCTACGAAATTCGGTATAGACGAAGATCGCAACGCTGAGCAAGGCCACACCAGAGAGACGCATCCTCCTCAGTCATCATCACCAAAGTTCCGAAACACGAGCCGATCGCGGAATCATGGCCGTTCCGAGTCGACAGTTTCACATCACGAAGCCTTCCGACACCTGGAACGCTTTTCCCAGAGGGCAGAATCGACCGAGAATAGTCGGGCGACGCCAGACGAGGACAAGACCGCATTTCCGGATCGGCCACGCTCGCCAAAATCCCGCAATTGCAGCAGGAGCCGCCCAGCTGAGGGGGTGTCGTCGATCCTGATTGCAGCTAGCCCGAGCATTCTGCCCAACAGCTCGCAGGCTACTTATATCGACGTCTCCCTGGCCCAGGCTGCCGAGCATTCAAGACCCATGTCACGTCTCGGTCACACAAGATCGAGATCTGTCGCCGGAAGAGAGAACACCCAATCCTACGGCGCTCGTGAAAGGTCTCGAACCCCAGGCCGCAAGAGTACCCGAACTCCTTCGCTTGACCGGCGACCAGATACGGGCTTCTCCCCCCCAAGATTTGTGCCAATAGAGACGCCCGAACCTGGAGATTTGGTATATAAGGAGGCGATGACAGGGCTGGCTGACCGCCGGGTATCCAGCATCTCCCAGGCGTCGAACAAATCAACTAGCTCCCATGGATCCAGAAGGACCAACAGGTCCACCAGATCTAGCAAATCCAGCAAGTCTAGTGCCTCTTGCTCGTCTAAACAACATCGAGACTGTGCAGAGCAGGCAGAGTTTCAGAAATTTGAATCAATCATTTCGCCCAACTGTCCTGTTCACGGGGAACATCCGGGAGGCAGTTCGACTGGGAGTGGAGCAAATACACCGTTAACCCAGGAGGCATCTCTTGTGTCTCCCGATGCACTACCTGTTCGACCTGCAGACGCACCCGATGCGAAGTCCAGCTCCGGGGGATCTATCAGAAAATCTCCCGAGCTCTCGGATTCCCATGGTCGTCCAACGAGCGAGGCCAGCTCCCAAGCAGAAACGTTAGAGTCGGTTTCCGCTCGAACACCGTCCCCTCCGTCACATGAACCGCCAACTCCGAAGGCTGTCGTCATTGTGGGAAGCGACGACGGAATTTCAGATCCGGAGATGGCGTTGGCTTCCATGCCAGTCAATGAGGACACCAAGTCAAAGTGTACGAATGAGGAGGCAGCTGGCGCCACTCCCAGCTCAAACTCGATGATTGCTTGAACGGCCGCAGTGTCTCTTGATCTTACTTTTCTATGTAGTCCCTGGTCTTCTGCTCTTTTCTGCTCGCTTCTGTTCCTTATTTCTTTTGTTTTCCTTTCCTCTTCTCCTCTTTTCCTTTTTTTTCGGGATTCCTTCATGCCGTCTGTTTCTTAAGACTCGCCCAAGAGAGCGGTCCACGCCACAATTATCAGCAAGGAGTTTGGTCATAGCAGGGGATGGCCATGCTATGGTATTCGGGAACAAAAGGTTTCAAAATGATGGAAAGGTGTTCATGAAATGGTGTTGAGGGCGGGATTTCGAGTATGGGTCTCGGCGTGATATATACCATATATGTTATGACCATCTATATCTATCGACATGGTTTGTTTACACATTGAATCAATCTAAGATACTAGTCGAAGTAGCATGGAGAACCAACCTCATTTGCATATTGGCTGAAGGTAGAGCTATGAATAAGAATGTCTGTCTACCTACCTTGAGTATAAAGTTCTCTAACTGGCATGTATTACACTCTGAGATCCGCGAACGGAGTTCGGCCTTGATTGTCGCGCTATGTGTTCCTCCTGTCGCCATCGGCTATTTTTCGTGTAATATTTCGTGGCGTACAGTGGCTTACAGTATTGTGGTCGTGGCGGAGTGTGAGAATCCGTCGGATTCCTGCTTGCTGACAGTCCTTCGTCGAGAGGTTGGGGTCTACTTCGTACGAATACAAAGTACCTCCTTGCGGAGGTGAGTGATCGACCAACGACGGATTGCCGCCAATGAGGTCGCCATAGGCAAGTGGTGAGGAGTTTCCACAGACGAAACTGGTTAGTGCGTGTGAATTGCGGCAGTGGCCTTGCATTCAGCACACCGTCTTGGCAATAAATCTGGTTCCTATTGGCTGTTAGCGGGACCGCCACGGCGGCAATCAGATGGCGGAGACGGGAGACAGACTCAGTGTGTAAATTCAGCAAACTGTGTGGTTTCCGCTGCTGTCCTGGGCATCCCATAACCTTCAGCACCCGCAGACGACTTGCAGAGGGGCAATATGAAGTCGGTGCCGAGCACCCGTCCCTGGTGGCCAACCAGGTGTAGATACCCCGACACGGCCAGTGCCATTTGTGATGAGTCCATCTGCCTTGCACCAACAGCCTCGAAAGCTGCAAAATCACGATGAGAGCCCGTGGCGGCGCTTCCCTTAAGAGCTATCACTTCGCATTCCCACCCTCGTCGCTCCCGTTTTGACTGCTTCGCCCCCGTTTTTCCCGGCTCGGCTTGTGGCCTTTGATACATATGAACAGTGTGGTCCCGAGCCGCTCAGTTTGAATTTCGATTTTTGCCAATCGCCTCCAATTTGGACGATTCTACGCCGAGTGGAGGAAGAGCCACGATTATCTTTACGGCCCCTGACACTGGCCTGGGGCTGTGACACGAAATACGGACATCTTCGAATCGATACGGGTCTTTTAGTACCTCTCAACGAGTCCACCCCGCACGAGAAGACCACATCCCGATCGGCGAGACAGACCTATTCGACGTTTTCCACCCGACATGCGTTTTGCGAGACTGGCGCTCATCCTCGGTCTATTGTTGGGCCAAGGAGCAGCCATTCTCGTCGCCGACAACTCGCCATGCCAACGGTTATGTGGCAACGTTCTCGATTCAACGACCGTCGACGACGTCGTTTGTAGGGAAGAAGACTACGCAAGTTCCGGAGAAGGCGTAGTCTTTCAGCAATGCACCACTTGCCAGTTGAGAAGCGGGTATACGACCGGTATTGATCATGACACGCAATGGCTTCTATGTAAGTCTTGGGAAGCCACTGATCTTCCGCCACTCTGCAATTGTTACTCACGCGATACCTTGAACCAGACAACCTTCGGTATGCCGTGTCATACTGCCTCTTCGGCTATCCGGAGAATGACTACGTGACGTCCAGTCCGTGCCTGACAAGGTAACTAAGCGCTGCTCTTGGCCCCAACTAAGACCCTTAGGTCGCATATCGTTGACCTATTATCCTCTTACTAGCACTGCGTGCGAGCCATTCCAGCGCGCCATCATGCACAACGACCTCGCAACCAATGCCACCGCCTATGGCTATTGTGGTACCTGGATTCACGACCAGTTGTCGCAATGTACATCGTGCCTACGTGCCGATCACGAGTATTTTCTCTCCAACTGTACGTCACAAGCCGCGAATTTGTCAAGACCGGGTAGAGTGTTAACTTGTAGAAACACCAACAGTCCTCACAATCCTGCAGGCAGGCTGTGAACAACGACCTCGCAACGGGACTAGTGTCTCGGTCGATGGCTCACCTTTCTCCGTCATCCCGGTGAACATCACCGATCCAACGCCTACGGCCACCTTTATCCCTAACTACTACCCCGGCCCGCTCAATCTGGACGCTCGTGTAGGAATTGCCTTCGGTTCCCTGGTCCTTATCCTGATAGTCGCTGGCTCCTGCATTATCTGGAATGGCAAGAGGAAACGCAGAGCGTTCCTAAGAAACCTCGAGACAATGAAGAAACGACCTGGTTGGCCCACACCCATCAACACCTCAGGTGGCGGTTATTTCGACAACCCGTCCAACCAGAAACCCCCCCGGACCTGGGACGACACACCACTGAGCCAAAAGCCGCTCAGGGACTGGGACACCTCCCCGCAAAGCGTCGAGACGGAGAAGTTCCCAACGAGATACTTCTCTCCTTACTCGTCGCAATTCAACAGCCCCGACACCGCCGTAGATGCTAGGAACATGCCCTGGCCACTCGACCATAAACTCAGTCAGTCCCCGATGCAGGATGCGCGCGAGATTGGCGTAGCTCTGAGGAGCCCAGGATCCCCTCCCATGTGGCAGGACGTCAAGGGCAAAGGCGCCATGGAGGAAGTATACGAATTGAAAGAAGTGGATCCCTCGGCTGGCAACAATAACGCGGCCACGCAATACCCAGCCGTCCCCGAAATCCCTCCTCCCGAGCGGCCGGTGTATGGATATTACAACCCGGCCGATCATCAAGATGCGCCCCAAGAAGATTGGCGGCAGCATCCTCACTAGGAAGAGGAGCCGACTCGGCGGGCGTGCACCGTTTTGTTTGCATTTTGGGCGTGGGAATGCACTGGCGTTTGGAGTCTCAAGATACCTGTCCGTCAGACGTCGATGGTCGATGCTAGCAAGAAGACGCATAATGTTGATTTGTTCATCCTAAGGTCAAAGTCGACCAAGTCAATTGACCTCTCTTTTTCACACACACTCTCTCCAGTGATAATAGTAAAACAGATGTAAATGGCGAGCATTATAAAGATAGCATCACATAAAATCTCATGATTAGCTGAACCAGGCCACTTGCGAACGACGAAAATCCATGGGCGCGTCCGTGGGGAAATTGGTGAGAGGATCAAACCGAGCCAAACAGTGCGTTGAATTGGGTGATAAGAGACTGTGGCGTCGAGATTGTGGCTGAACGTGGCTCGCCACTCATCACTCCACCACGATTACAGCCAATGAAAATCGAGTTTACCCCAACTCTTCCCCCCACACCAAAGTCGTCCAAAGGAAAAAAAAAAATTGAAGCTCTCGTCCCAGCCTCGTTAGAAACTGGCCCATTGAGACCAAGTTGCGACGCCCGTTCCCACCAATTCCTCAATTCCTCCTGCTACTTTACCCAGACGGATTTCAGCCGTCAAATAGGTACTTGTCGCAGAACGGAAGTCGCGAAGAACAAAAAACAAGCCGCTAGGCGAACAGAAAGAGAACAAACAGAAAGGAACGACCCTGATTTTGGGAAAGAGCGAGACGCCGGAAACCATGACCATGGATATCGTGAAGCACGACGGCGGCAAGCCAGGTGCTGATGATGACGAGTACACCATCAAGCCTCAGGCCGTGACTCCCCAGCTCGACACCAGCACGTGGCCGCTGCTCCTCAAGAACTACGACAAGCGCAAGTCCCCTTCTCTCTACCTACCTTCGTAATAAGGCTGTCTGAAGTAAATTTTCACCTTTTGCTAACATGTTGCTGGTAACGGTCTTGCAGTCCTTGTTCGCACGGGTCACTTTACTCCCATCCCCGCGGGTTGCAGCCCTCTTAAGCGAGACATCAAGTCCTACATCTCGAGCGGTGTCATTAACCTCGACAAGCCTTCGAATGTTCGTCCTCCTTTACCGCGCCGATCGTCTTGTTTCGTTTGAATCTCTCTTCAGGAAATATGGGAGACAATTGATTCTAACTGGGTGTATAGCCTAGCAGTCACGAGGTCGTTGCTTGGCTCAAGCGCATCCTTCGGTATGTTTTTATTTGCCTCCAGGGTTCTAAAGTGGGCATGGCGCGGGCTCCTCTTGAAAACGATATTGGCTTTGCGAAAGTCGCCCGAGACCATCATTCGAGGGAGAAGCCTCGGCGTATACCGTCGTTCATCTTTCGCCGTTCGAGCCTCATGACTGACAATTTCCATCTAGTGCCGAGAAGACAGGCCACAGCGGAACGCTTGACCCCAAGGTCACGGGTTGTTTGATTGTCTGGTATGTCGCGTACCTCCACTGATGTCCAAACCGCGAATTGACCTAACTTGTTCGACAGCATTGACCGTGCGACAAGACTCGTAAAGAGCCAACAGGGCGCCGGAAAGGAGTACGTCTGTGTCATTCGGCTCCACGACAAACTGCCTGGCGGCCAAGTCCAATTTGCCCGTGCCCTCGAGAGTAAGTCTGAGTTCTATTGATCACGACACCGACCCCTGGCTAACTCAAACCGCTCTTCAGCTTTGACGGGTGCCCTGTTCCAGCGTCCTCCTCTGATTTCGGCCGTCAAGCGCCAGCTCCGTATCCGAACCATCCACGAATCCAAGCTCATCGAGTTCGATAATGACCGCCATCTCGGTGTTTTCTGGGTCTCGTGCGAGGCTGGCACATACATTCGGACCCTTTGCGTCCATATGGTATGATTGGATTTGTTCCCTACATCGGCTTCTTGTTATGCTAACTGTGGGGATAGGGACTGCTTCTCGGTGTCGGTGCTCACATGCAGGAACTGCGACGAGTGCGGAGTGGAGCCATGGACGAGAACCATGGTATGGTTACGCTCCACGATGTGCTCGATGCTCAGTGGATGATGGACAACACCAGAGACGAGTCGTACCTCCGCAAGGTCATCGTCCCGCTGGAGACTCTGCTAGTGGGTTACAAGCGGATTGTCGTGAAGGATAGCGCTGTCAACGCTGTGTGCTACGGCGCGAAGCTCATGCTTCCGGGTCTGCTACGATACGGTAAGTCGACTGCGTTCTTCCACATTACCTGATCCTACCTTGGAGCAAGGGCTAACGCTGCATCAGAGGCTGGTATCGAGGTCAACGATGAAGTGGTTCTCATGACCACCAAGGGTGAGGGTATCGCCCTCGCCATCGCACAAATGTCCACCGTCGAAATGTCGACTTGCGATCACGGTGTTGTTGCCAAGGTCAAGCGCTGCATCATGGAGCGTGACCTGTACCCCAGGAGATGGGGTCTCGGCCCTCTGGCCAGCGAGAAGAAGAAGATGAAGGCCGACGGCAAGCTCGACAAGTATGGGCGACCGAACGAGGCGACGCCGGCCAAGTGGGTTTCCGAGTACAAGGATTTCAATGGCACCGGCGCTGCCGAGGCCACCCCGGCTGCGGCCACTCCTGCGCCAGCGGCCCAGACGCCTGCCCCCGCCGAGAAGACGCCGGAGGTCGCCGAGGTATCTACGCCAGCGGAGCAGGATTCGAAGAAGCGGAAGAAGCACGAAGGAGAGACGCCGGATGAGAAGGCGGAGCGGAAGCGGAGGAAGGCTGAAAAGAAGGCGGCCAAGGAGGCGAAGAAGGCGGCCAAGGCAGCGGCTGCAGCTGAAAGCAGCGATGGCAGCGATTAAAGCTGCGTCCCTTCTCCTTCTGGATGGGCTCGATATAAAGTTTTCTAGTTGATATGGGGCCATTTGGGTGGTTGGTAGGCCGCTGTACCAGTACCAATGGCTTTTGGGGTATCGGCGTTTTTGGTTGCATTCCTCATTGCGCGATGTTTGGTTGGTTGACTGATTATTGCCATTCACCAAGGCAGGAGTAAAAATGTGACTGGGGGTGATGTTGCAGGATAGTAGAAAGAAATGTTTGACTTGGTTCAAGACGAAGCGCTTACTGAGTCTCGTGTTTTGGCGCCAACCTCTCAAAGACCCTTGTTGCGCGACATGTGTCCCATGGTCTCGGCATTCTATTCTGTGGGTTTTGTGTATTGCTGGACCTGTCAATGGCTGTGGTTCAGGAGGTTGGTGTCTGTCGTCGACTGAGCCGGACTATCCAGCCAAATACAGTACAAGACCAGTGAGTCCTGCACTTCGTTTCCGCGCCGACCAGATGATGCAAAGGAATGGCCCGTTTTCTGAATTATACGAACTCTTTTGATTACCGTAAGACCCTAAGGACAGTAGACGCAGCCACCAGGGCGGGCGTTTTGGCTCCGTCATGCTTTAGTGGAAATATGACAGGAATTTACGATGAAGCCCTGGCAACGAGTTGTCTCGAGACGAGTACTCATAGCTCGCGTTCTTCCATAAGCACATCGTTATGACAACTACGCTTCTCACTGGAGACTCGAGGAAGAGCAGAGACATCAGCCTCACACAGCAGGGCTACGCAAAAACAAGCCTGCGGGGACCCGAAAACAGATGCGAGTAAAATCACTACCATGGCAGCTGCTTCTTGCGGCGAGCCACTTCAAGAACGGCATTCTCAGAACCACAGCAGCGCAAGGGGTCAGGCAGCTCAACCTGGAAGAAACGCCAGAAGTGATGACAGCAGAGCTGGCTGTGAACTTCCCCGACCCGAGCATCCTGCAGGACGACAACGGGATCTGGTACGCGTTCGCGACGAACGGCAACGGCAAGCACGTGCAAGCGGCATGGGCGCGGGACCCGCGGGGCCCGTGGACGTACTACGAGCAGGACGTGCTCCCGGACACGGCGTGGGCGACGGGACGGGATACCTGGGCGCCTGACGTGCGGCGGGCGGCGGACGGGACCTACGTGCTCTACTTTGCGGGCGAGGTCCGGGGGCAGGAAGGGAGGCACTGCATCGGGGTGGCGACGGCGGGGCCGGAGCAGGGTATCCTGGGACCGTACAGGCCGCAGGAGGAGGCGTGGGCGTGTCCCCTGGACCAAGGGGGCGCGATTGACGCTTCTGGGTTCGCGGACCCGGCGACGGGGCGGCGGTACGTGGTGTACAAGATTGAGGGGCACCACTCGAACGGGGCGTGCGCCAACAGATCGGAGTCGTCATGGTCGTCGTCGTCATGGTCTTGGTCATCGACGCCCATCGTGTTGCAGGAGGTCGGACCGGATGGATACAGCAAGGTCGGGCAGGCGACGACGATACTGGACCGGGTAGAGGCGGACGGGCCGCTGGTGGAGGCGCCGAACCTGGTGCGCACCAACGACGGGGTGTACGTGCTGTTCTTCAGCAGCGAGTGCTTCAATTCGCTTCGGTACAGGATCAACTACGCCACGAGCAGCCGGGATGTCTGGGGGCCCTATGTGAGGGCGGGGGGACCGCTCTTGCAGACGGGGAGCTTTGGGCTGGTGAGTCCCGGTGGGGCGACGAGTGTGGCGGGCGGGCCGGAGGTGTTGGTGTTCCATGCGGATTGTCCCCAGGGACGGTGCCTGCATGCTGCGCGGTACTCGTCTGGTGGGAATAGGATTCGAATTTTGGGATGACGGGTAAAAACGGAGACGAAAGCGGCGAGGCGGCCGGGAGACGGGAGGGATGACGGGTAGAGAGGCGGTGTTTTCGTTTGTTTCGTTGTATTTTGGTGGTCTCTCCTTTTTTGGGGTTCGGAAATAATTGACAAACGGAGAGAGCCAGGCGACTCGCAAACATGTTTTTTGTTTAGTTTGCTATAGAGGTTGTAATATGGATGAAGATATAGGGTCGCTTTGGTGATGATGATGGTGTGAAGTTTGCGTGTGACAAGTGATGGTGGTGAGTGGAGTGAGGGTTTTCCAAGACCCACCTTTTAATGCCAGTGCCAGCCAGTGTCATTCCACTGCCGGCAGGGCCTTGAAGATCCACTTTTATGCCGGACCTGAGTGGGCCCGTCTCCACTGTTAAGCGCTGGGCTCTGAGAAGGCGCCCTGTAATTACCAACTTCTCATTCGCCCTTGGGCCGTCTCCCGATTTCAATTTCTGCTTCGTGCAACTCCCAATCAACATTGATGATCGACAATCGACAAGCCGACCATCTCGACGCATGTTCATTAGCTGCTCGTAACGCAGAGAAGCATCTTCCAAAAAGCCCAGTCGCCTGTCTATTCGTCGCCGAGATGGTCATGGGACTCCAATCCTCGTCTCTTCAGCCCGCCTCGAATGAATTCTCCATCTCGAGACTCTTGACACTCCGATCCTTTGCTGCCACTGACAGCAGTCCATCAACCTCGTGCTAGTATTCCTGAATTCTCCTAGGATGGTGATATATGCAGCTATTGGTCACATCTCCCAAAGAGCCTCCCACCTCCAGGGTCGAATTGCCACCGTCACATTCTGCCATCTCTCTGCATGATGGGCTGGCTTCTTCAGCTTACCGCTCTCTCCCGAGTCTTTGTCTCGGGAGGCTCACCTCTCTACCATGGTAATCGATCCGCCCTCTTTCCATAGGCGGCTCTGCTTCCGGCATGTCTGCTCTCGCCGCCTGGGCTTCTGACCAATCCATACATCCATCGGTGTGATGAGATCCTGGCTCCCCGGCATACTATATCACTTCTCGCACAGCCTAAACACACGACACGCGCGCGTGCTGTGGCGACGAGGGGCTTCGTATTGGGGAATGTTTCTCCCCCATTATCGTGTCCTTTTTTGTGTTGCTGTTCTTCCGTTTGGACTGCACCCGGTGATGATTCTGTTTACCTGAACTTCAACTTCATTTTCCCTCCATTTTTTCTTTCTTCGACATTTCCCCTTCTTGACTGACTATTCTCCGTGTTATCATTTCATACTACAACTCATAATAGACGAGAACCCATTGCATGGTTTCCTCGCCACGTTCCTTTTCGTTCTAGATATCTTCCTGGGGGGACACACATCCATAGCCAAACATGGCAACAACGTCTTCCATCTTGCTTTTGGTTACCGTTCTCGCTGCATCTGCTTCCGCCCTGCAGGTCACGCCTAATTCGCCGTGTGCGTCGGTGTGCTTGGACTCCGAGGGCCTGGAATCGTCCGATCCCGAATCGTCCAACACGTACGGCAGCGATATTGCATGCGATGACGCCGAGTTTCGATCGACGGCCAAGGGCCGAAAATTCCAGAGGTGCTTGACATGTCTTGAAGAAAGCAGCTTCGAAGATGGTCTGGAGAATGATCAGACGTGGTTCCTCTGTACGATGTGCATCCCACCAGTCTTTCCCTCCTTCGCTGAGACTAACAAAGTCCCCGGCAGACAACATGAGGTTTTCCTTCAACTACTGTGTCTTTGGCTTCCCCAACGGCACCGGAATGGGCTCCAACCCTTGTTTAACCAGTACGGCCTGCGGCGGCTTGGAGAAGGCCCTCACCGAAGACGAGCTGGATCCTCTCAAGTCGTCACAGCACTTGCATTGCGACGCTGACCATGGCGCCATGCTCTCGGAAACCTACGGCCGTTGCCTGGATTGCTTCAGGGTTGGGAACGAGCGTCGTTACCTGACAAACTGTGCGTGGTCGCCTCAGTACCAGTGATGTGATGAAACCCCGTCGTAGGCTGACATGTTGCCCTCCACAGTCCTGATAGCGCTGGAGACCGGTTGCCAGCAGCGCCCTGAGCCCGGCCAACTTGTCGCCCTCAACGGTACCGTCTTCAGCACCTCTCACATCCAAGCGGTTGATCCGTCTGGAGGAGATTCAGACTCCGATGACGATGCGCCTCTCGCCGTCTCTACCATCGTCGGGATTGTGGCCGGGGCCGTTGTATTAATCCTCCTCATGGCCATCGGTGGCTACTTGCGATACCGAAAACGCAAGAAGTTGCTCAAGGAGGGCCCGATAGAGCGCCGCCTGCGCCGCCACTCCTCCCTGTCATTCCGTTGCCAGACCCATCTTACTCCGAAAACTCCAAACTTCCCTATGGACAAGGAAGAGGTTGCAACCGCTTCAGAAACAGAGAAGCCGTGTGCTCATCCCGCCGAGCCCCTGCACTCTCACCCAGTCTCCGCCCCTGAGATGGGATCCTGGCACCTTCGGGAACAGCAATACCAAGCCCTTTCTGTCGAGACATCACACTTCCCCGCTATGCCGCCCAAAGTCCACTCACCTCGCCAGAAGCACTCCCCGGCGGACGATTATCACAAAACACCAACTTCCACCACCTCCGTCCGCTCAACCACCCCGCTCCTCCCGCTCCAACCCTACGTCCCGTCCGACTACGCCATCTCGAACTGTGCCGTCACCCCATCACCACGGAGCAGCCCCGTCATGCCCTCTCAACCACCACGTACCACCACCGCCACCACCACTTTCAGCCCTTCCGTGAGTTCGCAGGCCCAATTTCAGGGCAGCAGCTGGCCGCTGCCCGACGATATCCAGGACTACTCACCCGTTGTCGTGGAACAGCCCAGGCAGGGACGGGTCATCGACGTGCTTCTGGGCGTGGAGGCGGGCCCTGGCGCTGTCGCGGTCCCACCGCAGCAGAGGAGAGGACTGGCGGCATTCTCTTCGTCGCCGCCGTCTTTGAAGGGCGGGAGCCCCGTCGAGAGTCGGACGTTGCAGACTTCGTTCCCTCCGCCGCCGCGGGCCGGCTGGAAGAGGTAGAGAAGGAGCTGAGTCTTGGTATTTGATCAGCGCACACGTTCTTTCACTTCAGTTCCTTCTTTCTCTTCGTTTCCTTCCTTCTCTTTTCCTTTCTTTTACTTTCTGTTTATTTATTTTCTTTTATCTCTCGGGAAAGGTTACCAAGGAGAGGAGTAAGCATCGGGGAGTCTTCAAGTCGGTTTGCTTTGGACATGGTCATGGCTGGTTAGGAGTCCAGGGTTAATGGGAAAAGGAGAGGGTAGATGCGACAAGGCCACTACTGATACCAATTCGTACGAATATTCCGCGACCATTCTTTTACCATGTTGGTCGTGTTTTCGTCGGCCTACCTAAGTGGCCAGATTACTCCAGCTCTGCAAAGAGAGAAAAGAAACCGAAAAATAAAGGGAGAAAAGAGAGAAACAGCGTATGTTTTGACAGTAAATCTTCCTTTACCGCGCTCCCCTCAATGCCAAGGGGGAGAAAGCAGAACAGAACAAGACAACTAGACTACCTAGAGACAGCAAAACAGCGTCCCCTGAACGCCAAGCTAACCGCAATTCGGCCAGATACAGTCAGAAAGTGACGGCCCGTGTCCCTCCTTCTGTTGTCCTCGATTTCGCTTCCTTTAACCGTACCCTTCAGCCGTGACCGCCCCATGAGCTCCCTCCGCAACTCATTTGCTCCTGCATCATCTCGCTCTGCTCCCGGAACCACCCCGCGGTTTCGTCCAGTTCCGCCCTCGAACTCTTGAGCGATCCCAACGTCTCCCGAGCCTCCTGCAAGATCCTCTCCACCTTGTCGTTGCTCGCTGCTCGCCTCTTGGCGGTAGTAGGCCCATTGACCAGCGCAGCCTTCTCCCCCCCTTCCTCCTCGGCGGTCCGCTTCCTCTTCGACGTAGGAGGCGACATGCCGTTGACCTGTTGTCTACCCAGCGTGCTGCCGATACCGGCACCGCTGCCACTGCTGTTGAGAGACTGCGAGAAGCGAGCACGCGCCGCAGCCGCCTGACCCAGGTCCGCAGAAGTGCTTCGGCTGCGATGTCGCCGCGTCGCCGGGTCGTCCAGCCCGAACGAGCCCCATCCGTCGTACCGTTTGCCTTCGTAACGCATCGAGTTGGCCAGCGTCTCCGGTAGGGCCGTGCCGTCCGGCATCGTGACGAGTCCCATGGCCTTGAGACGCCACCTATCCGAAACCCTGCTGATGCGCTTTGGCGGCGCCTCGCCGGGCGACAAGGGACGCGACGAAGCCGACGAGATCCCCGACATCGAAGGGAGGGAGCGGCGGAAATGGCTGTTGGGGTTGTCGCTTCCACTTCCGCTGCCGCTGAACTGCGCCCGAAGAGCTTGGATTTTAGCCCCGCCCGCCTTGCTTCCCTGGACAGACTGAGACAAACGGCTGCTGCCTGTCCCGTTGTCGTTGGGTGTGTTCTTCTTGGGTGTCGAATTGGCCCTCCCGGCCGAAACAGGCTGGTCTCGGATAATGCGTGCGACCGCTTCCCGCTCATTTTCCACGCCGGAAAGGATGCCGCTCGCAAGGAGTGCTTCCTCATGGTCATGCGACGAGTCGTCCCGTTTCATGCACAACAGTTCCCTGAATTCCTCCACCGGGTCAATGCCCTGGTTGCGTTCCAATGCCGCCTTCTTGGCGGCTTCCACCTCCTTGGCCTTCTTCTTCTTCGCCGCCTCTTTGGCGCGCATCGCCGCCAAGGCTGCGCGGTATTGTTCCCGGTCTCTCTGGCGAAGTCTTTTGACTCGTAATCTCCGGGCAATCTCCCTCCAGCGATAGAAATATTTCACTCGGAGATTGTAGACTTGGAACTGACGAGCCTCTGCCAGGTCCCGCTCCTCCTCTTCCTTGTGTTTCTTTTCCGCTTCATCTTCGACGAATTGATCAAAAGTCTGCCGGACAATGTGTTCGACTACAAAGATTTCAAACTCCTGCAAAAGACCCTGGTCGCCATGGACAAACCATTTGGTGAAGTCTCCCAGTAGATCCCTTTTTGGTGGTGGGGGTTGTGGCGCAGGTGGCGGAGCTGGTTTCGGAGGTGCGACAGTTTGATCTGGGCGAGGTTGCGGTTGCGACTGCGACTCTGGTGACGGCAATGGCTGAACTGCACTACCCAGACCTGAAGGAATCTTTGAAGCGTCCTGGGGAATGCCAGCTGGAGGTACGGGAGCTGGAGATGCTGGTGTTACGGTGATAGCGGGAGTTTGGCCGAATGCAAATGTCGACGGGGCAGCACGCGGCGACGCTGGTGTGGCAGTAGGCTGATTGATCAGCGGCGAAGACGAAGCTTGGCTTGTGCCCGAGGCAAAAGTAAAGGCAGCTGGTGCCGGAGGTGCTTTTGACTCCCGTGGCGCCTCAAAGGGACTCCCCTGCGCTTGAGGTTGCTTAGACGAAGATAGCAGATTCGGCAGGGGTTGTTGACCAGAAGGTCCAGTGGACGGAGCGGGCGCTGCAGGTAATGACGCGAATGGGCCAGCAGACGACGGTGTCGCATCACTGGGCTTTCCAAAGCCGGTGGGTGGCTTCGCAGCCGAGATCCCTGATGGAGCCTGGGTGGTGCCGGTTGAGGCAGTACTGGTCTGGGCAAATGGGGTTGATGAGAATGCGCTCGTTCCTCCGGTCTGTCCGAGTCCACTGGCTATCGCAAATGGACTCGTGCCAGGGCGAGGCTCGTTGGCCTGCTCCGGTGCGGCAGACGTAGCCGCTGGTTGCGAGAAGGGATTAGTGAAGGGCGAAGATGATGGAGGAGGCGTCGGTGCAGACGGTGTGGACGAGAAGGGGTTGCTGAATGTCGAGGGCGGAGGCTTTGTCGACTCGGATGCAACGGCTGGCGCGGAGGAGAATGGATTCTTCTGATCCGTTGACGTGGCGGGACCAGAAGAGAAAGGGCTCTTGAATGTGGTCGCAGGGGACGGTGACGCTGCGAATGGTGTCGTGGTATTGGCAGAAGCCGCCGAAGCTGTTTGAGGAAGACTTGCGAAAGGGCTTTGTCCAAATGTCGATTTTGTTGTGCCTGAATTGTTGCCGTGGTCAGCCAAGAATGCTGCCTACCACGAAGTGTTTCCGCCTAACCATCCCATCCCAGAAAAGACGAAGAGAAAGATGAAGGTGCCTACCTGTTGCAGAGGAGGCGCTCACGGCCTTTGGTTCAGAAGGTTTGCCGAAGGCGGGAGGCTGTGTTTGGCTAGGGGGACCGAAGAGACTGCCCGAACCATCACCGACCTTGGCAGCATCGACGGTGTGTGAAGACGGACCCTTCCCGGAAGCATCCGTCTGGTGGATTCTGTTGCAAATGACATCAGGCAGTGTGTATGACCCGCGCTTCTTCTCAACAATGTTACGAGAGAAAGCATGGCGTAGTCTGGGGAGACTGAGCGGACCCGTCACTTTCAGGTATTCTCGTGACTTGTCCAGGGGGGCATCTTCATTAGGTACGAAGCTCAGATCGTGAAGTTGAGCAAAGTCGACCGCCTCTTGGTCAGTATCGAATTTCAGATAAGAGTTGAGCACAGCAGGCGTGATGTCTTTGGCGGGCAAGTTCGATTTCCGGTAGGCTTTCCGCAAGGCCCGGAGGATGGAGCGACGGAGCTGGCCAAAGTGGATTTCCGCAAAACATGCCATCGTGTAGGACACACTGCCGTCCTCCACGAGCTTGAAGTAAGTGTTGGCGTCGCCGGACACTGCGACGCTAGGGCCGTCTCTCAGGGGGGTTTGTAGGTCGACGGTGCGATGGAGGGCCTCTGCCAGCGAAACGGCGGTACGAAACAGGTCCGACTCCTTCCAGGCGCGAGCATTGGCAGGATCCTTTTGGACGGTGTCGAGGACGTTCGGCTGGTTCGCGCAGAAAAACAGCAGGTGATACGCCCTGAACTCGAATTCGTTCGGGGAGACGAGCCCTTGCGGGCTGCCGTCGTCGTAAGCGAACAAGAGAGAGAGGAGCGTCTTTCCGAGTTGTTCCATTTCCTGTTGCTGCGAGAAGTCTTCCGGCGCGATGCCCGGCTTGGACAGGGTATGAAGCGCGGTAACGTGAAAGCGGGCGATGGTCTCCAAGCAGTAGACCTGGTCCCTCATCTCGTCAAGAGTCATGGTGGAGTGGAAGACAAAGTCGCGTCGGATAGCGCGTGTTCGGTCCCACAGGTAGCCGTGCAATGACAGCAAGTCCTCCTCTTTCTTGAGCAAATCATTCACCAGGTATTCCAGGGTGCGCCTCAGAGCCGCCGTGGTCCGGACGTCCATGGGAAGAGGCGCCTCCTGGCCTGCCGCAGAGCGTGCAAGCTTCTTCACCATCTTGCTGGTGTCGGGAAAGTTGGTATTCGGGTCCTTTTCGGCCAGCGGGACGTCGTACTCGAAAATACGCGTAAGCTTCTCGAATTCGGGGCACATGTCCTCGCAGATGCCCTTGAAGTCGATGGCGTCCTCTAACCTCTTGGGTTTGTCGGGGTCGTCGATGAGGCCGGCGCCCATGAGGGAAGCGCGAGCCCGATCCCGGTACTCCTTGAACTGTTCTCTGAACTTGGCGAGGGCGCCTTTATGGGGTTGGGCCGGATTTCCCGGTTCGGCCGGCCATTTTGGCGGGAAAATCTTGTCCTTCTGGAGCTGGGCGTAGATTCCTTTCGCGTAAGTCGAGTTGGCGGCCATGGTGTCGCCTGCCACCCCGTTTTCAAGGGTTTCGTGATCGTCATTGTCGGTCACGTCGACGCGTGACAGCCGGCCATCAGATTGAGTCGAGCCAAACCCTCCAAAGGTCCCAAAGCCTCCCTGGGCCTTGGTAGTCGTGGTGCCAAATCCAATGTTCTTGTTGCCGGTCCCCGTTCCCGTGCCGAATGGACGAGGCTTGGTCGATTTTGAATCGTGACCGTTCGCTCCAGAAGCCTGTGCGGCAGGGTTCTTCTTCTTCCTGCGATCATGAATCCCGTTGTTCTTGCGTCGCCGACCGTCATCAGAGCTGACGCCATCGAACGGACTCGCGCCTCTCCGTTTCGCCGAACGCTCGCTCATTTCGTACAGCTGTGCCTTTTCTTTGTTGCGCCAAACCCAGCCGCGATCGCCAGCTCCATCGAGGCCGAACGGGAAGGGCTTTGCAACAGGTCTCTAAGGACCCTCGGGAAGATGAAGTGATTTCGAGAGACGGCTATCGTGGTCTGTTTTGGGAAGCAGTTTAGGGGAAAAAAAGGAAAGAGACATCATCTTGGCGGATTTCGGGGGAGAGCCTGAACTCACCGACAGCAAGGCTAGTGAGTCTTGGGGTGTGAGATTTGGAATAAACGGGGTGTGTGCTTAGTTTGAGATTAGTCACGCGTTGGGTTGCCTTAGGCGAGGTACCGAGTACCTATTCGTACCTCGTCGAACCTGTTTGAAATTCAAGACGATAATTCAACTAGGGAATATAATGTCCACGGTAAAACGAGAAATTGATGATTACTGGGAAGTTGGAAGTTGGGAGACTTTCTTTTCAAAAAATGAACATAGAAAATTGTAAGCGGCCTGCAAGAGACACCCGAGTCAAGGGCCACTACCTCTACTTTCCTTGTCACTCAAAAAAGAGTCGAGTGCTGTAGTGTACATATTTCTTCCGGTCTAAAATGAAAAGAAGCCTTTATAGCACATTGCACTTCGCAACAGTGAATCACACAGCTTTGGCAGAGGGTATCATTAGATCATTATCCGGCATATGCAAAGAAAATGTCAGGCAGCTAATCTAGGTCTTCCCTTTTGTCCGAAGCCTTGCTGGTCCTAACCCCTTCCTAATCTCGTCCAACTGCTCGAGACCCGTCTGTGGTCTGGTCTTCTTCGACGTCCGCTTTCCAGGCCTTGTGTAATTGCCCAGGAAGTCATCGAGAATGTTGTCAAAGTCGCCCCGGGTTGTGCCCTGGACACTCGACATGGCGGACACGGCAGAGACAGAGCCCGTCTCGTCGGCCCCCATCTCACTCGCGTACTCCTCGTCGATCTTCTCAAACCTCGAATCCAGGAATGTGAGCTGTTCTGTTCTGACCATCGACGACGACGTCATCGAATACGCCGACGGATTCGTCAACGCTCCCTTGCGCTTCTTGCGTCGCCCTCCCATTGTCGTTGTGGTCCACATGGACGACTGGATATCGGATGGATCGACGGCACCGCGCGCGTGACCGCCATGCTTCTGATCCTTCTTGAATTGCTTAAAGTCGTCCATCCAGTTTTCATTCTGATGTTCCTTGGTAGCCTCGCCCTCCACTCCGACAAGCTGCGGCACGTCGTCGTTGTTGTATTCCCTTGTCGGCTTGGCCGTGTCGTCTGATTCCCAGCCGTCTTCATCCTCGTCGTAGAATTGGTCCTCGAAGGTGCTTCGTGGAATCTCCCTGTTGTCCTTGGCCAGCTCCTTGAAGATATCCTCATCCTCGTCAACGTAGGCATCGTCCTCAAGTGCTTCCAGCACCTCTCTTAGTCGGGGGTCCATGTCTGGCTGGAGACCCGCAATGTCGTCCGGCACGTCCTGCTGGGACTGGTAGTTGAGCTTAGGCAAGTTCTGCGATGGCAGCACGTCCTCGTCGAAAAGAGAGCGGGACTTGTCTCTCAAATTCATTTCACGAAGCGCGTCATCAAGCGATCGTGTCTGCTTGCCCTTGCCCTTATTCGAAGCCGGCTCGGCCTCTACCCAGACAGCCTCGCCGCCGCCGGCATTCAAGTCGCGAAGATGTTGCATGTAATCATACTCGGTATCGTCGAAATAGACGCCATATTCGGCGGCCTCGCCCTCGTTCGCTCGTATGCTCGCCGCGTCCGATCCTAGTTCCGATGCCAGGTCGTCCAGCCGTTTGGCTTTTGAAGAAGAACCTCGTTGTGGCACCGGATTGAGCACCATCGATGGCGCCGACTCGTCGTGAATCCGCGGGTCATTTTGCGGCCGGTGAACGAGCGTAAAGTGCTGCGCACTCTTCTTGTCACTGGTATAGATTAGAGCAAACTGTTTCTAGGTCGCTAGATATTATAACTCGATTGTAACTTACATCCAGCCTTTCCCCATGTTGGGCCCTTAGAGATAGGGAACAGATAGCGAGTTGACCGGTATTTCGGAAGCGGTCGCCAGGGGACTGGATGACTATGACTGCCTCGGTGTGCGTGTATATGCAGTCAAAACTGGCGGGGCAGAGAAATTCAGCGCCAACACAAATATCGAGTTAAAAAGTAAAAAAAAAAAAGGAAAAGAACCACCAAAAAAGAGCACGAGGGCAGTGGGGTAGATTGCTTATCTTATCGCTGACCAATCTTTACGCACTGTGGCGTTGTACATTTTCGCCACCCAAAGTACAGTTGGGTACGGTATAAGTACAGTGCCGTCATGACGAACTTTGCCCCGCCATTTTCGATCGCATTATTCAGCGGGGCAAGAAACCATCCATCACTAAACCCCAAGCCGACTGATCATCCTTTCATCTTCCCATAGCAGCCGAACTATCTCTGATCGAAGAGAAAAAGAGCCATAGAAACTTTAGTCAAAATGGCGCCGCCCAAGTCCAAGAAGACTGTGGGGTTGGGGAACACCCTTATGAATGATCGTTTTGGGAAAGGAAAGGGAGCGGACAGAAAGAGAGCAACTGCCATCGCGCGAGTAAACCACAACACTGGAGAGCAGGTGAGACCATTATCCGCGCACACATTTTTGCAGACAAGTCGGGCTAACACTTTGGCAAATTAGTATCTCACGAACGACAAGCAAGAGGCATCATGGGTCAAAATGCGGTCTATCACCGAGCAGGGCGCCCTGGATGAGTTCTTGTCTACCGCCCAGCTGGCGGGAACAGATTTCGCCGCCGAGAAGATGAACAACATCAAGATTATTCACACCGACCAGAAGAACCCCTACCTGCTAAGTGCGGCGGAAGAACGTGACATTGAGGGTAAACATCGGGCCCATAGGGGGCGGTTGACGGTTCCACGGAGGCCGAAGTGGGATGCCTCCACGTCACCCGAGCAACTTGATCTTCTCGAGAGGGAGAGTTTCCTCAACTGGAGGAGAGGTCTTGCCGAGCTCCAGGAGAACAATGATCTCTTGATGACACCCTTTGAGCGAAACATTGAGGTTTGGAGACAGCTATGGCGTGTCATTGAAAGGTCGGATCTTGTCGTTCAAATCGTCGATGCTCGAAATCCGCTCCTCTTTCGATCAGAAGATCTCGGGGATTATGTCAAGGCCGTTGACCCCAAGAAAGAAAACTTGCTGCTCATCAACAAAGCCGACATGATGACGGACTCGCAGCGCCTGGCTTGGGCGAAGTACTTGAAGAAAGCCGGAATAGCTTACAAGTTTTTCTCTGCGAGCTTGGCGAGGGAGCTTCTCGAAGCGGAGGAGCAGGATGATGACGACGCACCGTTTGCTCATGCTCAGTCTGGGGGGTCGCAAACACAGCGCCGAGATGTATCCAGTGAAGAGGAGGAGGAGGAAGAGGACGACAGCGAAGAGGAAAGCTCAGCCTCAGCCGATGGCGACGATGTTGGAGATAAGAAGAAGACTCATGAGAAATTCTCGTCGCAAGTCGAAGAGACCGAGTACGACACGCGGATCTTGACGGTGGAAGAATTGGAGGAGATTTTCCTGAGCCATGCGCCAGCGGATGTCGGTATGTTCCCCGTCGCCCCTGTCCCTGTCCCGGTAGCTCACAATTACTAACACCTACTCACAGGAGAGGACCGCAAAATGCAGGTTGGCCTCGTGGGTTATCCTAACGTTGGTAAGTCGTCGACTATCAACGCTCTCATCGGCGCCAAGAAGGTGTCGGTCTCAGCAACGCCTGGAAAGACGAAGCACTTCCAGACCATCCACCTAAGTGAGAAAGTTCTGCTCTGCGATTGTCCGGGTTTGGTATTTCCCAACTTTGCCAGCACCAAGGCGGAGTTGGTGTGCAACGGTGTCTTGCCTATCGACCAACTTCGGGAGTACACTGGTCCGGCAGGGCTTGTGGCGCGGAGGATACCCAAACATTATCTGGAGGCCATCTATGGCATCCACATTCACACTCGACCGCTCGAGGAAGGGGGAACAGGCATCCCGACGGCCGAGGAACTACTCAGGGCGTACGCCAAGGCGAGAGGTTTCCAGACGCAAGGTCTTGGCCAGCCAGATGAATCGAGGGCCGCTCGATACATCCTCAAGGACTACGTGAGTGGCAAGTTGCTGTACTGCGAGCCACCACCGGGCGATCTGGACCCCCAAGAGTTCAACGCCGATCTCTATGACGAACTGCACATTCCCGAGAATCGGCGGGCAGCGCTCGTCGCGTCACTCGCATCCCTCACCGTCAATGGGGACGGAGCGTCGACGGCAGCATCCGACTCCATCCCTCTTCCAGCAGGGCGCAAGTCCCAGCGGATTGATCGTGGCTTTTTCGGACCAACGGGTAGTAGTTCCGGTCACTTGAAGATGCCCTTCAATCATAAGTACACCCAGCAGGGCCAAGCGGCCGCGAAGCAGTTGAGCGGAAGGAAGGCGCGGGAGCTCATTGCCATGGAGAACGGGATTGACCCCAAGGACGTGCAGTTGAAGTCTGGCAAGAAGCACTTCAAGGGGGGTCCGAAGAACGGCAAAGGGAAGAAGCTTGCGACCAAGGTTGACGACTCTGATTAGTCTTTGATCTGTACAAGGGTAGCAATACATTTCAAGACATATCGGGCGGCTGGTGAAAGGGAGGTTTTCTTCGAACGACCAATCGTACTTGTCCCGTTGTGAATATTCGAGCTTGTAACTTATCACGCCGTTATGCCAGTGACCACTTCGTGGAGCGTTTTTGCGCGAGCGATAGACCCACTTAAAATACTTGTTTAGTAATCAGTTTAGACGCGTTCCCTTGCCAGCATCGCGTAAAGTGCTTTCGATATTGTACAGTATGTGTGTGTGAACATTGGTCTGACATACTCCCCAACTCCACCTCCACAATGGCGACGCGAAAGAGCATACAAAAACCAGAGGAGACTGGAGAGTCATCTACGTCGGCAGCCAAGAAAGCGGTAGCTGCCGTTTCCAATGGCCTGCCGACCTATGAACTTCCCTGGTAAGTCTCTCCTCAGACTTGAAGCCGATGGTGCTAGTCAGTGATGCTTATACCAACTATAGGGTCGAGAAATACCGGCCCGTCTTCCTTGACGATGTTGTCGGCAACACAGAAACGATCGAGCGACTCAAGATTATTGCGAAAGAGGGAAACATGCCGCACGTCATCATCTCGGGTATGCCTGGCATAGGCAAGACGACGAGTGTGCTTTGCCTAGCGAGACAGCTGCTGGGCGATTCATACAAGGAGGCTGTGCTAGAACTGAATGCCAGTGACGAAAGAGGTGAGTTTGCAAGAGCAGCACTACACCATGCACCGACATGCCCGTTTCGTTTGCGACTCTTCTGACAGCATTTCCCCAGGCATCGACGTCGTCCGCAACAGAATCAAGGGATTCGCCCAAAAGAAGGTCACCCTCCCACCGGGCCGGCACAAGTTGGTGATCCTGGACGAGGCGGACAGCATGACATCGGGGGCACAGCAAGCGCTCCGCCGGACGATGGAAATCTACTCCAACACGACGCGCTTCGCGTTTGCGTGCAACCAGTCCAACAAGATCATCGAACCGCTGCAGTCGCGGTGCGCCATCCTGCGGTACGGCCGGCTGACGGACGAACAAGTGGTGAAGCGGCTGCTGCAGATCATCGAGGCGGAGAAGGTGGAGTACAGCGACGACGGCCTCGCGGCGCTCGTCTTCGCGGCCGAGGGCGACATGCGGCAGGCCATCAACAACCTGCAGAGCACGCACGCCGGCTTCGGCTTCGTCAGCGGCGACAACGTCTTCAAGGTCGTCGACAGCCCTCACCCCATCAAGGTGCAGGCCATGCTCAAGGCATGCTACGAAGGCCAGGTCGACTCGGCCCTCGACACGCTGCGCGAGCTGTGGGGGCTTGGCTACTCGAGCCACGATATCATCAGCACCATGTTCAAGGTCACCAAGACCATTCCCACGCTCAGCGAGCACACGAAACTGGAGTTTATTAAGGAGATTGGTTTCACGCATATGAAGATCCTCGAGGGCGTACAGACATTACTACAGTTGAGCGGTTGCGTGGTCAGGCTCTGCAAGCTGAACATGGACCCAAAGAAGTTCGAGCTGCCGGTCAAATAAAACTCTTAATATTATTATTACTACGTTGATATCGCCTCGCTGGCTGCTGAGCTGGCCCCAGGGGCAACAGTCCTTTATATGTTTGGGAGGGGAAAACTAATAGACGAAAACCCCCCTACCTAGCCGCGGCCACTGCGATGTCGCTTCTCGGCCGCTGCGTTGGGTTGGTCTTTGTACGTGTCCCGGATCCCATCTCCGGAGGGGTGGCTAACGGGGTCGGGGTTTATGGTGATCTTCTCTACAGCTGGTCGCCCGGCGTGCTCGGTTTATTCGTGTACCCTTCGGTGGTGTGCGGTCCTCCTGCGGCTATGCTCTACTTCAGGTAATCTGGATAGTAGTTGCTTTGTTTGACGTTTGACAAGTACCGGTAGAGCAGTTGCGCCTGCCGCGCCGGAAAGGTGCAACTGCTGTTTGAAGCGCAGTTGTTGTAGCTACCTGATCGTAGTTAATATCCCAGGCCTTCCCCCGATTCCCCTTCCTCTCTCTCTTTTTCTTCTCTCTTCCTTACTCCTTTTCTTCCCTCTTCCCCTCTCCTTTCAAGTCCTCACCATCAAGGTAAGAAACGCGGTGTCTGCGGTATACGCGCGGCGCGCGGCTGTGTCTAGGAGTATACTAACGGTCTTAGATGCTTCCTACGGAGACCCAAAACAACGAGTCCACCGCTGGTGGCGGCACGAACCCCAATGTTCGTCTCCGTTGCGTGGGCCCCCCTTGTCGGTCGTGCGTTGACTGGTTTTAGGAACCGACTCCCACTACTGTTCGGGCGACTCCTTGAGTGCGGTGCCTCTCGGCCATGGCTCTAGACTTCGAGGAGAGCGACTGCATGAATATGGAGGGTGCTGATGCCCGCTGTTACCGCTGTGTTGAGGGCAAACGGGGTGGCTGTGACTCGGTATGTGGACGGAACGTTGCCGCGACTAATGCTGACTCCCTCAGATTCCTTCGTCTTGTTCGCGCACTGCCAGTGCTCTGCTGCGTGCTGTCAATCGCGCTCGTGAGGATCCATCACCCATTGTGCGTCTAGTAATCCCCCGGTTCCCGCGTCAGCGCGTCGGTGCGATGTCTAACCGTTTTAGAATGTCCGTCGTCATGCGCATGCTGGGGCCCATTGGCTCCGTTCCCTGCAGTTCAGTCGTGCCGCCAGGCGTCTCGCTGGCGCAACGGCCGTACGTGGCGAGTACGTCTCTCAGGCCCAAATGTCCCGTATCAAGAAGCAAATGTCTCGCATGGAAAAGATGTTGGAAATGTTGCTGGCGCATTTTGTGAGTGCTTCTCTTGTCCCTTTGCACCTTTTGCTTCCCACCACCGCTAATCCGCGTAGGGCATTCCCTTCCCCGATGCGGCTGATCCCACCGCGTCGTGTGACCAGAAGGATGATGGTGATGGAGATGGAAAGGCGGAGGATGGCTCTGAACAAGTCATGAAAGTAAAGACAGAGGAGCAGAAAAGCCAGGAACCTGGAGTTTAGTACTGCGCTACGTTGGGCAGAGTGCTAATGAACTGCATGAGCCGGCGTTGGGAATCGGAACTAGGGCTTCGATATGATGCCCGAAAAGTCACGGATTCGGGTCAAGTACGATGAGTGAATGTAGAGCTGTCTCTACCTGATAAATAAGACGGGACACAAATATTCCGTGGCTTGGGCCGTTCCGTCGCTCGTTTCCTTACTTTGTCTCACTGTCCTTCGGTTCCAAGAACTCTTGTTCGTACCGTTGCCATTTGGCCCTGTCCCTCTGGATGCGCCTCTGCATCCGCACATGAGCCTCGTACTCCCGGAGCCGGTAATCGCCCTCGATGACTCCGCCAACGATCATGGCGGACGTCTGGATATAACTGTCACCCCTGTCAGCAAATTGACGAAGGACAAGACAGCGATGGATGAGCTAGGGGCGCGCTGTCGGAAGAGGATTAATCTAGTACAGTTTGAATTGAATTGTCAATCCCCTATACAAGGGCGAATAGACCTGGCCAATGCCTCCGAGTACTGCAAAGACGGCTCCCCATTTGGCGGCTCCGACGATGCCGCCCCTGGTCGCTTCCCATTCCGCCTGGGCGACATCTTCGTTGTTCATCCAATCGTACGACCTCATGTTGAAGTCATGGCACAGCAGTGACTGAATTCGTTCGAAAAGGCGACCAGGGATCGGAGAGGGATGAACGGGCGACTGGGTGTGAATGGGCGAGATTTAATTATGCCTCGACGTCGTGGAGAGCATGAAGCATGCGATTACTTCGTACGGATAACAGCGGCTGTTCAGCAGGATTGATGTAGGGACGGCTATATCATCGCTGCTAGTCGCTGAGGATCCCTAAACCCGGGATCACGTGTCCCAGCGTAGTGTGGGCGACTTATTAACGTCATCACTTCACGCGCTGGCTAATTGCCTATCGTACTGCGGATTACAGTGACATTACAGTGACTCGACAAAAGTGTCGAGTGCTTATCTCACATATCGCGTCACATCGCGATCTGGTTCCTCCTACAGCCTAACCCTTGAACTTCAAGATATCTTCACAACTCAACTATACGTCATGTGCGCCGCGAACATAGTTATCAGTATAGGCTTTTACAGGCTATATGATGCGAGTATTTCTAGGTATCTATAATCAGACATTGTCAAGCTATTTACATTAAAACCAAGGGTAATATGGTAATATTCTACCAAAACCTCAGTACAAGCCGAAGTGGGGCGGCCACTCGATATTTCTGTAGGCTCGCCGTACATCCCAAGTATCGATACAACTGGGGCGATACAGAGGTTCTGGTACAGTTACGCATTCGTACCTTACAACAGTGTCCGTTCTTACCGGCTCTTTATTAAGCGACATTCGATTCCTGTGGCCGCGTTCTTAGGAGCCAGGTGACGGGACGTGAATTGTTTCAATGGGTTCTAATCCTGAATTTTCATCCATTGAAGACACAGAGGATGAAATCGCCGAGTTGGAGCGACGACTCTCGGCCGCTAGGGCGAGATTGAAAACAAAAAATTGCGGTCGCAAACCTCTTCGCGAACAAAGCCATGGTCTTGCTAGGCCAGGGGTTCACGAGACCGCACCCAGTCCTGAACGTGAGTTTACAAAGTAGTGCCATCGAGACACAGCACCCGTACCTAGCTACCTTAAGACTCCGTCCCCGGCACTCTTCCTAACAGACACCATCCAGGCCCCATACAATCTGCGCACCACTACTTGCTTCTCCTCTCCGACTCGGCCCTGCCTCTCGGCTCCTTCGCCTTCAGCAGCGGCCTAGAATCCTACCTCGCACATACCCCTCGCAACCGTGCCTCGTTCTCCGCCTTCCTCCCCGAGTCCCTCTCCTCCTACGCCTCGACGACCCTCCCCTTCGTCCTCGCAGCCCACCGCGACCCTTCCGCCGTAGCCGAACTGGACGACATCCTCGACGCCGCCATCATCTGCACCGTTGGCCGTCGCGCCTCCATCGCCCAGGGCCGCGCCCTCGTATCCGTCTGGGAACGCAGCTTCGCATCCTCGCTGCCGGAGGAAGCCGTGGAGACGCTGCGCCCCTATGTGACGCTGTTAAGGTCGACCGCGGTGGCCGCTAGCCTATCTTCGACCGCGTCCTCGTCCCCTTCCCATTCCTCCTCCCCTTGCTCGTCTTCGAGGTTGGACTCCAAAGACCTACCGCCACCTGTATCCGCCCACCTTGGACCCGTACTCGGCGCTGTCTCGAGACTGGTCGGCTTGACAATGCACCAGACCGCCTACGTGTTCATGCTGAGCCACGTCAAGGCTCTCGTCTCGGCAGCCGTGAGGGCGAGCGTGTTCGGACCATACCAAGCACAGAAAGTTCTCGGTAGCGCCGATGTGCAGAAGATGATTGTAACCGTGATTGAGAGGGAATGGTCGACGCCCGTCGAAGAGGCTGGACAGACGATGCCCATGATGGACCTTTGGATCGGGAGGCATGAGCTGCTTTATTCCCGCATTTTCAACAGCTAGCGGCCGCACGGTACAGCGGGAACGAGGGAAACGATAGACGGTAGCAGGGGCGTTTGGGGTATCATGTGTCGCTTTTATATTGTTGATATTTATACAAATAAGATTACCTTCGCATCGTCTGCCTCTTGCTCATTCGTCATCATCGCTGTCATATGCCACTAATGGCCCCGTAGAAGCTGAAGGTGTGGGCTTCCGGGCGACGGAGACCCTGGCCTTGTTCAGAGCCGCCAGTGTACTGCTCGAAAAAATGCCTCCCGATTCCTCTTTGGGTTGTTGCTGCTGGGTAGCAGCCGCCAGTGAAGGCTGCGCCTCCTCGCCGGGAGTACCGTTCTCGATCATAAGACGCTCGTTGTACCCTAGTTCATATCCCTCACGCCCGACAGGGTTGACCGCGTTGGGACCTCTGGCATAGTGAACCTCGTCGGGCGCTTCGTAACCTTCTAAGCCGTAGCTGCTCTCGATTTTCCTCCGCTTTCTCGCTTCCGGATCCTTGCCCTCAATCTCGGCGATGAATTCCGCCGGCAAGGCGCGTCGGATGGCCTCGGCGGCCTGTTCTTCGATGCGCCGCGCGTCGCGTGCTTTCGCCATCGGGTTGGGATCCACCGTCGCCCACCGCACGTTGAGAATCTCTTCATGGTCGAGGGACTGGTGAGCCATGGCCACCTTGGCGAATTGCGCGTTCGCCTCGTTGGTGTATGTGATGAAGGCGACGCCGCGCGTGTTGAGAACGCGAACTATGATGTATGTTAGCAATGTGCCCCTCAAAAAAAGAGAGAGAAAGAAATGCGGCGCTCTTCTTTCATCTGCCGTGATCTTACTTCGTTCAATCTGGCCCCATTCCGCAAAGTGACGCGCCACAATCTCCTCAATGTCATCGCTGACATGTATCCTCCCAACGTAAACAGTGCGATTCTGCCGCATGAAGCTGCCTGTGCCACCCATATCATCTCGATAGTCGGCATGTTTGTCGCGCCCGAAGCAGTCTACGTTTGGGTTGAACATATCGTGGATGGTCGGAAGTCGATGCAGGTACTCGCAGTCTTGACCTTTGGGGCAGAGACCTCGCGCGAAGAAAAGACAAAAGTAGCTGCCCGCGACCCTATCTGCTCTGGTATAGCCGCTGTCTTTGGCGATATTGCAGCGGCCTTTGGCGTGTGTACTGGCCAGATACTTGTCCTCGCGATCACCGCCTAGCAGCCCGTGTCAGCCATCACGATCGGTAGCGACGGGCGAAATCGAAAGGGCAACCTACCGGACCACTTGTTGTACCAAATGTTAAAAGTCGTTCCCGTTTGAGGGGGGATTTCCGTGGTGAAGGTTGCCGGATCGACTTGGGGACGGGCTGGGCGCTTCTTCCTCCGTATGATCTTCTTGACTTTGCGTTCTGTCGGAGCGGCGACCTCGGTCGTGGTGGTGGTCGTCAGAGCCGTCTCTTGCTCTCCCTGTGCATCATCCTGCACCCGTTGGGCGACGGCGGTTTCTTCGTCAGACATGATTGATGATGATTATGCCACGTGTGAGTTACTGGTGTCGATTGCGTTTCGGCGCAGAATGATTGTTTGTTTGGTCTTTGGAGCTTGTAAGGGAACTGGTCTTCGATTCAAGACGAGGACTGATGAGGCTGAAAAGTCTTATCGTATTAAGATAAGGATGTGGCGCATGCGCATGGAAATATGGCTTGGCATTGCCCCTCCAAATTGTACAAGTGACATTTCCTGCGCATCGACACGATCATGAATCAAGAATCACTGACATTCTCTTGCTTTAATTGACGTGCTGCTTCAGGGGGCGGTTTTACTTATCTCTTTGAAATTATAGCATATTTTCGAGGGGCTAAGTGATCACTCGTCAAGATGGTGAACATCACGGAGAGGATCAAGGAGTATGGACACCGAAGTGCTCAGTGAGGGGCACAAATCGCTAACAGGTGACTAGGATTGAGGAGGAGATGAGGAAGACCCAGAGTAAGCGTTACCCTTTGCTTTTTATTTTATTTTATTGACATTGACGTACTGGATATTGTCTGTTGGTGTCTCTTGGGTCATGGTTCTTTTTCGATGCAAGGCGTCTGGCGCGGAAAATGAAAACTTCCTGACAACAAGTTCCATCGAGACAATATTCGGGCGTTGCCATTACCATTACCCTTTGAGACAGAAAATGGAGTGCTAAGCTTTTCCAGAGAACAAGGCCACTGGTAAGTTCTTCCGTGAGCCACTTGATACCGGCCGAAGACCTGACGTTGCTCGTTAGAGTATCATCTGGGTCTCCTCAAGGGGTATGTTGTGAATCAAAGTCCGCTCCCATCCCTTGAAATGCCTCGCTGATGGTCTCATCAGAAAGCTTGCCCGTCTCCGAGCCCAACTACTCGAACCTGGCCCGGGAGCCGGAGGCGGCGGAGGTTCCGGCTTCGACGTCAGCAAAAGCGGAGATGCACGAATTGCCCTGGTCGGGTTTCCGTCCGTGGGTAAATCAACGTTCTTGTCCAAGGTCACCAAGACGAGATCCGAAGTCGCGTCCTACGCCTTCACCACCCTGACGGCCATTCCGGGTGTGCTGGAGTATGGCGGGGCTGAGATTCAGCTTCTCGATCTGCCCGGTATCATCGAGGGGGCTGCCGAGGGAAAGGGCCGAGGTCGACAAGTCATCTCGGCGGCCAAGACGAGCGATATGATCCTCATGGTGCTGGACGCCACGAAGCGCGCCGAACAGCGGGCGCTCCTCGAAGCTGAGCTGGATGCTGTGGGCATTCGCCTGAACCGCGAGCCGCCGTAAGAACGAGATGACATCCTGCCGCCCACTTTTTCTCTTTTTAACGTTTCCCCTTCCACATCTTCCCAGCTTGGAGGCTCCTAACCGCTAACCCTAAACCCAGGAACATCTACCTCAAAGCCAAGAAGGCCGGCGGGATGAAGATCACCTTCCAATCGCCGCCAAAGATGCTAGACGAAAAGATGGTCTTCAACATACTGCGCGATTACAAGCTGCTCAACTGCGAGGTGCTGATCCGCGACGAGAACGCGACGGTGGACGACTTGATCGACGTGATCATGAAGGACCACCGCAAGTATATCAAGTGCCTGTACGTGTACAACAAGATCGACTCGGTCTCGGTCGAGTTTCTGGACCAACTGGCGCGCGAGCCCCACACGGCCGTCATGAGCTGCGAGCTTGACCTGGGCGTGCAGGACGTGGTGGACCGGTGCTGGACGGAGCTCAACCTGATCCGCATCTACACGAAGCGCAAAGGCGTGGAGCCCGACTTTAGCGAGGCGCTCATCGTGCGGAACAATAGCACCATCGAGGACGTCTGCGACAAGATTCACCGCACGCTCAAGGAGACTTTCAAGTATGCCTATGTGTGGGGGGCGAGCGCGAGGCATGTGCCGCAGAAAGTGGGTTTGAGTCATCACGTGGCAGATGAAGACGTGGTTTACATTGTGACGGCTTGGAAGGCGTAAGTCTCGTCTGGTGGGTGCGGGTGATTGAGGGGAGAAATGGGTTTGATGGTCACGTCCTGAGGAATCATGTTATCCCGTAGTGGTTGAAGGATGAGGTTGGCCAGCAAACTGCTATATACAACAAGGCCTGAAAGGGCCTTTCTTCCGCCCAGACGAAAGGAATAAGAACAGAAGAACCCCGTACATCGTTTCGTTTCGTGTCATGACGTTTGTTTGTTTCAGACCCTTTATCCTCGCCGTTGAATATCCAGTCGTAAAGTCTGGTGCATAATCCCTGAACGCCATTTGTCCTGAATCCCTAGTGAAAGATGTTGCACACTGCCTGGTACAGATAAGAAAAAAACAAGAGAAGAAGACATTGGTACCAATTTGTCTCCTTAACACCGTGCCCTGGCCCGAATATCCCTCCCATACCGTTCCTACTTTTGTCATGAAGCACAACCCAAAAACAGAGGAGCAAAACTCATCTAGGGAGTGCTGTTGGACTTGGTAGGAGAGGGAGGCTTCGCAGCAAAGAGCGGTTCGCCGTCGAGCTTCTTAGATGAAGCCTGGGCAAAGAGCGACCTGGGTTTGGCCCTGTAGAGGTTTACGTCAGTTTTGTCGTCCTTTATAGTAAATTCGAATCTGCCACGTCGGAACGAGAGGGAAGCATAGTACGTACTTGCCAATCTTCTTGCTGCGGAAAGCGTTGAGCTTGGCGGTGCAGGGGCTCATGATGTTGTCCGAGGGCGAGATGTACTGTTTGGTCCTATCACGGGGGTCGCGGGTTAGACCGGTCGTCTGATGAAGATGGATAGGCTTCTTGTTCTCGTCCTCGGCGGCTCCGTTATGGATGCTGCGACGGCTGTGGGTAGTATGCTGGCGCTCGTACTTCTCCTGTGCGATCTTGTTCTGGAAGACCTGGCGGTGATATTCCATGCTCTTAACATCAGACTTGTCTGAGGGGTCGGTGGCCACGTTGGTGGTTACGGGCGCGTTGACGTCCTTGTCGGAGAGGGCGTGGCCAGTCATCATGAATGCTGATTTTGTCCTTTCTTTTTGCACTGACGAAAGTGGCTCTATTACTTGAAGATGTCGAGTTGACAGCGCGTAAGCCAGTGAAGTTCTTGGACTAAAGAAGGAATCGGTGTTGTGCACGGAGAAGTCGCGTGAGAGATAAGCTTGTGACGTACAAGGTATGAGGGGAGACTGCAGTATTTGAATACGCAGATAGGCGACAAGGGACAGCACAAATGTCTAAGTGACGTGGTGTGAAAATGTTCACAAAGGACTAGGGCGATATGCGCGACTCAGGTGCCGTGACGAAAGTAAACAAACTTTTTTTCCTACCCCATCGGCACGGCAACAGACAGCACAGGGTGGGGTACAATCAAGCTGTAACTGCAATGTAGTGGTAACCGACCTCAAGTTGGAATGTGCGGTACAACCTCGTAACAGGGGACATCCAGGTATGTCACTGTACAGCCAAGGAATGGCCACCGGCTCACTGCTCATGGTATTCTGTAATTCTTGCTCTTGCACATGCGTGAAGGGTATCAATTGACCACGTCAGAAAACCAGCCTTGCGGACCCCTGCTTCAATGTCCGTTAACAAAAGCCAGTCGATCCCATTGGAATGGAACGTTCTGAGATTCTCATCTAGCCCGTCCCATCCACCTCCTAGTCCATCACCAAGGCGACGGAGTAGCATGGAGGTTTTCCTTTGGAGTAAGGATTTAATGAGAGGCAAGCGGGTGCTCCCGCCTCAACCGGCGCGATCAATTCAATCCGTCCTTGAATATATGACCACTTTATTAAATCCAAAACGGAAACTCAAGTATCAAAACAAGCCGACTCTCTAACCCCGAGTCCGTTGCTTTACAGCTTCGAGGCATGGCGAATCCTGGTCCCCGGTTCCGCGGTTTTCGTCTTGTGCAACCTCATCAGCTCCTCCGTCTTAGCCTTCTGTCGCTGGATCGTCTCCGTAACCGCCTTGGCCCTCTTGTTCTCGTTCCTTCCCATCTGCCGTAGGTGTACCTCGTCGGGACCGTCCGCCAGCCTCAGGGTCCGGATGCTCGCCCACATGGCGGCTAGAGGGGTGTCCTGGCTCACGCCTGCTCCGCCGAACGTCTGGACGGCCCGGTCGATGACCGTGAGTCCCGTCTGGGGGACGATAATCTTGGCCTCGGCGATCTCCTTGAGCGCCTTCTTGGGCCCAAGCTCGTCCATCTTGATGGCCGCGTTGAGCACAATGAGACGAGCCGCATCGATCTCGAGTCGAGATTTGGCCACCCACTCGAGGATGACACCCTGCTCGCTCAGCAGCTGGCCAAATGGCTTCTTAGACTGGTCGTTGGCGCGCATGATCATCCATTCGAGAGCCCGCTCAGCCTATAAGTCGAGTGTGAGTAAAATGTATTGGGATTTGGTTTGTTCGTTTGGGCGGGGGCGGGGGCGGGGTGTTCTGGAAGACTTACGGCTCCGATAGTGCGCATGGCGTGATGGATACGGCCAGGTCCAAGTCGGCCCTGGATAATCTCGAATCCGCGTCCCTCACCGAGGACAAGGTTGCTCGCTGGGACGCGGACATTATCAAATGTGATGTGCCCGTGCCCATGAGGAGCGTCGTCGTAGCCATATACCGAGAGCATCCTGTGGATAGTGATACCCTTGGTGGTTGCAGGGACCAAGATGACGGACTGCTGCTTGTATACGTCCTTGTTGTTGGCATCGCTCTTCCCCATGACGATATAGAGGGAGCAGCGGGGATCGCCCGCGCCACTCGACCACCATTTCTGGCCGAATTAGCTTTACATTCTCACTTAAAAAACACACATCGTAAATAGACCAGATGCATTGGGGGTTCTCGCTTACCGAGCCGTTGAGGACGTATTCGTTGCCTTCTTTGCGGATGCTCAGCTGGATGTTGGTAGCGTCCGACGACGCAACGTCGGGTTCGGTCATCAGGAAAGCCGAACGAATCTGGCCCTCCATCAAAGGCTTGAGCCACTGGGCTTTCTGCTCCTCGTTGCCGTACTTGGCCAGGACCTCCATGTTGCCCGTGTCGGGGGCAGAGCAGTTGACCGCCTCGGAAGCGACCTTGGACCTGCCCAGCCACTCCGCCATGAGGCCATACTCGAGGTTCGTGAAACCGGGGGACTCCTTGTAGTGACCCTTGGGGAGGAACATGTTCCAGAGCCCGAGTTTCCTGGCCTTGGCCTTCAGGTCCTCGAGAATGGGAGGATAGCCCTCCCATCGCGCATCGCCCTCACCAACCTGGGCTTCAAACACTGGATCGGCCCTGTTCGGTGGGTTAGGTGGTTCGTGTCAAGTCACTATCGGGACCTTCAACCCGGAATCAGGATGGACGAGCTTACGGAATGCATTCCTCCTCTACGAACTTGGCCACAACGTCCAGAGTCTGTTTTGCGCGCTCGCTGAGGCGATCCAGCACCTGATTTTGATCGTCAGTCCATATGATGCATTGAATGGCAAGGCCCACGTAATCAAGCCGAAGGTCAACTCACGATAGAGGGCACTTGGGACGTCATAATGTGATACTTGTGTATGAGTGTCGGTACCGGAACGATGTAGATTAATTCTGCGTCTTATTGGATCCGAATTGAAGATGGAAGAATGTGGAAGTTAATCAGTACGTTTGGCTTACAGAAATGATCCTGAGCTCACTGGCCAGGTTAAGGGGACGTTGGTTTGGCGAGGAAGCCGAGGTTCCCAGTGTGGAGATGGTCCGGGGTAGGGCAGTTGGGAGCCGAGGCGGTCGGTGTCGGCCCAGCTTAGCTGCGGGGATCGATCACTAATGATTCAGAGGTACGTACACTACTTACATCCCAAGATATAGGCCAATGGCGGCTCTGATCACGCTCCTTCTTGCGACGCGCGCGGTGAGATGACTCTCGTTCCATAATGACGTGACCCATGGACAACATTGCCATAGAACGTATATCTCTATCTCGCTGGAAGAGGGAAAGAAGAAAGGTAGGTAGTGTTGGACATCCTATGTTACTGACTATTGGGTAATGGCCCGTTGTTGTTTCGACACCCAAGGTACTCGGACACGGAAGACATGTCGGCCTCTCGGTTCATATTACACCGACGCCATCAGTCAGCAAGTCGGCCATGAAACGTGGACAGTTGAGATGCCCTTTGACGTCCAGGTACACGAGTTTGGTGTTTCTTGATAGGGGATCGTAACATCCCAGGCTTGATTGATTATTGACTTCTATTTGTTACACTGATGTTTTCATGGTTTCGCCATAATCCGCTGATACGCACAAGTCGCGAGGCGATTTTGCAAGACGTGTGGTCCGTCGGCTGTGATATCAGGCCTCCTCTTCCCCAATCTCTTCCGCCAGTCACATCTGGTATCAGGGCATCTCAAGTCCGATAGTCGCCGTTGATGGTGATGTACTCATGGCTGTAGTCACAGGTCCAATATGTAGCCTCCTTGTCACCAGTCCCAAGCCTGACCAAGATTTCCAAATCCTCGAGCTCCAGAATCTCCGAGGCCCGCGACTCGTCCACCATTTCCGGCTCGCCGTTCACGAGAAGCTTCAGCTCAGCGGTGCCGTCCGTGGGGATGAACGAGACGTTGGTTTTCTCGGGGATAATCTCAGGGACCTCGGTAACGGCGTGGCTAGGTTCGGAAATCAAAGAGTATCCCGTCGCGCACAGAATGCGTCCCCAGTTCGCGTCCCTCCCGTACAGCGCCGTCTTGACGAGAGGCGACCGCGCGATCGTGCTGGCAATTTTCCTCGCCGCGTCCTCGCTCGCCGCTTCCGCCACGCGGATGGTGACGAACTTGGTGGCTCCCTCTCCGTCGCGGACGATCAACTTTGCCAGGTCCACGGAAAAGTCCGTCAGCACCTTTTGGAACGCGGCAAAGTCGGGGGAGTCCGTGGAGCGAATCTCGTTGCCGCCGGCGGCGCCGTTGGCCAGCAGGGCCACCGTGTCGTTGGTTGATGTGTCTCCGTCAATGGTGATGCTGTTGAATGACCGGTCCACCGCATGCTTCAGCACCGCAGGCATGACCGATGGCGAAATCGGCGCGTCTGTTGCAACCACGCCGAGGAGTGTCGCCATGTTAGGGTGAATCATTCCCGCGCCTTTGGTCATGCCCGCCATTGTGTACTCTACCCCGGGCGACGACGGCAGGGCAAACTTCTTCGACATGAGCTTGGGGAAGGTGTCCGTAGTGCAGATCGCCGTGGCGCACGCCAGCCAGTCCTTGTGAGAAGTCCCCAATGCCTCGTGGGCAGCAGGTACATTCCCGACGATTTTATCGATGGGCAGCCTCTGGCCGATGACACCTGTGCTCATGACAATGGTCGATGATGAGCCGTCCGTGCTGTTTCCCATTGTCTCATCGGCAGCCCGCGCCATCAGAGACGCGTCCTCCAAACCACCTTTCCCAGTGACGGCATTGGCGCATCCGGAGTTGATGAGTACGCTGCGGATTCCATTGTTGCCTTTTTTGTTCAGTACATCTCGACTGAAGGTGACTGGTGCTGCTTGGAACTTGTTCTTCGTGAACACCGCTGCGGCTGCGCAAGGCCTATCCGAGGTGATCAAAGCGAGGTCGGGCTTGGTGGTGTTACCGGGCTTGACCCCGACCAATATACCGGAAGCCTTGAAGCCCAGAGGATAGGTGCCTTCGGTGGGCACATATTTCTTTTTAGCAGCGGGTATACTTTCAGCAGTGACTGAATAGCATCGAACGAAACGAGTCAATTGACTCGGGAAAACTTTGAGAGAGCCGGCCATTTTTGCACTGGGAACACAACACAACGCATACCCAACCAGTGCCAATGCCTGGTTTTATAGGTTCGGCTGGGTTGGGCGGCGGTGTGTGAGTCGTTTCCGTCTCCAAGAGTCACACTGGTAATGGTGATACAGTCTGGAAATTAATTAGGTCCTAGAGGTAATTGTCGAAAGCCCGCCCCAGCGCTTATCGATAAGCTTATCGGAGCTCCAATTGTATCTTATCACCATCTCCATGCAGGAAAAAATTCCCACCTGCCAACCGTGTACCTAACAGCCTCCATTGCGACAACGAACACAATCCCGCCATGGCACCCTCGAGAACAAAGACCGTGAAAAACAAGCATGCCGGAAGCAGGGCAGCAGCGGGAAAACAGGCCAACAGGAAGCCTGGCCCGCCCGATGGCATCGTCAAGGCGAAGGCGCCAAAGGGCACGCCACCAGCCAAAACGGCCGTGGGGAAACAAATCGTCAAACTCCTAGAGAAGCGCAGGAGGAACAGGAACAAGACCTATACGGACGAGGAGCTTGGTATCCCCAAGCTAAATAAAATCACGCCCGTTGGTGTGCAGAAGCCGCGCGGCAAGAAGAAGGGCAAAGTCTTCGTCGACGACAGGGTAAGCTGCCAATGTCTCGACAACTTCGGGGGCAAGGGGCCGCGACAGGCTGACTGACTAACGTGATGCAGGAGAGCATGACGACGATTCTCGCCATGGTGCAAGCGGAAAAGGAAGGCCAGATTGAATCGAAAATCATGAAGGCGCGGCAGTTGGAAGAGATCCGGGAGGCACGAAAAGCAGAGGCCGAGAAGAAGGAGGAAGAGAAAAAGTCCAAGCTCGAGGAGGTCAAGTCGGATCTACGGAAGAAGAGGAAACGAAACAAGACTACCGAAAAAGACGAGGACGACGTCAGCCAGTTTACAACCGCGGGGACCAAGGCCGCCAAGTCGAAGAAGAAAGTATCGTTCGCCTAGGGAGGGCCTGTGGTTTTTTTGGAAGCATGTTGAGATGACAAAACTGGGGGAGGGGTGTCAATTTATCTGGGTAGGCTTCACTCTTCGGATTATGGATTATGCACGGCGTTTGTGGACAGGACAAAATGCTTCAGACTCTTTCAAGTTGCAGTGAGGTCAGGCGTTCATAGTAGATACCACATTCGTGTGTTATTTATGGATTCTCAAGATAACACATGTACTCGGACACCTCGTTCTACAAATGGTGCACTCTGCACTCTATTATTGATATATAGCCGCTTCATAACATCCTTTATCCTGCTGACGCCGTTGGCGTTGCCCAATGTTCGATGCATGCCCGTTGCCACCGGGATGACATTATATATGCTATGCTTGTGGTTACGTGATGCGAGACCGCGAAACTTCACGCAGTTGTTCTGACTGTATGCATCTTTCGTTTGACGGGGTCGAACCGAGATTCCTTCCAGAGACCAGGTACAGATTCGTCCTTGGGATTGATGCTGTCCAGGTCCACTTCGAACGCCATGTAATTCAGGAAATTGGGCACCTGGATTTCAATGAGCCCACCTTCCATCGACTAATCACATCCGTATGTCGCCAGGGGGAGAATATGCTTACCGATTTTGAGTGCCATCGGCTACCTCCAAGTTCAAACCAACACAGATGGCCCCCGAGAGACGTGGTACATAGAATTGTGTAAGGATTCCGCTTGAACTCATCGTATGGAATAGTCTCCTTCGGGACGATCTACTGTCAAGTCAGCTCATCCCCGATCCAATGTCACCGGTAACGATATGGTGACGCACAGGATCATCCTCGGAATTCAGTGCGAGGAATGGAATTCTGATGCCAACTAAAGCATCGCATGAAGAAGCATCGCGGTAATAGGCATCTTCCGTCGGGTATCCCCAGGTAGGACATCTAGAGCTGCTTAGTCGACAAGAATGGGTCACAACGGGACCACTAAATACTTACTGGACTTCCCTGTCGAACTCGTATAAGTACGTGACATTCTCGATCCGGTTGAAGTTAAGCTGGGTGTATTTAGACAGGGAGTCCTTGTGGCCCAGCACGAGTTGCTTCATGCTCGCTATAAACTTGTCAGTCTTGTGATGAGGATGGCCATGTCACATTCTGGGTTATGACTGACTTCCCATAACCCTCTGGTATACTTCATTGCCGAGGAAGGTCCGCTTTAGCGATTTGCAAGCGGCTTCCAGGTTGAAAGGGGTGGAACAAACAACGGCGGCTTTCAAGAGACAATCTTCTCCCTCTTCACCGCAGTACTACATGCCGTTCAGTGTACACTCTCTCGGTTTCACGGTTCCGTGGGTTGGACTTACGTTTGTCAACATGTTCGCCCCCAGCGAAAAGCCGAGGCCGAAGAGTGGTCTATTGGGGAACTTCTTGTGAAGCCACTTGACGACCTGCCGCATCAATTTTGGTTAGCAAGACCTGGCTACCCCTCACGACGAGTACCCCGTTGGCTGCGGCTCACTTGACGGATGTCCCATGTGGCCCTGGCATTGTACAGAACGCCGCTGGTAAAGGCGCTTTTCGCACAGCCCCGCGAGTTAACAACGCAAACGTCCCACGCTCTGTCGGCAACCAGCGGGGCAATGGCGTGCCGTAGATAGATCTCGTGCGATCCACCCGAGAGACCGTGGAGCACGACCAACTGAGGTCTTGTGTCCTCAGACCCCAGGCTCTCGAGCTCCTCCTGGTTGAAATAGACGGTCCGAGGGGGTAGAGTGTCGTCGGCCTCCTCAAAAGGGTCTGTGGCAAAGTCGACGGCGAAGGTGCCATGGAAGTCATCGCTATCCGCATCGAATATCTTCCGCTTATAATACACGGGCGGTCCGTGCTGCTTGGTTGCTGTCCAGAATGTCTGCACGTGGCCATTGAACAGGAAGGGGTTCAACTGGCATGGCGGGATAACTTCTTCGCAGATGCTACGCAGGTCCGTCTTTTCACCATCTTTCCCCTTGAGAGCAATTGGTGTTGGAGCGTGAGTGAGGCCCACCCTCGCTCGACCGAACCACTCCATGACGCTTAAACGCCGAGCCAAGAGTCCGCTGGACGGAGAGGAAGTGGAAAGGACGTGTCGAAGATAAGGAAACAGGTTGGGCAAGGCAGTCGCTGGCTCTAATGGGTTGAGAAGACTGCAAAGACACTAGACGGCGACAGTGACAGGGCACACAGGCGAGTGGTATAAGGAGGTTTAGCCGTGGCGGCTGCAACAGGTTCAGAATTTGCGGTGTCTCTACGGAGTGGGTGGGTGCCATGTGAAGATGGAGCGGAAGACTCGGGATTCATTAGCTCCGGCCGAGAAATGAAAGTGGATCGTCCGGACAAGGCCAGTCTACTGGTAGTGTTCTGTGTCCATCGGGTTGTTGTCCACTTTGGGGATAGAATGCGAGGCAGAGAGAGTGGGACAGGACAGGGAGAAAGCAATCTTCCTTCCCTACCACTCGGGGAAAATAGACTTGCCTCCTGCGTTGTTAGAACATCTAATCCCGGTCAAGTACCTTAGAAAGTCGAGGATCAGCCTAGCGAGCTGCAGCAGGTCAAGATCGCCATCGCATCGACAGTAAATACATCAATAGGACCGTACGGAGTACGAAGTATCCATCCGAAATGTGTCTCGAGATGAGACGGGGGGTGCGTTCCAACTCGTTCACGTTCAAGGCATCTTTGTACTAAGTATTACAAGTAACTAGTCCGAGTACAAATCCGTTGTAGTGTACGGAGAATCGAGGTGGTTGGAATGATGACAGCCCGTGGGTCTTGGGGCCTGAGTCGGTCGATCGAGTCGAGCGCAATTACCGGACAGGGCTGGGATAAGCGGAAGCGGAACAAATAAAGTGCCGTTCACCGTGGTCGTGGAGCTGGACAGGGATGGACGAGTCGTGTCATTCGTTGATTTCGCGATGCACCTCTGATGAATCCGACTTTCTTTTGTTCGAGTATCGTCAAAGCCTTGAGACACGGCGAGATTCTGCAACAACATTAGGCTCGGAGATACCATCTACTTCGCATCTCAGTACGAAATATCCATCGACCATACTCCCACAGTAGCTCCAACTCGCGATTCGACCATCGTTCTTTGAGCTCTCGCGAGTCGACCAAGCCGTGACGCGGCTCGACGCCCCATCGCGTATGCTCCGTCCCGAACAATGCCGTACCCGGGTTCGCTGCCCCCGGGGCAGTTGTTCAACGGCCAGCAGTCTCCATACCCAGTCTCGAATGGTTACGGGCAAGGTCAAAACCCGCAACATGCATACGCGCCACATACGGAACCTTACGCGCACCCGCCGCCGCAGCCACGTCAGCCAGGCCAGCCAGCAAACCCGCCCCTCCAACCGCAACAACAGCAGGCGCGACCCGGTCAATACCCACAAACGCTGCCTAATGCTCCTGCCTCGGCCATGAACATTGCCAGTTCCAATGCAAATACGACAAACATCGCTCCGACTGGCCTTGGGCATTTCCATCCTCCCGCTTATCCCGGTAGCGGCGCCTTTGACTCTCGACATTTTACCTCCCCTTACGCTTCATCGCCCTCTCATTCTACCGCTCCCGCTCCCGCTGCGTCTCCAACTCCAGCTCCAGCTGCCGTCCCAGCACAATACGCCGCTTCGCCCTTCTCCATTCAACAATCCAACCGCTCGGCGCCACCAAACATCTACTCGGGCTACCACCAACACGTGTCGCTTCCGCAAAGCGCCCCTCAGTATCATGCCCACCCCCAGCTCAGCGCTACCATGGGTCATAACCAGAGCGTACCTGTCCTCAACCAACCAAACTACCCTCAACAGCAACGGATTATTCACCCGAGTCCTCAACCCGGGCCCCATACCACTACTGCCAGCCCCTCCCGTCCGCAACCGCAATATGCCCCGGCGGCTCCTCCAGGCACCGCTGCTACCGCTTCCAGGACTCATACCCAAGCGGGTGGCGGATCTCCCAGTATACGATCACCGAGCTTGCCAAAAAAGTCTCCTGCGATCCAACCACGGCACTCACCAGCTACTTCGTCTCGATCTTCCTCGTCGCTCCCTGCAAGGCCTCCGACGTTCGATACGCCCGTGGTATTAGTAAAAATTGCAGAGGAGTGCTTTCACAAGGCTTATACATCTGCGAACCCTGCCACCTCGACGACCGAGGCGCAAGTTTGGGAACGCCAAAAGCTCATTTCCACTGGGCTAGCTTGCCTTGAAGCTGCAGTGCATAGTAACAAGCTACCACCAAGACAGGAAGCGAAGGCGAGGTGGAGATATGCGTCAATACTATACGATGAGACGGAAAATCTACAGGAAGCCGAGACGACTTTGTTTCAGGGCATCAAACTTTGCGAGAAGGTGAGTCTTGACGCTCCCACCCAAGGTGCTCCTTGTGGACTACATTGGTTGCCCATATTGACCCACGCATAGCACCGATATACCGACCTGAGATATTGCTTGCAGTATATGTCTTTGAAAGTTCTCTTTCAGCGCAATCAGAAAGCCGCTTTCATCGCCCTTGACAAACAAATAGCGGAATGTCAAACGTAAGAGCTCCCCTCTCCGTTCCCAAACCAAGACTCGGCGCTGACTTGAGCTCAGGTTCAAACATATCCCATGGGTGTATGCCTTTCGCCTCCTGAAAGCTACCTTGCAGACGTATGTTGGGAACACAGTTGAAATCGCTCTCGTTGATAATCTCCAAAGTCTATCAAGTCTTGCGCATGAGAGGGGCGATCATGCTGTTGGTGTTTTGGGCTCGCTTCTCGAAGGTCTTGCACACCTGCGAGTGACGAGACAGGATACTGTGGAGCGAGTCCAGACATGCCTAGCGCAGGTTGCGAAGTACCAGTTGGATCCTTTTGTCCAGAACCTTCAACTGGACGTCCTGACACTGTTGCTGGATTTGGCCTGCAGCATGCACCAGAAGAACCCGGACATGCTGGTCCACAAGCTCTCGGCTCTGCAATCGAGGATGGACGCCGGCTTAGACTCCAAGGAGTGGGCAGACGGCGTCGCCGAAATGCGCATTCCCCTGAAGAAGCAGCATTCCTCTTACCAGATCATCAGCGACGACACCAGCACTATCCTTCAGCCGGGCATCGCTGACGCCGGGAGAGACTATGTAGTCATGTCATTTTTGACCAGGGCCGAACTATTTGCTCTTGTGTAAGTGGCCCCGTCCCTCCTCCCCAATTTCTCCTCCGCAAGCACAAGATGTTTTGAAATATTCGTTTGCTGACAGTTGTCCATGTAATAGGTACACTTTTAGTGGTCTTGCATCCTTGTACAGAGTCAATCACAACCCAGCCAAGGCCCAGAAGAAGAGCTCCGAGCTCTGGGAAGAAGGACTCAAAGTCATACACCAACGTATGTCTTGTCATAATGCTGAAGATGAGGTCTAGTGCTAACCGAGACTGAAGTGGCGTCAGTTGCAGGGGGAGGCGCTACGACGGCAGGAGTTTCCCTCCACGAGTCCATCCGGCAAGCCAAGTGGCGGACAGAGATGTTCTGCTACCTGCAACTACTGACCGGCTTGTACTGCGCGACCCAGAGCAGGTGGTCCGTCGTCGACCAATGTCTGGTCGAGCTTCAGAAGGCGGCAGCTCAAACAACCAACGACATATTCAGTCTATGTTGTCTTTACCTGACGGGCGTATATCACCAAGGAACAGGGGATTTGGAGACAGCACTGCTGCTCTTCCAGGACCCTCGATTAGATATCGACTCGGCCCTCAGCGCCGGCGGCAGTAGGAAGCCGGCGCTCCTGGAACTGTGTATTCTTGCCGCTCTGAACCGCCTGTGGATACTGCAAGCTCACGATTTCCGCGATGATGCCGCGACTTTGGCGCTCTTGGAAAAGGTTCGGCCCATTTGTGCAGAACACCACGACCCAGAGATCCGGACAGCATTCCATCTCGTGCAGGCCACGACACGGACGAATCTGCCCGTATCGATGCAGGTGATCAAGAGCAGTATTCACTCTGCCGTGCAAACTTCGAAACAGATTGGCAACACCCACTGTCTTGCCATCGGCCTGAGCATCATGAGATACCAGCTCTTTGACAACGTCGTGGGGGAGCAGGCCCTGAAAAGCGCAAAGGCCGCCTCTGCACAAGCGAAACGGAGCGGCAACCTTTTATGGATGAGTGTGGCCGATGGGATGCTGGCACACTCGTACCAAGTTCAGGAGCAGATGGCAGAGGCGCAAGCAGCACAAAGGACGGCCTCGGAGTATGCGGCGCGGGCACTGGTTGGTAAGAACTAGTAGTTGGTCGGGCATCACGGGGACCACGGATCATATGCATTGGTGTTGGGGCTCGGATCTGTTATCTGGTTGTAGCACGTTAAAATACCCCTCTGCTTCTGTATGTTTAGAATGGCTGGAGCTATGCCGGGGTTCATGCGGCGTTTGGGATGAGATGACAGCTTGTGGGAGACTAAAGTACATTAAAACGGGATACCTAGGTGCTCAGGGTCTTCAGATGTGTCTGGAGAGTTGGATAATCACCTACTCAGTAATGATGCAGCACTCGTCTTCGCATTGAGTGCTAGATTAGAAAAAAGATACTTACACGTATGTACTCTGTCACGCTTCCATGGATGAACGTTATTCCGAGTACCACTTAGAGGCTTGGCACAATGCCTAGCTTCTGATGAACTTTTCGATTCATCGTTAGGTATGTGAGAAATCCAAGGCGAAAAATCCCAGGACGCGTTCGACCTGGTTGCTTTTGTCTACGAATCCCATCTCTGCAGCCACGACAATGCTTCGGCTGCATAAGAAAGCTCTTGGGAATCTCCGATCACGATACGTCTGTTCCACCTGCCTTGTCCATTCTCTGGACAAACGGACAATATGGCAACCGCAATTTCAGGGCTCTGTCCTGTCGCGTCGCGTCTACACGACCGACAAGACAGATCCAGTGAACGAATCCGAGTCTAGTCCGGCCACGGCTGTGCAAATCCCTCGAAAACCTAGAGTCCGTCGAAGAAGGAAAGAGAAAACAACACCGGAGACCGTGCAAAAGCAGTCTCCTGAATCTAAAAAATGCACACCCGTGGAGGAAGGCGGAGCGAGTCGGGAGATAATCCACCAAGTGTTTAGCTCTTTGAAGCACCTGGAGCAGAGCTATGCCTCTATAAGCAAGAAGCTGAATGACTTGCAAGAGTCTGGTCAGAATCCTCAGGGCGCCGCGTCACCCCAATCGGGGCCGGAGGCTCCCGGCAAGGACTCCTCCACCCAGCTGTTCAAATTGCAGACCAGAAAACTCGGGTCTAGGTTGAAGATCGTGTCCGGTACCTTGGATGTTCTCAAGAACGTTCTAGAGTCCCAGGATATACCCATTGAAGGCTTGAGGAAGAGGTCGAGCCAAGGGAAGGCGCAGCCACAAGCCGACAAGCCCGCCGACCAAGCGCGCGCTGCCGAATCGTCGAAAGCTGAGGCCAAAATTGAAGCCACCCCGCGACCGAAGAAGACGCCGAGAAAGACGAAGCAAGGTCTGGCTCAAAAGGCCGAAGCGTCGAAAGACTCTGCTGCTCCCAGCCCGCCCGCGGGGCAATCAGGTGATGCTGCCCTGACGACGCTTGCAGGGCGCCTGAGGCAGAATATCCAGCCAGCCGTATCCTCTGCCATTTCGTCTGGCGTGGCGTCGTCGGCCGCACCCGTCGAGCCCGTCACCCCCGCTACTCCCGTCACACCGACGAAGCCTGCTACGAAGACGCAGACCCAAAAACCGGCTTCCAAAACACAAAAACGGCAGAAAGCACCATTGAGTGTTCAAATAGCGAAGGCTAACAAATTGGAATTGGTTCCCGTGGAGAGGCCAGGAGGCCCAGAAACCCCGGTCCTGGCCCACGGCCTCGATCGGGTGCTGTTCAACCCGGGCGTCTACCACCTGCAAGATCCTAGGTCGCGGGTGTACAACTTCGACCCTTACCTGTCTAAGATCATGCCATTAAGCGAATTCGATTTTAGCGCCCTCAAACAGTACGTGACGTCTTCGAAGGATTCGACTCTGCTGGAGCTCGCCTCCAAGCTGGGCAAGAAGTACAGCGGCTCTACGTCGAGTATGACTGCAATGCTTTCCCACTTCCACTACCTCCTTTCCGCCTGGCGCCCCGTCAACCCCAGCGACCTGAGTCGAAACTTCGAGCCGGACTACACCAGCTTTACCCAGATTCTCCGGGCGCCAGCTGCCATCTTCCTTCATTGTCGCGATGGGGTGTACGCCATTGACGCCGATAAGGAATTCGACACGGCCAACATCCTCAGCATGCTCGGGAAATCCATGGAGAAGCTTCTGACGCTTCCGAAAGAAGAGTTTGAACGATACCGCCACCAGAACTCGGATCAGATCACCGAGGAGGAACGGAACGCAGAGGAAGCCTTCCACTACTCCACCCTGGGAGACTTTCTGATGCGGTCGCAATTAGACGCGTATGATAAGAGGCTGCCGGGCACGGGCATGTTCGATCTCAAGACCCGCGCCGTCGTCTCCATCCGTATGGACGCCCGGGGTTTCCACAAGGGGCTGGGCTATGAGATCAGACGCCGCTTTGGGCAATGGGAGTCGTTCGAGCGAGAGTATTACGACATGATGAGGGCCGCCTTCTTAAAGTACTCGCTCCAGGTCCGCATGGGCCGCATGGACGGTATCTTTGTCGCTTTCCATAATACGCAACGCATCTTCGGCTTCCAGTACATCCCCTTGGAAGAGATGGACAACGCAATTCATGGGGTGAACGATCGCAATCTCGGCGACCAGGAGTTCAAGTTGAGTCTGCACTTGCTCAACAAGGTCTTCGACCGCGCGACAGAAAGGTTCCCCGGCCAGACACTCCGGATCCACGTGGAAACTCGGCCTGGCGACCCGCCTTTCATGTACATCTTTGCCAAGCCCGTCACGCCCAAGGAAGTCGAGCAAGTTCAGAATGCCAACCAAGCTGCGGTTGCCGAGTTTGAGCGTCAGCTACAGGGTATCGAACAAGAAGAGCCGGAGGCAACAGAGACCCCTGACCTGGAGGGCGAGCAATCCTTAGGTGTCGACGAGGAAGAAGTGACTGGCACCACCGAGGACGCCAAACGGCGTACGGTAGAGTTCTGGGAAGAAATGCAGGACAAGGTAGAGGAGGCCGTCGAAGACGATGCGCTAGGTGTCAGCCACGTTCGGGATGCCATCCAAGATGCCCTCGAGCAGAGCGGGCTTCTTAAGGCGAGGTCACCCGAAGATGCCCAAAATTACGTCCAGGCACTGCTTGATGCGCTTACGGGAGGAGAGGCCTCGGAAAATGCCGCCGGCGCGTCGAAGGCGGAGGAGGAGCCGTCGACTACTGCTAGTCCTGAGGTGGCGACCACCGAAAACTCGCAGGCTGAAACCTCGGCGACGGAATCACCGCCTTCGGGTACTGCCGGCGACAGCGTGTCTCCATCTCCGGAGTCTTCCTCTTCTCGCTCGTCCGATCGAAGCTTGAAGGAGCTCATCCTCCGTGTTGCTGAGCGGGTGGACGAAAAGGCCGACTCGGCTGGCCCGGTCCAGCAGGCATCCGACGATGCTGCCTCGTACACGTCGAAGCTGCGAGAATTCGAAAGAATCCTTTCCCAATTGGTGAAGTCATCCCGGGTGCCATCAGGGACCGACACCAGCGCCCCCTCTGCGCGAGCTGATGACGGCACTGCTCCCGAGTCTGTTTCGCCTCCCACGAGCGACGCGTCCACAGCGTCCGAGGCGGCTACAGCCACAGACAAGCCCGACACCGACACACCAGAAGGCGCTGCGTCGTCTGCAGATGAATCAGCGACCATCCCAGAGGAGGAGCCTGAGGAGCCCGAAGAGGAGATTCTGGGCATGCATCTCATGGTCCGGAACAAGGTCAACGGCGAATACGTGGACCGGCCAGACGGCAATGTCACCAACCTCCACTGGACCGTGGAGTACTCCCTCGAGGAGATACCGACCAAGAAGGCCAGGAAGATCTACAAGGCGATCCAGGACCGGCGGAAGAAGGCGCTGCAGTCGGACAGCATCGAGCAGGAGAAGCAGTGGTACCAGATGTGGAAGGGCAAGCTGGCGCAGCTGAGCGCCCGGGGGCGGAAGCTCCGGGAGAGGCAGGACGCCAAGGGTCGCAAGGAGCCGGTGCACGTCATGGACGTGCCAGAACCCATGACGTGGGAAGAGGCGTTTGCGCACCATGAGCAATGGGGGACGAAGAAGGAGTAGAGGACGCGGCGTGGTCTGGCGGGCGAATCCTTCGTGCCTATGGAGCCGAGGGGCTCGTTCTGTGTACGATTTGTTATTGACGTCCGTCCACCTTACATGTATCACTAAGAATTGTAGCATACCCGGCCACGATGCCATCGCTGGATAGCGACTTTGAGAGACACGGACACTATAGAATCTTTTCACTGCTAGTTCTAATGGCGATTTATTAGTATTTAATGTTATGTCAAGACTGCCTTATTCCTTTTGCTTGGCGACTGTACACTTTGCCCAATTGTCTCAATGGTCAAAGCGAGGTATTAAATACGAGAACTACCTCAATCGCAACGAACTAGCACAAGACAACGAGCACGAGACAACGAGCACGAGACGAGGCGTTATTGCAGACCAAGGTAATGGGTGAATTGCATTGTCTATCTCCATCGTACAAAGTACACTGCGGATTCTCCCAAGGCATTCCACAGAGTTGGGTACCCGAAACCGTCCAAACCTAGCCAGCTTCATCTTATCAAGTCATTTGGGTGCTCCAAGTTGAGCGTAATGTACACGCTTGTTCCTCCGGGACCAGGGGTACCGAAAGAAACAAGACAATTGGGAACTGGGGCCGACAAAGAGGCTGTATATATATCCCATACGACCAAGGACGTAACGAGCATCGCTACGGACAGCGGGGCGCGCGTGAAATCGAGTATTAAGACAAACACGAGAGAAGCGAGATGTGCGGCCAGACCCAAGCGGTTGGGCCAAACGTGTGTCGCCCCATCGGGGTGTATGGGAGAAGTGTGTCCGCCGTGTAAAGCCGCTCAGAGGGCGGTTCAATTAGGAGCGGAGCGGTATGGCTTCTCAAGGACGGCCCAGTCGAAGATGGCAGGCAAGCTTAGAAGGGGATGTTGAGGGTGGGCTGCGCCCCGCCCATGGCCTCCTGCTGCTCCTGGAGATCTTCGCCGGCCGACTCGACAGACACGGCGATGCCGAGCTTCGCTTGTTGCTATAGGTGAGAAAAGAGGAATTGATTAGCGCCAGGTTTTCAGGGAGAGGAGCAAAGGAAACGGGAGTCATCTTACCGAGAAGTAGTCAATGTCGGCGGCAAAAGTCATCATGACAGGAGGAGCAATGCGCTTTTCCAACAGGCAGCTCAGCTTGCCCTTGGAGTCGATCTGCGAGCGGAAAGTGGACATGCGGAAGTCGTACTTGGCGCCGACGGTGGCAACGCCCTCCTTCTGGATACCGCCCATCATGCCAGCGGCGCTCGGCTGGAGGGACAGGGTCAGATCGCAGCCGGCCTGGACCTTGTCGGACAGACGGCGCCAGTAGGTGGTGTTGAGGGCGCCTTGGGCCTGGAGCTGGGCGGTGGCTACCCAGTCGTCCGACTGGTAGCGCAGCGAGTAGGAGGTGGCGGTCTCGGGGCCCTGGGTGAGGCCGGCGCGCTGCCAGACAGTCTCGAGGCCGAGGGCGAGCTTGGGTGTGACGGACTGGAGGTAGCTACCGACGAAGATGCCAGTCATGCCACCGTCCAGGGCCGAAGGGTTGATCATCTTCAGGGATGCGGTAAAGTCATCGCCCGTGTACTCCTTCTCGAGCTGGACCATGTCCTGTCCGGAACCGGGGACGATCTGCAGCTGCGACTTGGAGACCAGCTTGTCTGTCCACCTGTAGTTGAAGCGAGATGACAGCGAACCCTCGTTGTCTATGTTTCCTTGGCAAAACACCTATTCCTGGCATTAGTCATGGTCTGGGAAGATAACGCCAAGAGACGGCCAACCACTGCCGTCAAGACTGTGGAGGAAAGAGAAAGTGTGCCATGGCAGGAGTGCAGCGTACCTTGTTTGTTCCGTAAAGGGCGGCGAAGGTGTAGGGGTTGAGACGCTCGCCCATGGCGAAGGCATGGGAGACCTGGAATAGCGGCGACATGCTGAATGCCTTGGTGACATCCGCGCGCATGCCGCTGAACATGTAGTTGTTGAGGAAGACATCGCGTGTGACCTCCTTGTTCAGGTTTTCGATGGTGCCAGGGTTCGAGAGGCCGAGCTTGGCTCTCCTTTCGGAGAAGGAATTGAGCGCATCGCAGAGGGCATTGGAGAGAGGATTGGTTGTGAGGAAAGACTGGAAAGCGTCCACGGCGGATGCCATGATTGCGACCGGGGCCAGAGGTTGAGGCCTGATGAAATGTGTAGAGAGGAAGAGTTGTCGGCGAAAGGAAGAAAAGCTGGTAGTCGACCCGTAGAGGAGACCCTATAAGAAGAACACCACTGGATAGACACTGTCTATTGCCCTCTTCACGTCAAGATCAAGGGGTATTTTCGCAGGGTGGCCTGGTTTTGGTAATGTTAAAGGGGACGTAATAAAAAAGGGGACGGTTTCTCGTCGCGAACACGCCAGGCTTCCTGCTTTTTTTTTTTCGCTGGTTGACGTTACCAACAAAACATAAATTTCTTCCAGGTCGGGATGGCATTGGATTGGGAGGGAAGACTCCATAGGTAGTGCACGGGCCATGTCTTTGTGTACCCTGCTACACCTTGCTCTTTGGGCCGACAGCCTCATCATTATAGTCACGTGTTTGAGGCTCCCTATTTCGTGTTTCAGTACGTTGTACTTCGAGTGTACTTCGTGACAATGTCCTGATAGCCGAATTTTGACCAGAAGGGGAGCCTTATCAGTTTACATTGAATCTCTTGGCATAGGTATCCGTGTGACTTGGAAGATACTTCTGTACCCACCACTCATTGAACCATTTTCTCCTTGATCCTATCGCTCTTCGAATTGTCCTGGTAGAGACTCGTACCTTCCGAGCTCCACTGATCTTATCCGAGGAGTTCTTCTAAGAGGTATCACGGGGAGATTCTTACCTTATCTTATGACGACTAATACGACACAAAGAAACACGCCCCTCTACTTCTGACTACTTAAGAAGTCGAACGTCTACCTGGATGAAGCTTTTTAGCCGATTGATGAAGGCCTCCGTCATTCCCAGCTATCACATCTACCCTGAAATTTCCATCGCCATATCTGTTCGAACCTGGCTGAAGGGTGTTGTTGTAAGCTACCACCAGCACAAAGTACTTACACACGTCACACCGCCTCCGCATACTGAGTAGACGCTTCTCTTAGACGGCTCACGTCGACATCACGACATCATTGGCGCATACCGAGAGCAATCTTAAAACATCACCGGAACAACATTGCCAAAGAAAGCCATACCGTGCTACGAGAAGCCCAGTTACTAGCATTGAGTCTCGTTTTATGGACCTGAGACAGACTCACCGAGAGATCACCGGTTCAGCTGTAGGCTTAAGGCACTTACTTGGGTTGGGTTACTAGCCAGCCGAGATGGATACCTTGCTGTGAGTTGACTCAGGTTTCTTCGTCTTGTTCCTGTTCCAAGCAGTGCCCTTGCTTCATATGCTGTTCTGTTGCTACCCCGTGACGCCAATGCACAACAACATCTTAATCCCGCCAAGCTTGACGATTCCAGGAGAAGAGGGAGGGAGCGAGAGAGAGCGCGATGATGAACCAAGACCTCACGTTATGGTCTAGTGTTTCTGTTAAAGAAAGCCCTCAAAGTTGCTTCGACTGTCACCAACATCACTTATCCTACGAGGGTGGGTGCAGGACAAAGTGAGCGGATTATATACTACGCCCCCGATAGTCAACCATCTATCAGGATCCGGAGCCATTGTTCTGGATTCACCAGGCTGGAGGCAGTCTGGTCTAATCCAGTATGAAGACGGCTCTTTCGGGTGTTGTGTGGTGGACTCGCCCCTATTCCCGGGCATTCTTTCTAAGGGACAATGGCCATCCGGACAACACCTTCTCGGAAGGGACTGTCCAGGCCATATACCCCCTGGTCCTGCCTCATCTCGTTTCTGCATGCTCTCTGGTCTTTCTGTCCCCTTGGCTTGATTCAGATCTGACCTTACCATGTTTGATGCATGAAGCATTTGGTTTTACACCTGGACTTCTTAATGTCTTTGCCATTTATTCCTTGTGTCCTGCTCCATGCATCATACCATCATGGATGCCAGCTCGCCCTCCTCCCCGATGCCCCGACCTGAACTTCATGACTGTGGAAGTCCTGACATGGATGATAGCACGGCCGAGATCGCGGCCAACTCACCACGATACCGCCGCAAGAGCTCGACCTTCATCGACGCCATCCACGATGTAACCGAGGATCAGAACATGGCTCCGGCCCAGCTGTACAGCACCATGTCGGGCCGTCTGTTCCATTCTGGGAGAATTGCCATTGTCATGGTTGGGCTCCCGGCCCGTGGCAAGACGTAAGGACTGCCCTCTTAGTCTGATGATCCTCCTGGCTTTGTACGCGTACTGCAAAGTTTACACTACCTCTAACTGACTGACACCCTTGACCTGAATAGGCACATATGCGTCTCTATAGCTAGGTATCTCGGATGGTAAGGACAACGCCCCCCTTTCTTTTCTTCCCTTACCCAAAAACATACGTCTCACATCCCTCTCCGTCTCTCAGGCTAGGCGTAAAGACGCGCATCTTCCACCTGGGAGATTATCGTCGGGCGACAGTAGGGCCTGGGGGGACAGTGCCCGAAGATTACTTCTTCCCCAATGCGTCCCCGGCGTCCGTCATACTCCGACAGAAAATCCTCAAGAAATGCCGGGAAGACATCTATGCATGGCTCAACCATGAAAACGGCCAGGTGGCCATCTATGACGCCGTCAATCCAACAGCAGCTGGTCGTCGGTCTTTAGCAAAGGAGTTCGCCAAGCACGATGTCCAAGTAGGTTGGCTGATGAACCGACAACCACAGCCGTAATATCGGTATCGTAGATGGGAAAGTAAGGGCTGACGCCAACTCTTCAGACATTGTTCATCGAGTCCTACGTCGATGACGAGAACATCTTGCGGGAGAATGCCCGGAACGTCAAGATCTCGTCCCCTGATGTACGTTTCCTTCGAGACCCTTTTTGGCCTTGAGCCAGCCTGATCGCTGACGCTGGTTTAGTTTGCTGGCATGGATCCAGATGAGGCTGCCCAGCTCTACCTCAAGCGCATTAGCATGAAGATTCCAGCCTTTGAGACGATGAACGAGCAGGAGCTTAACTACATTCGGATGATCAACGCCGGCCAGCGCTTCTTCTATAACAACATCTCCTTCAATTACCTCTCCCATCGCATCGTCTTTTACCTTACCAACCTCCACGTCAAGTCACGCACCACCTACTTCGCCCGCGCCGGCACCGCCACAATCATGGACTCGTACAAGGCCGACGCCCCGCTCTCCGAAGAAGGCAAGGCGTATGCAGTCAAAATGTCCGAGACCCTGTTGAGACACCGCGAGCAGGAGCATGCCGCTCTTATCGAAAAGGGGGGACCGGACGTCCCGCTTCGACCTCTGTCAGTCTGGACCTCGACGCGCCTCCGCACCTTTCAAACGGCCGACTACCTCCGGGAAAAAGGGTACAAGGTTCGCCAGCGGTCGCAGATGAGCCAGATCAACCCGGGCGTATGCGAAAAGATGTCAGAGCGCACCATCCGTGCCCTTTACCCCGATGAGGTCGAGAAGCACGAGGTTGACCCCTATCACCATCGCTACCCGCGGGCTGAGGTAAGCTCTTTCTCTCCTTTCAGATGGAGAAGTCCCCGTTTTGATCTCCCTCTTTACCTATATATGTTCTCCACTCGATGCTGACCACTCTTCATCTCCCAGTCCTACCACGACCTCGCTGTCCGTCTCGAACCCATCATTCTCGAACTCGAACGCGAGCAGAACGACCTCCTCATCATCGCCCACGAGTCGGTCCTCCGCGTCCTCTACTCCTACCTGATGCACTGTTCGACGATGGACATTCCTTTCCTCAAGTTCCCCCGCGATAAGATCATCGAGATCATCCCGGCCGCCTACCAGAACGAAGCAAAGCGCATTCACATCCCCGGAATCGACCCCAAGATGACGCCGAGCTCCCCGGAGAACATCGCCATACCGGTCCCCGTCAGCACCAGCAGTTCTGTCCCCGGGAGTGGTACCCTGAGCCCTAATGTTGGGGCCGGCGTCTCATCCCCTGCGCCTGCTGAGCCCATCGAGGAACCGTCCGCGAAGGTCATTAACAAGGCCGCTGGGTTTGTGGCCGACAAGGTGGATGATGAGGACTAGAATAGCAGGTTTTCGCCCGACTTGGGTGGGGTTGACAGTGTCGCATAAACCGTGTATGATCACTCTGCCGGGATATGACCTACATATTACGGTCAAGGCAGCATCCGGGCTCTCGTCATACACAGTAGTCGGTCCTCAGAGCGAGTGCGACAGTATCGATAGACTTCGACTCGCATCTTCTTTGCCGCGAATTTGATTTACCTTTTTAGTGTTAGCACTGGAGCCAGGGGAAGGATATGCATGTTCTATGATGGGTGGGCGAGAGAAAAAGGAGGAATTGTAAAGTGCCGAAGAAGAACAAATATTATGACTACTTTATCATTATATTATTTTTGGTCCTCCGGTTCCCCCGATACGCCCCGTCACCGTGCCACCTGAAAACAATCCGGTCCTTTAGTGGCAGAACGAAATATAAGTGGAAAGGAAAAAAATCCGAATAACGCCAATGCTATGATATATGCAGCTCAACGTCAATCCTAGCCAGGAAATTGGCTTCACCAACTCCACTTGCCCGTTCCTTCGTCAGTCGTCGTCGCAAAAACATAGTCGCACTGCACAGGGCTCTGTTGGCCCCGATTCGAACCGAAAAACGAAAACGAAAACCACCGAGCCGGCGTTCGTCCATCCCAACCAGGTTTTCCTGGGACCATTATTTCTCCTGTCATGAACTCCTCCAGCTTCCCCGTAACGCCGCGGAGCAAAAGAGCCACAATCTTCTGGATGGGAGGGCCGGAGAAAGAACAGACTCTACATCAGATTGCACTCCCGTTCGGGTTGAGTGCCTCTAAATCTGGACTTGATTCGTTTCTGCCCATCTTTCCGCTGCACCGCGTTGGCTATATCTGCACCGTCCTCGGAGTGCAGCTCTACCACCAAGTCCGACTCGCAAGACTGCCGGGACGTCTCGGTGGAAGGCCGGACCGACAACTCGCCCAAGCGGGCGCTGGTCGGCGTGGTAGGCTCGTTTGCGAATGGGGACTGGGCGCCGGTATCGCGCTGTGCCTCCTTGCCCGGGCGGATGAGCACCCCGAGACGGGTCATCGTCGAGCTGATGCGGCCTTCGCCCCCTTGGCTGGGAGGTTGGCTCTTGGTCTTGCTGGTGAAGATGGCGGCAGCGCGTGAGAGCCGCTCTCGCGTGGATTCTTCTCCCTGCGTGACCACCGGGTTGGCCGCCGGAGAAGCATTGTCGAAAGTCTTCATTGGGACACTCAATGACGAATCTGGCCGGTTGGTATCTGCGGCATTGTGCTGCTCCGACTCCTGACCGCCCAGACGAAGTCGATCAATGTCCAGGGATAAATGTACGCTCGGGGTCTGCAGAGGAGACGGTTTCGGCCGGCTAGCACCGTCACCTTCAGCCCCGTATGCGCTTCCAAAGTGAGTGCTGTCTGCCAGGCTAGGAGCCGCCGAGGTACGGACACTAGCCCTGGAGTTAGAGTCGGCATAGGATGGCGGCTCTTTCCCCGTCTCGTCGGTCGTAGCAACCTCCACCATGGGCACGATCTGGTAGAAGAGGAGATAGGGCATCTCGGCCCTCAAGGCTTGTTTGAAATCGTCCACATAACTGACCCGGTTGTCGAGCTCCAAGTCATCGAACTTGACCCACTGGGCTTCTTCATAATCCGGAGGTGGGTCGACATCGTGCCTCCGGTTGTTGGTGAGAAGCCTGGGTGCGACCCGGGCGAAGGACACATAGTGTCCGCTGTGCACAGACTCGCCCCGGTGGCAAATGACGGACTGGAGGACGAGTTTGTATTCCGTGCTGAAGCCGTTGGGGTCTTCTTGCAGGTGCCTCTCGTCCGCCAGCATGAAATGGGGCAATCTCAAGCTATCAGGTATGTCAATGAAGGTGTCGAGTCGCTGTGGAACATGGTTTTCTGTGAAGCGATATCGCTTGAGGCAGATGCCCACCACGGGTCGTTGATCAAAACTCATAGCGACTTCCCTGTCGTTCTTCGGTTCTTGATTTCCCGCAACATGCCAGGGGATCAGCCGGAAGAATTGCCAGGCGGGAATGGTCACGGCCTTGACAATGGTGGAACTCGTGCGCCTCGCTTTTCCCCGTCGGCTCGCTTCGCTCGAATCTGTCGGTCGCCCTTCTTCGTCTACAACGACATGCTGAATGACGCTGCCCGAGCGATGTCTGGACAGTTGAGGAAACTCGAGCGATGGCGGTGCCTGGCTCATACTCCCGTTCGGAGCGCTTGGGGCGTGGAATCTGTCCCGAGTTGGGGAGATCGGGACAGGAGATGCCATGAGCTTTTCAGATGTCAACGTGTCTGGCTGGTCATCCTTTGACACCAGCCGTATGGTACCCATCCGTGAGGCCGTCGACGGTCGGGGGGTCTCCTTATCCTCGCGGCTGTCTCTTAGGACGTCGACCTGGGAATTGAAGTAGTCGTCCAGGCAGTCCTCGAGGCGTAGTCCCCTGCCTTCGGGATCCGGAGGCACTGCCAAGTTCAGCAGCCGCTCGTGGACTATTTTGTGGTCGCCGTCGTCCGTCTCGCCATGATGGAACAGGTCTACTTGTAGCTGGAGCAGAGGCAGTTGGAGCGTCTCGGTAATGAAGGCGAAGGCCTCGGACGTATCCTGTTGTTCCACGTTCCTCGCGTCATTCCAGCCGCAATCGGCCAGCGCTTCCTGGATAAGTTTTGCCTGTTCTTGTCAGCATTCCTGAGTCGCGTGACTTGTCCTGAACCGGGTGCAAACGCCATACTATGTCTGCTGTGATGAGCTTTCCTGTCCGTAGCATGTTCACCCATAATCGCAGCAGCGTCACGAGGCGACGGCGAGGCTCGTCTGAGAAATCGTGCTTAAGCATGCCTTCGTACGCCGTCATACTGACGAACATGGAAAATAGGAGCGAGTCCAAGTAGCAGGTGACAGCGTCGCGATTTTCTGCACCCGCCATGCGAACACGGGGGTCGTAACGATAGACCTTGCCGGCACAGGCTTCGGATGATAGTCGAAGGAAATCGGCGGCCTTGGCAACGTCACCAGAGGCGTATTTGCCATGAAGGACGTCTCGGACAGTGTCGGGAGAAGCACCAGTTATATTCATTTCGGCGAGAAGGTATAAGACTTCGTCAACCTGCGGCTCAGTCACGGTCAATAAGCCGAACGAGCGCAGAGGGGTGGACGTATGCGTGCTAACAGCACACGCATACACGCACCTTTGTCCTTTCATTTTCGAGGCTCACGTTGGCCTGGCTAGGGCGCGAAGCATCGGGTTTGAAGAGCCAGGTGAAGGCATCAGGAGTAGAATGAGAACGGGAATTCTACATAGAAATCGGACGTGTTAGCCCAAACCCAGCTCGTCATGGGCGATGAATCGAACTCCGAGGTAAAGCAACACAACCTTTTGTGTGCCATCGGCCGACTTGTTTCTCCGGTGGGAGCCATCCTTATCCTTGTCCTTGACGCTGAAGAACCGTCTCCCCTTCATGGTTGGTGGGGGACGGAGAAGCTATCCAAGGGAGCCGGTGTGATGTATTAATGAGGATGGAAGTTATCTGACGGGGACAGTAGGCGATGGACACCAACATGGACGCTACCGGGTCAGCAATGGTGCTGTCAGTTCATTCGGTCGTCGGACTGTGTTCGTAGGTCGTCTACCTGAATCGGGCTGAGGTGATGGCGCTTGGGACAGCGGGGAATTCTATAGAAACACCTCGCGAGTGAAGGTGGGTAGCCAATTGAATCGGGATTCGGGGCAAGCTGAGTTCAGTGGCAAGGCGGTCGAAGTTTCGTACTCTACGGAGTATTCGCAAGGTTTCTGAGCGCCAGGGCGAGCACTTCTAGTGGTGGGATGGAGAAGGAGGCTGAAGTAGCTGGCTTGGTCGGTTGGGGCTGGCGAGACAAATCTAGCGTTGGTGCTTGTTCAAGGCGGTCGGAGAACTTGCTTTTCAAAGGTCGACTGGGAGCCGAAGCAGAAGTATGACGGTCGAGGGCCGAGGAGGAGATATGCCAAGAAGGGAAGAAAAAACTATAGGACGTGGATGTAGGAAAAGAGAACCTTGGAAGGGAAGAAGAGAATAGCATAGAAATGTAGAAACAAAATCTTCTAAGCGTGTACGTGTACCCAGGACGTTTGCGGGCAATGGTAAATGAAGGAGTGATTATTCGTACTTTGTAAAACCAGCAGCACCTCGACAGAAAGTGCAAGTGCGAAGTGTCAAGTAGTAGCCATCACTTTCAGTTCGAAAAGGCCGCAGGATGGGAGCAAAGCCCGTTCATGTGGGATTGAATCCCGCGCAAGGAGTTGGCGGGGTATGGTGATCACGGATTGTGTCCGGCGGAGGGGCCGAAGCAAGACCTACACACATGTACCTAAGGATATTGATACTTGGCATTACAGGGTTTCCAGCGGGTTACAGAGGTACAAATGCGGTACCTTAAAAGATACTTTCACCGGGTGCCCTCAGTGTCAAATTATACGTCACTTTTAGTCGTCGAGATGTCGAACAGTACCTACCTACCTAGGTACCTACTTAGTAAGTAAGAAGTGCCTAATAATACGGCAGCAGGTCCAGGGACCAGTGGGTCGTCCCATGTGGTCCCTGGTATCTCCGTTCGTGGCAGGTCTGACCAGTCCAACGTCGGACCTTGCATTTATCTGCCCTCGCGTCCTGTATTCGGAAACACACCTCTGCAGTCTTACGACTCTGTGTCCACACGTTCAATCCTTTCGACACCTGATCAAAACCCATCACGAGTACGTTGCTCTGTGACGACGACGCGATAGCAACTTACGTATACCAGGCAACACTTTGCCAGTACATAACTCCTTTGAACAGCAAAGCTGGGTGCCTAACCGCATGGTAGCGGGGCTTAGTAACCAGCCAGGTGTCGCGATGCGATCGGGGGTCACATTACGCGGACCGCCTTAACTTCAAATACGCTGACGCAGTAGGGTTACGTGTCGACGAAGGGGCTGGGGTGCCATAATCTTGGTCACTAGATGTGCTCAGACCGGTTGAATTATGTACGAGCTTACGGTATATCATGGCCTGGTCAGAAGATGTGAAGTCCAAGGCATCTCAGTTTATTAAGATCACAAGAGATATCAGGGACCTCTCTCGGAAGGCATCCTGGATAGAAGACATTGGACTCGTGCTGCACTCTGGTCAACAGTGGTCTCGTCCAATCAGTATAATGCGCTCCCCCTCCCCACTGGTCCCATCTCATCTTGTCTATCCCCCCACGGCTGTAGAGTAATGTCACCTTCAATTACAAGCTTGAGTTGGTTGTCAGCCAAGGGAAACTCTTTATTAATGTGTGACTTGCGCGTACGTAGACGTTCACTCACAGCCTCGTCCGGAGAAACGATACGGATTCCGCGGCTCGTTGCACGAAGTTACTGCTGATTCCGTCGAAGTCCGGTGTTTACTAATCGCGCACCAGCGAAGCCGCCAAACACAGCCACACATTCTCCTGACTAAGCGTAACGCACCAATTCCGTGTCAGTACCTTCGCGAAGTACCCATCAGCAGCAAAGAAAGCCAAGGTGGTCCGTGAGCTCGGGTCCATTGATTTTTTGAGGATCGCGACGGCATCAAAAACGCCAAAGAATGCTCTAATCTACCAGCTTCTTAACAGCGTCGCACAACCATGGCTACTATGCGCGAGGGAACACAGATAGCCCGGACGATTCGGGCACAGCGGTCTCTATGGAGGCCGAGATCGCTCCAGACAGTGGCCCAACGATGGTCGTCGTCAGAAGCTGCAGATCCTGAGCTGTCCGATCTCGAGGCCAGCTCCTTTGCCGTCCCGGGGCCTGACGATGCCATCGTACAAGCATTCGATACGACCAAGCGTGTCGCCGAGAGGCCACAGCAACTTCCCGGCAAGAGGTAACGTTTGATCGATTCCTATTAGGAGACCACCGCAGAGCAAGCCTTAACAAAAAAAAAAAAACAGATTCCAATACCACCCACCCAAGTTTGATCGTGGCCCCTTGCACCCTATTCAGTCGCCGCCTTCGTCCGACCCGACAGCGCGAAATTTCGTCCCTGGCCCGTTCAACCACCCCCGCCTGAAGCAGACCTACGATTCGACTATTGCATCCGACCTCATGACCCTCGCTTATAGCCACAAAATCCCCGGCACGCCGGAAACGCCCACGCCCGAGCGGCTGCGGGAGTGGGATGGCTCGTCGCCATACCACAAGAACCGTCCCCGCCGGGGCCCAAGGGGTACCACATCTCTCGACCTGCTCGAGAAGGAGATCAACTTCCGCCAGATTCCCGAGATCAAGGCCGTCTCCATTTCGGCGTTCATGCCCAAGGCCGCCAAGATTCCCATCATGCTCCCCGTGGCGCGGTCCGTCATCCAGGCCGTTACCGGTAACACGCCGACGACGGTGCGCATGAAGGACAGCGTGGCGAACTGGAAAGTCAAGGAAGGGGACCGTGTGGGCGTCAAAACGACCATCTACGGTAACCAGGCGTACGAGTTTGTGGACAAGCTCATCCACCTCGTCCTGCCCAAGATCAAGGAGTGGCCTGGCGTCAAGGCAACCACGGGTGACGGCAATGGAAACTTGGGCATCGGCTTGCGGCCCGAGGACATGGCTTGGTTCCCCGAGCTCGCCGTCAACTGGGATATCTACCCCGCCCGAGTAAGTGATCGGTTTTTCTTCTCCTTTTTCCCGTTGCTTGCCTGGCATCTGCCTGATTAGGCAGCTTTTCTCTCTTCTCTTTTTTTTCTGTACTGACTAGGTAATAGCTTGTCCCAGGCTGCCGGATCGCGATCCAAACCACGGCAACTTCAGACAGGCACGCGAGACTCCTGTTCCAGGCTCTGGGGCTCCCCTTCTATGGCAAGGTCCGACACTGAGACTACCTACCTACGTAGATGATATCTTGGTCCACCTTGCTTCCCACCATGTATCTCGGCAAATTCCTTCCTGTACATTACATACATAGACGTCCGTGTACGCCGCGAATTGTACCATCACACTTTCATTTGAGGCACATGGAAAACAAGGGCTTGATTTGTGTATATGTGTATGAGAGGACAGTACTCGAATCAAAATCCAGAATCTATTTGTGCTTTATTCATGTCTGTAACTCGGATAAATCATAACCCATATCGTCAGTCCTTTTTGCAAGCAACTCCAAATCATGACATCGAACCAAACGCCGTCCCGTGTTGACCCCCCATGTTGACCCGTCCCGTTCGAGTCCCCTAAAGTTCCCGTAACGCAGAAAGACCCATGCCAAGATCAAGCCTTCGTAACCTTGGCTTTGAGGAAGTTCATCACCTCGTCCACCGCATCCATGTCCTGCGAATCTATCTTCCCTCCAGAATACCCCTGTTTTTCCAGCTCATCCGTGCAGACGTCCATGGCCGGCTGGTAGTTTCGCACGGCAGAGCTGATGGCGTAGATGGCCTTGCGGCGGACGGCCTCCTCCTCGTCGGAGCGGGTTGCGAGGGCGACCAGGCGCGGCACGCCGCCCATGGCGAGCAGGCGCTCTTGGGTGGGGACGTTGTTCTGGACGGCAGTGCCGACGCACCAGGCAGCCATGTGGCGCAAGTCGGCATGCTCGTGGTCGAGGCAGTCGAGGAGGGGTGTCCAGAGTGAGAGGTTTGTAATGTTGTTGGCGTTGTCCAAGGACTCGATGAGCTGCTCAAAGTTGTCAAAGGCGATGAGCTTGTTCTCGAGCGTAACCTCTGGGTCTTGGATGGCCTCCATGGCGGCCTTCATGAGCTCGGGCTCTGATGGTCCACTAAACAGAGAGGCGATGGCTTCTGGGGTGAGCGTGGTGGCCGGCCGGGACTCATCATTATCCCCCTTGGTTTGGTTTTCAATGCTCCACTTGAGAAGCCGAGTGAGATTTTTGTCCATTCTTGGCGAGCTGTTGACTTGAAATGGGCTCTGAGGTATAATATGACAACTCGTCAAAGCGCAAATGACGATAATGATAACCACAGTATGGGATATCGGCGGCTGGTGTTTAAATCTCTCCTTCCCCGGACTTGTGGCTATGAAGGATTGAATAAAAAGACTCGATATTGTTTCTTCTTCTCTGACCTCGAAATCCCAATTCTTTGAATGTGTTGGCTTTTGAATGTTGTTGAATATTGATATTCACCCCGATCCTCACTCGCTCTTTTTTATTTTTTTGTCATTCTAGTGACTTGTGCTTTGTTACTTTTTCTGGAAGCTTCAAGAAGAAATGATTGCAAAAAAGGCTAGCGCGGAGTCACGTGATGAGCCGGCCATCAAGGATGGGATCCGAGAGAGAAACGGGGAGCTTTGGCCATCTTGTCAGATGAAGTTGTTGAGATTACCCCCTGACCTCTTGCAGGGGTTTGAGAGAAATTGTGAGATGGCCCTGGATATTGCGTTGGCAACTCGTAAACTTGCTGGATACGTATATGATGATTTCATTTCAGAGGTGCACGTCGACCGCTACGCAAGCCGATGATGCTAAACGGTTCGGCACCTCCACGATACAGTGCAGCACCTGATTGACTGCAAAGTGCTGATGAATTACCCCACTATCCGTATGCCCCTCATTGCTGCTTCTAGGCACGTCACTAATTACGGAGTAACTTCTGCCACAATTAGGCACTCGTATTGGGAGGTGCTTCGTATCCCAGAGCTCTCTACGAATACAACAAGAAGAACCGCTGTTTCCCCAGCTCCCGCAGTTGAATACTTCGTAGGGAATCAGTGTGTGAATCGACCTGACCTGTTTGTCGGAGCGTTTGTTACAGACCAACGCCCCCTAGAATTTCGAAGGATCCGGAGGAATAACTGGCAGTGGAATGACAAGGCCGAGACACTCGGAGTAGGCGGGGTTTCGTTCGGAAACGCGCCATGAGAAGTGAGGGAAAACAAAGTCCACATCATGACAGCCTTGCAGACATGGAGTAGTCAAGGCGACGGATGATGCCTAACTTTGTTGTGCATAAACGTCCGATCCCGATGCCTGCCTAGGTAGTGATCTCTCCACATAGCACGCGGTGCCATCTATTCTTGTCGGACCAACCATGACGCACCTTGCGATGGTCGTATTCCTCCCGGGGGTCGACTATCCACGTACGCGTGTACGTGTCGTGTCGTTGTTGAGACCGGTAGCACCCAAGGCAACAAGAGGAGTGCCTACCTAGATAGTAGGGCGGCGAACAATCCAACTCTAATGTAGAGCCTAGTGGAAAACGGTATGCATCTGGCCCGTCAGGCCAGTCTTCATTCCAGATGCTTGTCGAAGAACCCAACTTCCAACCACCAGCACACACCTACCTATGCAAGCCCGTCCTTCGTTCTTGGTGGACCTACCTAGGTACCCTAATAAATGCGGCAAGTGAATTCCCCTAGTGTGGCGCACCACGACGTTTAGCTGCGCACCGCCTTGTCCATGGCCGGCCCCCACCCGCAAATAAGCCCAATAAGCCGCACTCTCCGATGTCCAGCCAGGAGACAGAGCAAAAAAAGGCAGCCAACATAAGGTAATCCCGGTGTCCTAATTCCTGCCCACTCCTCCACCTCGCACTTACCCTTTTCCCCCTCCGCCAACTTGCCCACAGCCCAGGTGCGTGCGCCTCGACCGCTTCCACTCTCCACCCCATAAAACAACCTTCCCTTTCAACCACCTCACCTCCCCATCTACATCCACCTCCGCGTGTCTTCCCAAAACTTGGCCCTCTCCCCTCCCCACCAACCTCACTGTCAGTACACATATTGTTCGGCCCTACTAATATCTCGAATTGCGCCTTGCTGACTTTATTTCCATCAGCTATCTTTTGGCTCTTCTCCAACCCCATTCCCAAACCCCCCAACACAAAACTACGTAATTCACAATGGAAGGTGAGTTTTGTCGATGGATGCCCAAACCCGTCCATCTCATCATCAAATATTATCCGCCTCTACATACAATCGATGAGATCATTTGCTGATGGAAAATTCTGTTACAGAGGAAGTCGCTGCCCTCGTTATCGACAATGGGTAAGATTCTGGCCCCCTCTTCAGCCACCCCCTTTTTCGACAGACTTCTGGATCAGGCGGAGCTTCGGTATTCTCCCAAGTATCCGAGAATCGAGAATGGCTTCAAGAACAAGGAGAAAAAATACCATCAAAAGGGCGAGAGCTAACGAAACCTCAGTTCGGGCATGTGCAAGGCCGGCTTCGCCGGTGACGATGCGCCCCGTGCCGTTTTCCGTAAGTGCCTCTCGTCGTTTCAACGGGTTTTTGACGTTGCGTCAAATCTCTTTCTAAAATCCGTACCACTGACATCTCGCAGCCTCCATTGTCGGTCGTCCTCGCCATCATGGGTATGTTCCACCATCGACTAGGCCACACGCAGCCGATCGCGATACCGTTCTCTAACACGTTTCGAATAGCATCATGATTGGTATGGGCCAGAAGGACTCGTACGTTGGTGACGAGGCCCAGTCCAAGCGTGGTATCCTGACCCTGCGCTACCCCATCGAGCACGGTGTCGTTACCAACTGGGATGACATGGAGAAGATCTGGCACCACACCTTCTACAACGAGCTTCGTGTCGCTCCCGAGGAGCACCCCGTCCTCCTGACCGAGGCTCCCATCAACCCCAAGTCCAACCGTGAGAAGATGACCCAGATCGTCTTCGAGACCTTCAACGCCCCTGCCTTCTACGTCTCCATCCAGGCCGTCCTGTCTCTGTACGCGTCTGGTCGTACCACCGGTATCGTCCTCGACTCCGGTGACGGTGTCACCCACGTCGTCCCCATCTACGAGGGTTTCGCCCTTCCCCACGCCATCGCCCGTGTCGACATGGCTGGTCGTGATCTGACCGACTACCTCATGAAGATCCTGGCCGAGCGTGGCTACACCTTCTCCACCACTGCCGAGCGTGAAATCGTTCGTGACATCAAGGAGAAGCTCTGCTACGTTGCCCTCGACTTTGAGCAGGAGATTCAGACCGCGGCCCAGAGCTCCACCTTGGAGAAGTCTTACGAGCTTCCTGACGGCCAGGTCATCACCATCGGCAACGAGCGCTTCCGCGCCCCCGAGGCTCTGTTCCAGCCCTCCGTCCTGGGTCTGGAGAGCGGCGGTATCCACGTCACCACTTTCAACTCGATCATGAAGTGCGATGTCGATGTCCGCAAGGATCTTTATGGCAACATTGTCATGGTAAGCATATGCAAAAGCCTGTATTCCATAACCCAGACACAGACAGAAAGCTGACGACGATACCCTCAGTCTGGTGGTACCACCATGTATCCCGGCCTCTCCGACCGTATGCAGAAGGAGATCACTGCTCTTGCTCCTTCTTCCATGAAGGTCAAGATCATTGCTCCTCCCGAGCGCAAGTACTCCGTCTGGATTGGTGGTTCCATTCTGGCCTCCCTCTCCACCTTCCAGCAAATGTGGATCTCCAAGCAGGAGTACGACGAGAGCGGTCCCTCGATCGTCCACCGCAAGTGCTTCTAAGGTATGGATAGATGGCTCGACTCCTTTCCTCTACATGATTTTTTTCCCTATCTAACGCTCGCGTCAGCACACAACAAACCAACCTGTACTCCCATCCTTCCCGCAAAAATGCGCCGATTCCACCGAGATCGCGACCGGTACGAAGCCACCATCCATGTGCTTTCGTCACAGGCAGGTCTCGTATCTACAAAATGTTTTTGACATGGTCAAAAAAGTTGGGGTCGGGCGTTTCTCCCAGACGATGTCGTCCGTATTATGTAGCAGGGGTGCACTTTGCACGGTAAAGAGTGGACTCGTCACCCAAGGCTGAATATCCAATACATATTGCTTTCGGCTATTCGGCTATTCTTAGTTCTTGCGGCTACAGCAACTGTCTTAGTTGTCGGTCCTTTTTTTCCCGTTCTTCTGCCATGATTACTACTAGTATGCCGTATAGAAGTGTGTCGTCGAAACTAGCCATTCAAAGATTGATGCGAGATGCTTGATGTACATGGGCCCAGTGAATAGATTGACAAGTCACCGACGCGGGGGTTTTTCAAGGCTTGCTGGCATCGGCGCCTGACTCCCTATCCAAGTCACGGTCACCTGGTCCCACGGAGGCTCCAGTGTCTTCTTCCGGATCATGGGCCTGGCCCTCTGCCGCCGCCTCGAGTTTTCTATATTTCCGTCTGCTTTTTTTGGCCGCGCTGGCCGCCTTCTTGCGCTTGTCCTCTCCTACAATGGCGGAGCGGCTCTGCTCGCCATTGAGCAGAACATCAAGCTTGTCCGCTAGAATCTGCCGTGCGATCTTGCGGTTCTGAGAGCGCGAGCGCGTAGCCTGGGACTTGACAACGATACCGGTGGGGATATGCTTCAGCTGGACCGCGGAGCTGGTTTTGTTCTGAATGGTGCGCCAAGGGAAGAAGTTAGTAAAGACATTGCATTGCCCCCGTCACAAGGCGGGTGGGCAAAGAGAAAGGATGTCGTTGGAGGGGAGGCGGAAACATACAATCTTCTGACCTCCCGGGCCGCTACCTTTCAGGTACGACTCCTCAATCTCGTCGTCTGGGGGCGGCTTGGGCCGGGACGGCATCTGCTTCAAGGCGAGTGCCGAGGTGCTGAACAGAGCCAGCTGCAGGGGCGCAGCGGCCCTGGGAAAACCGAAGATGCCATGGACGGATTTCTGGAGGTGGCGGGCGAGGAATCTCATCTCGTGCGTCGGGCCATCGTCACCTTCAGCTTGAACTTGGAATGTATCGAGGTAAGCTTCGGATTGGGATGGGGTCCTGTTGCGCCACATAGCATGGACGTGACAAAACGATGTTGTATCCAATCACATCTTCTAATTTTGCGCCTTAGTAGTTTAGCCACACAAGTCCCCTGCCTTTCCTCTCAGCTTAGCCACATCCGTTACATCCGACTCGTACCACATTGTAGTTTCCCCTTTGGAATAAACCCCCTTTCGCTGGACCCGACGAAATCCGCGACGCGATCTTCCTCGCAAGTTCCTCGTTACACCGCCTGATCAACTCTCCCTCTACGCACCTCCACGATCGGTTCCCTATACGCACTGCTATTACATCTACCTCTCCGCTCCGTAACAGGCAGAACCGCCCTCTGTTCGATCCCGAAGTTCCAACCGGCCCGCCCACCATGTCCATGCTCACCTCGTTCGGCCGCTGGCTGCACCTCAAGCAGTACCAGTTCGAGGTCACATATACCGTCTACATGTTCACACCTTGGGAAAAGTTCTTTATGTGTATGTCCCTCCTCATGTGCCACCTACTTTGGACGGAAAAGAAAAGGACAAAAAAAGGGGGAAGCAAGATCTTTCTCTACCTCTTTTCTGACTGTTTTCCGGCCACTGTGGAAACTCACCCGCTGACTTGCCGTCTGCTCTCGTCTCGCAGACACCATCGTCTTCCTCCTCGCCGGACTTACATTCATCGCCACTGTTCTGTACCTCCCGCAGCATCTACTCTTCATCGTCGGCCGCGCGTGGTTTTACATGCACGGCGAGAGCGTCGACGTCGTGGAGCTGACCAAGGGCGCTGCCGATAGTGTGCTGCAACACGCTATCGCCTCGGCTACCACGACTGCCGCTGATCTGGCAGCCGATGCCGTCGAGACTGTTGCGCGGGAACTATAGAGTTCGGGGAAGAACATCCGTTGAAACGACTCTCCTCCATGGCCCTGCATGGTCCATGAACACCTAAGATGCGACCGGTGTGAAAATAAATACCTACACTACAGGACGAAGAGAAACCTGAGAAACCTGTACACACATGTACATACACGAGGTGGATGTATGAATGGACGAACATTACATAGAGCCGCGGCGCTAGAGCCGAGGACGGCATAACCCGCATGGAATGGTCCTTCTGGCAGCGGGCGGCGTTTTGGTCTGGTTCTTCTCGCATGGCACGGATTTGCCATAAAGCAGAGCAGGCACCTGCAGTTTATCTAGTCGTATCGACATAATCCTAATAATACCCTATTTTTCCTTAAGGGAACGGCCCCTTACAACTCGTCACCTGATGCCAACGGTTCCAGGCCAAGGAAACGGTATATCCTGAAAGAGCTATCCTCTCCGGCAATCGCGAGCTCTTGTGCCTCATTCCGCTCGTTTTCTTCCGCCCCGCGGCTTGGGCGCCATGCCAGTTGCAGGACCGGTTTGGGGAGACAGAGCCTAGTAGCGGTTAATACAAACAGGTCGGTACAAAAGGGTGAGAATAAACGCACTCATCTGGTAGCTGGAGTAACTGGGAAGCTTGAGTGTCTCCCAACGAAACGGTCACTCTATAGAGGGATATCCGGCCGGCGTCCGTGCCTAATGCTAGGACAACGCTGCCTTGGAGGACCGGTTGCCCAAGGAAATCTACCGAAGTAACTGGGGTATCACAGGTGATTTCCGCCTGCTGTGTAAAGTTGATCTTGCCGTCCGTGTCTTTTCCTCCTGAGCCCCAGAGCTTGACACGCTTATCTCGCCCGGCCGTTGCGAAGACGCGAGGTTGGTCGCAAGGAGCCCACGCCGCATCCAGTATCATCCGGCTGTGGCCCTTCGGATTGATCTGGACTAGCTCATATCTCAGAGTATCATTGGCGTCTCTCTCGAATACAGCCCATTGACGGTCCCGGCCGACGCTGAGCAGATATCTGTCATCCGAGGAGAAACGAAGTCGTGTCACTGTGAGGTTGTGCGCTTGGAGCGGTGGCTTGACCTCTGTCCAGCGTTCCGTCTCGAAGATGCGTATAACGGCATGATTTAGCGAGCTTGCCTTGCAGGCACTGGCGATAAGCCTACCGTCATGGCTCGCCGCCAGGCACGAGAGCTCGTATCCGTGGCCGTACAGTTTCTCAATTTCGGGCCAGAGCGTGTGGCGCGAGAGACTCTCTTCTAACGGGGGATGGTCGATTTCCAGCGCCGATTTCCGGACGATAGTTGCAGGATCAACCGAGTCTCGGTCATGTGGTTTGCCAGGATCGATCTCGGCATCGTCATCCACAGCATCGATGGCCTTGTTCGATAGGCCGAGGGCAGGCATGTTCGCTCCGTCGGGGAGATCGGCGGCCTGGACATCAATATCGCTAGAGTTGCTCAGCCTGCCGAGCATCCTGGCAACCGCTCTCGGTTTGCTGAAGACCCGCATCAGCTTCTCGTCGGCACCTGAGACGAATTGGGAGGGGCCAAGGGTGTCAATGCAGTTCAGATCGTAACCATGGATCTGGGGCCGCGACATCTCGTGCCACGTCTGGCGATCTTCCCTTTTCCATTGCCCGTGGAGGCGTGTGGTTTGGTCTGCGCTTGTCGACATGATGTAGTCGCCGTTTCTTGACCACGAAATGCCAGTTACCGGCTTCGTATGGCCGCTGACGGCAATGGCAGGCTGCCACTGGTCATGTTCAGCATTGTAAATCCAGCGGCGCCAGCTTCCTGTCCGGCCAAGGCAGACCACTGACTTGCCGTCCGGTCCCCACAAGCCGGTCCAGAAACCACCAATGCTGCCAGTTGCCGTGGTCGCGCCCTTCTCCCTGCTTATCTCGCCCAAACGCACGACGCTGACCCAGATGCCAGATGCCGGCTCGGCTTCCCAGATGGCCAGCGAGTTATCGGCTGAGGTGGAGAGTAACTGGAGCTTTCCGGGACCATGATTAAACCACTTGGCACTGTAGATCCAGTCCTCGTGGCCCAACAGCAGCGCCTCGAATGTGACGGAAAGGTCCTTGTTGGCGCAACGCAGTCTATGTGCCTTGTTAGATGGCGACTTTCCAGGGAGGAATGCGCCCCTCGAGGGGTCTGAATCTGCGGACAGGACAGGCAGGTCACTGCCCCGGTGGAAGCGCCAGAGGCGGATGTATTTGTCCTGACTGGCCGAGGCAAGGAGAATGTCGCTCTGGGCATCGCTGCTCTCCCGAGCGAAGTCCAAGGACCTGATCCAGCCTTCGTGACCGGTTAAAGTCGCCTGCAGGGTGAACTCGGGCGTTGCTTCCCCAGCTGCGTCAGCCAGGAAAATCTGGATGATATCCTTGGTACCGGCGGCCGCTAAGACAAAGACGTCCTCGTCATCGTCCAGTGCCGTCAGAGCAAGCGCGAGAGGAAGGAACTTGGGGTTCGGTTTGATCGTTTGTAAGAGCTGTAGCTGATTCGCCGCGCTCAGAGACCAGATCTTAATAGTGGCGTCTGCCGCACCGGAAACCACAAGCACAGGGGTAGATGGATTCCGAGTCCGCAAGACGCCTATGCAGTTGATGGGAGACGTGTGGTCGTCCATGGTCTGGAGGCACACGCCACTCCTGAGATCGGAGTTCAGTGACCAAAGCTTCAAGGTGCGATCATCGGAGCCACTAAGTAGGATGGCGGCATCGCCTTCCCTGCCAGTAGTAAGAAACTTGACGGCCTTGACTACATCCTTGTGGCCGCTCAATATCGCAGTGATACCGATGTTGCTCTCCGCCTTATACCAGCACCTGTTAGGTCAGCTGTCCCAGAGTGAGACGGGCTTGACATGCACAACTCACCGATGGAGACCACACTGCAATGTTAGAATCAGCGCCATAGGCTAGAGTCCCTGACTGACTCCAATCCGCAACCGCTGTGTGTCTGTTGGCGCCGGTTGAGAGGTACTCAGCGAGGACCTGGGGACCGGTCATGGCGGCCTAGGCAATTCTGGGCGTTGTAGATCTAGAGAATGCTTCCGGCGCGCCAGGGGAATCAAGTTCAAGAAGCGTTAGTTATTTCTTTCAACTGGCAAGGGGGTGAGTACGTAAAGTGAAAAACGGGGTAGCTTGGGAAGGTGCTTCGTCGTGAGACTTCATCGAATGACTCTCAAGATCCAACGCAAACCATTCGCTGATTGGTTCACGGCAGGCAGATTTAGATGTGACGTTGAATTTTCGCAAGGAGGTACCTATACCTACATGGTGATTTGTGTTCAGTCCAGTGTTGCGATGTGCCCCGCTAACAGGACGGAGTATCATGGCGGGGTACAGTAACGGTCAACAACGAACTGTACCGTACCAGGACAGGAATCTAAGTGGTTACTAACCAATGATTATGTAATCTACCACTATCTCTAAGCCCCTCACGTACGTGTTTGGCAACCCACGTCAGGCTCTCAAACCTCACCTGCCGCGCAATGGCTTGATAGCATCTGTGAATATATCTAGATGCAGTTGCTGACATACCTTTCAAGTCGATCACGCACTACCCTTGAACCCAAGGGCTCACAGAAACCACAATGACAGTCCAAACATCAAGTGACCCAACGGCAAATGCCACCACCGGCGACCAGCTTTCCCTCACTATCGAGTTCTCGTGAGTGAAACCAAGACCCTGCGCAACATATTACTTCGACAAACCTCCTAATTACCACTTGCCTCTGTTCTTATCGCCACTCCCATCATAGGTCAACACAGGACATTGCGGTTGCCTCTTGCTAACACGTACCTTTCGCTGACTCGCTCCGTCACAGAGGGGGTCTGGAGATGCTATTTGATGACCAGCGGCGATACGATGTATCGATTCCTGCGATCACCAAGGATGGAAAGCCAACCAATATCGCTTTCCTGGTCGACTATGTTTGCCAGAATCTCATGAAGGATTCTCGCAAGGAACTTTTCGTCCTAGACGAGCACATGTACGCCACTTACCCTTCCTATCTCCTATCTGCCTTTACTGGGGTGGCGGGGCTTTCTCCTCATTTATCGTTCAAAAATCAAGAGTCTGGACTAATAGTAGCCACATAGCCGACCGGGCATCCTTGTCCTCATCAATGATGCAGACTGGGAGCTTGAGGGCGAGGAGTTGTATGAGCTCAAGGGTGGCGACCACATCTTGTTCGTCTCGACCCTCCATGGGGGTTAAGAGGATATTGCGTCTGCAGACCCAAGTGGCCCGTATGATTCCGGGTTTCTCGCGCAGTCGAACCTTACAGGTTGCTGTTTCGATGCCCTTGGTTCCCATCTTGGTGAAGCTAAGTTCCACCCTGAGTTGGAAAATCGGGGCCACAAGTCCTAGTATGCCAGCCAAGCGTCTGGAAAGATGTTGAGGAAAGGTACCATAGACATGGTTCTTCGTTGCAGCCAGGGACCCAAATTGGGAATTCGAAGGTATTGTTGCCTCAGCCATCAGGCTAGGACATGACGTCCCTTTTACACCGCCGTCCCTCGACCCCGGAATAAAGCAAGGTAGCCAACATGCTAATCCGGCCGCGTCCGTCCCACAAAGACAACCATATATTTTGCTATATTGTCGTCGGAAACGCCCGCTAGTTTCTTGAAAGAGCAGCGAGGCGAGGGGCCAGAGGAGGCCTGTAATTATCTGTGTGGGCCTGTTGAAAAGGGACAGTTTGGTTGTATCCTAGAGTGCACCAGCCTGTATTTGCGCGTGTCAGGTTGTCCGCTAGCAGCTTCAACATGTATGAAGGTTGGGAAGGTCGTATACTGACATCAGCCGGGTGGACGGACGAAGGTCGATTTCACCGGATAACGTCGCATCTCCTCACAGCTTCTTGCTTCGAAAGCTACGACGGCTGAAGTTGGAATCGAGCGCCGGGGCAGGCAACGTCTAGAAGTCATCCGGCACTTCCACTGCCCTACGGCAACGACCGACATTCCAGAACGAAAGGGCAATGCTTCTGTCCCATGTCAGCATCTAGCTTTGTTCGCTGCCCACATGGCCACTCGCTCCTGGGACCCCGATCTGTAGTATCTCCAGCACCTGTGCCTCGTTGAGAAGATCATACCTATTGCATTTGTACCACTTGGCGTATGTCAGGGCCCTTGATGCGATGTCTTCCACCCCCCTTCCGTTTTGTACCTGGCCCCGAGAGACGCCTCCATTTCATGTAGCTGACGCGGAGAATGCCGGAAATGGGTATACAGGTATGGCATACAAAAGCCAAAATACGGCTTCTACATCGCCATTGTCAATTCCAGGTCGCTCCTATGACCGCCGAATGGAGGTTTTTTTTTTTTTTTTTTTTTTTTTTTTTTTATTATTATTATTGCTTCCCTCGAATTACACATGTGCGTCGGAATCCTGGACTCAAGATATATCAAACGTCGCCACCTCGACCATCTCACATTCTGGCTGTTTCGTCCCCATAAGCATTCCAAGTTGGATGAATTTTGTGCGCCAGCTGGCTTGATAGAGCTGGACTCTTCCTGGCGGTCGGATCTTGATGGCCGAGGAAATCTCATGTCACAACTGTCCCCCCACGTCCACTCCCACGCCTCACCCCACCTTTTCTCCTGGCCACTGCTTACTAAGTATAGTCACCAGACTCTGCACTGTGCGTAATTACTATTAATGAATGCCGGCACTTTGTGTGGCTGGGTCGTCCACTGTCCCGGAAACCGGGTGACGAATATGGATGGGGGTCCAAAACGTCGTGGTACGTCGTCGGTAAGGGTTACAAGCTGTTATGATCCATCACTTTCGCTTTTGCCCACCAGGAGCACTCAATAAAGCAAGTTGAACCCGAAAATTATACAGGAATCGGCAGAAATAAGCAAGTACTGAGGAAGGTGTGTAACTCGTTATCGATGTCGTTGTCAGCTCGGTGATAACCTGCAGGTATCGAATGGCTCAGGTAAGTTCAAGTACAGAATCCGAGTACCTGTTGCAGGGTTACATTATGTATATTGGCCCGCATAGGTATCTCCGCGCTCAATCCTCCACTTGTTGGGCCCAAAACCCCCAAAACCTTCCACTCAGACCGTGCTGTGAACGGCGGTGAAGGCCAGTGTCGCCATGAGCCTTCCTGGCTGAGACAGCGCTCTGATGCAACGTAACGAAAAAGGTGGGAAACGAAGGCCAAAGAAAGCAGTAAGTATTCAATTAAGTGCCTAAACGACAAGGGTACATACGCCGCTCGGTACAAGCAGACGTTCTGGATATCTTTCAAAACAACATCGCATTCTCGATTCTCGTGTCCATCAAGTCGTACACTTCCAACCGGGCCCTCTTTCCCGGTAGACGTCCTCCAGCAGCCTTTTGTCGCGTCATTGCCCCAAACAATCAGATGCAGAATCAGACTCCAATCCTTCCAGAAACAACGCTATGCCACCCAAGCACACATGATTCGTTATAGAGACAAGGGGGTGGGGGAAAATATGAAACGATTTTAAGTCGGTGGCGCGGGCTCGTCAAGTAAATCCTAGGCGTGTCAGAGGCGAGCCAAGGGCATTAGACTTGTGCATTTCGACGGCAGAGGCCATTTTGCCCTTGCCCATGCGAACCTTGCTGACCCTTCGACCCCGTCCGCGGCCCTTGATGCCCTTGTTGCTGTTCTTGTAGATGTTGGTAAAGTACCATAGCAGCTCACGATCTTCTTCCGAGAGGCTGTTGATGTCCTCGACCGAAACGATCCAGTCTATAAGCTGCGAGATGGTTTCCTTGTGGTACTTGTTCTGATGGTTCTATAGTCGATCAGTTAGATACGTTGGCTGCCTTGTGGACCGAGATCACATGATGGCCGGCTTACCTTGAGGTTCCCCCGAGTAGTGAAAGATTTAGTGCAATCTTCAAGCTTGCACAGGAAAGGCTTCACATTGCTGTGTGTGGACATGTGCGCCCTCAGGTTTCCGCGCTGCGCAAAACTTGAATCACAGCTTTCGCACCGGAAAGGGCGCTCGCCAGTGTGCAGACGGTAGTGTGTCTGTGTTGAACTCATGTTAGTGGGTCTTGGTTCAAAATTATGAATAGCAGCGAGGACCTTTAAGGGGCATCTAACCTTGAGATTCCCCGGTTGGGAGAAGCGCCGTTCACATCCGGGCCATGAGCAAAGCTATAGCAGGTTAGCATTCTGTCTGGCATATACCGGGTGTAGATGAACCGTACATAAGGCTTCTCTCCAGTATGCGCTCGTTTATGCGTCTCCAAGTGTGTGCTCTGAGTGAAGCTCTTGTTACATCCATCAAAGGGACAGTGGAACCGCTTGGCCTTTGCCGTCCCTGTTCTTGCGCTGCCATTTGAGCCATCCTGGAGGCATGTTAATACGGGCCCGCCGATACATCTGGTGGAAGACCTACGTGTGGCGGTGGTGTCGGCTCGCCCTTGGCACTTGAGCCGTCCGAACCGGGTGAGGCGACGGCTATGGCGACCGCGTCCTTGGCATTGGTCTTTTGCAAAGCCTTCATCATCACATCCACCGGCGTCGAGAAATCCACGCCTTCAGTCTTGATCGGCTTGTTGTAGATGATGTCCTTAGTGTGCATGGGATGTGGGACGGTCAGCGGAGGGAGGGACCCTCTTCGCGAAGAGGGGCTTTCTTGTCGGTGTTCCTGAGGCGGCGGTCTTGTAGGCGCCATTTGGAGGTTTGGGCTTGGGCGCTCCTGCAACGGACCGCCGTTGACACGGGGAGGATGGGCTGTTGTTAGAGCCGGCGGTTCGTAGGGAGGATACGAGTACTGGTGATGGGCCGAGTAGTGCGGCGACTTCAAGGGCGGTATATCATACACCGGTGGTGCAACGTAATGAGGAACCATCGTTGAGGGGACCATAGGCGACGAACTGACGGCCCGAGTGTCGTAATGGGAGTAAGACAAGCCGACCATCATGCCGTACCCTGGGTGGTGTTGTTGAGGCCAGGAACCCCAATGGTGAACTGTGAGAGAGGAAGGTGTCATCTTCTCGAGGTAGGCTGATATCAACCTGATGGACCGGTATGGTTGAGAGTAGAAGACCCCAGATTTCGTTCCTTCGGTTCGAGGAACGGGGACGTATCAGAAGGGAAGTTGAAACATCAACTCGAATAGGGAAAAGAACAGCCTAGAAGGTAGGGGATGAGATACAAATGTGCGTGATCTGGGTTGAGGGAAATCGTTTGGGTGTGCATCCGGGGGTTGCACAAGTGAATATATATTTCGTACTACAACAAGATATCTACGTATGCCGGTCATGAGTGGAAGATAAACTGGGGTCGATCTGAATTGAGGGCACCAGGCGATTGGAAAAGACCCGGGAGATCTGACCCGCCAGGTTGCCATGCATTAGAGACACAGCAGACAGGGGTGCCAGAAAAAGCAAAGGGCTCGTACGCAACAGTCGGATATCGAGAGTCTCGAAGGCCAGCCGCCTCTCTGCTAAGTCAGGTACAGGTCAAGTTGAAAGCCCCCATGATCATGACTGGAAATAACCATGTACTCAGTAGCTATGAGCTACAGGTACAGTACGTACATTGTACATAAATTGCCTAGTGGCTTCTAATACCCAGACCCCCACTTCCCCGGCCCATAGTTGAGGCTTCCTATTGGCTAACAGGGAAGTATGGTACCGTCTACAACGTACCTACAATAAGGAGGCTTTTTTAAGCTCAAATACGTTGTACCTCGCCAGGTGGACATCTCATGCTCATTGGCTGGTCCAAGTACATTGTACATATGTACAATGAGGAGAAATTTGATGAGTTCTTATTTTTTTCATGGCAAGGTCAGCTAAGGGATAGCCGCGACCAGGACCAGGCTCGTTGTGTTAGGAGAGACATGACGGGGCTGAGCCCTCACCACCCACGGCCCTTGCACACTGGTGGCCGTTTTCGCCCAGCAAAGCAGCAAAGTCTTTTCGCGGAACGAATCCGAGCCGAACTAGGTATGTACGTTGTACAACGTACAACGTCTAGGACCCCCGGATTAGCCAGCGCCGGGAACAGAATCATCCACGGTCAGCTGTTTCTTTCTATTTCTCCCACCATCGAAGCCCAAAACAGACAAACAGGACGTGCTGACAGTGAGATAATAAGAACCATCAAAATACAAATATAGACGTGACCGAAGTGATAGAGAGATCTTTTGTATGGGGTGGTGTACATTACGTTGTATGATACAGTGATACTGGCTAACCTTCGGAGCAATGTGCGTTGAAATCGGGCGGACCCAGCCGGAAACTCGGGCTCCACTATACGACTCGGGCTCCACTGTGAAGACTCCAAGGCGGGGACGGCAAGAAGGCCATTGTGTAATCCCTGTTATTGATTTTCCGCTAGATCAGATCAAGGCTAGCGGCAGTAACCACTTAGCGAGTCCAGATACCTATGCCTACCTAGGTACCAACTTACAACGTATCAATTCTCGTTTCAGTTTCAAAGGCATGCAACGTACTTTCCCATATACCGAACAGCATAATAGCCGCACTTATAAGTCGAGTAATTAAACGGGAGGAGAGTTATGTAATTCGGCCCTCCCTGATTAACCAGTACAGTGGCTTGTCTGCCAGCGTCAAGTTGCTCAAGGCCCGCATAGGCATGGAATTGCAGGTACATTTTCTCGGCAGGTCTATAGGTAGGCAGGTAGGCAGCCACTGTACGTATATATTCGTATATACCTGAAGACTGCGATGCAACGTAGGTATCTTATTCTATATTACATGCCGGACACATGCGCGGTAACCAGACTACCAACATTCGCACACCGCCCCGGGGTAACTCTGCCTGCCCTACTCTTCGTTTCATCGACCAGTATGTACAACTATGTGAGCCATCTGGGGAGAGATCGTAGATGTTATTCGACAAGTATGTCTCTCGCGTAGAATTCCTGCTGACTGGCCTAGAACTTATCGCATTATGTTCGTGCGTTGTATGTTGCGATTTGGAGGGCCTCGTTTCTACTCGTCGAAAGCCAAAGAGAGAAGATACATATATTCTGTAGACTCTGCCCTACTTCGTACATGTATCGCAAGCCACTACAAGACAATGCGATGCCCAACTGGCTGTACTGTAGGGACATCTACTTGGTACTGCAAACCGGCCGTTTATACACAATAACTCAGGCCTGACGGAACAATCACCCCATAGTTATCTTGCTGGTTTGAGGCGAATTTAACCTCACTTCATGTGGTTGACCTTCCATTAGTTGCGTGTAACCCGTGTTCAAGAACCGAGTCCGCGTCCAATGTATGTATCGTAGGCACGCTCGCTCTATAAGCGCCGCTTTTCTAAGCATGATTATGTGACCTGGGCCAATGACAAAACCAGGGCCTCGGGGTTGCGTATCTATAGCTGGAGATCTCCCCGCCGTGTGACCGTCTTCCTCTTTGACTGGGGTGTCTATCGTACTTCGTACTCGGCAGACGTTCGGGCGGCAAAGATGATGAGTATACATAGGTACGTGCTGTGCTGTGTACATACCTATGTCTGTAAGACTCGACAAGGTCAACAGTGTTCATACCTTCGGGTAGCTAAAGTGCACGAATGAAACAAGCGCGCTCTAGTCCATTCTATCCCAGAATTCGATCGTCGTTTCTGCCCTAAAAAAGTCGATCCTGGAGACTTTGCGCGGGCTTAGGTTACCTTGGTCTTCGACCATCGACTTAACTGGCACTACCTACTTACCGGAAAATATTATATGTGACAGAATATCAGGTAAGACTGTGGTGCTCAGTATGCATGCATAATTACCTATTATACGAGTACTCCTATTATACATATACAACGCGAAGAAGAGAACAGTTACGAATACAACGTACAACGTATACGTAGTGGCTGGAACTGGGTAGGTCCCGATAGGTAGTGATCTTTAAACCGACCATCCCCATTGTTTCCTGCCGAGTTCACTGTAATTACAATACATTGTGTTGTACTTCGCATTACATACAACGTACAAGTATTCGTACTGTAGGTACCTGAATAGCCACTCGTTACATGGTTCTTGTGGAGCCAAGTGTACAGCGTATTGAATGGGGAATCCCGACGCGACCCCACGAGACAACGGTGGGATTATTAATACTACTGTAACCCTGACCCCAAAGGCGGCACTTACATACAACGTATGTACGTTGTACTGCGTGCCTAGGTGTTGGTTGACGCCGGTATGCACAGTCCCAGAGTTTCGGTCAACCCGATCTGTCCGGCGATCAATATGGGGAGCTACTGCACGTGAATCCCTGGTCCGGCAGCAAGAAACACCGATGTTTGGAATGGCATTTTGAACTGGATAGCGGTAAGAAAGAAGGGAAAATATGAGACGCTCGCCCAAACCCCTTTCCCGTGCACTACTCTGACTGCGGGTCAGTCATTTGGTAGGAGGTAAAAACCCATCAAGTGGCTTGATACGACGGTGGGCATGCCAGGGATCAGCACTCTTGCGCCGCAATTCGAACAACATGGGGGCTTAGAAATTCTCCATTTCAAAGTCACGAGACGATCAATTGTTTGGCGACACTGCTGTTAGGCCTAGATACTTGCCATTTCTCAAACAGAGCTCCATTTCGGTCAGCATTGAGTGGTGCTCCTCTTCTACCAAGTACAACATACCTAGTGTATGTAGGTTTCAAGTCCCAGAGGCAATTCTGCATCTGGATTGGCTCCGTAAGCGAATTGGAGATTAAAAGTGCAACGTTTGTTCGGTACATGTACGGTATTGTCTACAACGTACAACGAATTACCATATAACCCCTGTTTAATTGTGTTAAAGGTACTTGCATTACTTGCCTTATTAGGCAAGTAATGAATCCTCTCGAAACGTACCAGTACTAACACACGCGGGCCTTATATAATCCAATCAATAACGTATAGGTCTGGTTAAGATAACAACTATAACGTGTAACGTATAACGTACAACGCCCCTATACTAGCCCTACGCTTAAAGCAGCCGTACGAAGTATATAACGTACGCTGCGTGGGAGGCAGTTCCTATAAAGTTGTTGACGCGGTCAGTTGCTTGCTTGTTGGTAAGGAGCTACAAGGTGGATTGACAGGATACTGAGTCCCCCTGGTTTGGTACATCTAAACCCCTGTATTTTACATAGAAAAATCCCTGCTCTCAATGTATCTACTTGTACTCTACTCCGCTTATTGTCGTGATACCATTGGTTTATTTGGACCCGCAAGTACACCGCAGACAGTTAAACAGGGGTTGGATGGTAGGTACACCACGGAGTATGGCAATCTCACTCCATACAACGAGTACCGGTATTTATACGCCCCCTGTTCGGTATTTGCTGTCCACTCAATCCATTTTTGGAAGGTTACGCGACCGCGTGCATAGGTAAGATCTTGGCCGCATATGCTGCGTACCTATACCTCACGACAAGCCTCAATCTCTGCAACCAAAACCAGATGTCTTAAGCCACTAAATCACTACTGTTTCTGCCTCTGTATTCATTGACCCTAAGGTATTAAGAATATATAATGTCCTTACGCCAGGCACCTTATCATATACCACGTAATCCTGATGCCCTAGTCACGTGACCTTATCACACACACCACGTAATCCTTATACCCTAGTCACGTGACCTTATCATACATCACGTAATCCTGATTACCTACTCTAACGTGTACAGGTACGTAACATTTACAGCCAAGATCTTGCTTATGCACGCGGTCGCGTAACCTTCCAAAAATAGATTGAGTGGACAGCAAATACCGAACAGGGGGCGTACAAATACCGGTACTCCCATACAACGCGACAAAGAAATCCACTATGGACGATCCGTCCCGCTCTCAGTCACCCCGACCGTATACAACGTACACACGTACGTTGTACCAAAGCGTGGACAGCGGGAACAGACAGTCTCTAGTCCACGCAAGGACTACGGGTGTGTTTCTCTCCGGATTATTCCGCAGTGGAAAAAATAACCAAGGATCGTTTCGTGAACGGTGCCGCTGACATTGACGGATCTGAGACTGGAATCGGCCAGTGCCAGACATCTGCACCCATATCACCTAACCTGCATATGTACACAAGCCGTATGATAAACTGAGGCAAGACACACGGATTTCTTATGTATGTACAGTGCTGGGATCAAAGCATAATGGTTTTTCGTAGTACCTGTGCCATCTATGTACAACGTATACGCCCATTCAGCCTTAGAGGCATAGGTGTGTTATCGAATTCTTAACTTACATAATCCTTAAGTTACATATCCAAATACCTGAATACTCCGCCCCGGAATACTACCCAAGGTTGTTTCAGCATCGCTCGGGCAAGCCATTCTCATTCTACAATCTCCGGCTGGGCCTGCGTTTAAGATTGTGCAGTCACCTACAACGTATTTACGGCGTCTGGTCGGGTCTAACACCACTCACATGCCATATTCCGACCAGATACAACTGGCCCTTGCGTAACATCTCAGGAAGCACCTCACAATTCCCTGCAGAGCCATCTTGTCGTTGTCTCGGCTTGTGCAGCTGCTCAGGTGCTTGAGGCAGGCGGAGTGGACGGAGAGGGTCTTGGCTGTGACATGGTCCAGTAATATCTGATACCTACAATGTACCTATCTTAACTGGGCGGAATATCCATAAGCAGGCAGTGTTTACCTTATGGAGTTGTGCTCTTCTCCTAATCGGGTGCCGCATAGAGAGGAGAGCTGATGAGTGGCGATTTTGGCAGGCGTGGGGACTTTACCTCAAGAGGCTCGTTCAGTAAGTATCACAATACCTCGGTAGGGAGAAGAGTCTGGATCTGACAGTAACCGTCGTTGTGAGCCAAGCTTGAGAAGTAAGACAGTGTCTTAGCTTGCACGATTTATAGTCTGCAGCCATAACTGGACGCAAAGGCATTGGTGGTAGTGCATGCAAGGTATTGATATGATAGTACACCGTGTACATGCATGTACGTTATACGTACAACGTACCTACCGTTGAACGTCGCAGGGACAAAAAAAAACTGCTAGTTGCCGTTGTACTTCGTACGTTGTATTATCGAGCACTTCCCACTGATAAGACTCCACATGCCTTTCTCCAAAAGTCGATTGAGGATTACCTAAGTAGTGTACTTGATTCATCTCACCCACTGCACAGACTGCCAAGCTGGCGATCATATTTTCAATTCCGGTGAAACGGGATGACCCTGGTAGCACTGAGGAGAGGGGCTGGGACGGGCCCGTGCAGCCAGGCGTCATGTGATTAGATCAGATCTACCCGGGAGCATGGATTAAATCCCCCGGACCAATCTCCAAAGGATAAAGCCACATCCCACTTTCCCTATCGTTCTACTGACAGGGTTTGAAAGTGATATATGATGAAAAACTCGTCGAGATGCCCTCATTCGGATCTTTTCAGCTCTTCAGGCCCCCTTGTCAATATTATTGTTCCTTGACCACCACGTTGCTCCCTTACCGTTTGCATGATGATGATGGAGACGATGTGGTTACAATAGGCAAAGAGAGGCGAATTGGCTGAGGTGGGGTTCGAGATCAGGATAGGTGAGGAACCAGTTTGCAAAGGGCCTCGGGGTTTGAAAGGGCCGGATAGGTAGGACCCACTTGTTCATCGTCAGTCAGTGTTGTCGGTTCCTGGTCTTCCCGTTACCCGATCACTGCCATCATCCAGTCGTGACGGGATCGGTCCCAGGACGACGGATGGAGATGCAAGCACAACGGTGGGTTGCCAGAATCGACCACGGCATGTTGAGTGCCTGAGGTCTTTGAGCACAGAGGGGGATTTTTAAAAAGAGTGATGTTCTTGCTTTGATATCAATGATTTCTCTGGCGACAATCAGGGTCTGATCGTCGCTCGCGAAAGCAGTGTTCCTGTGGAATGCTTGGTTCATTGCCCTTGCCCCTTCGGCCGCATTTCCCCTATACAACTCCCATCAATGTAGCAGGCCATGCTTGAAAGGCGGCCAATGCCCTGCGGGATTTGGGAAGGAGAATGTCCGAAAAATTCGTTGACTACTCGTTGACCGCTCCGCTCAGCTGGGAAACACCTGCCTTCGTTGGCGGTCGTATCGTTGCCATTCCGTTTCGTCTGTTGGACTTTTGGACTTTGCATCCAGCTTTAGGTAAGTAAGTCTTTCTCGCCAGTCCTATCAAGCCAAGTTGTAGTACCTAGGCGGGCGTACTATGTATGCATTCATGTACCGTTGAGACTCCTGGAATTCTTTCTGGCGCACGTTATAAGTAAGCCTGGGGGTTCATCCCCCGCCATTTCCAATTTGCATCCAACGTATTAGTCCCTTCGTCAAGCCGCCAGACGGGCCTTTCCGCGACAGCGGGAGCCATACAACGTTCGCTTGATTCAAGCAAGTCTCTTGTTGATGCATGGCCTCCAGCTCTCTGTGATCTCAAAGGAGTAGTGTTGAGCGAAGTCATATCGAGCGTTCGAGAGAGAGAGACATCGTATAAACCTGAGACAAGGGAGTGGCCGATGACACTCTGGCTTTCCCCTCCTGTACCGGGAGACAGTCCGCTCTGTGTGTTTCAGTTGTCGGCTTAGGTAGGTCCCATCCATATCATCCATGTCAGACATTCATGTCAGTCTGGAAACCTTGGATGTTGACCGCCGGAGAATACCTTTGGCACTCGGGGGCGAATAGAGTATGTATACATAGGTAGCAAACAGGATGCAGTGTGGGCAAGGACCCGGACGAGACTGTATTGGAGGATCAGCGAGGGGTCAACTTGACCAATGAGTCACGTACCCAATCGTTGATGGAGGGGTATACAACTACATTCGCCTGTTCGATGGTTATCTGCCACGACCTACACGATAGCTCGTCTCGCCGTCTGCTCAATATGTGGTGTGAGTGACTTGTTCAAGTGAAGCAAACCATCATCTGGTTGCCAGGCGCGGAATGGGTGACTTGGAGTTATCCCGAGCAGTGTGCCCATCTGTGCACCATGCATTCGCTCAGATTACAGATCGTCTCGTATCTTGGATCAAGCTGAGTCAAGGTCTGGCAGTACGCACTGCGGATGGGACCAACCCTCTCGTCCCAGTTCCAATGCAGGCCCACTTCGCCGCGATGTCGTTCGTAGAGTCCTGAGATATTCTACCCAGTGCAGGTTCCCTGTAAATGGATCACTAGCCCTCTGCCTCCCCGACAAAATTGATCTACCGCCGCTAATGGGTCGTATGCAGATCATTACTTGAGCCCGAGCCTGACTCCTGGAAGAGCGGCCCATGGCGATAGGTATTCGCTGATGAGCAGCAGCACAGCCAGACAGCGAATCGGGCAGGTTTTATCCACCAGTTAAGAAGGCATTCCAGCCACACAAGTCGTATATGACCCTGTATCTTTCATACTATTCGTATGTCGACACTGGGAAGCAGGAGAGGCAGAAACTGGATAAATGGTAAAACTCGGTGGCCAGAGGGAAGAATTGGCACTTCGGAAAGACCAAAAAAAAAAAAAAAACCGAAACAAGGTGTTGTGAATCTCCGAAGAATGTATCGTATGTAATGACGGGGCTCGATCTAAATCGGGACCTCTATAGGACCCTTGGAAGAACTAGTGGTTCATTCGCCCAGAAGACGAGGTAGGTAGTATTTGACATTCTCGTATACCAGGAAGGTAACCCAGGTAGCGGGCATCACTCTCACCACGCCGGGTACGAGACCCCGATAGAAGCCCCTGATGCCTTCTTCTCTCCACAGCATGGAAGCCGCGCCCCGGATGCCGCGTCCGAACCGTTTATCGGCGTCGTAGTTCTGAAGGCGACTCCGCAGCACCTGGTAAGGATATGTCACCGCCCCGGCAGTCAGTTTGGCGACACTTGATATGGCGATCGTCGCCTCATTGCCCAGGCGGGCGGTTTCGCCATCGCCTCCCTGTGACTGATCCAATCTCTCCGGGAGGCCCTTGCCCCGGAGGTACATGCGCTTCAGGGGGTCGTATACGGCAAACTGGACGGCGCCGTGGGAGACGCCAACAAGGCCAACGGCGAGACCCCGATAGAATCCGCGCAAGCCCTCGGTAGCGTAGATGCGGCGAGCGCCGACGATCATGGATGGGTAAGCCCCCTCGGCGGACCGATCGGAGGAGAGCATGCGGGTTTTCAGAACCCAGATGGGGTTGGTGAGGACCTGAGTCAAAGCACCGGCAATGGCCGAGGAGATGAAGAAGTCATAGCTAGCGAGTGTTTCTTTGGTTGGGACTCGCGTTCCCGTGTCGGATTCAGGGGAGGCTCTTGTTTTCCAGGTGGCCACGGCGCGCTCGACGCGCGACTTGAAGAAGAAGAAAGAAGCCCAACTCGTGGCGTTTCCTATGAGGTTGGGACCTAGTCCGCGGTAGAGAGATGCGACGGGTCTCGGATTCTGGGTGAGAGAACGGATAACTGCGATGGTCGTCGGTGGGATCTGTGGCCCGGCCACGGAGCTTCGGTAAACTGGTTGTGAAATCTAATCAGCAAAAACTGTATCATCTTACACAGAGAACTGGAGGGGACCATTCGTCATACTTTGCATCCGAGTCTTCACTATGTCGAGGGGGTGGACAATCAGGGTTGCCACACCACCAGCGGAGAGGCCGGCGACGGACTCGACGAAGGCGGGAGAATGGCCGCCATGGCTAGTTGGCGACATGAATGAGGGAAAGGACAAGGTATTATTATTATTACAGTTCACATGACTATCGCTGTTGGACAGAATGGCAGGAGGTCCCAAACCCTCGAGCCGTCGCCTTGTCGTCGACGCGTTTGCCAGCGAGCGTGTTTGGTGGAGAGCTTTTTCAGCTTGGTGGTTGGAGATCGTTTCCGAGTGGAGCTAGGCCTGGCCCTGACGCAATTTGGGCGAATCGGATTGGCCAGGGTTTGCAAAGGTACAACTAGGACATTACCCATTGGACTTGTCAACCATTAGCCGGAGTGGCCCAGTGGTAAGGCGTCTGTCTCGTAAACAGAAGATCCATGGTTCGATTCCGTGTTTCGGCAAGGTTGTTTCTTTTTTGCTCTTTTCCCATTCTATTGATGGTTTGGTAGCTTTGGACGCATCATTGGTCTTTTTTTTCTTTTTCTATATTTCTTCATTGGCTTTTGGCGTGCCGCGTCTTTCTTTCGCAAAGTCCCAGTACTAGGAACCAGACCGGCAAGGCGAAGCAAGGCCACCGCCAAATGTTCTCCGCTCCATCTGTGACACGGGTGTTGTCTTTCGTACTCGGCTGCCATATGGCAAGTTAAAAAGCTAACCAGCCGTATCATTACACACTACTACACCTCTCCGTTCACCGAAGAGTAGAGGAAGGTCGTCCAGGTCGAGTATCTGGTTGAATGCACTGCAAGCCACGCCCGATGCCTGGGCGTCCATCCAGATATCGTATGCACAGATTTCATCCATTTTGATTGTTGAACATAATTGTACAAATCATGAGTGAGGGACCGCCAGCCGCGTGTTAACCCTCCACATCACGGCATCCCCATAATTAACAACCCAAAACCACGCAACCATAACTGCGACAATGCTTGTGATCCCCTAATGTTGATGTTCTATAGTACAGAGTTTCGGCTTTGAGAAGAATTGGCGTTGCTTAGGAGAGCGGAGACAGGAGACTGCGGTAGTACTGTCAGTGGCGTTGGTCTTGGTATTGTAAGCATCGTAAATCGGAACCTACCGGATGAATGAAGGGCGAGGCTCGCTGCGAGTCCAGCCTGAGGAAGAAGGAACGTTAGTCTCTTGCGCGATATCAACTGAGAAAGAACTGCTTTCGTCCGCACCGAGATAGAGCACGAGAGGTAGATATCCGCTGAAGAAGGAAATCGTTGTTAGCTATGAACCAAGGTGTATTATTTGAGGATTCGGCCGTGGGTAAACGTACTAGTGAATGGCAACACGGGAGATCTCGATGATCTTGCCAATGCGCTCCTGTAATATCCCCAGTAATCAGCTTTCTACCATTCTGCATTCGGCCTGCGGCTGGATATCTACTACCTTTGACTCCTCGGAAAGCGCGAACATCTTGCCGAACGTAAAGATTATATTTCGAAGTATTAGGGTAATGACGAGCGTAAAGGGAGTTGAGATCGAGGGTCGCTAGAGTGTCGTGGTTGGTTGATTCGCAGAATGTTGTCCAGCTTCACATCACAAAAGCATCTCGGCTCTGTCGCGACAAATTCTAGTCGGTCGGAAGAATAGTTGCTCCGAATCGATGGCGACTTCATGTTGGCTGTATTACTTTCTCCAGGTACCCTCGATAACCCGAGAGGTACGTACCCTCTGGCCTGCAAAACTTAGGTACCGATACCCAGCTCAATTGCCAATAGGCTCCGTTGAATCTTTTGTTAACGCATACCCGTCGAACAACGAACTGCCACGACCTGGAGCTCCGCCGCGTACTTTCACCACGGAGGATTAGCTGTAATAGCAGGTCGAATCGCAGCGAATTGGGGTCTTCTTTATCTTCAGTTCATCACCAGTCACCCAATCCTGCGTCCACCGCCTGGTGTGGATCATAATTCAAGATGGCGCAAAATAGGCACTGGTAGGCGTGACCCTGCGCTTCTCATCCTCCTCGTCTGCTCGACATCTGACACTCAATCTGCCTACTAGGGAACAGGACAAGGAGGCGACCGTATACATCGGAAATATCGATGAGCGCGCCTCGCCAGCAATGGTGTACGAAATAATGGTCCAAATGGGTCCCATACACAACATTTATATGCCCCGTGACCGCGTCACCCAGAACCACCAGGGCTTCGGTTTCGTCGAGTTCCGGACCCCGGCCGACGCTGAATATGCCGCCAACGTCATGAACGGAATCAAGGTGTACGGGAAATCTCTGCGCGTCAACAAAGCTAGTGCCGACAAACAAAAACAAGCAGAGGTCGGCGCGGAACTCTTTATTGGAAACTTGGATCCCATGGTCGACGAGAAGGTCCTGTACGACACATTCTCACGCTTCGGTCCTCTCCTCACCATGCCCAAGATCGCACGCGAGGACAACGGAACTTCGAAGGGCTTTGGTTTCATCTCCTACGCCGACTTTGAGAGCTCCGATGCCGCCGTCGCGGATCTCAATGGCCAGTACATCCTCAGCAAGGAAGTCTCCGTCCAATACGCCTTCAAGAAGGATGGAAAGGGCGAACGTCACGGCGACAAGGCTGAGCGAGAGCTGGCAGCTCAGGCCAAGAAGAGGAACATCATGCCGGAGCTCCAGCCCGTGCCTCCGGCCTTCCTGGCGTCGTCCACTCACGCTGCGACCGGACCTCCAGCGCATCCGCCAGCCGCCCCTGGGCCACCACCGGCTGGCTTCGATCCGACCAGCGGCCTCCCCCTCCAGCGTCAACACATGCCAGCGCTGGGGATGCCGGCGGGTTTCACGCCCCCGCCGCGGGGCCCATCCCCGTATAACTCTATGCACCCGCCACATGGCTTTGGCGGTGGTCCTCCTGCCCCGTATGGTCGTGGTGCCATGCCGCTTCCACCGCCGCCTTCTGGGCTACCGGCACGTCCGCCCCAGGCACAAAGAGGGTATCCAAACCCGGCCGACTTCCACCCGGGGAGCCAACCGGCCGGCTTTAGGCCTCCTGGTGGACCTCCTGGCGGCCCTCCCGGGGCTGCACCACCGGTGCCGCCAGGGTTTGGAGGCGCGCCTCCGCCGCCAGGGTTTGTTAATGGTGCGCCTGGACCGACTGGCACACCCCCAGCTCCTCCGGGATTCGTGCCGCCGCCAGGGTTTAATCCGCCTGGTTACGCCCGCCGGTAGTGACTTGCGGACGTCTGGGATATGAGTTGTATCAGGACTTTGCCATAACCCGGCGGTCATTATTGGACAGTGTCGAGGTAATTGGTTTATTTGACGAGATACTCGACAGAAGTCTGTAACAAGGGGAAATGGAGACTACGAAGTATGGTCGGTAGCTCCCTCACTACACGGAGATCACTTTGTCTCTAACTTGAGTCAGATACCCGGTTCACTCGCTTCGCAATCTGTCGTTGACATGGCGCAAGCCGCAACGGAAAATAGAAAGGGACAAGGGCGTTTAATCGGATAATGGGTTTCATAAAAGGTTCTTTCGGCCATTGTTTTCCAACCAAGCAAACGGCCCAACAGGGCATGCAATTCTACTCGTATTCCTAGTTACCTGCTGTTTACCTGCTAGGTATTAAGATAGCTCTTGGTAACGGAGCGTCTCTACCGCCTCCCCTATGTGCAACATGCAAAGCCCGGCTGTAGTGTAACGTCGACTCTCATCACGAGACATACCGAGACCTCCCAAGATCGGGGCTGAGGGCAAATGGAGGCACGCCTGCCGACAATCACCTCTGACATCTGCCACGATCAAGCAAGGTACGGTAACTCTTCACGTTAGAGGCCAAAGGAAGAGAGAGAGAAGGTAAAAAAGAAAGAAAAGAAAGAAACAAAAAAAAAGCAGGTGCAGAAACAAAAAGAAACTGCTGGTTTTGCTAGCGCCAGGAATCGAACCAGGGGCCTAAGCATGGGAAGCTTAGATGTTACCATTACACCACGCCAGCTGTCACTTGTTGTGGAGATGTGGGGAATTTCTTAATTTAGACTTATACAAGCAAGCCGTGGCGTCTTTGCCCAAAGTTACCGCGGGGCAGAAGCTCACAGAACCTGTAGGTACAACGACGTTGGCATCTCCCCTCGTCATCTTATCACCAATATCGTTTCGCCCAAACCAACGAGACCAACAACATTGTCCTAGAATAAGAACCTCACCTTTTCTCCTTGGTTCCTGCACTCCCTTTCCCAATCTAAACACGCCACTCTCCAAGCTTTCGCGATGGCGTCCAGCAGACCCGACAAGATCGAAAAGATCATCACACGGCTCCAAGCCCGCATTGGCGAAGGCCAATACTACGAAGCCCAGCAGCAGACCCGGGTTGTCGCCGCCCGGTATATCAAAGCGTCCAACTGGACTGCGGCGGAAGAAATCCTGTTCAAAGTCGCCCAGTCTCTCCTTCGTGCCGACCAGGGCGGTTCCGGCGGCGACCTGTCCATTCTACTTGTCGATGCGTTCAACAAGGCCGAGCTCAAGCCGGACTCTGCGTCCAAGGGGAAGCTGCTGACGCTTCTGCGGTTGTTTGACCCCGAGGAGCCCACGAGGAAGAAGTTTATCGGGGAGATGATTGCGTAAGTCTCCACCCTCTTGTCAATCCTTCCCCCCATCTACGGCGGTGGTTCTACGAGGCATTACAACTGGAGATATACCGTGGAGGAGGTTACAAAGTAACATTATTCTGGCTACTGAATGGCTTGCTTGGCTAACATCCGTGGGACCAACAGTTGGTCGGGTAAATTCGGCGAGTACCCCGCCGGCGACAGCGAGCTCCATCACGTCGCGGGATCCCTCTACGCAGAAGAGCACGAAGCATACGAGGCGGAACGACACTTGCTACTAGGCACGAAAGACTCGGCGGAAGTATTGGCACGGATGGAATACGCATGGTATAAGGAGGACGAGTCGCACACGGCGCCAGCCTACGCGTCCCGCGCCGTGCTGCCATACCTGCTCGTCGGAAATGTCCGCGCCGCCAACACGGCCTACCGCGTCTTCGCCAGCGCCCTCGTCGACGACGGGTACGGTGGCGTCCAGGACGTCAGCAGCTCCACCTGCGACATCCGCATCTTCCCCAGCCTACCCCTCCTCAACTTCCTCGGGCTCCTCCTGCTCACTATCCAGCGCGGGGCGCCCGAGGCGTACCGTGCGTTGATCGCAAAGTATTCGAGTAATATTGCGGAGATGGGCACGTGGAATGAGGCGCTGGAAATGATTGCTGAGATGTACTTTGGTATCTCGAGACCTAGGCAGACCAACCCGCTGATGGAGATGATGGGGAGTTTGTTCGGCGGGGCTCCGGGAGGAGGTATGCCCCAGAGGAAGAACCCTGTCAGGCGGGTCGAAGCGCCAGCGGCCGAAGGACTCGATTAGAACTCGGGATATTGTGGCTGGCCGGTTGGAGACGTGTACTCGTGGCAAAGCCAGAGATTTGGTCGCTGATAGATTCGGCGTTTCGGCGCGGTGTGCCAATGACCCGTATCGGAGGGATGGAAAATATCATTGTCTGTCGCGCTCTCCGTCACTGGACTGGTGTGTCCCGCGCCAGGTCAAGCCAGGGAGGGGTGGCCAGGGATACTTGGGCTGCTTCTAGCGGCGCATCGTACGATCCCCGGCCTCGTACATCCACTGGTCCTCTTCGAGGGCGACCACTTTCGCCTTGAGACTCTGCCTGATGGCGTCAAGGACCTCTGCACATCATCGGCGGGTTAGCATGCGTAACAAGAAAACTTGGCGGTGGAAGTGGGACTTTTGGAAATCGATATACCCGTAGCAAAAAAAAAAAAGAAGTGGCTGGTAGAAAGCTGGAGAAATGGAGATGGGATGATACACGTACCTTCAGGTTGATCCAGGACTGCTGAATGGTTCATCTGATGATGCCTAACTATATCGGCAAGTCGTTGCCTCTCTTCTGTAAAGCCGGTGCAGCAGCAGCAGCACCTCAAGTCAGCTTCCGTCCTATCACCCCCCCTTTCCCAGGAAAACAAGAAGAACCCACTCTTACGCTCCTCCTGATCATGCATGACACCCTCGTCGTCGTCGTCCAGCATGCCAGGGAGGGGCAAATCGCCAAAGATTTCAATCTCCCCATGCGCGTCGCGCGCCACAAGCTCGGGGGAAGCGTCGTCGCTGTGGATATCCGGAAGGCGCAGCGTCTCGGCCGAGTTGTTGGAGGAAGACGAGTGCTGAGAGGCGACCCCTGCGCCGGGGAGGGGGGCGCCCGAGGTCGGGCGGCGCGAAATGTGGCTCTTGAATAGGCTCCGCGACATGCCTCGCCGGGGTGCTGGTGGTGCTGTCGACATTGCTGCCGTGTCGTGTGGCGCCGGGGCCGGGATCGCGCCTTGATGTGCCGTTGTTGCTGATGGTGGATGATGTAGTCGGGTCGGCCGATCGGGCATTGTTTTGGCGGTGGTGGAAGGGGAGGTATGAGCGACGGTGGCTTGAAATTAGGGAAAGTACTGCTCAAAGGATGAAGCGATGAATGGAAAAGCTGCCTTGGATATCCAAGTTTGTTTTGTAGGCTTCTAGAAAGGATGCCCAGCAACGGTACCGTTGTACGAAGTACACCTGTGTACTTCGTACCTCACGAGGGCGATGCCGGCCAAAACCCCCTCAGCCTTATCGAGAAGGGCTTATCAAGCTTATCAAGAGCTACACGTCACAGACCTCGGAGATCCTCCTTGGCACCCCAGTTACGTACCTTCCCTTGTCATCTCCACCGCCCAAGACCTCGGTGAAGGTCGAAGGATATCGAACTTGGTACCGAGTAGGTACAGTACATATTTCAAGTCGGAAGCCAGCCGAAAATAGGGGGACGGACGAGCTTCACTGGAGTATATTTGATTCCCTTATTCTCGACTACATTGACCAAATTTGTAGGTCACAACCGGGCAATTCCCCCAGGTTTCACAGCCAACATTGATATTGAGCCATTTCATTTCGGCCATATTACAAGATGATATCTTGCCTCAGACAATGAGATACAAACAGACATGTTACAAGAAAGAGCCCAGGGTATCTAGCCTCTTTACCCAACCTTGATATGAACCGGCGAAGGTTCAAGAGGAACCGACAACAGCCATATACGTCGCCGTCCAGTGTCATCATCCTAAACTTGATGATTCCCCAGACACCAGACATGCAGAATATACCCTCGACCATCCCATGATAACCCGTCAACTCCTAGTCCAGGTGGAACACTCGAACCCCAGAACAAGTCCCCGTCCCGACGGGATACCGGGCGTTATGACGCCGTGGCAGCCATGACATGCTCATGCATCGTACAGAAAACAGGAGAAACGCACCTCACACGCAGGTCCACTCGGCGAACACGCACCACCGAGCCGTACGATCCGCCAGCACGAGACCCCTCCAAGTACCCCTCTCAGAGCACTTGATGATCGTCTCCCATGTACCTCCGTCACTCATTTCCTCTTCCCTGGCATTCCGCCCGCCGACGCCGATGCCCTTTCGTTCCTCCTTGCGCATGAGCCGGAGAATCTTCCCACCAGGCGTCTGGATCGCCAGCTTTGCCGGCTTCCTGCTCCCTGCCCCCGATCCGCTGGCCGTACTGGGATTAGACCCGCTCGTGCTGGAAGCGGCCAAGCTCATCGCCGAGCCGGGTCGGGCAAATGGGATGGGGCTGACACCTCCCGGGTTCGACGAAGGGGTCATCACCGAGCCTTCCCCACCCGGCAACGAGCTCGGATGCTGGCGGATCGCGAATACGAATGTGTTATTCAAGGCGAGTCGCTGGCACTGAGGCTGGACGACGTAGATGTCGTGGCGTTGCGCGTGGGGCGTCGGGTGTCTTGTGACAAAGTCATACGGGGGATTGTCTCCCGTGTGGATGATAGGCAAAGCAAGCGCCATCGGGTGAGGTATGTCTCTGATGCTGTGCATGAGCCCACGTTTGCCCGCGTAGAGCTTTAGCACGCCCTGACCCTCGTCTCCGGGTAACAGTGCCTTGATGGTGTATCTCTTGGTCCCATTGAACCATTCTGCCTGGGCCAGGGCCCTCTTCTTCTCCACATCGCCCGTCTCGAACAAGTCGCCGTCCTGGTCCCTTGCGTACGCACGCGTCTCGACTTCTGCGGCCACCTCCACGTCGGGAGGGACGTTGAGCTTGATATGGACCATCTCTAGGTCCTCGATGCGCGTGAGGGAGGTGTTGTAGTCGACCATTTCTATTCCATTCCGGAAGTACGGAGAGCAGGCGCTCGGCAAGTGGAGCAGCACCTCGTACGTCTGGGGTGGACACATGTGTTGGTGCTCGTGGTGCTCGGGGATGTGAGTCCAACACAGCTCCGAAGGCCGGGTGAGGAACCACCACGTGTCCGCGGCCGAGCTGCTCGCGCCCGAGTAGAGGTGGCGTCGCGGGTTGGATGGGCTGGCCAGGCAACAGTCCAACATGCGCCATTCGTCGTCTACAAGGACCACATTCCACCAGTGGTTCGGCCGAGGCATGATGCCGTATTCGGCAATCTCTCCCGGCGTCTTGAGATAGCCCCGAACAACTTCGCAGTGGATGCCCACAGCCGCGCACATCTCGAACACCAAGACCGCATACTCCTCTGCACATGCCCGCTTGGTCTGGAGAACGCGCCTGGTGTCGATGGGCCCTTCAAAGTCCTCCTCCCAGCATATCCTCTCTGCGACCCATGTGAAGATGCTTCGAAGCCGCTGCACATCGCTGCGGTACGGCCGGCAGACATATGTCGTTGCCAGTGCGGCGGCCGTAACCGTTGGCGGAAGGTTGCCTATGAACCTCGTATTCTTGTCCACCTGACTTAGGTTGATAGACTGAAAGTCGACCGGTTCGCGAACTGGCATCCCATCGGCGCCTTCATCGCCGTCCAATCCCTCGTAAAACTCGTCGACCGGATTCAGAGCCGGATAATCCAGCATCTGGCACCGGTCTCGCCGTTCATGCCGCTCGATCCGGCTCAACGAGTTGGACCGGTTGATGTCACGCCGGACCTGAACCCAGTCCACTCCACTGCCCAGGCCCATTTCCCGGGCGGCGCCTCTCTTTGTCGGAGAGCTGCCCAAACCCGTCGCAGACGAGAGGCCCGAAGAGAAAAGCGAAGAAGAGCCGGGTGGCACGGAGCGGGCCAGGGACGACGATCGCGATTTGGTCGAGTTGGAGCCCGTTGCTATGCTGGTGCGACTGGTTGCAACACCGGTCTTGGCCGTATCGAAGAGCTTTTTGAAAAGACTTCGTTTGGGTGGCGGCTTTGGTTGCACAAGCCCTCCAAGGGCCGGATCCGCATCGTCTTGCAAGCCGGCTTGAGACTTTGGTCTCGGCGTATCGGATGCATGGCTGCTGTGGTATGTGACTCCGGTAAAAGGCGTTTCTGGGCGATCCGTCCCCTCTAGATCACGTATGCCCAAGACGCTGTGAGCCCGTTCCTTCTTTCTTGCCAGACTACCTGCGCTTGTGGCACTGATTCCACCGGCCGACGCACCGCTCATCAGGCTCCTATCGCTGCTCTGGGTCGTCGAGCTTTGGTTGCCGGCCGAATTTGTCGTCGAGTTGGTCTTGATGGTAAAAGTCCGCCCCATGACACTGCGACCAATGTCATAGGCGGACTTGCGGGATCGTATTTTTTTCTCTGGAACAGGTGGACCCTCGGCGGAAGACTTGGGGCGCTCAATCGGTTGTTCTTTCGACGGCGGACGTGGCGGCTCATCGAGTGGTGTCTCGCCAGGGTCCTGGCGTTGTGCACCCCCTAGTCGATGCTCCATACGTTCGACGTAGTTGCTGAGGTGGGCTCTTTGGCTAGCATCCTCTCGATGTCCGTTCTGATAGGACGGATCCTGGGATGACTCTCCGCTCCACGTCTCATAACCCTCATCCTGCTGGGAAATACCCATGGATGTCTGAGGCCGCCGGGTTTCTTTTCGTCGCGCGCGCTGCGAGACGAGATCGAACGATTCGGGAGACCAAGGATCCAACGGGCCTTCCTGGGCCGGTTCCGACTCCTCGCGCATTCCCAAGGCATCGAGCTGCTCCATAACACCATCCATGGCTTCCCGGAGAGGCGAGGGAGTCATATGGCTGCCACCGGGGGACGGGGGACAGGGTGATGGCATTCGAGGCGTGTGACCCCCATGAAGTCGATCCTCGTAAGACGGGTTTCGTGCTGGGGGCCGGTATGGTGCGTATGACGCGCTTGAGCCAGGGCGGCCAGTGTATTGATTATCATACGATGCGTCGGATTCGTGACGGCTCATGTGTTGGTTGCCATATGATGCGTTCGACTCGTGGCGGCTCAGGTTTATGTGCCGATGTGGCGGGGGCGGCGGTGGAGGCGGGGAGTCGGATCCTATGTCTAGCTGTGGATATGTTTGTTGTTGGTAACTAAAAGAAGGAGCGGGGGACGGAGCCCGCGAGTCGAAGGAAGGATGGCGATGCATGGGAGGGGCGGGAGAAATGGCTCTTGGTGGCTGGTTGTAGTTGAAGGATGGTGGTGCTGGTGAAGGGCTTCGTGAGCCGTAGGCTGCATGGTGCACCGGGGCTGGCGAGACGTCTCTTGGACCATATCCCTCATGCCGTGACGGGGCGGGCGAAATGCCTCTTGAACCATAGCCCTCATGCCGTGGCGGGGCGGGTGAGATTCCTCTTGAACCATAGCCTTCATGCCGTGGTGCAGGCGAAATTCCTCTTGAACCATAGTCCTCATGCCGTGGTGGTGCCGGTGAGACGGCTCTTGGACCATAGCCATAATGCCGCGGCGGAGCGGGCGAGATGCCTCTTGAGCCATAGCCCTCGTGCCGTGGCGGCGCAGGAGAGATGCCTCTTGTACCATAGTCCTCGTGCCGCGGCGCAGGAGAGACGTCTCTTTGACCATAAGCCTCGTGCCGTGGCGGCGCAGGCGAGACAGCTCTTGGAACATAACCGTCGTGCCGTGGTGGAACGGGCGAGACGCCTCTCTGATCATAGGCCTCATGCCGTGGCGGCGCAGGAGAGACGGTTCTTGGATCATAACCATAACCCTCGTGCCGTGGCGGAGCGGGCGAGACAGCTCTTGGACCATAACCTTCATGCCGTGGTGGGGCGGGCGAGACAGCTCTGGGACCATAACCTTCATGCCGTGGTGGAGCGGGCGAGACGGCTCCTCTTGAACCATAACCCTCATGTCGCGGCGGTACAGGCGAGACGGACTTTCGATCACGGGCGTCGGTTCGGAACGAGCTATCGGAATTCTCACGAGGCCTGCGGGGCCCATCTCGAAATACCACGGGCTGTTTCGCTGTGGTGTAATGCGGTGCCTTTGCGTATGCCTCGAACGGCTTCCGGAAGGTTCTGGATTTCTGGGGAGTATTTTTAACACTCGGGGTGCTGTTGATAGGAGGCAGAGGGCTGGCGGCTCTGCATGTAGGACGGAAATCGGGCGGGAGCACTTCGACAAAGTTAGAGGGGAAGACGCCGACTGTTCTCCTATCCCTCCATAGCTTGCCGGTCCACCAAGATCCGTCGCCGGCGTTGAGGCACTCTATCAGGTCGCCTTCTATAAAACCCAGGTCGCGTTTGGACTGTGACACGGGGGTCAGTTCGGTCTCTCATACTTACGCAGCTGGTGTCCCATCCAAAATGACTAACCTCGCCTCCCCATGAGTAGATAGCTCTGCACCAACACGGAAACCGTGTCGGTAGAGGCGGTGGAGCCAGTACCATTTTGGTCGATCAGGTAGGACGCAGTTGTTGAACGATTCCGAGTTTTTGTGTTAAGCTCGACGTTGTGCGAAGGTATCGTTGGCCATCTGACTGATCGCTGCAGGTGGAAGGTGACGGCAGATGATTTGAGGAGCGACGCAACACGAAAAAAACCCGAAGAAATAAAAAAGTGAATCAACGCTTCTTCGCCATGCAGCACTGTCGGGATCTCGAGGGTAAAGTCACAATGGATTGTCTCCTAGATCCCTTGTAAAAAGGATGGACTCGGAGCAGGGAGATGGGCGAGAGAGTTGCTCCACGGCAGCGGTGACGATGGAGATGGAATTGGGGTGAAAGACGTCGGTATCGGTGAGAGGAAATTACCGACGGGGCCTTTTTCTGAAGCGACGAGGTTGGTGGTATATTGAAGGAAGGAGCTGGGGCCTCACCTCACGAGGGTGTACGATGAACCCCCCGAAGGGAGCCAACAAACAGAGGGGCACGTCGGCAGGGCAACCGTACCCTGTGGGAAGTTTGAAACCCTGCCGGGGTGCACGACAGCCAATCATGTGCGACAACAGCTACCAATTAGTGATCTAAATGTCGCTTTTGGTCCACTCTTCCCGCGGTAGCACTGGACTGGGTCGTTCTGTACAGGTACGGAGCCTCTGTACATGGTACAATGTACTCGAGGTCTGGGTGGACCACTGCAAACGCCGTGGGGCGTTCAAGGTCACACTTCAAGCGGCCGTCTGGCATGCATCCATCCATCCCGTCATTGTCATTGAACTGGCCTCGACGAGACGTAATCACGAAGCAAGTCTCCAAAGTTGGATCGCAACATCGAACCGACTCGGGCGATGAAAATCCATTGCACTTGCACTTACTATCTCGAGTTAATTGCTTTTCCTCTCCCTCGATACTCACGGTTGGTGTCTTGCATTTTTGTCCCCTTCTCGTATTATGATGTACCTGTACATAAAGCTCGACCGAAGCTATACCAAAACGGAAATAAGTAAACAAAGGGCCCGAGCTTCTGTCCCTTGGCCTTCCAATCCCCTTCTCACCTAGCACTCAGCATTTCCGTATCATCAAACCAAGCGAACCGATGCCCAGTAAGTAGCCCGGCAAACTGGCGGAGACCCCTGGTCAGTTTAGCGACCGAATACCCCCGTTGTCGCCTCGCCTGTGCCGGGCTTTGCTGTCCCAGACAACCAAGCGTCCAAGCCCGGGGGGATTCCCCTTTGTTCTAATCCTCTACAGTCGTCCATTCTGGTGAACTTGTCTCTACTCCCTACTTCTTGGGTAATTCAACATCAAGACATTAGTTTCCGCTCTCGCCTCCAGGGGGGTCCAGATCTCTAGATCATCCCCAGCTTGATCTCTGGAGACGCGCATTTCTCAGCTCGTGTTCTCCATCGGCAGGCCGCGCATCACATTGAGGACCTCGTATCTCCACCACCATGACTGGCGAGAGTCTCGCCGAACATTACCAGGTCTTGGAGGAGTTGGGCCGTAAGTTTCCCTTTTACCCTATGATACAGGCGCGATCTTGTGATCCACTGACTTGGCCGTCTTTCCGGTCGTTAGGTGGGAGCTTTGGGGTTGTGTATAAGGGGATTGAGAAGGCCACTGGCGAGATTGTCGCCATCAAACACGTAAGTTGATTATTCCCTCTTGCAAGTCGTCGCGCTCCCCTTGCCATTGAAGTGACGGTTCTACTTTACCTTGGTTCTCCTCGTCGAAATGCCAAAGCTCACACGACCATGTTTCTAGATCGACCTCGAATCTAGCGAAGACGATATCCAAGAAATTCAGGGAGAAATCGCCGTCCTTAGCACATGCGCCAGCTCCTTCGTCACCCAATACAAAGGCAGTTTTCTCAGAGGACATAAGCTATGGATTGTCATGGAATACTTGGGCGGCGGCTCCTGTCTAGACTTGGTAGGTGGCATTACCACTGAGCCAGACAGCCGACTTCACCAGCTGACACTCCCCAGCTGAAACCAGATAACTTCCCCGAAACCCATATCGCCATCATTTGCCGAGAGCTTCTGCGAGGACTCGAATACTTGCATTCGGAGGGAAAGATCCACCGAGACATCAAAGCCGCCAACGTTCTACTGTCCGAGACTGGGAAAGTCAAGCTGGCCGACTTTGGCGTTGCTGCCCAGTTAACCAATATCAAGTCCCAACGTAATACCTTCGTAGGGACGCCTTTCTGGATGGCACCCGAGGTTATCCAACAAGATGGCTATGGATTCAAGGCGGACATTTGGTCCCTAGGCATCACCGCCATGGAGCTAGCCAACGGCGAGCCTCCTCTAGCCCATATCCACCCCATGAAGGTCCTCTTCCACATTCCCAAGAATGCTCCTCCCCGGCTGGAGGGCAACTTCAGCAGAGACTTCAGGGACTTTGTTGCGCAGTGTCTTGTCAAGGACACGGAACGTCGCCCGACGGCCAAGGAGCTACTAAAACATCGTTTCATCCGCTCCGCCGGCAAGGTGGAAGCCCTCCAGGAACTCATTCAACGCAGACACATGTGGGACGCCAACCAAGAGCGCAAATCTCATCCCGTATTTTACCAAGAGACCCTCCAGACAATCTCCCCCAAAGACGAGGCCGACGAATGGGTGTTTGATACAGTCAAGTCGGTCGTCCCGAAGAGACCGACGGTCAAGTCTCGCAAGCCTTCGTCGATTTTTTCCACCGAGGAGGCCCTTCGCAAACTCGAACTCAAGGACGCGCCGTTGGGATCCTCCTCTCCGGCCCCACGGACTATGCGCCGTGCCACAGGTCGCCGACAGCCATCCGTCACGCAGACGCAAACAAACGGATCGCCGCGCCCGACCGCGGCACGACGCCCGCTACAACCAGACATGTCCTATGGAAACTCGGGGTCAACCATGCGGCTCTTCCGCCGGGTGCCATCCGATAGCTCAACCTCGGCACAGCTCGGCGGCGCCGACAATGCCGCGAACAACGAAAACCGGCCGCCCAGCATTGCAGCCCCGGCAGAACCGACGAGCAAGGAAGCCTTGCTGGGGCGACGACTCTTCAATAAAGCCCTCGACCCGACCCTGTCCGAGCTCCACGCCCAGACGTCCGCCATGCCGAAACGAGAGGCCCTGGCCAAGCTCGCCGATGCTTTCTCTACGCTCGATGCGGTCGACCCGGAAGGGGCCTACCACTTGCTCCGGAACCTGATGGCGGCCGTGTCCCAGGATACGAAGCTGAGCAACGCCCTCTTGCCCCAACAGCAGCAGCAGCAGTCGGTGAGGATGCCCTCGGAGGGAACCCCGCAGGGCACCGTCATCATCAACCGTGCCGTAACGCCATCCCCGGGCAGCCCCACCAAGCTGGTGCTGGCACCCAACAACCCGCACCTGAAGAACCACAAGAAGCGCAACGCCGAGCTGGGAACGCCCGATTCGGCTGCGGCGGGGAGAGATCCGGAGAAGATGGCCCTCGAGGCCAAGTTCCCGGGACGGGAGGGAGGGCCCGGAATGGAACATACCAAGCAGTTGTCCGACGTCCTGTACCATCGCTGGGTGGATGGTCTTCGGCTACGGTGGCCTGCTGTATGAGCGGCCGCTTGTCGGGCCGGGTGCGTTGTAATCGGCATGTCGTTCGTGTAAGACTACCCATCGTCTTTGCGAAGCCTGTTTTGGGAGAGCGTGAGAGAAGCGCCCGTGAAATCGTCACCTTCATCATATAATGTCAACGGTAATCGCCTTGTGTTTTTCGTCTTCTGTTTTTGGCTTGGGGTTGCGTTATGGGGAAACCTCAGGGACGGGAGCGAGTTCTCATCGTTCATGATTTCAGGGGCAGGCAACTTTCAATGTTTTCCGGTGGGGTGGGAGGTTTCTTCTTTTTTTGTTCCCCCGTCCCTGCATGTGTCGTTGAGTTGGCATTGGCGTTGGCGTTCAGGGCCATCTGGATAGTTTTGACTTGTTATATCGACGATGAATGAAGGTGGCTCGCGTTGCCCATGGCACTGTGACATGATGGCATTACCTCAGGTAGCTCAGTGTATGTAGATAGAATCCCAGACGGTTTCCAGTTCTTTGCGCCTTTTCCCCTGCTGCTCAGTTCCAAGCTAAGTGAATCTGACATGACTTCTCTTATCCTTACATGATGATCCGACGAGGAGACTTTTGTATCTCTGTCCACATTATTCCCATTGAATGCAAAGAGGTATTGTCACGAGTCCAGAGGGGAGGGTGGTGGTCCCAGCGAGAGCTTGATACGCCAATTGATGAACTCATCCGTCAAGACGTCACCATGCCCGGCCTCCTCAATCCTGAATACCTCAATCGTCGGGGATCCGGGTCGCCTGCGTATCCTCCAGACCCCATCGTCATTGATAGTCTGCCGTAGCCCTTTATTCCGAGGTGGGAAAGGTCAGTACAATACCCATGTTTATGGACGGGTCGCAGAAGAGAACCATCTGGTAGTGAATACGGCATGATAGAAGGAAAAGGCTCCACTCCACGTACATGTTAGAAACTCGGCAGCAAAGTTGACACACATGTCCCCGTTCCAGGCGGGCTTTGGACTTCGAGCCACCATGTCAGGAATGGCAGCCGTCTCGTACTCCTCCACGCGGGTCAGGATGCCCTGCTGGCTGCGGAAGCCGACAATGATACGAGGAACGCCTAGGAGGAACGACTGGATCCAGAACTTGAGCAGCTTGCGGTTGAAGTTGTCCGAGTCGCGCTCGTTGCGGATCTCAGCGCTCGTCTTGAGCTCGACCCAGTTGATCGGGGCGCCCGGTTGTGGCGGCCTTGAATCCCATACTGAAAGGGCGGAGGGCAGACGGGGGAAGAGAAGGACGGACAAGTCAGTCGGCTAGTCAGTTGGGGAGGTGGGAGGTAAGAAGCGAAGGACTCACTGGCATCGACTTCACCCCCGATGCAGATGATGGTGTCACCTATGCCAGTCCGGGCAACGGAGCAGTACTGTGCCTTGTTGTTGACGACCTCATTCTCTCGGTTCTCAATGTCGTCCCGGGAGGTCTGACCCCACGGAGCTGGCAGGGTCGCGAGTGTCTCGAACTTGTAGCCTGGCCTTGGGTTTTAGCAAGCCGAGTTTGTGCCGCTCCAAGGCCGTGTGCCACTCACCCCAGAATTGCATGACCTCAGGCGGGAAAGGCCCTCTCCGTTGCTGGGCCTTTTGCTGTCTCCTTGTCATCTCTTTGTACTCGTGGTTTTCTTCAATATAGCTAAGGCACATCCAAGGATGGTTAGCTGGCTCGTGCGAACTACGCAAGACTGAAGAAGATTGTCTCCTCGTACATAGCGTCCTTGGGAAGCATCGTCAGCTCGTGTCACGAATAGCAAATCGGGAAGGGCGAATGTTGGATCGGCGCACTTGATAGAGGGTAGCATTCATCTCAAATCTAAAGGGAATTGGCATCTGATTAGTCTTGTTTCTTTGCTTCCCCTGGCTATCTTAGGCCAAGTAAACTCACCCGTCTCGGTCATCAAACGGGCAACTCATGATCTGTGAACAGGGCGCGGTCAGTTCTGGCTGACAGTCACTGGTTCATGCGTAGATGAAGCACAGCACGCGCACCTTGGTCATCATGCCCCGCCATGTAATAATCTGGGCGTCGATCTTTTTACCTGTCTCCTCCTCATGTGCTTTGATGGTCTTGAGGAGGCTGACGAGGTGTTCATCCTTAGAATCGTCATGTTTGATGAACTGATTGAAGCCCTTGGACAGGTCGGCGCCAATAGGAGGGTTGTAGTACCATCTCATTGACGAGTCGCCCAAGTGGAACTCATGGTTGTCGTCGTATGAGAAGCAGGCAAACTCCTAGAATGCGCCAGTCAGCCAACTTTTACATTATTATGTCACAGGGACGATGAAGGGAGATTCTCCCATCGCAAGGGATTGTGAAGTTACCTTGGGTCTCTTGACAGGTTGGCTGGTCCCGTAGAAGCGGCCGATAGGATGGACAGGGAATTGAGCCGCCATGGCTGGGAGAATGCGATGCGCAGTTTTCAACCACTCCGTGTCGATATCCTTCCTGGTCTTCACGTCTGGTGCGATGGGGTTTTGATGCTTATGAGAATCCCAATCCCGTGATACAAGTCATGGGCAATTGAGTAGGTATATAGACCAAAGTGCCGCTACATAGAGGACCGTTCAGTGATGTTTAGTGATGTTTAAGGATTGACGCCAGCACCAAGTCATTTTACAGCGGCTAATGGCGGTTCAGCGCCTAAAATAGCGAGTGAACGAAGGCTGGAAGGTTGTTTTAGAAGCACCGAATTGGCACGCGTGTATCCGTACAACGACATGTACAGAGTACATGTGTTCGTACCCCAGACGCCACATATGCACCCAGCCACAGAGGCCCGAAGACTACTTCGTACTTCGTACTCTCACCTGAAGCATTCGAAGGAAGTAGAAGCTGGAGTCGCGAACTCTCGAATCCTTCCTACCTCCACACCAGAGCGAACACACAAGGGACCCAGCTTCCTGAGGGACAGCAAAACCAGGGCCGACTTCCGAAACGAACATCCGACTAGCCATCCTACCTCCTTCCATCCGTCCAATAATGATAATGCGACAGCTATCAATGCTCTTGGTCTAGCCCCTCCCTCCGCCAGATGCCCCGTCAATCGCCATGTCCACGTCCAACAGGTACGGTAATTCGTACCGCAATGGCAACGGATACGGAAACTTCGGGGCCCCTCCAAAGCCATCGCAAGATGACTATGATCCATACGGCGACGACTATGGTGGCGACGTGAGGTACGGCCCGCCAGCCGGCTCCATAGGTTCGCGATCATCCCCAGCTCCTCGCGATGAGCCTCCCATTCCAGCTCGAAGGGATCGCCCCCCGCCGGTCGAGACGACAGACGCCGAGCGCCAGATTGCCCAGGTCCTAGAGCACATCAAGCGGGAATGGCCCTCCATGTGCGAGACCGACTGCATCCCCGTCCAACTCGCCCTCCAATTGCTCGATACCAGCTCCGTCGGCCGCGCGCACGAATACGACAAGTTCCAAGAGACCTACGACTACCTCCAAAATTCCCTCAAGGGGATCGTCCACGAACACCACCAGGGCTTCAACAGCTCCATCGGCACCTTCCACAAAATACAGGGCAGCATACAGGCCTCGCAGAAGCGCGTCCGGACCCTCAAGGAGTCTCTCGCTGCCGCCAAGACCAGCCTCTGCACCACCGACCCGGATCTCAAGAAGCTGTCGGCCACATCCCAGGCCTACGACGGGCTCCTGGCCACACTGAACGAACTAGAGGAGCTGCGTGTGGTCCCGGATCAGCTGGAAGCCCGCATTTCCGAAAAGAGGTTCGTCTCTGCCGTCGACGTCCTCCAGAACGCCCTACGCAAGCTACGCAAGCCAGAGCTCGACGAAATCAGTGCGCTGAGCGACCTGAGGAGCTACCTGGCCAACCAAGACACAGTATTGATGGACATACTTGTAGAGGAACTCCACGAGCACCTGTACCTGAAATCGCCGTACTGCCAAGAGAGGTGGCAGGGCCTGGCGAAGAACCAGGGCGCCTCTAAGGGCCCGTATGCCGACTCGACGTCCAATATTCTGCCCTTCCATGAATGCGTCGAGGCCATCGACTTTGAACGTGCCGCGATCGAGGACCCTGCCCAGAACCCAGAAGCCGATACGTTCTCCTACATCGGTCTCCTCGTCGAGGCTCTAAACAAACTCGGACGCCTTGAAGCCGCCGTCGACATACTCAAGCAGAGGATGCCGGTGGAGCTCTTTGGCATTGTCAATTACACCACCAATGAGGTCGACCAACGATACCCCAGTTCGCTCAGGGGCAGTTCGGCAAACACCGAGGGCCTTCATATCTATGGTAGCCAGGAGACGCGGATGAGATCGGACGTCATCCACGACCTACTCTGGACGCTTTATGGCAAGTTTGAGGCCATCGCCGAGGCGCATCGCGTTTTCCACGAGACGATCAAAGCCCTCATCCGCCGCGAGGGGGCAGGAAACAACAGTGCATTGCTGGGTAGCTTCAAGGAGCTCTGGAACCTATACCAAAACGAGATCCGGTCTCTGTTGCATAACTATGTCACGACGGACGCCGACCTCTATCATTTCAGTTCTTCGCCCAAGACCGGCTCGACCTTGGGCAAGAAGGATGCCGCCCGCGAGCATTTGTTCAAGTTTGCGGAAGCGGACACCAAAGCACCAGACATAGTCGCGGAATACGACGCGCTCGAAAGCATCATCCGTGCCGCCGTGCCCGGTTTAACCGACGATCGAAAAGGAGGGTCTGATAAGAAAGCAGGCAGCCGGTTGATGTTGGACACTGTCGGGTCGAGAAGGGGCCCCGCTGCCGGTTACGAGGCGAAGCAGGGTTCCGAGAGCCACAAGTCGCTCGTCGAACCGAGCGTCTTCAACATGAGTCTTCTGCTCCCGCCCACGCTGGTCTTCCTCCAGCGACTCCGGGCCATCGTCCCGCCAGGCTCTGACCTGGCGACCAGCACGCTGACGACGTTCCTGGATAACTTTCTCGTCAACGTCTTCCAGCCTCAGCTCGACGAGACCCTCAACAAGCTCAGCGATACCATATTTGGCGAGGCCGATTCCTTCTTGCAGGATCAAGAATGGGCTCGGGTGGCGAAGAAGCCAGTCTTCAAGGGCACGACGGCCTTCTTCACGGTCGTCACGGCCTTCTGCAAGATGCTGGCCACCATCCCTCCCGACCAGGCCCTGAGCTCTCTCATTATCACGCAGATGATGAGGTACTACGACAAATGTTTCGGTTGGTACAGGTCCCTCGTGGCCAAGGCCCAGGACGAGGCGACCGATTCCCAGACATTACGAATGTCGGCGACGCTGGCTCTCGAGCCTGGCGCCATCAACGAAACCGTCATGGCACTCTGGTCATCTGAGAAATCCTCCGACCCCCTTCATCTGGAAAAGGAGATTGACCTTCTTATCTCCCGTGCCGACGAGAAGCCGCTGGAGCTCAGCGACGTCATTCAGGACAAGGACGTCGTCTCGTCACTGTGCATGCTGTACACTAGCATGAAGTGGCTCTCTGCGAAGACGTCTGCTCTCCGGCACATCACACAGAATGAGGCTGAGAACGCTAGGCCGAGTTTACCCCAACAATCTAGCAAGCGATGGACCTTGATGAACGATTCCGTCAAGACATCGAGCGACGAGGCTCCTACATACCTTCCCATGACCCAGGAGACGGCACAGTACGTTAACTAACTCCATCTTCTCCGACGTCCTCCTCTTTTTTTTCTCCTTTTCCTTTTTCCTTTTTTTTTTTTTTTCGTTCTCGTCTTTTGAGTGAGCGAGATGCTAACAAAGGGAAAATCGACAGAGCATTCGACGGCATAGTCTCGTCCTACGAGGAACTCGCTACGAAAGCGCTCCTCACCCTTCACTTGGAGATTCGCTGCCAAATCATCTACTCGCTGCACCGTACACTCACTCCCGAGATATCGGCGCCGTACGTCCTCGACTACGAAGTCTCCGAGCCCGACCCGGGCATCTTGACGCTAAACGGCGACCTTATCACCTACGACGAAACAATCGGGAACTTCCTCCGCCCCCGCGAGTCGGCCTTCATCCGCACCGGTCTGGGCCGCCTCATCGACACCTACCTCGTCCGGAAAGCGCTCGCCACCAAGCCCATGAACAGCAACGGCTGTGGGCGCATGCAGCTCAACATCCTGGTCCTGCAGCAGAACCTCAAGAACATCGAGGAAGGCGTCGATCTGCACCACGCCGCCGAGTACTACGCGCTGTTCGAGAAGGGCCCGGACGGCGTGGTCGAGAAGGCCAAGGCGGACAAGGAGGCGGGCGACGTCGACGACGAGGAGGCGAAGAGGATGCGGTTCTCGTACGAGGAGCTCGAGGTCCTCATGGAGCTGTGTTTCAGCGAACAGCTGGCAAACCCGGAACGCGGTATCGCGGCTGCGGCGAAGCGTCAGATGGGCGAGAAGATGTTGGCGTTGAGCGAGCATACTTGGCAAACCTGAAGGGGCTTTCAGCGTTCATGTACCGGAATAGGATCTCGATTTTGTCATATAGAGTCTTGTACTGTACCGTACCACTTTTTTTTCGCTTAGTCATCGACTTACCGACTCACCGAACCACTGACCGAGGAATCCACCGACCAGCCACTTGCTCCATGTTGACGTTCATCACGAGGTCTGAATCACTCCACACACAAGGTTTCCACATGCCCCTTATATATGGCATACGTTCCTTATATGTTAATCTAAAAGGGCGACCTGCCGCAGCGGTTAGACCCAGATATTTAGTGGTATTTACTCCCATATACAATAGGAATGTATGTCGGTTCGAATTTAGGAAAAAAAAACGAACCATTTCTTGCCATTTTGCCAGTCGCTTCCTTTTTCTTTTCTTTCTTTTTTTTTTCTGTTGGTCCTTTTTCTTCTTTTCTTTGCTTCCCTTCTTTCCATTGTTCCGTATTTAGTTTCTCTCATCCACATCATCACCGCAGGACTATATCAGTTCAAATACTTATAAAACCACTTGGCTAGGGATCCCGAATGATGGCAACCTCGTAGCTTGCCTGCACTGATGGCACAATTATAAATAAATGTCACGCCTGTAATGAATTGAAATGCGTTGGGTATCATGGAATTCTATTCAAGCCCAGGACGTCCTATTTTATCTTCCGTTTCACTTCTCCCCTCTCCTACTCCCTACGAAGCAATCGCATCCCTACCCCTGTTGACCTGCACCTTTTTATCCTCTCCACCGCTGACGATCCCCCAAGTTTTGTCCCACGTGACATCGAGCACCTTGACGCCCTCCCCGCCGACAGGAGCCTTCTTCCCGCCCAGCGACTCCCGCGCTACAGTGTAGACGGGCTCGCACACGCTCCCGCCAGGACCATCGTCCCTCTGGGCAGGACGCACGCTCCGCAGATCCCACACCTTGCAGGTGCCGTCATGCGAGCCAGAGACGAGACTGTAGTCGTTGTCCGGGGCGGGAGCGACGCTGGAGACCATGTTGGCGTGGCCACGAAGGACGAGGACGGAGGTCTGAGCAGCCTGGGCGCGCGGGTCGAGGAGGGTGATGTGGCGGGCGGCGGAAGCGGCGGCTACGAGGGCATGAGCGCTCCGGGGCAGCGGGGCGAGGGCGAGGATCGGGTGCAGGGTGGTGAGGGTGGAGACGACGCGGCCGGTGGTCAGGTCGAGGGTGCGGACGGTGTGATCGGTGGAGGCGGAGTAGGCGACGGTGGAGTCCGAAGGGTGGAAGACGGCGTCGGTGGCGGCGTTATCGTCGTGGGCGGGGATCATGACTTGCGGGGCCTTCTGCGGTACGGTGACGGACGAGGTGACGCGGGCGCGTTTGGCGGTGTGGGTGGAAGGAATGTCATCCGGGTCGGCGTCGGGGGCCTTTTTGGACGCGAGCCAGACGCCCACGCGGCCGTCGGAGGAGGCGGTGAGCATGCGCTTGGAAGGGCCGTGGACGTCCAGACTGTTGATCATTTTCTTGTGGCCGAAGAGTTCCAGGGTGGGTTTCAGCTCGCCCGAGAGCCCGTCTGGCGTCTCGGTGTACTTCCACACCACGACTTTCTGGTCCATGCCTGCGGACGCAACCTGGGTGGCGCTGAGGAACCTCGCCGCCGTCAGGAGCTTGGAGTGGCCTCCGCCCCGAGCCGGCGCCGACGTCGCCAAAGCAGCACCCGACCGATCCCATATCCTCACGAGCCCGTCGTAGCTGGCAGAGAGGATCCTGTCGCGGTCTTGCACAAACTCATTCCCTGACCAAAGCCCCGCAGGTGATGTGGCCGACAGGACATCGACGGATGACACCCAGTCGTCGTGCTCAAAAGAGGTTTCGTAGGCAGGGGGGAGGAGGGAGCGCACGTATTGAAGGGTGATTGTGGTTTCGGAAGACAGGCCTTCAGTTTTCAGATACTCTTCGATTGTTGTCCTCAGAAACGTGCCATTGATGAGAAAGTCGAGGGGAATGGGAGATGCGGTATTGAGCATAGACTCGGAATTGAGAACCCGGGAGAGTCCATATCGTTTGATGTCTAGGTAGATCTTGAGTTAGCCTGAACTTGGAGCGAGAGGGCTTCGTGGTTCATATGAAATAGCCGGTGGAAACTTACCTGCTGGCACTAGCAGTTGTCTTTTGCTTTCTGGCAGCTGTAGGTCTTCATGGGTCGTGGTGAAGTTGACCTTCACCTGAGCCACCGACGACTCCATTGTGAGAGATGAGGTGGGAAACAACGAGATCAGAACTCAAGATACAGAGATATGAAGGAAGGAATGCTGTTGTGCAACTTGTCCGATGGGATGCTCCGTACGTATTGTCTCCCGGAAAGCTTCTTAGTCGCATGGAACTTTTTTTCCCAACGACATTCAATTTTTCTTTTTGGAAAAAGTTCGTCAGCCTTGCAGCGACTTCTAAAAGTACATTGTAGCTGGACTTCATTTGTCCAATAGGAAGTGGCCAATTCACCATCTTGCTGCAGAGCAGAAGTGGGGTCCAAGGCTGAAGAAGTAGCGTCGTTCCGCCCCTCATTCGCACAGCCACATTCCCTCTTTCCCGTCGAGACGTATCACAGTAATTTGATGCTCATAATTCAAAAGACTTCCTCACTGGGTACAAAATTTTATTACTACCTCGTAGTCTTCCACTCCCAGGCTTCCTGTTTCTCCAGAAAACCCTGTCCGCAGATTGACGATGCTAATATGATGCCCCTAACTGCTCGTCAAGCCCCCCTAGGCCCCGTTATTTGCCGTCGCCAGGGCATTGTTTTGCGCCTCCAAAAGATGGGCTTCCTCAATGGCCGACTTGCGCCGGAAAACGCGGAGCCAGCGCTGGCCCCACTGCCGCAGGAGCTGGTCTCTCGATTCGTCCCCTTCCATGTCCATTAGCATCTGGTCCTTGCTGCCCGACGCCCAGCCCACGACCGCATCCTCGATGACTTTGAAGAGATCCTTCATTGCCTGAATATCGCGCGCCTTCGTCTCTTCGTCCGTCTCTACGCCTGGCGCCACAAGCAGCCTGACCCGCCCCGTCACCTTGTTCACCGTGTTGTGGACAAGCTCGTAGACATGGGCCTTTGCCAGACCATCTCCGGCGCGTTCGCCGTCCGCTTGCGCCCCAGACCCAGTCCCGAGCGCCCACTCTACGACGGACGACGGCGTGAGGATCGAGTAGTTGAGCAACTTTTCAATAATCGAAAGAGCCACGCCCGGGTGCGCTTGCCAGTACGACATGACGGCCGTAATGATCTGGGCCCGAGCGACCTCCGACGCCGCTCCGATATCGAGCAGCCGGTCCTTCACACGCTCGATGCATGCTAGCACATGGCTGAGCGACTTGGACCCGACCCAGCAGACCGCGGTGACAAACACGTCCGTGCTCGCCGTGAGCGGATCCAAGCTGTGCTCTCCGGCCGCTGCGTGAATGCGGTCAATGATAGGCTGAAACTCCTCATCAGGGGCCTTCCGCTTGAGCAACGTAGCCATTTCCCGGCCCTCAGCAGCGAAAGGCGTCGCTATGAAAAAGGGGAGCGTATTAGAACTGAATTCACCAAGAAAACTTGATCAAGAAAGGGGGGAAAACACGCGATGGGTAACTACTCACCGTCGTCCGAAAACTTAAAGTCGGGCACATCATTCTCTTTCTCCGGTCCGATAAGAGCCTGGTATTCCTCCGGCAGTGTATTTTTAATACGCTGAGCAAAGCTCAGCCGAATCTCCTTGTCCAGAGCACCAAGAATAAAGGCTTTGTGCGGGTGGATATCCGACAGGGACACATCGTCCACCCACTCAGTCCATTTCCAGGTGAAGCCAAAGTTGCTCAAGTGGTGCGCAAACCAATCCAGGAACCTCTGGCTCAGCTCCAGGTCCATCTGGCTCGATTTGCGGTACAGGTACCGAATCGCCCTGCCCAAGCTCGGCGCAATGGCGGCGGGGGCCTGCTTGCAGGCTTCGGTCAGGACGCTATGGTAGTACACGAGCTTGTGCTCGGGGACCGGCAGCTGATGCAACTGAGAAAAGACGGCGTCGACGGCAACATCTTCAGGCTTCCACGTAGATCGGCCATCTTCAATCTCTCGGAGACGGTCAAACGGCGTTGCGCGTTTAATAAACGTGCCGTCGGCAAAGTAACAATCCACATCAATCAAGAAGCGGGCGGTGGCGTGGCGGTTGAAGTCGAGTATGTTAATCGTGTCCACCAACGCATCCCGGATCAGAGAAGCCGCAACATCCGTGACGGGTGGAACCGATGGGACGTCTTGGCCTGCATATACCGAGAAGTAAACCTCGGGGAATAGTGGTCGCGGTCCTGCGGTGACTTTTTCGGGAACCGAAAGCGTCGGCAGGTCATGTTTCGTCGCATTGTCGAGCTTGTCCTGCGCCTCGATCTCTTCCAGGGGCAGTTTCCAAGGGCGCGGCAGGCATGCCAACTCCCAGTTGTTGCTGGCCTCATGCTGCAACTGCTTCTGCAGCAGCCCAATCATGCTTGAGGATTCGGTCGACTGCTCTTCGCTCTCGGCCAGATACGGATCGATCAAAGCCTGCAACGCGTGAGGTTCCGAGGCAATAATATCCGTCTTGTCCATGAGTTCCGCTGCCCTTTCCTGCCATTGTTGTCCGGGGGCCGCGGCCATGACGTAAGGAATGGTAAGGAGGATAATCTTGACGAGTTCGGTGCCGATAGTCTGTGCTTGATCATTAGCCTGTGCCACTCTTCCACGAGTCACGAGAGCTCACCCCAAGAGAGAAGCCAAGGGAAAACAAAGGAGAAACAGAGTGAGGAAGAACCTACATCATCAGAGCTAGCTGTCTGCAGGTCACCAGCCCGGTTGAACAGCTCGTCCAGAACGGGAAACACACCATCCCCGCCCAGGCAGCTCTGCAAGCACGCCAGAAGCTTCAGGCACAGCTTCACATCCCTCCACTGGCCCTCCTTGATCTTGGTTTCGGCCGTGGCGCTGGTCTTGGCAAGGATCTCGCGCACAATATCGGGCTGCAGCGTGTTGACGACGAGAACGACGGCCGCGAGAAAGGGCGTCTTGAGGGGTTGCTCCAACGCCAGCTGCAGCACCAAGTTGACGAAACCCTCGCGCACCTCCGTGTCCTCCGAGTTTTCCGCGACAAGGCTCGCAATCGAATTCACCTCTTCGTGCCACCGGCGGAGGGGCGACTCCGCCAGCGACAGAAGCTGCTTACGGATCCGAACCGGGAGGGGAGGCGGTTGGTCGTACCGGCGGCGCTGGTGCCGGTAATCATGGTCGTCGTCATCTGCATGCACAAAAAATCGAGTGTGAGCTTGCGGTCCAGTTCCTTCTTCGCAATGGATCCCGTTGGCTTTATCTCATGGCTCGCTCTTACCTCGATATCTTCGCTTCCTATTGTGGTAACCACCGCCCGAACGTCTCCGATCGTAGTCGCCCATGCTGGCGAAATTCGCAATGCCCACGCCTCTTGTGTACGTCAATTGGTTCGAGCCAAAAGAGATTGGGATATAACCAAACAAAGCGGTTAAGTGGATGACGCGTGGTTGATTGAAGGGAAGCAAGCACGTCGCGGTCGCAGTGAAGAGCTCGAGCTTCCGGGAAGTACGTATTCGCAAACGTCTACTAAGTATGTACGAATAGACTTGGCGCAATGCAGGCAGGGCCACAGCTTAGCTAAGCTTGGTTGAGTCAGCTGTACGCTGCAGTTTACCGTACCTGCCTATGATCCTGCCTCAGGCAGACAAAACCTCGCGAGACCCACAAAATTGCGAGTGACGGTGATCGTGAAAGTGAGCTGACAGACAATCGACTGGGCGACTATAATCCGTTTTGCAAGGAACGAGTTGGTATGATTTAAAACCAGGTCTATCGTGCGGTCGTATAATCGTCTCAAGCATATAGTGTGCTGTTTTAGACCTAGGTATATGCGCCTGTGAAGACCAGGAAGGTCCAGTAGCCTTTGCCCCATCTCATACTCAACATGCTACGAATACGCACTTTCATGGTACATAGTATCAAGAAGCGCGGGTCAGAGATCAAATGCCCTGGTCCCCATATGATAGTCAGGATGGCAGGAATCAACACTCGACAAGACTCTGTCAGACCGATTTGCCATGACAAAATGGCATAGTGAATAATAGTCCACGCCGTTGCTTCGTGACGCCTGCCTGGTCTTACTGCTCCCTGTGTAAGAAAAACAAAGCACACAAATAGAATCCGACTGATCGTAACAGATGTCCTCCTACACCAAACCACTGCAATTTCTGCAGAAACTAGTCAGGATGCCACCCCAAGTCATTAGCAATGAGCTGGAAAGAAGTATGCTTCCTCGTCCATATCAGGTTTGGTCGCCAACCGATCAAGCCCCCGTTTTTTTTTTCTTCTTCTTCCTAGAACGCGAGAGGAAACAACAAGCACCAGCCAGCCATCTCGTTCATGCATCGACATGTGGTCTAAACTTTGGTACCCTCCCTTATGCATCAAAAATTGCCGACCCATGGCGCAGCGGAATGCTTGCCCACGGAAAAGAGTCCTCTTCTGGACCGGCAAACGTCCCGAGGGGAGAGTCGCGCCGCCGTTTCCCATCTCACTCCATCCCTATACAGTTATCGCAATCCCCTTCGCCGACGTGGTCTTTGTCCTTTCTTTTCAAGCCAAAGCATCTTGACGCAGCATCCTCCCGAGGCCATTCCATCTAAGCATCTGCTGGCCCGCGACGAGAAGCTCGCTGCTTCTTCGCTGCCGTACGTGAACACGGCCAAGCCACTCGCCGGCAGAAGATCCTCTCCTGTGTTCGTAGCCAAGGGAGCTGGGGGGTATTGCAGTGTCTCAGGCAGGAGTCGTATCCGCCTCAATCCAATTTCGCCATCATTTCTTGCCTCGACAATGGCGTGAAGTTGTCGATATCGAGTCCGTTGGAAATAAGGATCGGTCGCATATGAGGGGGAACCAGCTTTTGGTTCAGCTCCGGGCGAATGGAAAGCTCTAAAACGAAAGGAAAGAAAATGAAATTAGTCGCGTCCAAAATGAGCCCTCCCACGCTTACTTGTCAGCCCGGGCTTGAACTCACCATGTCGAGTGAAATTGAACAGCGGAGGCAAATCACGCAGCTGGCCAGTTTGGTGCCGTGAATCCGGAAATTTGGTGTTTGGATCCCTCAGCTCGTCGAAGAAAGGGTGGACCATGGCATCGATGGCGCCTTGCCGCTCCGTTGGAGTATATTCGAGAAGGCGGGCGATCAAGTCGATGGCGTTGGCATCAGCCTTGCGGAAAACCTTGGAGAAAGGATGCGGCTTGATTTGTGGGAATTTGTGTTCCATGTAGTTCGGGTTCATTGTGCGAATCTGCTCACGCGTCGGCGTGCCCAAAACCTTGATGATCTCAACCAACTGGTCGATGCCTGATTCGCCGGGGAAGAGAGGTTGGCCGAGCATGAGTTCAGCCATAACGCAGCCAGTCGACCACACGTCTGTTCCACGTTAGACAGGGACGATCATTCCTTAAGCCTCGAACCCCGGCAGGGTCCCGGTGTCATGTCTTACCAATTTTAGTGGTGTAGTTGGTAGCACCGAATATCAACTCGGGAGCCCGGTAGTAGCGGGAGCAGATGTACGAGACATTCGGCTCCCCTTCGACTAGGATTTTGGCGCTTCCAAAGTCGCATAGCTTGAGCACGCCGGTTGCCGGGTCCAGGAGCAAATTCTGCGGTTTGATGTCACGATGGCAAATACCCTGGGAATGGATGTAGGCGAGAGCGCGGAAGAGCTGGTAAATGTAGAGCTTGACCTCCAGAATGGGCATCGTCGTCTTCATCTTATTGAAGAATCGCGAAGCACGGTAGACGGTCTCCGGGACAAATTCCTGCACAAGGTTTAGATAGACTTCATCCCTCTGTTAAATCACGTTAGCGGGTCGTCTCTTTTTTTAGTCTTGTTTTTCGGGGTGAGGTCATAGCCTTACACGGTCGCCGTTTGAGTAGTAGAAGGCCTTCAGCTCCACGATGTTGGGGTGACGGACGATGCGCATGATTTGTAGCTCTCGGTTCTGAGTTTCGCGTAAGCACGCATGTCACAAACACACACAATGAGCTCCGTTTTTACCTTGAAACGCTTGTCCTGCAGGACGCGTTTGATGGCGGCATCCTCGCCAGAGGGCGATAGCTTGGTCTGGAACACGACGCCGAAGGAGCCATTGCCTACAATCTTGCACTGCGTGTACTGCAAGTCACGTGTCTCCCCAGTCACTCCGTCCTGTACCTTCTCACGGATAACCTCTAGGTAGGCGGGATGATTAGAAGTCGCTCAGCGTAATGGCCATCGGAAAGCAGCTTACCCCCCATCCGAATGTTGTGCAGAGTATTCGGGCGGCTTGACATGGTGTCAGGAAGCCGTTCGCTTTATCCGTCGGTGTACTGGTGTCCTGAGTCGTGTATCGGCCGATGGCGTAGAAATGAATTTAGAGGCGAAGCTGGCCGTTTTGAGCGACTACTACGACGTCTGTAAGCGTTAGGGTGGCTGGCGATCGACGGCCACAATCCTCGTCTTCCAACTCGAGTGCGGTGTCGGCGTCTCGAAAGTCACGTTGCGGAAACAGCCCGACCGTGGCTGGGCAAGGTATGGTTTGGGCGCGTGGATTGCTTCGCTGGCACGGAGAAGTGGTTTCGGATTGACTTGGGACTTGGTCGACAGTTTGCGAGGGACACAAAATTGCTAAGAAAACTGAGTCAGCTTCGGAGCATGCTAGGCTCGGACTAAATGTATTCTGAGCGGTATCCTGGATCCCGGGGATCTAAAAGGGAACTGGAAAAGGAGCGGAGCATACGAAGACCACGAGGCGGGAGAAAAGGGTAGTGGAAGGATGCGGGCAGGGCAGCTGATGAAATAAAAGGTGATGGCGGTGCAAAAAAACTAGGCAGAGGGGTAGCAGTGGCTAAGAAGAAACAACGGAAACTCAAAAATAGAAGGCGCGTGTTCTGTAGGTATAATGCGGGCCTTCGTGAGGAAAGAGGCTCGATTCCGTACTGGAAGGTTAAAGATAGAGCACGACACCTCTAAATGGGTTTCTGTGAAAGGAAAAGGCTGTGGTGAACCGCGAAGGAAGGCAAGGTAGGGAATTGGAAGGAGTACCTATTCGTAAATGGGACGGTACGTAGGCAGGCAGGTAGGTAGGTAGGAAGTGTTTGCGTGAAGCGTCTCGAAGTAGGGGAGTACGTGGAAAGAACGTGGTTGAGTTTCGAATTGGTCGCCGAAGACGACGGAATGTAGGTAGATTTTGGGGCCACCTGAGTGGGTGGAGTCAGGTACTCACCAAAGAGCAGGTTGTGGGACGGAAGAGGCTGAGGAGAGTCGGCTGATGGTTCCAAGACTGGTTGCACAAGACGACGGTAGTCGAGGGCGATGGTGGCGGGCAACGGGCGGCGGGCAGGCACGGGCCAAAAATCACGGGGAGATTGACAGAATGGAGGAACGGACGAGATTGAAGGAAACAGTTCCGACGAGGCGTCGAAAGCGATACCTTTCGCCGGCGACGTCGAGGCTGGAGCTGAGGTTCGTGTTAGGTGAAAGGTGATGGCTGGTTGCTCCTAGACGTGTGTGGAAACTTGTGGGTTGAAATGTGATGGATTGTGGAGGCGAATTGTTGGAAAGGCAAGGTACTTGAGGGAGAGGAGGGGCAAGGCCCAGGGGGGTATGGGCATGGGTATGGGCAGGAGTGGAGGAAAGAAGAAGGCGGCTCTTTTTAGAGGGCCTCGTGGGCCACACAGTGGCAGGTCGCAACAAGTGGGGTGGGCAGCGAAACCACGATGGCCCAGCCGACACAGCTGGAAAGAGGCGCTGTACCTAAATTACAACGTACTTTGCAATTGCCAGAGCTGATCCTGGACACTACACAGCGACAGAGCAGGGTCGCTGATGGCTGATGGACTGGACGGCGGAGCCCAAAGGTATGTACTGTACCCGGCGAGGGAGGGGGGTGCAGCTCTGCCTTAGGCCAGAAGAGAGGGGGCGCAAGTATATGGAATTGAAGGGAAGAAGGGACACGAGAGGATGTGAAAGAGTGGAAGAGAAGAGCAAAAAGAAGGATGAAAGGGGAGTGATGTCAGGGGGAAAAAAATGGAAGACAGGTTATTAGAAAGGAAAAAAAAATATTAAAAAAATTCCGGGAAGACGAGAATTGACTTGGGCTTTCCCACCCTGCCTAGCAACTGGACAGGTTATTATTGCTTGGGCCCGAAGGCCCATGTTCCAGGTTCGAGGTCGTACCGCTGCAGCAAGAAAAGGAGCCGCCGTGCTGGTTGGTGCTGGCAAGGGAACAGCATGTAGGTACCTGCACGAGTCCTAGGTACTCTAGGGTACGAATAACCTTCCATAGTGGTTGATTAGGCATTTTCCAGTTTTTACGATGTACAATTGCAATATAAAAGTACGTTGATGGGAGGTATCGCAGGTACCTGAGGGGTCGTTCAGTCGAAGGTTTTGATTGAAAGGAGTGAAGGTAAAAGTGGTGGGGTGGGAGAGGTGGTTGGTTGGCTGGGTTGACGGGGAGGATGGAATGATAGCATATGAAAGCCAAAGAGGGGCGGGCACGGGGAGGTCAAGGTGCCTGGGTCTTGGGAGGGGACACGGTCAAGGCAGGTCAGGTGAGTGCTATAAAGAGGGGCGAGGGAAACATGTGGGTACAACCAGGACATGTCATACCAGGTACATGTACTTGATTAGCGTGGTGAGTACATTTTGTAGCCCTAGAGACTTTAGCCAGGAGCTTATGATTGACTAAAGTACTCGCTGTCGAGTGCCCTTTTGTAAAACTAACGAGTCCCCTCGGAATTCGAATCAAGATATACGTACAACGTATATTCATAGGGCTAAGGAACCTATCCGTATAGACACACGAGATGAATAGCGAAGGAAGACAAGTGGTTGCAACTAAAGCTGGAATTGGGCAAAGTACCAAGTACATATTGCAGTTTGGCTACCGTATGTATATACTTCGTACAGATTCAAAGAGCTGTCCTAACTCACCGGAGCCAGGACCTATACTAAGGGCATTAATATACATCCATACGAATACACACATATATATAGACACGGATAAGGCTCTATATACACTAATAAGTCATTTCTCTGTTGTTGCACTATTAGCATGTTTCTTTCCTGGACGAAACAATAATGGCGAAGCGTACGTTGTATAGGTAGCTTACCTAGGTATCTGTGTTGAAAGTGACTCTGTAAATGGCAGCTCACAACACTTTGGGAAAGCACCGTACGTCATATCACGCAGGAACGCGGCTTTCCAGACGCTGGGTTCTTTAAGCACGTCAAACTACGTGGTTCACATAGGAAAGATAGGGTAAGAGACCTAACGAGAGATCCCTAGCTGAGGAGATGCCAAATACTCGGATCCTGATGATCATGATGATGATGCTGGCATTGATTGCTACTGCTGATGCGCGCTGGGATGATATGCACGGCTCACCAAGTGCCCGCTGCTCAAGGTCCGCATCTCTGGGCTTGCTCATGTGCGCATTTTGAGACGGGCAGCTCACGCACTAGAGCTCGGCAGGCGGAAGTGGGCCGTATACGACAAGTAATATTCTAGCTTAAATTGTACTAGCTCACGACCGGGCTCTGAGGGTGGCCCTGGCGCTGCATGGAGCCCTGATTAGCGGGGTTTTCTAAGAAACCCCCTTGGCTCTCCATCAAGAGCTGATTGAAGAGGCTGGGGTTCTTTCACTGACGGTATCCGTACGCCGCTGAAAATATTACGACCAGCTTCAAAACGCCTGATATGGAAGACGACATTCGAGAAGCTTTTATCATCTCCAAGCGAATCCATGGTGGATTCGATATGATCGTCCAAAGCACCCTCGCCTTATCCCCCAATGATAAGACAGCCAGCATAGTCTGTCTGCCTGGGGAAGACTAAAGTCGCGCAAGTTGGCCGAGGTTGGTAGAAACTAGAATCGCTCTACACAGCGTGTGTGCCTTCTGATCTCTTGAGGTTGCTCGATAATGCCAGTCTTTGGCCTAGAATTACCGTGCCTGTTCGAGAACATTGAGTCCCGTCTTTGAAACGAGGCGCTCGGCTAGCCAGAGTGGAATTGAACTCCAGTACCCATTGAATGTGTCAAGTGACTAGCCTTAGCTTGGATGATGATCATGGAGGTTCATCTGCGTGTGTTCCTCTCTCTGTCCAGTTGCAAGGGCGGCATAACAGAACCGAGCTTCCGAGTAAGCATATAATATAGCATGTACAACTATCCATAAATAGATGGCCGGCCCCTTCCCGTCCCTCCATAGTTCTATGCTACCTTCGAACGTGGAATACACGGGGCTTTCTGCTACTTGAAGCTCGATTGGAACGGCCTGGATGGTACCCCACACCGAAATGTGCTGCAACGACCGATGGCGAAGGTGGAATAGAAAGGCAGCGGTGTAGGCAGCCCGTTATCACTTCAGCAGACACGTTCGTAACATCGTACGGCCGTGATAGGTAGACTTCATATCGATTGCCTCAAGTGACTCGACTCATCCTAGTACTACACGCGTGTAATGCCTCCTAGAGCTAATTCCGTCACCACGAAGCGACGTATGGGCGGCAGATGATCCAATGAGAATTCCCAGGGAACCTCCAAATCACGGCTACCATGAAGGGACATTCCAAATTCCACAATCGAATTGCGGCGTTCTCCCGGACTTCTTGGAAGGGAACGTTCCAGGCTTACCACGTATAGTACCTTAGGTACCTTGCTCGATGGTTTAAGAGATGTCGAGTGATGCCGTTTAGGGGCTAAAGCAAGGTGAAGGGAAAAAAAAACAGGGGCGAACGGTCCCATGACCAGCTACGCGACGCCAAGGGAAGATTTTTTTTTACGATGACCTGGCCGATGGTCGCCACTTTTTTCGTCTACCACGATGCTCAGGGAACGGTCAGCACCACAGATTAAAGTAGCCATTTAAAACAGCCGCATTGCATGGGGTCAGCAACTCGTGGGACTACGTAAAGAAGTGCGTGTTTTGGCTGGACTCGTCGAACAGTTCCTTACCGACAAATCACACCGGACTTGAACAGACCCCATGCCACATCCGGCCCAATCTCATGGCACTACGACGATGGTTCCATCGCACGTCCTGACTTGCATCGTCTCTACGCGAATGGCGGCTTTGCGGATTGGACACATACAACGTATAACGTACATGGCGAGGGAGGCCATCGTCGATTGCATGTTTCCTAATCGTCCCGCTGGTTGACAAAAGTCTTTCTTGCCTATGTGTCCACTGAATAAAACAGCGGTGCATGCAAGGCGGCAGATGGGTTCTCTACGTGGCGTCCCGTGATTTTGTAGCCATGAGACGTGCCCGCTGGCCGTACCTGTGATCTGACGGGTCATGCATGCTGAATGGAGTGAGCCGCCTCGGAAACGTATGTAGGGATAAAGAAAGCTCGCTGAAGCAGACGACACGTGCGAGATTGCCAACGACTCGTTCGGTGCCCAACGCGTGTCTCCGAAGATCGCAATCATTCCCAGGAGTACACCGTAGTCCGCCCAGGTGATTTGCTCTTCCAAGTGTCTCAATTCTGCTTTGTTGCAGGTGGGTTTTCATCGCTGATACTCCTCTCATTGGATGCAAAGTACGTCGCGAAGACCAGGTTCAGCTCAACGACTCCCAGCAGCCTCCGGTGCCGGCGAAGAGAGCAATGAGGCCCAGAACATCAAACCCGTAAATCATTCTCACGAGAAAGGTCGGGCTATCCCGATGTTGGGAACCAAAGAAACCGATCCCGAATCACTTGATTTCCAGTCGCCATGGAACATACGGTAGATGGCACGTGACTCGACCGCCAATGCCTTCGTCATCATCCTCAAGCCCTCCACGTCACGTCATGGTATCGTGAACACCATCGTAAGGAGGGGTTCAAGACGTGATCTTTTGATTGTATGTACATATAGCCACATGTCTTGCGAAGTCCTTGGCGATTAGGCTCAGCGTAGTGAACACCAGCCGCGATTGGCCAAACTGACCGCCGCCTCTGTCTTGGTGGGAACTAGTATTGACCCTGGAATCGGCATCGAGTGATCGAACAGCATCTAAAGTTACCAACCCAACCAGCTCCCTACGAAGCCCATGGCGCTTTGATTCCCGCCGAAGCGGTAGGCTGCAAGCCATCTGCAACCGGACTTCCTCAGTTGTTTCCCCTAGCGTACGGAGTACGAGCCGGCCTGACTCCCCGACGCCACCTACACTGGAAGACACACTGGTACAACGTACATACGACGGGGAGTAAATTTGGCTCTACGGAGGCTCAGTAATGAGGCGTTTCACGGATCAACCACGAGGCTCAGAATTGGGCCACTGACAATCGCTCTGCTTTGTTCCGCATGTTCGGTTTCAGGACGCGGATCTAGGCCGTTCACGACCGACGTTCACATTTATAATTAGTAGTATGCAAATGATGTGCCGCTGAATAGCAACTGTTTGTTCCTTTCTTGGGTTTCGAGCACCCAACCAGGTAGGGCAGAAATGTCGGAGCCGCCAGGGGTGGAACATTATTCAGCTGATCGCCCATCCAATTCATAATCAATTTCCAGGGGTACGGTGGTAATAAATTACATATTGGTGGGTAATTCTACTGCACTCTCATTGCTTACCGCATTCCGTCTTTTCATCCCTGCAGAATTCAACGTCATCTGACATGAAAATATGGTACCGTACGTTTTACACTGGGTAATGGTTCTCTAGCATGCCTGGGGCCTATCTGTGACGTACAACGTACGCTACTGCAGAGCGGCAACCGGAGGCATTAGCACCCAGGAAGCGATCCAAGAAGGCAACATCCTAGCTTCTCTTCCCATAATAGAGTAGAGAGGAAATTTTCCTCCTGCAGATTTGGGTCTAGGCACAGGAATGTCTCGAGAAGTGTTTTTTCTTCTTCTTTGCTTAATAGGTGCAATTTGCTAAGACACGGAAAAGTATCCGTGCCGTCCGGCTGGCCAACTGACCTTGTCACTCCTTTCAGACAGCCTGCAGGAGGTATCGTGTGACCTTGGTCGTTATGCGCATATATGTCCTTGGCCTTCCTTGATGGGATATCTTCGCCAGATGCCTCTGAACAGTTTTCCTTCTGTTTCTCAAGTCGGCACAAACCAGAATGAGAATACTCTGTTCTTTTTCTTTGCATCCTGTGCAGGCAGTTTAAGAGGAGCGTAAACTGGCGTTTAGATGCATCGTTCACACGATGAGCTACGAGGTGCAGTCACCGGCGATAGTAGAGAAGTCCAATGGTTATCCAGGACGCAGCCAGAAAGAATTAGCATCGAAAATTAAGTGCAATGGCTACCGCTACCTCCTAGATCCCTAAGCTAAATAGACCCAGACAGCCGTAACATAGGTCATTCCTCAAGCTTTAGCTATTGCCACACGACGTGTATTCATTCGCATGCACACAAGTCGGAGCGCCTCTCTCTCTTTGCCTGTAACCGCCTCGAGAGAGACAACCCCGGATTCCATTTTGCAAAAGTTTCCCCGGATGATTACCCAGCCTACCAAAGTCCATGAGATAGCGGAGATGACTTCTACACCACGGGGCCGTCTCCCACTTATCCCACCCAATACCCTTATAGCCCCCGGAACAGCTTCTAGAGAGAGAGGTTGTAGCTGTACTCGTCCTCCATATTCTGACTGACCCAGAGCACGACAGTGCTGAGTCCGACGAGGGCATTGGCGACAATATTTTCAATGCCCATCCCCAGGGCAGGCATGGCCACATCGCGGACGACGAACTTGAGGACGAACACGGTCACGCCGCCCGCCATGCCGCCGGCGAGGGCCGCGAACCCGAGGAACAGCACGACGCGCGCCTTCCACGCCACGCCGTTGCCCGAGTAGCTGAACGAGTCGGCAGATAGGCGGGTCTTCTCGACGCTATTGATGATGAGCATGCCGAGGCTGGAGAAGATGAGGGGAAGCCAGTCGACAAAGGTGACGTGCGTGTCGGATCCGTTGCGTGACGACTTGGACCACACGGCGCTGTCGAGCATGACGTAGAAGGCGAGGGAGAACTGTGTCGCGGAAAACATGCTGCGTTAGCCTGATGTCTCTGTGCTTGACCCGCTGCGCACATGGCGGGGCAGAAGACCCAAAGTCTCCAGAGACTGGGGAGAGCAAAGGTTATGCAGTGGAAATAACAAACGCCATCTTCAACATGACGAGAGGCGAGCAGGAAAACAGGGTAGATGGGAAGGGAACCCGTACCAGGGCACCAGAGGCATAGACACCGGCATTCCGTGTCCAAGCGCTGTTAAGCCATTCTGGTCTGCGAAACTTCCAAAGACGATCGTCCTCCATGGCTGGCTAATTCCCTCGAGACTTTGCGCCGGCTTGTTTGTTTGTCGGGGTTGCTCCGTCGTAGATTGATGGTGTGATGATATCACACCCTCTCGCGGGGCGGGTTGCAGCTATTTCCCGATTGAAATCGTCCCGAGCAGCGCAAGTTCGGATTGGAAGGGCTAACGTGAAGTCGACAAGAGACTCTCCCTCTCGCATGAGGTAGACTGATGGCCGGGTGTATAAAGCGTTCGTCGGTGGTTGGAAGAAGTCGAGCTTGAGGTGATGGCGACCGATGCCGGGATGGATGGAACTGATGGATTTCACTAGGAGAGTACCTAGGTGCTTGTATCTTAGGCAGGCAGTTGACAGAAGGGCTTGGCGCGGGTCCAGAGATAGAGAGATAAAAACTCACGTGACTTGGTAAAGCCCGGATGTGCACAACGCATGTACGTACTTACCATGTGCGACGACATGACATAGCTCGCCTTGCTCATCACATCAGGGAACGCTCAAGGCCTCGACACGTTCTTTTTAGTCCGGCAGTCAGTTCTCATTCGTCTGGTTTGTTGACCTCGTCTAGTACAGTGTTTTAAATTTCCTTGAGGGGGAAGATTGTTGTTTCGTATCTCGTATCTCGAACGCAACATTCCACCGTTCAGCAGTCGAGCAAGAACCTTGTGGGCGCATGGTATACATTGGGGTCGCCATTGTGGCTTGCAGTAGAAATAAACAAGAACGCATTGCTCTAAGTGTACAACGGTATCACAGGGCACTTGGCCATTACTGCTCCGAATGACCTGGCTCAAGACGCTCAACCCCTCCATCATCCGTCCCAATCCACGAACGGCTTTCTTCAGGCCATTGAACAGCCATGAACATCAGCCTGACCAGCTCAGACGCGGCTACAGGGCCGTGAGAAAGTGCCCGCGAGGGCTTAGTCGGGTCCTCGATGCCGATTATAGGTAGGCAAGGTTGTGCCTGGGACAAAGTGACCCGGCAGCTATGGACAAGTTCGCTGAGGACTCGGAAATGGATGCCAAAAAAAAGGAAGAAAAAGAAGGGAAAAAGAGAGAAAGGGAAGAAACGACCGGAGGACTGCGCGATTGTCGGGAGCACTCCACAAAGATATGTGCTGATGGGAAGTAGAGTCAAAAACGAAGCCAAATGAGACCGAAGCCTCCCAAGCGAGTGTACCAAGCCGTGGCAACCCTCGGCCGCCTACCCCAGGATTGGAAGTGTAAGAAAGTATGGCGTGATCTTGTCAGCCTGCTTATCCACCCTCCGACATGCAGTCATGATTGATCGAGCCTCGGACGCCGCAAACTCCTCTCCGATAATTGTTGAACATAAAAGAGTCGCCTCCAACCTGTGAGGCAACGCCCATAGAACCAAACGCGGAAAATCCATGTCGTCATTCCGTGTCGTATCTGGGGCCGCAGCGCTCCTTCAGATTTCGATTTCTTTCATCGGTTCGGATGCCGCTTCGGTCCCCTTGTTCCCGCTGGTTGGCGGAGACGCAATTTCCTTGCCCTTGTCCTCGTTGGAGTCGGAGCCAGGCAGAAGAGACGCCTGGGACGTGGTTTGCTTGACGTTGTCTTCACTGGGACGAGGGGTTTCCAGCTCAACTAGGTTGGGGGGTTTTAAGCTGCCACCTCCCAGTTCAGGCAGAGATGTCTCCTCGGTCACGCGTGCCAGCGGACTCGGCTTCCCCACACCGGGCCGCGGACTGGCAAGCGGACTCGAGCCACTGAGCCGCTGCATAGACCGGCCCCGGGGCTCGGGGTTCGAGGGCTCGGTAGGGCTAGCATAGGGCGAGCTGGAGCGCGACCCCACGGGCGATGTCCGGTTAGGAGGCGCGAGAGATCTCCGCTTCGCGGCCGTGCGGCCGTGCTTCTGATCCATGCGCCACCGCAGGATGCTGAAGTAGGGGGGCTCTACCCGTGTCTCCTTGAACTCCCGGAGCTTGAGCTCATTGGTCTCTTCGTCCACGAACCATTTGCCGCTATTGAGGTCGTCTGCCACGATGGCAAGGAAGTGCGCCCAGGAGCGAGCCACAACGTACTTCGTGTCATAGTCGCGGCCGAAAAGGATAATCTGGCCCCATTTCCCCTTGGGACCAGGGGCCAAGTCGACGGCTAGGTTATTGCCACCCCAGTCCCTCACAAGCGGAATCCAACCTGGGTGGGCGTACGTCTTTTGAATAGCACCGGGAGGCACCGAATCCTGACGAGAAAGGAGGTCCTGTCGCCAGGCCGGATTATTGGGGCCTTTCGGGCCGGGGGGAGCCGTCGACGAGGATGCCTGACTGCTGCCGCCCGGAGGCCTGGGAGGAGCTGCGGGCACGGGACCGGCGGTATCGAGAAGATACTGTTGATTCACTTTGCGCCAGGTCTCCCATTCCTGCACGAGTTCCTCGCAGTCGAGGAGCATGGAGCCGAAGATGATGCCCGTCGGGGTTCCCCAGCGTTCTTGACCATCGTGGATCATGAGAGAGTCGCGTACATCCTGAGGAAGTGTGCAGTCGAGCATGTGCTCCAGCTCGTTGAGGTCATTGTGAGTAGCCCCTTCACAAAGCTGGTCGTAGAGCTCGGGATAGTGCTCTTCGGCCCACTCATCGATCTTACGCCACGAGTGGGTGACGGGAGGTGGTGGGGGCACGCCGTCCTCGAAAGACTGCATGGGAACATCGCCGGAGTTCTGCATCTCGAAGCCGTCGGCCTGGCTTTCCCGTCGAGCGGATTGTGACCTCATCCCGGGCGAATAAGGAGCGGGACTCGAAGGTGTGTATGGGGAAACGGAGCCCGGTCCGTTGAACTGGGAGTGGCCATTCTCGTCGAGATACGGAGACGCGATATTTGTGTGTGAATCGGTGGCTGTGGCGACAGATGTGAGGACGCTGTTTCGATTGCTGACGAGAGGAGCATGGCGTCCGGTTCGGTATGGCGAGTCGATGGTTGCGTCTGTTATGGTTAGTGGATATTCTTCTCCCTATAGGTAGTCGGAACGTACGTCGATCGTAGCTGGTCATGGTATGCCAGACGGAGCGCAAGGCGTGACTAAATCTATCAAGAGGCATACCGCCGTCAATATTCGAGCCAAGGTAATCCGCCGAGCAGGCAGATCAGCACCTGCAGGCGAGCATGAAGGCGTAAACTTACGAGAACGCCATGATGGGCGTCGATGGAGGCCACCAGGCCGGATAGTAAGGGTAAAAATGCGATTGGGAGAAGACAGAAGGGGAATAAAAAGGGTTAGGAAAAAGAAGTCGAATCGGTGAAAATAAGAGGTGGGCTGATACGACTGTTTCGAATAAAAGTTGGTAAACGACTGAAAAGGAGGCTAGGCGGAACGAACGAGCGATGAATCAACGAAGCTGAACCGAATGTTTCCTTGTGACCGCGACGGAGACTGGTGGAAGAGGTGGCGGAAGAGATTGGCGGTGGAATGCACCTCCCTGTGTATCCAGCAGAGAGTAGAGTTCTGCTAAGTCTCCCGTCAAAAGTCGAAATGACGAAGGAACGAATGACTGTGCTGTTTGATTATAACGGCCAGACGCGGAGCCAGGCAAAACGAAATAAAAGAAACAGCGGTTTTCTGATGTTTGAATATATTAATGTGCCAATAAAGTGGTAACGAGTGAAGTTGATGGACTAGTAAAGGGAAGAGATGCTGGTGATTCGTTCGATGGCGGAATTTTGAGTTCCCGTCGCGCATCCGCCGTGTTGGAGACCAGGCTGTGGAAGGAAGACCCCGTAATTCCGTAATATGTACGTTGGACTTACGAATAGGCAGGTACACTAGGCCGACTGGAGGGCAGTCTGCGCGCTGGGTGGATTTTTGACCACTAAGGTGATGGCGCTGGGAGATGATACAGCCCACTATACTTTCTCGCGAAATAAAAGGGGTAGAGTCACGGAATACGGAAGTGGGCGGCAGTTCCTGGATCCCGCAGTGATACCCAACCCCTAATAGGCTAACAGACACCTACCGTACAACGTACCGCAGGTACGAAGTACGTTGTAGTGTACCTTGCCCGGTGTAATGACGGAGACATTTACGATTCTATTTCCTTGCATGCGATTAATCCTCTCGAAGAAATCGACGTTCAAATTACCTTACGCCATCTTTATCACTACGTGTGTGTACTTTTTCCCCCTTGTCTTGATTACTATCAGTTGTTTTCATCATAGCGTAAATTAAGGCTACCTCAATAACCCCGTGCAGAGCGATTCAGCTGATGGAGACGTTCCTGGCACCCAGATAAAAAGGGGGGATTACCAAGCAACCGGAGAAGCTGTGTAGGGCGCCACTGGGCACAGCAAAAGACCCAGCGGAAATGAGCGAGCTGAGCCTAGGGCTTGGACGAGTCATTTTATAGGGGCAGAATACGATGTACTCTGTACGTGACATGATATGATGAAGTAACGCGGCATAAAATGAAACGCATGGCTATTATTATTAATCATTTATGCTGGTCCAAGTGGCAGCTTGAAGATCGTCATACTTCGAAGGTTTTGATGAATTTCACGGAATTGCCTAGTAATCCCCCAAAGGTCTCGAAGTATCTGTTTGACTCGGAGGTTTACTGGACTTTCAGGGGAAGCTTTAGAGTCCCTGGGACCAAGTCCAGCCTCCAAGCAAGTCTCATCGCTATTAGCATCAAAACCAATGCCAGACCAACTTATACGAGTAGACTACGGGAGTCTAAGCAACACTAAGCGGCCTGAATTAGTAGTCGACATGAAAGAAGCTCTGGCCTAAGAGACTTTAATGTTCATACGATGGACTCGGTAACACCATGGACAGGCAACTTCACCGCTTCTCTCATATGGGGAGAGCTCCAAGGTGGCATCAAGTCGAGTCGCTTCGAGTCGACCTTATCATCGACACGATGTGAGACCAACACCAGCCTCCATCTTTCCTACCAACCGCTATGGAAGACCAGTGACTTCATTCTCTCCCTACTAATTGCCACGGCCACCTGAGTGCTGGCCACATTGGAAACTATACACGCGTAGCATCTTGGAGTAAAAGGCTGGCACGATCCCTGGTGGCACATGTGTACCATGACCGTTCAAAGACACCGGCAAATACCTTCTGGCTCATGTTTGCATGTACATCGTCATCGCACACACGCCTCGCCCATCGTGGGACCTCATTTCTCTGCAGGTCTACCGGCAGTGGATGGGGTTTCTACAACGTAGCAACTGGGTTGAAGAATCTGATCCAGTTTGTCTGACTACTTTCTTAGTACGACCGACACGCGTGAAAATGTCCACACGCGGATCGTACTACTTTACACGGGGGTTTAGGATTTCATGTTCTGAAACCCCAGGCCTCACAACTGACCGTGATACTGCGAAGCACCCTGGCCAGTGAAGCTTTGTATTCCGTAATGGAATTGGTGACGGGCGCTCGCTGTTCCAACTAGTCTAAGCTTTCCGGGTATCTATAGCGTAAATAAAAATTCCTACTCAAAGTCACCGTGCTTTATCTGCTTCGTCAGTTTCCTTGACAAGTTTCGCATACTTCTTTTCCCGTACCTCGTTCGGCACGAGATTGAGCACTTCGTCCCGCAGTCTCTCCTTGTCAAACGCCAGCCCCTGGAGCCTGATGGACTCTAGTATATAACCCACGACCGTATTGGTCTGCAGCGGGGGGTCACGAAGAAGTCTTGCTATTTCCGCGGGTTCGAGACCTTCATTGTCGTGCCACATGTAATAAGATCGAAGCTGCGCGTTGGTTGCACGGCTAGTGGCATGGGAAACGCGATAAGACGCGACCTGTGCCTCTGCTGCCAATACCCGGCCGTCTCTCTGCCGCTTCGCGACCGACGACGATGGTGCCGACAGTCGGCGTTTACTTGACTCTGATGGCGTGATCCCATTTCCGCCGTTCACTTCTACCCGGACCGTCTGTTGAACACTTGACAAATATGTAGTGTTCGTCGCCGCCGTCGCCACCGTTGCGGTGGTTTCTTCTGCCTCAACCACCTCGGCCGCATCCTCGGTTGTAGAAACAGCTGTGCCCTCGGCCAGGCGGATCGGCTGGTTGAGTTCGGCATGGTACGGCAAAGGAGGCACAGGGTCGAGCGTTCGACGCTTCTCGTCGAGCACATGATATAACTGAAGGCCAGCATATGCGTCGGATGCGGAATCTGAGCTCGGTTACTATCAAGCTCCGAGCGCCTCGTGATGTAGAGAATGCCACTTACAACCAATCTGAGCCATGTTCAGGGGCTGGGCCCAGTTGCTGGATCGAACATCCTGGCCCTTGAACATGGGCAGCCCCAGACACTCCTGGACCTGTCTCGCCAGTGAGACGCCTTTCTTATCGATGAGGTGGACGTCACCCGAAGCGGAGTACTTGACGAGTTTGTACAAGTGGCTTAGTTCGAAGAGGCCCCTCACCGCAACGCCCAAATAGTTACGTAGGCGCGTGCCATCCCCCTTTATGGCCACTCCGACCTTGCTCACATCAGGATCCTCCATGATCTGCCGGAACGTGGCAGACACCAGTTCCGTGTCGGTTTTCGGGAAGAGGGCGACATGGAAGAGCGCAATGCGACTAGGACTGGCCATCTGGATCAGAGACACGTTCCGACGCGGTCCTGAAAACCTATTCGCCTCCGGTTGCCACTCGAGGTCAAACCCGATGACTTTCTCGTCCACAAAGTACTTGCATACCCGTTCCATTGTGTCCCTGCTCTTACAGTAGTGAACCTTGACCCCACGGTCTTCCACTTCGGACTTGTGGTTTTGGTAAAGAGTATACGACCAAAATGATTCCATCGAGCCCTCCTGGGCATTCTTGGCCTTTTCAAACACCTCTTCGGGTATGCTGAACTCTAGACTTGTCACGGGAGGGCAATCGAAGATGGTCTTGTCCTTCGGCTCGTTCGTAGCGGTTGACTCGTCGGAGAGAGTCTGGATATCCCGGTCCACCTGGGGTTGTCCACTTGGTGGAAGGGTCTCGTCATTGTATTCGGGGGCAGTGGTGAAAGATGCGGTTTCCACGTCGAAATCGTCCTCCGTCTCAATTCGGCGATCATGCCCGAGTTCCTTTTGGCTCGCTGGATACGGGATCGTGGCGGATGCGCCCAAGTCATTCCCGATGGCAGAGTGAGTCACGACGACCTGCTGTCGCTTCTGGCTGAACACGATGCCCCGCGAGCGATGCCATACTTGATTGAGAGGATAAGCGCCCATTTGCAGAGAATGATTCCTAGACTCCGTATAGGGTCGACTCAGCAAGACTCTTCCTTCTATTTACGCGCCGATATCGGGAAACGTACCTGGATAGTCGTGCGCGGTTGAAATAGAATCGGCATCGTGGCAGGCCGTTGGCCTTCTCGCCGAGGGTTACGCACTTCTGATGCCGCAGAAGAAGTTGTTTCGCCGACCGAGTGCCATGGCGACCCAGTGGCATGACGTGAGAGTGTGAAAGGTCCTGGGCAGACGCGTCAACGCATTGAGGGGGTCAAGCGGGGAGTTACATAAACGTGGGAGGGCTGATGGCGGGAGGCTGGAGTTGACAAGTGTCTGCTTAGTCATACGCGCGGAATCACATGACTTTCTGTGTCGCTCTTGCTTGGATGTTTGTACTGTACCTCGTATGTCTCTCACTGGAAGCTTGTTCCGGCATCAAGTTGGCAGGCGACCTGGGATTCAGCGGAATATTGTCAGATATAAAGCAACCGGATCTGAGGAGCGCGCACATTTTCATTAGCTTGGGCCGGTGAATCGTCCCTACAAACCATACTAGCCCTTATATATCACTCACTCCGAAGGAGGCTCCCGACAGACATGGCCGCACAACTTCTCCCCCTTGGTACTGCCACCAAACCCGACTGTCTGAGTAATTAGCAGGAAAATCACTAACAAAAGAACAGAGCTCATCGACAAGTGCGTTGGCTCAAGGATATGGGTCATCATGAAGGGCGACAAGGGTATGGCTATCCGAATCAGGCCGATGAATCTAGCTGAGGCATGCTAGAGTCCACGGCTAACATCTTCGTCTTGCAGAATTTAGCGGAACGCTCGTAGGATTCGACGACTACGTCAGTAAGTATCAGCTTGCCCATATCTCAATGAATACAAGCTCCGGCCTGCTAACCTTCGACTTAGACATGGTCCTAGAGGATGTCACAGAATTGTAGGACTGCCCCTGCGTCGTCCGCAGTAACATTCCGGGTCAATGGATCGCGCTGGCGTGGGCTAACCATCATTTGCTTCTTTAGCGACTACTCTGGCCAACACGTTAAGCTTCCCAAAATTCTACTGAACGGGAACAACATCTGCATGGTAAGGGATGGTGGTCCCATCATGAACCGCCCAGGACGCTGACTTTCGATTGCAGTTAATCCCTGGAGGCGAGGGACCGATCTCGTGACAGCTTGATTCTGCTCTAGTAATGGCGGAGGTGATAGCAGCTTCGAAAGCCTCTGGTGATTACTCGTTTCAAGACGTGCGCCGTACCAGTCGTCTGGCACTTAGGCTTCTACGGTCCGTCGGGGCGTCGGGGTGTACGACGTTTTGCTAAAGGCTTTAGGTAGTCCATCTTATGATTATGATTCACACCAAAAGTGCCAGAGAATCTGTGCGGGCAATCCATGTAAATCACACCCCACGTTAGTCCCCAGAGTAGCAGTAGAAGCTTCAGATAGTTTCTTTTGCACTATAGAAAAGATCACCTCGGACGAAGTAATGAACCAGCGAAGACGCATATTTTGCCTCGCGGCCTTGCTAGGCCACCGAACTCCCCGAACGCCATAGGATTGTCCGCATACCAGGTACCCAAGGTCGACAATGGATCGGGCAGAAAAAAGAAGAAGACAGATTAGCCATGGCCCGGGTTGGCGTCATCGTTGCGACGAGCCTCGACGACCCGACGGAGTTCAAATTCTCGAATGAACTCCTGCGAGAGGTTGGAGAACATCTTCAGCAAATCCTTGAGGACGCTAACGACGGCTTCCTTGGGGGTAATTTCGCCGTTGGTCTGGACGCGGAGGAACATCTCGGGGACGTTGGGATGCGGCACTATCAACGTACGCCTTAGCGCTTGGAAATGTGAAGCGAGGGAAGTAGAAAGTATGGACACTCACCCTTGTAACCAGCCATCAGAACCTGGGGGTGCATCTTGAGATGCTCAGAGAGGAGATTGCCCAGAGTATGGTCCTCCTTCTTGACGAGAAAGTCCGAGGTGTTGGCCATGGCTGCGATGTACAATGTCAGGTTGTCGGCTCCGTGGAATGGGGAGACAGTAGGGGTGTTGGGGGAAACACGAACAGGCAACGGGACGCTCATCGATCTTCTTCTCGTCGGGACCGAGAACGAAGAGCTCGAAGCTGTTGATGAAAAGTTAGTCAACCTTATAAAGTCAAGACAAGCAAGAAAACCAAGTAGAAAGAATCACGGCGTAGGCTGGTTCAAAACGGCTTCACCAAAATCCGAAGAGGGCTTGAGCTTGTCAGGTCTCATGGTGGCAGGCGATTGGCGATATGTGCTTGGTGAGGTTGTAGGATTGAAGGCAGTATGATGGGGAGGTATTGTGGGTGTCAGGAGAGTCGAGGGAGGTCTGAGGGATTGCTCTGAGGCGTGAAAGGAGGAGAAGAGGACGGCTAAGGCGTTGCCAGAGATCCAAATAGACCAAACTGTTGCTGTGAAGACCATGGAGGTCGGCCGATGGCATAAGTCATCCGGCTGCAGCACATCCCAAAACAGGCGGAGGGCACAGCCAAACGTCTCATTTTTCCTTTCAGCATGCCTTGCAAAGTGCAGGCTGCCGGTGAGCGCATACTGAGAAACCGTCGACAAAGAATGACAAGAACTGTATCGACTAGAGAAAGCAGGGCCTGATCTATAGGCAATGCTCTTTGCCCATGATAGTGGCAGATAACGGTGGAACGACGCGTGTGATAGAATAAAGAGGGTTCACTTGCCGGTCTGGAGCGTTCATCTTGGAGGCAGGTCCGACACCTTCTGGTAATTAAGCTAGACTTGACGTGTAAGCGTTATGCTTTCAATAAGAACATACGCCTCTTATTAGACGATATATACGCACCGGAGGATGGTAGTTAGGGGAACCCTTCAGGTACGGCAAAGGTGACTTGGAGATAGTCTTCTGAAGTTTGAGGTTCAAGTCAGACCTCAGTGGCAAGACTTGGAGTGGGCATGGACTAGGCTCCAGGATAAGACTTGGACCCAAAGGAGAAGGTAGGGAAAGTCTGGAAATCGGTCACTGGAGTGGAATTCTGAAGGTGCTCAGTCAATCCAATACAGCCACGATCAAAAGGATGTTGACTGGGACAAATCTGTTGGAATAGATTCCCCACCAGCCACATCATTGTGGCGTATATTCTACAGTACGGTTTATTGTACATGAAGGACTCACACTGTGTATTCTCAGACTCAACCCGCTGTTTTGTAATAAAGACAATGCAAAGAAATGCATGCTACTATACTTGCTATGAGTCTAAAGTTCATATGGACAATTGCAGGAATCTCTCTGTCCTTCTAATAGTCCGACAGCATTCTATAACACATCCGCAGACAATCCGAATCTCATCAGTTAATGCTGCCTTGACGCCTCCATGGTATATACCAATCCACGCAATTCTCTCGCCTAGAAATGATGCATCAATATCAACAAGCAGTTGCTATCTTTCTCCCGGTAGATATGCAGGGACCTTGGGATTCCCAACTCTAGATGCAAACTTCTAATGCCCCTGGGGATCACAATGTCCTGGAAGGGTCGGTCCAGAAGGACCGCTGGCCCAACTGACAACTGTTAGGGTAGTTGTGTATGCCATGGCTATGAAGCCAAAGATGCAGAGCAACACGTCCGACACTCGCCAGAACCGGTTTCTCGCGACACCACGGTAGTGGAGCATGGGCTATATTTTGTTAGCAATTGGCTCCCAATGACCGGACGAGAAAAGGGAAAGAGAAAACGTACCGGGTAGATGAAAACGAGCGGGATGCAGGCAAAGTTGCCAACGAGGGCGACAAACTTGTCCAAGCTATCGGCGCCGCCCCAGGCGATAACGCCGCACATGAGTACGAAGCAAAAACGGTATAGGTTTTTCTGCCACTTGATGTACGGGTTGTATTTGCCGCTCTTCGTGAATAGACCGTTCTCGGTGATGCGGATGGCCGGGAAGAGCTGCAGCGGGGTCGACAGCATGATGGCGGCCGAGTAGAGGAGTTGGACTCCATTGACAAGCCGGCTGTCCTGCGGCAGATTCAGCAGCACGACCGTCTCCGTCTTGGAGCCGTACGCGGCGTAAGAGACGGCGCCCATGACGGTGAAGAGGGCGGTGATGATGACCATGACGACGAACAGGACGCGGGGGAACTTCTCGGGGTGCGACATGGACTCTTGGATGGGGATGATCAGACCGATGCCTTCGAATGTGAAGATGGCAGTGCCGATGAAGAGGGTCCAGTTGTCTTTGTTGAACATGATGATGTCGGCCAGGCCATTGGTGTTTAGAGTGAGAATATCGTAGTAGAGTAGGTAGGCAAGGCCGACGAGGATGAACGCATCGGCAATGAGGGCGGTGAAACTGAGTTTCTCGATATCCCTCAGGAGGGAGAAGGGCATGAAGACGGCCATCTGCATCAGGATAAACCATTTCGTTTCCATGAACGTCTCACAACCGGTCACAGCCAGGACGAAAGCCTGCAAATTTTCCGAGGTGAAGACGATGTATGCCGCGACGAAACCGATCTGGCTCAGCACAATGGAGAACAAGATCAAGGTCCTCAACCACTTGCCGTAGAGTATCCCTCCGATGTCGCCAAAGGACCCCTTGACCTTGAGACGCGTGCTGACGAGCAAGACGAAGCAGTAGTAGCTCAGGGCCGCGACCCCGAGGAGGACGATGTTCCCGAAGAGCATGCCGCCGTTCAGGAAGGCCCGTGGGAGGAATAGAACACCGGTACCGACAAAGGACTTGAGCAGGAGGAGAGCGGCGCCCATGGGACTGTTGGTGCCGCTGCCGCCACGCGGTTTCCGCCGCCTCCTCCGAAGGGAGGGCGTCAACAGAGCGCTGTCCTCCATAGGTTCCCGATCATCCTCGCTCCCGTCGTCGGTCTCGTACTCTTCGTCGTCCTCAGCACCGGATGAGAAGTACTCGCCCGGACGGAGGGCCTCGTCGTCCTCCTGGAGTTCCTCGCCGGCGAAGTGGCCATAGATGGACAGGAACTCGAGGAAACTAGAGGTCAGAAGCCTCGGCCGCTGGTGGTCTTCGTCGCCCTCCTCTGAAGTGTTCTGCTCGCCCAGAGGGTTCTTCGCTGATCTCCTCAGGTAGTTCCTCCTGAAGCCGCCAGGTACCCTGATGGCATTGATATCGAGCACCTCGTTTTCCGGATCGGGGCGGGAGACGCTAAAGCTCTTGCTCCGTTGCACCTTGTTTCTCGACTCGGTCTCGGTCCACTTGTAGATGGGTCGGGTGACGTCGCCGCCCTGTAGACGGAAGCTGGAAAACTCTTCGTCGTGCAGCCCCGCGCAGGCCACATCATCCGCGGGCTGTTTTCCCTTGGCGCCGTCGATAACGCTGGAGCCTTCGGAAGTGATGTTCGAGGGCAGTACGAGATGGCGCTTAACGATCTCGGGGTCCTCATAGACTGCGCCGTTGCGGCTACGCGAGCCGAAGGAGCCGTAGTTGGTGTGCGGGCTTCCGGAAAGCTGGTGGGCGGACGCGCCGGAGGAGGTGGGCTGGGCGGGCGGCGGGGTGGTCGAGCGAACGGGCGGCGTGCCGAACTTGGGAGGAGAGACACCGAGCGAGTTGGAAAGGGCGGCTGCCAGGGCAGAGATTCCCGGACCATTCGCGGCGAAGCTCCCTACCCCTTCGGTGCCGGCCAAGGGCGTGGTACTGCTCGAGGTGAGGCCATCGGCGGACCGCGACACGGGAGAGCCCGTAGTCGAATAGGGCGAACCGACGTGTTGGGAGTTGACTGGGGCGGCTAGGCGGGCGGTGACATCGGATCGCGGGGTAGACGAGTACTGCTTCGCGTTGGAGGAGGGCGAGGAGGAACGAGGTATGCTGACGGGGTCTCGAGAGGGGGAGGTCATTCTGAAGTCGATGATGGTATGGAGAAGACCCTATCCCATTCTGGATTGTGATCTAGGAGGAAAGGGTAGGAAGGAGCGTTGTAGAACAGAGGCCGCCGTAGGATGTCAAGTGGTGGGCCAGCCTGGTTTGGAAAACGACAGAGATCTGGTTAGCAACGAGTCAAGAGAGCAAGACAGGCCTTGCGTACCAGGAGGCCGAAGAAGAAAAAGGAAGATGGGCTAGCTGATGTCGCCTAAGGAGAAGGGAGAGGAAATACCTATCAACCTCATATGTACAGTAGGTAGAGATAGATAAGGAGAGGTTATCGTGACCCGAGAGACACTTGACTATAACGGAAGCCTCTGTTTGGCCGATAGGCATATCGGAACCCGTGACGTGAGGCGAAGCTTGGACGCAGGTCTTGTGACTTGGTGCCAGGGGTCGTTTATGGTCAACGCCTTGTACTCAGGTACCGTATGGGCATAAATACTTATGTTGGGTACCTACTGTTGATAAGGTACCTAACGAGATGGTGGAAACACACTGGAAATTGAGGTAACCCAGGTGGCTTGGCTTAGCTAGAAATTCTGAATGATGTACCGAGTACATGCATGGCGATACCGTCCCAAAGTATCTGGGGGAGGGTCTTAAATGGCGCCGATATAGCGGTTCTGGTGGGCATGTGTTTATTAGGCGGCAAGTCAACGTTTAAAACGTTTAAAACGGGTGGAATTCCTGAGGGGACCGTACGAAGTACCTAGTGTACTAAGTAGTGCCCTGGGAAGAATACTAGTAGCTGCTACCGCTTTTTTACTCATATGTTGACAGTATGATTGCATCGCTTTAACGCGCGGCAGTGAGAGTTCAGAAGCGGGAACATGGAAAACTTGGGCTACGTATGAGCGCAGACTCGGCTAGGAATCTTATCTGGTTCTTTCGTGCGGTATTTGAGCTTCATGTGCTATGTACCTACCCGGGGGAAGGGGGGGTTTGGCAATTATGTTAGCAGGGTCGCACTACTCTATTTTTGTTAGATATGTGTTATGGAAATGATTCTTGAACCTCGATATCGGCTTAGTCAGAAGTTATATAATAGAGAACTGTTTTCGTTAGAATCATGTCTGTCCTAATAGTATGTCTTATGCTATGACTATTTCTATATAAACATATAGTATAAATAAACCTTTTATTATTATAATATCTATTAGTATAGAAAGTATATTTCTAATATATAAGTATACTTATAATTTAACTAAAATATAGGCAGGTAATACTAAGCATTATATCTATTATTAATTAATATTATAATATTTATAAATATTTAGCCTTATATAATATTTTCTACTAGAAATATTATACTATATAAGATGTTATAGAAATCAAAAGATTTTTTAAAATAACAGAGTATTTTACAAACATTAATTCTATATATAAGATAATTTTAGTTAGAAGCTATTAATAATACTAACAGGTTATATATTAAAAATAGTCATACCAGTCTTGTGTAATTATGTCCTGCTAAGACAGTATGTCTGCACTTTTTCGCCTTTTCTGCTAATGTCGAAACCGCCCCTTCACCCGGGTAGGTACTGGCACGAAAGACATCCCCTCCACCATCGATCGCACACCAACCTCCTATTCGTATAACGTCTGATCCGATCTGACGAACCGAAGCACAAAATATTCTTCAGCGTCGAGTCAATCGTGTTTTGGGTTACCTGAGTATCGATCTTAGCTCTTTTCTTTGGTTCCTTGATATCCTTCTTTCCCTTTCCCCCACGCCCATCACCTGGGGATTGGCAGATGGGCACTAAAATCAGATGCCGTGCGACTGCATCTCTCGAGTCGAGTCCCTGTCATCTGGTTGCAACCTGCATGGCTAGTAGCAGAAGAGATCTCGTGAGCTGAGCAGGACTCTTGGCTGACGTTTCTGTCTCTCCCTGCCCTCTCTCCCTTTGCTCCCTTTGGCTGTTCATTCCTTCATCCCTTCTCCCATTTGTACGAAGTACGTATCCGTACCGTCTCAGGCGCCTTATACAGTATGTGATTTCTATCTACATACGGTACTAATTACGCTGCACAGGCAACCACTGCCCACCGCCTCGCCTACCCCATACCGCCTAATACTGCCAACCCCCACTTTGCTGGACCTTTGTTTTAGGTGCTAGTGTACAACCTTGGCCATGGTCCCCGTCGTCCCCCGTAGCACAATCTCTCCACTGGATATCCAACATACAACTATGTAATCCCCAACTTGTGCACCTTCAGCATCTTCAATCCTTGGCATGTGGTCCTTGGCGTCTTGATCTCCGTTACTCGACTCGTAGCGACCTAGGAGTCTCACGCTCTTTGCCTCCTCACATGCTGGGCTTGCTACACTAGCCTTGAGAGCGACCGTCTCGACCGTTGTCGCTCGTCCGCCATCTGTTTCGGACCTCCGACTCCCGTCCTGGCTGTTTCGCTCCAGCCGCAATTTATCCTTCCTTCCTTCCTTGGCTTTGTCGTCCGAAAGTCTTCGTTGGTGCTGGCGTATCAACGCAAAACACCACGCTTCTCTCTCCGCGTCCTCCCCCGCCACCTTTCTTCTCCCCTCACCTGCTTGCTTCAAGCCTAGGAGGCCCGTCTGTCGTCACCAGATACGATGTGTTATGCGGGAACGGTGGAGATTTTGGTTTAAGCGGTTGGGAGGCTGTCCCTTTTGATCCATCTTCCTGATCCAAGTTTCTATTTTCCGTGGCGTCTCCCTGCTTCCCCTCTTTTGATTTCCCATCCTCATAGCAACTGCGTGTAAAATGCCTGGGCCTAGCGACGTCAAACGGCGTCCCAGCTCTGCTGCCATGGAGCAGGCACGGCCCGCCACCAAGCTCGGTGTAGTCTCGGGCGTCTATATTCCCGTCTGCTTAAACATCTTCAGCATTTTAATGTTTCTGCGCTTTGGCTTAATCCTCGGCCAAGTTGGCCTCTTGGGCATCATCGGTTTGTTTCCTCTCACTTCCGGGGAAGAAATACCCTATATTATACTGGACTGACTCTCTGACCCATACGTATGAGCTCATCAGGTTTACTCATCACCGCATACTTCATCAATTCTCTGACGGCGCTCTCCCTCTCCGCCATTGCTTCCAACGGGGAGGTCAAAGGTGGCGGCGCCTACTACCTCATCTCGCGTTCCCTTGGCCCTGAGTTTGGCGGTTCCATCGGCGTGCTTTTTTACTTGGCCCAGGTCCTCAACGCGGCTCTCAATGTCGTCGGTCTCATTGACTGTATCCGGGTGTATGTGGGAGATGCCTTCCCCCAGGGTTTCTGGTCTGGCTATGGCATACAGACGGCCGCCTTGTTCGTCTGCACTGGCATCGTCTTGGGTGGGAGCGGTATCTTGAGTCGGGCCAGCAATGGCTTGCTCGTCGTTCTGTCCATCGCGGTATTGAGCATTCCTGCTTCGGCCCTCTTCCGGACTCCCTTCCGCGACGAGACTCTCGGCATTGATTTCACCGGTATCAATCTGGGGACTCTTGTCGGGAATTTCGCTCCCGACACGCAGGGAGGCGCCTTTCGGGGCCTCGAGACGTTCCGCGATCTGTTCGGCATCCTGTTTCCAGCCACCTCGGGCATCTTCGCCGGCGCCTCTCTGTCTGGGGATCTGCGCAATCCCAGCAGGGCCATTCCCAAGGGTACTCTGTGGGCCATGTTGACCACTTTTATTTCCTATCTCGTCGTCGTCTTCGCTCTCGCTGCGAGTACCACCCGGGAGTCCCTTCTTCAAAACCCCAGCATCATCTCTCTCACCAATCTTTATCCGCCCCTCATTCTCGCCGGCGAGGTCGCCGTCACCTTCGTCTCCGCCGTTCTTGCCCTCACGGGTGCCTCCAAGCTCCTGATAGCCCTTGCCAAGGACCAGCTCGTACCCGGCTTGGCCGATGCCATTCGGATCACAGGCAAGGCGGAAGACCCCTTCTCCGCCGTTGTCGCCACTTATGCCATTGCCCAGCTGGCCATGTTGGCCAATTTGAACCAGATTGCCACGTTCATCTCCATGGGTTATCAGGTCTGTTATCATGCGTGTTGACTTTGGAGTTGCTTTGGACGGGCGAGAAAGACGTTATAGCTGACCTTTTCGACAGATGACCTTCTTCGTCATGAACCTCGCATGTTTCTTGCTCAAGATAGGCTCGGCGCCCAACTTTCGGCCCGCATTCAAATTCTTCAGCTGGCAGACTGCCTTTGCCGGCAGTCTCATGTCGGCCATGGCCATGTTCTTTATCAATGGGACCTACGCTGCCCTCGCCGTCTGCCTGCTCGTCTTTCTGTTTTCCCTGATTCATTATCTCAGTCCACCCAAGCAATGGGGCGATGTCTCGCAGAACTTGATCTACCACCAAGTCCGCAAATACTTGCTCCGCTTGCGTCCGGAACACATCAAGTTCTGGCGACCGCAGATCATTCTGCTCATCAACAACCCGCGGAATCAGACCAGGCTGATCCAGTTTTGTAATTCCATGAAGAAAGGGTCTTTGTACATTCTGGGACATGTCATCGTCACCGATGACTTTGACAGCGGCGTACATGAAGCACGGCTCCAGCAATCCGCATGGACCAAGTACATCTCCGAATCGTCGAGGATCAAGGCCTTCGTCCAGCTCACCATGTCTCCTTCCATTAACTGGGGCATCCGCAACCTGATACTGTCGGCCGGACTTGGCGGAATGCGCCCCAACATTGCGGTGATAGGGTTCTATAACATGGATGAGCTGAGGAAATCCAGCCCTTCCGTCCGTGTCCCCGAGATGCCCATGTCTCCCACCGTGACGTCTAGGCCGACCCCCAAGACTGAGGGGAAGGCTACCCGGCCGATAAGGAGACGCGGCGACACGTCAGCACGTCTGTTGGAAGGGTCTCTGCCGACGGACGTCATCCGGACCGAAGACATGATGAGCGTCACTAGCTACATGACCATGTTGGAAGATCTCGCCCTCAAGCATAAACTCAACGTGGCTGTGGGCAAGGGCTTCCAGAACCTCGAGACGCCCCGCCCAGACGGAACCAATACCAAGAAGTATATCGACCTCTGGCCGATCCAGATGTCTGCCGAAGTTCTCACTGATGGGAAGAGCGTTTTGACTACCAACTTTGACACATGTAAGAGGCCCATGAACCATACAGGGCGATATGTGATGATAGACACGAACTGACGACACATAAGACACTCTCATTTTGCAGCTTGGGTACATCCTCCAAACGGTACCGGCCTGGAAACGGGTCTACACCCTCCGGGTCATTGTATTCGTCGAATACGAAAGCGAAGTGGCCGAAGAGCGAGCAAGAGTAAAGGCTCTGTTGGACAAGCTGAGAATTGATGCGAAGATTCTCGTTTTTTGGTTGGCATGCGGCGACCTCAGAACCTACGAGTACATCATCAATGGGCGCTCCGATGATACAGAGACCGAAACTGTGGTCAACGATGTTCTCAAGAACGAGGACTGGTGGGACGAACTGCAGACATTCCGGGGCCGCATGTCGACCATGGGTTCAACGCAAGAGATGACGCATCTTGCCAACATCATCGAGTCAACGGCAGGGCGGGCAGGTGTTTTCAACCCCCATGTCCCGGTGGACGAAGCCAACCCCAGGCGCCTGTCCGGCACCATCGATCTCGGCGGCTTGCAAAGAAGGCCCACGGTGTCCAGATTGGCGCGGTTGGGCGTGAACATGGGTATTCATACGTCTCACCTCGGGGACGATGTCTTCGAAGGTGAGGAAGGTATCGAGAGTAGACTTCCTAGCGACGACGATCAAGGGCAGTCGAGTTCGGAGTCGGAGTCGGACACAGATGACGGCGACGACCTGAGCAGTCACGGTGGAAATGAGGCGGTCCGGCGCCCTCTACTGTCGGAGAGACGAAGCGGCAGCGCTGAGACTCTGGGCAGTGCGTTCTCCGGTCGACGAGGTCGGGACAGGCTGAAGAGGGAGTATCGCCCTGGCGATATGCCGACCACGTACGGCACGCTCTCAGCCCCGACGACCGCGGACGCGTCGCAGGGCCGGTCGTCGCAGCATGTCCGCGGGAGGATACTCGGTGCTGAGACATTCCCCGAACTTCCCGAACAAGCTACATCACGGGACAATTCCGGCAGTGCTACGCCGATACGACCAGTTCTATCCCGTCAGTCGTCGGCCGTTCGGTTCTCCAGCCGTCCAGTACCTGAGACCAAAGTGACGGTGGAGGAAACGGCGGGCCCGACCATCATGTTTGCTGAAGAGTCCAAGCCGGCACCATCTCGACCTGAACGGCCTACCTTTTCGCGACAATCGTCGACGGGTCGATTCTCAAGCCGGCCGGTTCCCGAACACAAGGTATCGGTTGGCGACGGAGCTGGACCCACCATCACGTTCGCGGAGCCGCCGCTCCGGTCGCGCAAATCGTCGGTACTTTCCGACATTGAAGACCGCAGTGACGTGCAGCTGAACATGTCGGATATCCTGGAGGGGTATCGGCTCGGCGCGCAGTGGCCCGAGGAGGACGAGGAGGGGTCGCCATACTCGACGCAGGCCTTGGCGCTCTCGTTCAACGACCTGCCGAGCAGGGCGCAGCACCTCATCCTGAACGAACTGATGCGGTCGCAGAGCAGCGAGACGGCCGTGCTCTTTACCACGCTGCCCATCCCTAGCGAGGGGACGTGCCTGGACGAGGAGGCGAGTGTGCAGTACCTATCAAACGTGGAAGTTTTGTGCCACGATCTGCCGCCGGTTCTGCTCGTGCTGAGCAATAACATGACCGTCACCGTGGGATTGTAGGGCAGGGAGTTTGACCACGCTTTTGCTTTTCTGTTTTCCTGTTTTGGGTCTGATTTGGATCGTCTGGGTTCTTTCATCTTGGTGCATTGATACGAAACATTTCGTTTACAGTAGATGTCTTTCTTGTCTACGGCAATTATTGGCATGCATGGCATAACAGGCAGGGCGCATTTATTATGATTTGTGGACTAATATATACCATACCATTCTATCATTGCAAATTGGATTCAGGATGAAAATTCCTTTGGCGGCGTTTCCGGTTACTCGAATGTTTGCCATGTAAGTGGTCTTCTGGACGAGTCTCTCCCTGTGATGCGCGACGACACTGGTCTTTGTTGTGTTTTACGTGGTGTTATACCACGAGGTGCTTTGGATGCAAATCGCAATATTGAAACATCGTGTTCTCGAATGAAAGAACTATCGGGGAAAGGAAAGCAAATGGAATGAAAGGAAATACACTAACAGTGTAGCAGTTGAAGATTTCCTTCCCTCCAAAATTCCCGGGGGAGTTCTGTTTGTCCTCCCTGTAAGTGATCATTGTGTGAAGTCGAGGGATGTCGTTCCACATGACCCTCCCTACCTCTTCAACAAGCCTTTTTATCACCTCAGTCAAGAGGCGGGAGATGGGAGACTTATTGAAGGATATTCAAGGCGTGGAATTTTCCATCCCTGGGTATCTATTCGCGTCTATCGACAATGGCATACCACGATGGATGCTAAATGAAACCAGTCTGGTTTGCGTGTGAAAGGCGACTGACGTCGCACGACACGAAGTATTGCCATTTTTAGCTGGCAACAGTCCCGGTCTCTCGTGAATGGCCTTTGGATATGAGACGTTAAGTAGGGGGAGGGACTAAGATATCCGACCGTTCGCCTTGCTTCTAGACAGGAAAATCGCCGCTCGATTCTCTTTGTCGTGAGTCTCGTGGCCGTTCCCGACTCCTTTGACATACGAGTCGATTTCGTCGCACCCTCCACCACGTCTTCCTGGGGGATCTTTGATAGACTGGACGACGGTCTGGTTTCTTTCATTTGTCGCTGCATCTCCAGTGTCATCCCTAAACGCAGGACGACTGATCGCGAACCATCCCAAAACGGATCCCGAAGACCAAGGGTCTTTTTTCTTTTCTTTCTTTTTTGACACAACCTCCCGTGCTGTCCTTAGACAACCGATCACTCTCACTTTTCGCACTTTCCTCTTCCTCGACGGACAAGTTTGAACCAATACATCAGTCTTATTGCTCACGGATGGCGAGCATGGCGGAATCAAGGGCAGGCTGGGGGCGCCTCCGACAGCTCAAGATCAACAAACTTCTCTCGCTCGTAAAAGTCACGCCGACAACGGTGACGCAAGACGAGGAAGGCACCTTTCGCATCATACATGCGCCTGATCGACCCGACTATCCGGCTCCGGCGGCCGCGGCACCGACGGACGAAGAGTGTATCAGCTTCCTGGAGGCTTTCAGGTCACCCAAGACGTTTGGCCGGGACGACGGCGAGAAGGAAGAAGACCCGAACGAAGTGACGGGGGCGAATATGGCCGAGTGGAGACCGTACCCGCCGCTCAAGGACTTTCCTCGGTCTCCCCAAACGGCGAGATCGAATGTTCAGGGGGCTGAGCAGACGAAGCTGGCGACGACTATATCACCCGTAAAGGAGAGCCAGCAACAATTACACGCAACAATACCTGACGGGAAATGCTGGGCTGACACTGAACAACTGAATGAGAGCGTACACGACAATCAAGCCGGGGTCGTCACGACACTCGAGGACGCACAGACACGATTGCAGATGTTGGCGTCCCATCGGAGGGCGGCACGTTGGTCGGATCAGAGTCAGGATTCGGGATACGAGGAGTTGCCTTGGTGTCGCGGCTCTCATGACGCAAGGCCGGAGGTGACCATACCCACGCACCAGCCGCAGAGTTCCCAGTCCACCACAGAGAGCAGATCTCGATGGTCTTTGAGTCCAGATGGCACAAATGAGCACTGGTCTCCCTTGGCGATGAAGTGCCGGCAAGCTGGCGACGACGACGACGACAACAACAGCGATCCCGACGACCTGCCGAGAGAAGAATGGTCGGAGAAGATAGACCACATCGCGCACAACATTCTTCCTACCACGAAACACGAGATGGCCGCCCATTCCCCGAGCGCCCCGGCGCTGCCACCATCCTATACACCTTGGCGGCAACCCGAGCCTACGCAGTCTCTTACGGAGAGCGTCGGAAATGAAAGGCGGCGCATCACTTCGCGGTTCCAGGACTGGCAGACACCAGAGCAGAGAGAGGAATTCGAGCGCAACATCGAAGTGTACGGGGACTGGGCCGAATATTACTTCCAGACGGAGAATTTCGAGGAGACTCGGCATGACGAGAAGCGAAAGCAGAGGGGATCACCCAGGGAGGCCACTATCCCTGATAGTCACACAGCGGGGAGTTTAGAGACTGTGTGGGAGGATACGGGCCCCGATACGCCCAACACGCTCGACAGCCCATGGTCGGTGGCGGCAGACCCAAAGCCATGGACTGCTGAGAGGGGTACTCGTCGTGGGTGCTACTTCGGAAATGACGGCTTCGATGTTGTACGGGTCCATGAAGAACAGAGCCGCCTTCCAAGTCCATGGAAACCTCCGCCGTATGTGAGGCCGCTGCGGTCGGATGTGTTCTACGACGTCGTGCGGGATGCCATTTTGAACAAGCCTCTTCCCGTTAACCCGGGTCTTGGAGAGATGATTTGAACGGGCTGCGAAGATGGATGAGGGACTTTTCAAGCCTTTTCCTCCTGATTGAGGGTATAAGATGACTGTCTGTTGATTAGTTGTTGCTAGTCGATGGAAGTTGTGTCGTTGATGCCGCGAAGCAGAAATGTGCAGGCACTCGACTCGATAAAGACATTAATCTGATATAATAGTAATATGTATTTATTGAACCGATATCTCTATCAGAGTGGCCCAAGCTCCAAACCCCAGAAACATCAAAACTCATTTCTTTGAACTATTTTTGTACCCGTCACTGCGCCCTCTCTCCCTGCTGCTGTTGGCATGTTGGCTGTGATGAAAGCTTACATGTAAAGCGCTGTTTCAGTCATGCTCTTCGAAATCCCTTGATGCCGCGCATTCTCCCCTCCCTTTTCCGCCAAGCCCGCAGCATCTCTCCTCACCTCGGCACTCTTCTACCTGCAACGCGTGGCCTCCCTTCGGCCATCAACGAGCTGAGATGGATTCGCGAGCACGTCCACTTGACCGCTGCCGGTGACAATGCTTCCCCTGCGGCACGGGAGAAGCGAGTCGCCGCCCTCTGCGCCCGCCGTGGCCGCGGTGTCCCCCTGCAATACGTCCTCGGGACCCAGCCCTTCGGGCCTCTAGATCTCCGGTGTCGTCCCGGCGTTTTAGTCCCTCGCGCAGAGACGGAAGCCTGGGTCCTGCATTTCGCCGAGCGTCTCAACGGCAGGGGAAGAGACGCCGACCTATCGTCTCTTGTGCACCGCCGCCACTCCGACAACCAAGAGGGCGAGGACCTGAGGATCGTCGATTTCTGCACCGGCACCGGCTGCGTCGCCCTCGGTCTCTTCGCTGGCCTCCAGTCCACCCATGCACGTCTACACGTCCGCGGCATCGATATTTCCGAGCGGGCCGTGACCCTCGCGCGTGAAAACCTGCGCATCAATCTGGGAGCCGGTAACCTTGCCGCGCCACTCGCGCCGAAACAGAGCGTCTCGTTTGAACTGGCAGACGTCTTTGACGACGATGCGATGCGACGTCTTGCCAGCCCCGGAGGCGAAACGCCGAGTGACGGTCGGGGATACGACATCCTCGTCGCGAATCCGCCCTACGTATCCCGGGACGTGTGGGCGCATGGGCGCGGGGAGCTGGGCTACTCGGTGCGCAAGTACGAGCCGTCGCTCGCTCTGGTTCCGGGGGACAATGTGGCGTCGTATGAAGGATGCGCACACGAGGACGTCTTCTATACCCGCCTGCTGGACGTTGCGGGCTGGCTCGGTGCTAGGATCGTGCTGTTCGAGGTCGGGGATGCGGCCCAGGCGGCGAGAGTGCTACAGCTTGTGTCGCGGAAGATGTCGTGGCGCGGCAGCCAGCTAGATGCCCGGTGCGAGGTCTGGAGAGATTGGCCGGACTTGCGCCCCGGAGACGACGAGGCAGAGACGCTGTGTGTAGAACATGGTGACGGGAGCGGGGACAGCGGGAACGTCCCGGTCAAGGGGAGCGGAAACATTCGATCTATCTTGATTAAACTGCATATTCTCCCGCACGCCGAAAGGCCGAGGCAGTAATTATAATGCTCTACTATATACTCTAGTATACTCTATTGGTAAACTGTCTTTTTTCCGCCACTATCCATCTTGTTTGCCCGTCTTTTTATAGAATCTTATTCACTGTCAATGTTCCCTTCTCTTCACCGTCTAGTTCTAGGAAGCTGCCCTGTTCGAGCTTCTTCGTCCACTTCCTGCTGGCATGTCTTGCCAGGATCAAGGTCATCCGTAGCGGGATCTGATCGCTCGACTCGTGCTCGGCCGCGGTATCCGAGACGGGCGTGAAAGTCCACCGCCCGAATGCCCAGTTGAGGATGAAGCGCGAGCTGTCATGAGGTGGTGTCGGGTTGGTGTCGTCCTGGTCCGAGTCGCGCACGGTTCCCGAGACTGTGAGGACAGACTTGATTCGGTACACCTCGTCTTTCGGGGCCGCCTGGAGAAGCGAGAGAAGTCCGTCAGCCTTGACGCCGGCGCCCTTGGCTCCGCCCGGGAGCTCGACCGACAGGACTTCCACCTCGGACTGATGGCCGTCCTCATGATCGTGATTGTGTTTCTCGTCGGAAGATTTTCCGTCCTTGGTATGTTCCTCCGTCAGATTCCGCGCGAGACCGCCGTCGATACCAAAGACAAGATCGGCATCGACCCGACCCTTGTTGCTCTTGACCCAGGGGGTCTCGACCTCGAGATCGCCGACGCGGTCGAGCACCTCGTCAAAGCGGTCCTCGTCGCAATTCTCCCACTTGTTGAAGACGATAAGGTCGGTGTAGCGGGCCTGGTTGCGGGCCGTCCAGCTGGTATCCTCGTATCCCTTCCAGTTCTCGACGTCGATGACGCTCAGGACACCGTCGAGCACGTAGGCGCCTCCGGTCTCGCGAGCCAGGCGGTTGATCTCCAGGACGATGGTGGCGGGGAAAGCGGAGCCGGAGGTCTCGATGACGATGCGGTCCGGTTTGATGGTGGCTTCGAGTTCCTCCAGTGCGACGCTGAGCTGGCCGACGAGGTTGCAGCAGATGCAGCCGTTGAGAAGCTCCCGGACGCCCGAGATGGCGGCGGATGAGGCGAGTTGGGAGTCGACGGCCAGGTCGCCGAATTCGTTTTTCAAGAGTGCGAGTTTGTATTCCGGGTTCTTCTCCTTGACCTGGGCGAGGAGGTTGAGGATGAGAGTCGTCTTTCCCGAGCCCAAAAAGCCGGTAACGATGGTGATGGGGATTGGCGCCATGTTTTCTGGGTATACGTGTAGATAGGTAAGGGGACCGGCCGCTCGGAAGGATGCTGAAGCGAATGGGTATCTAAGAAGAATGAGCGACAAAAAAAGGCGGCAGAGAAGCGAAAGCTGGTAAGCAAAAAAAATATGGCCAATAGCCCACGGGGAAACGACTGGAGGTGCGGAGGGGACGGCGAAGTTATAGAACAATCGAGGACAGAAAAAAACAAAAGGAATGCCAGCGGCTTGCCCCTCCGAGGGGTAATGGCCCAGGCCCCACATTCAATTGGTCCCTGGCTGCGCAGGCTTCCCGATAACGGAGAAGCGTTATCTTATCTTAGCGTCCGCCAAGAGCGCCGCCGCATACGTTGTGCATATTACCAATATGACGTCAGGGTCGGTTGCGCGCACGAGTTTACCCCGATCGTGTCCACAACATGGTACGGTACGCTGTGGCAGTAGCCGTGATCTTGACACTTTCAGGAATTGACAGCAGTATCAGCAATACTTATTCCAGCTCTGGTGGGCTCGGAATTTGGTTGTATACAAGGAAATTCAGGTTCATTCTAAATACCATCTGACTCAATTAATACCTTAACCGATTAGTTGCGCTCCCGGATGACCCCGGTGTAGTGTACCGCTTCAGACGCTAATCATCGGCGGACTCCGGGCCCGGACCGGTACTACGAAGTGCCATTGACGAATACTCCCCCAGCGCCCAGACTACGGTCTCACATCAACGGCGTCATTCCAAAGTGAAAACTGAATGGAGAAAGGCATGCTTACGCAAGCCTACAGAGTTGGCCGTCCTTATATAGATCCCTATTCAGTCTCCAGTCCGTCGTCGCCAGATACCCAGCTACCTGTTGCCTGAATCGTATAAACACGACCGAGAGACTCCTATTCCTTTCTCCATTCCAAAAGAGCCGCCATGGCCCATGACGCTGGAATGGAATCGAAAACAAAACCCTCCCACATGAGTTTCAAGGAGCAGCTAGACCAGAAGGCAGAGGAGGCTCACGAGCCTTCACAGAGCAACGACAATGCCGTCACCAACACCATCAATCCCATCATCAAGAAAGGTTAGTCCTACTATTATATCCCCGCCATATTTTCTGTCACTTTATATCTCCCTGTACGTTGGAGGTTCATCCACGGGGTCCACTTAAGCCTGTCCTCCGTTCTAGGCACAGTCCAGGATAATCCGCACCGACCATGGTTCTGTTATTCTCCTGCTGACCTGTCCTATGTCTACATAGTTACGGAATACGTCCCCGCCACAAAGTCGGTGCTGGGTGATCCTGATGCGAAAGAGAAGACAGACGACGGCGGACCTCCACCGCCCGGCCCCCCTGAACGTCCTGTACACGACGACAAGATCGAAGAGTTCATGAGAGAACAGCACAGAACCAAGGCCAATAAGGCTCTGGATTGAAACATATTGCCTGTATGAACTACACCGACAAAATAACCAACCAGGAAAGACGGGGAATGCGGCAATGGTGAATGGCGAGTACTATCCGTGAGCGCAGCACTGATTTCTGCGAAAGACCACAGGGGTAGGGTAGGTAGCATGCGATATCTCGTGATTTTCTGTTGCGAATAGATCAAAATTCCACCACGTACAACTATATATTACTCTATGCTAATGGCTAACCAAATCAATACGCCCCAATATGCTCCTATAAGTGATGGAAGAGATGAAAAACAAACCAACGAAAATGCAATATACCAACGCCCCCAAATGAATCCCTGTCGCGTTAACACTCAGTGCAAATACAGACTTTCCCAGAAACAATAGTCTAGGCAAGCATCAGCGCCGCAACAATGACTACTGTCAACCACAGCGATCCCGGGCCTTGTCTGGTGGAAGGTGCTGCGGCCTCGACAAACGCCTCAACGCTAGCTTCTGTCGGTGGGACGCCGTCGGGTTCTCCAGACTCTTCATCTTCGGGGGCCGAAGCTGCGCCAGAGGGTACCTCGTTGCCCGTCTCGGGCTCCAACACCTCGTCGGGCACGTCTGTAGGTGTGGCAGGAGGGGGTACCGACGACAGGTCGACGAACTCGGGCGTCTCAGGTGCATCCGGTAGCGGCAATAGTGTCACCGTGGTCTCGTGCACTTCCTCGGGAGTCGTCTCCGCAGACGGTGGCGCTTCAATGCTTGTCGGTACTGGTGCGTCGTCGACTGGGACGGGTTGGGGTTGGGCCGCCACGTCGTCGCCTTGGATGGTGACACCAGGTGTCGGCTCTGTGGTCGGGACGGTGATGGTGAGGGTTGCCTCTCCTCCCGCGCATTCGTTGCATTCTACCGTGGTCTCGACGAAGCAAGGGGGGAACGCCGGTCGGCGGTAGTCGGCCGGATCGCCGGTGATGATTTCGGTGATAGTGTAGGTTGCTTCCCATGTGGAGTTGTGGTTCGCGGTAAGGAGGTTGGTGGTCCAGATGGTGGCGTAGACGGTTTCCGTTGTTGAGATGGTGACCATGGGCTCGCAGCTGCACGCCGCCATGCACGAAGACGAGATTGTGTCGAGGCTGGGAGACATTAGTACACTGTCAACGTGTATACGGGCGGTTTATAGGATTGTATCCTACCTCATGGTGAATGTAAGTTTGTCTTGCGAATATGGGTTGAATGGGTTGATGAGATGACTGAGAGGTAGTTGATATATATCCTAGAGACGAGGCTTGGGAGGCGAGGACGATGAAGCAATGAAGCCAGTGTCTCTATCCGGGGCACAGAAGGACCTTAAATGGACCGATTTCATGGACTGAATGAAAGCTCTAATGGAAGAGGCAGGCAAGAAAGCTGCGAGCCGCAGCAAGGTATGCAAACCGTGTCATTCATTGACTTGAGATAAGAGGACCTGAAACTATTGCACTCCCAGCCGTCCAGAATCCCATCCCCTCGCGTTCCCACCGCATGGCAGTTACCGAAGGTCAGGGTCTATTCGGCAGGTCAATTGTCTTGCGCTCTACTACCGAAGCATTCCGACGCGGCCATTGTTCACGACGGAGTGTGAGTGCCGAGAAATCGATGGCGAGAAGCGACTGACGCAACACACGGGGGTGGCTGGTCAGACGAAACGACCGACGACACATTCCCCCGGTTGGTATTTCAGTCGTTATAAATGGTGCTCAAGTGCCTGACTGCCTGCCACCGAAGTGACATGCCCACATGGACGTCAAACTAGCCGCAGGCAAGAATGAAATGTGGCTTATTGGGGCCGTTGAGGTTGGTGTCGATGTCTCACTTGAGGTGAGCACGGCCTCGTGCTGGAATGCGCACAAGGACTATCGACCGCTTCTACGCCACTTCTTCAACTTTGGCAGATTTCTATTCGATCCACGGTCATCAATCCGAGGGATGGAAAGAGCATTTGAGAACGAAAGGCAGGCGAATCAAGTCGTGAACTATCTGCCAGCCACATGTCAAACATCAGTTGCAGAATGGTATGTCCCCCATACTCAGCATCTCCCCTCCATTGGGTTACTAGAGGAGAGACTTCCTAATTTCAAGGGATTTAAATCTGCAGAGCATCTTCAAGTGATTGAAGAAGGCAACTCGACACCGTGGAATTACGTGGTGCTGGTCGTGGCGGCTCTGGGTTACTTTTTGATCTAAGGAGAGAAAAGAAGAAGAAACAGAGAAAGGGAAAAAAAATGTTTCCGCGATGTAAGTAGTCGGTGGAATTGACGCTAGTCCAAAAATAGAAAGCGGTGTGGTGTCAGGTGTGACTAGGAAATGAGTGGATTATGTAATCGACACGGAGACCGGCCTTGGTCACCGCGCTGACCAATTTGTCGAACCGTTGGCGTGAAGCAGATGCTTCGCCAATACATTGCGTCCTAAGATGACAATCCCTTCTGCAATAGCATGCGGAATGTGTGGCTTACGTTACTAGGTTGCGATTCGTAATGCGTCTGCGCGGCAGAGGCGCGCGCTAGGGCCGCACCGCTTGGGGGAGAAAACGAAGCGCGCGGTGCGGACCCTGATGTTGCACAATCTCGATGTGTATCATGAGACTATTGAGACGAGAATGAAAGTCAAGGCGAGCGGCTTTTTCGGCGACAAGGCGAGACGAGATTCAAGATGTACTCTCCCCCTACCCGTACGTACTTCGTACGGCCATGCGGAGATGTTCAAATGCTGGTCACCAAGTCTCTGCAACGTACGATGTTGTTGTTGTTTTTTTCCGAGAAAAGGCATGATGGATGGGCCCTTGTATCGTGACAATTCTTTGCACCTGGGTTCCATGGCCTTCCCTGGTTTCTATACCTGTCTTCTATCTGAACTATCAAGTTGCCACACGTCCAAGATACGATGTAGCAGCGACGGCCGCTGGCAGGACTGACATATGTTCGATCCATCGTCCGTTGCCCTATCTGCTCAGATCGGTATAAAACCGTCATAGCATTGACACGGTTCCTGGATCATGATGGCGGTAGTTGCTAGCTAGATGGGCATACCAAGCACCGAGCGACAATGTAGCTCAGATATTGATGGGAACGGAAGAAAGGCACCGGGTGTTGTAGTCGGAGGGTGTGGCAGCAAGGGGCATATGTTATGACACCACGATCACGACATGTTTGGGCGACGACTTGTAGCACTGACCACGCGCCGGAGGAGGCTCCTATCAGCTGCTTAGTTTTCAACCACCAAAAAAATGACCACAGCGGGAGGGGAGAATCATGATGTGGGTGTGAGAACGGACTGCGCAGCCATTACGTTGAATTCAAATCCATCCCGCTTTACTTAACCCACCGTCGCCGGCAGGTTGCCCCGGAATCAACCAGAGATGTATCGTGGAGTCGAACTGCCAATACAAATCCATAATATCATGTCCGGCGTCACCTGTAGAGCTGGTGTGGGGGTGTTGCTGAGGTCAAGGCGAAGAGCAGCCTATGCTTGGAGCCGAGTCATTCGTATTCGTAGAATAGCTCGGGGGGTCAGCCTCTCAACCTTCCAGAAGACGTAGGTACACGATGCGTCGCCAGTGTGCAAGGCGGAGTGATCTCAGCGAATGAGTGGATCTAAAGCTCACAGAGGGGGTTTTCCTTTTTTTTTTTTTTTTTTTTTTTTTTTTTTTTTTTTTGGCACGGAGAACCGGTCTTTCGACAACCACTTCTCACAACTACACCCTACATGAGGCGGTATGAATATCCACTTCCTCCTGACCCGACAGTACATGCCGCTGGCTACGAATACAGCGTACTAAGTAGAGAGGACAGCATCGACACCGAAAAAAACCAAGCTTAGGTACAGACCGACCGCCAGAGACCGAAACGGCGGTAATCGGTAAATGAGATCTATAGAGTCGGGTGTGATGTTGTTGATCTGTCGCATCTGTCAGAGTCGCACCGTCTCCAAATAGCAATATGCCGTGCCCTTTCCGAGTTCCTTAGCGCCCGACGGAATTTAACAACGTTGGGATTGTTCCAGCAAGGCTGAAGCAGCAACGAGGCATCCGCGACCGTTTCGCTTGCCGGCAGATAGAGGCATGTCGTCACGTGTGGCGACAGGTCGCTGCTGATCGGGGGACGGTGTGCCACAGTATACTCCATCCACTCCGTAATAAAGGCGACGAAAGATGTGTGGGCGGTACGGTACTGCTTGACCGCGTCGGTGACGATAAGTCTTTGGATTCTGAAAATCGCAAAACGTTCGGGCCCCTCTAGAGCCTGACAACACACGTGTATGTAGTCATATGTATTACTTAGTGAAGAGACTTTAGCAACGATTCGTACGGCAATGAGAGAATACTAGGTACTTCGTACGAAGGTAGGACGTCTGAATAATTCCAGGCTGATCAGCAAGCTGACACTCGTCACACCGTTTGATTAGCCTTGCGTTGGGTGGGAACGGTGACGAAGCAAGACACAGATCAAGCTGCCGTTTCTTGGGTGGAGACCCGATAAGAGACGGTGATTGGCAAGAGCATAAGATAAGCACCGTTTGCTGACCCCACAGATTGCGAAATTGACGACATTGAGCATAGCACTCACGCCACTTTTTTAACCACTTTTTGAAACTCGGCTACATTGGCTTCAATACAACGTAAACTTAATCGTTATTAGTAAAGCCATGGTCCCTGCAATCGGCGTCAGACACGTCTCGAGATGCATCGACCTGCGAGAAAAAAAATGCCAATACCAAGTATTATCTCGGAATTGATACCATGGAAGTGATAGTAGACGCCTATCCGTACCTATGACATTTACCTTGTACTTCGTAAGTTGTATGCAGGACACCGAAGCCAGCTCGATTGGTGAGCGGATCGACCCTTCCCCGCCAAGATTGCCTCCACAAATTTCGGAGGGAGCGCCCCACCACAAGACGTGCCAAGATTGAGTAGCCAATGACATCATATGATTTTGCTTGAATATCGATAGGTACTGGAGACGCTGTCGCTGTAAAAGTTACAACGTACTGCCCCGTTCGACAATTTCATCTAGCTGGCAGCTTTTCATCTAGCTTTTTATGCAAGTGACTTCGGAGCCAAGACGCTAAAACGGCGCCGGTCCTTTTCCACGATGTACCCTTTATGCAGGAATACGGAAGTAGGTATTACGGCCTTTCTGTACAATGCTGGGTCTTGTATTTTTCATGTAGAAACCATCACTTTTTGCTGTTATAGAGCATCATAGTGACTTCTATATACATCGATATAGCTTGAATAGGTCCTAGAAGGGTCCCTTCATAACATACAACATCGTTGTACCCTTCCTTATCAGTATCGTCAGTATCGTCAGTATCGTCAGTATCGTCAGTATCGTCAGTATCGTCAGTATCGTCAGTATCGTCAGTATCGTCAGTATCGTCAGTATCGTCAGTATCGTCAGTATCGTCAGTATCGTCAGTATCGTCAGTATCATCAGTATCGTGGTGGTGATATCGCCAGCCTCGCCTATAACGACCGCGCGCGGCTGGCTTAGTGGAATTTCTACCACGTTGGTAGCTATTTTTTGAGCTACCAAGTTTTCCCATACAAAAGCTACCAACTTGGTAGAATTCCTACCAAGTTGGCCCCCTGTCTAGCGTGGTACTTCCAAGACAGGGGTGTGGCAGGGGTATGGCAGAGGTATGCACAAAAAATGCAATTACAGTGAAAATATCATAAATGAGGGTCTTTGTGCATCGGTGGGTCATCGTTGTGCATTTTTCTACCAACGTGGCGAGATTTTGCCAGCTAGATGAAATTGTCGAACGGGGCCTTAGGCAACGTACCTACTTTAGGTATGTATTTGGAACTTGGTGTCCGCCGAGACACTATGACTGCAGGTGGGTGTCCTCGACCCGCCTCTAGAAACCCTGGACCACTAAGAAACGCCCGAGTGGTGTGATTCTGACTCACGGGTGTCCATTTATGTCGAAGATTTGCAGGGTCCTGCCTTTTCAACATGGCCTTTCTCTCCATTTCCCCTCGCACCCTGTGCCAAGCTCCATCGACTGTCCGTCATTCGCCCACTTGATGGTCATTTGCCTTGGATCACTACCAAGTACCGGTACCGGCTCCCCGGATGTGGACGAAAATGACTTGCCCCGCCCCCGCGACAGAACATCTACTGGGTTAGGAGCCCAAACTCCCTCACACCCCGTTCAGATTATCATCGCTCCGCTTGTTGCCGTGTAGCGCAAAGTATGAGGTACAGTACCTACACCGACAATCGGCCCCGTCTTATAATTACGAAGTACACCACAGACCCGAAAAGGATGTGACACCCATTTCGGCCTTGGGGGCCTGAAAATACGTACGAAGTAGTGTAGTGTGTAGGCTGCGCCTGAAGAGAACCCCTGGATCTCCCAACTCCACTGGAGAAACACGTCTGCATCGTAATTCGTTCCTCCTTGCCCGTCCTACTTGTACATCGTAGTTGCGAAGTATTTATGAGACAGCCGCCACCAAGGCCAAGCTATTAAAGCACATCCCCCCCTTGCTCTGAAATCAAGAGACTATAACGTTTTCCGTTTTCCACGCACGGCGCCGCCTGACAAGGAGTATTTCCAAGTCGAGTACGGAATACCTCGATACCCAGACCGATTTCGATCCAACTCAAAAGTTCCTACTGCCTATATTTTATCCACCTCTTCATCCTACCAAGCCAGATAAACCGCGGGTTTCTCCTCACTCCTCATACCACATTCTCAACGTTGGTGTGAACAATTCTTCACCAAACTTCCAAAAACAAATCTCTCGGTCTTGAACCATGTCCGACATGCCTAGTCATCAAGACGGCGTCGCCGCCATGTCCGGCTCCGTCGCGGTTTCCCAGTCTCCTCCCACAGATCTATCCACCTACCAACGGTCCATGCACGAGCACACCAAGCGCCTGCTGGAAGCCGCTGGCCACTCCCCCCACAGGAGGCCACCAGGCACCCGGTCAATGCCCAGCACATCGTCAAGTACAAACTCGACCAGCATGTCTACTTGAGGACCGATGAGCTCTTGAATACGAGCCAATGCCTTTCTATACACCGTCTTCCGAAATGATCGTAGATTGCTGCGCGTCGCCCATCCGAGTCCCCCCGAACAGAACACGACGGGTCGACGCGCATACTTTTGGACACGCCGTCCAGCAAAGATGGGGAGACGAGAGGCTGACCTTCCCATTGGCGAAGCTCTGGGATCTTGAAACGACGCAGTTCTGCAATCTGGGCTGAGGAACGACGATGCTTATCTTGGTTCACGTACATGCGAGGCGTTTTGGGTTTGTTTTGACAAGGTATTTGAAGACGAGACATTCATGAACAGCAACAGGAGTCTAGTCGGCATACATGATCAATGAAAATGAACGATTTTCTTTTTCCCGTTATCATGCATACGATTTCCTTTGTTTTCCCTACCATCATCTTTGTCTCATTCTCTATTGCAAACTGAAAATGTTGGCATCATCCATCAGCCCAAGATCCGAGTGTAGGAATTCTCGAATCTACCTGTCGCCAATTTGTTCCGGGGAGTGAAAAGTCAAAAGTATCAACCTGGGGTGTCCTTCGCCATGTCGTTTGCACCAGACATGCAGCCTCCCAATTTCAGGTGCGAGAGTTGAATATCCCACGTAGCCGTAATAACGCCGTCGCTCCAAATGATTCATATACACCGTGGACGTGTCCAATGCGTCCCTGTTGCTCAATAGCAAGGGCACCACACATCAAAACTCATACTAGTGATGTCTTCTTCCTCTTGATGCCCAGCTTGGCTGCATAGTCCACTTTCTTCTTGGGCGCCCTTTTGAAGGACGGTGGCCGCGGCGGCGGGGGCATAGAAATCGCGTCCGCCGACTTTGCACTACCCGCCCCATCGGCAACCGAGGACGACGACGACGCCTCTGCGGTACCAGACGACAAAGCCGGCCCGTCTTGGTCTTCCACAATCTCCTCCACAATCTCCTCTTCTCCCAGCGCGCGCTGCCTCGCGGCCGCGAAAGCCCGGCGTGCCGCCTCCTCGTCTTCCCGTTCCTGTTGCTCCCGCTGCTCGTCCTCGGGCCGCACGACGTAGTCGGCAAAGTCGACGCCCTCCTTCTCGCTGCGTCGGATGCGGGCGTTGCGCTGGCGGATCTCGTCGAGGGCGTCGGCGGCGGCCATCTCGGTGCGCGCGTCGGCGTTCTTGGCTTCCAGGTCGGCCATGGCGTCGCGCTCGGCCCCGTCTTCGCCCGCGGCTTCGGCCTCCTCGCGCTCGAGCCGGTCGAGCCGCTCTTCCACCGTCTCTTGTTCGGCTTCGCGGTTGCGCCATGGTTCGAAGTTCCGGACGGCTCCTTTGACCATGGCGTAGTCGTTTCGTGCAGGGTCCGTTCTGAAGATGATTTCTAATCGTTTTGCATTAGCCTTGAGGTCATTTCTTCACTTGAAGGGGGGGGGGAAGGTAGGACCTACCAGCTGAGCACCGCGTGCATTTTATGGAGAAGAAGAATATTTGAATCCCTAGGTATCGTTCGTTTGGGGGTGTCTCCTTTCGGCTGTTGAACTTCCGACCTTTGTAAATGTACTGCCACCCAAGTCGTGTCAGCAAAGGGTATTCTTCGCAAAAGAAAAATAAAAACATCCGTTCGGCAAGACTTACCTCGCCGCATGTAGTACACTTCATGCTCATGGGGGCCATGAGACGGACGGCTTGGACTTTAGGTCCCGTTTGCTTTGGCCCGCGCCTCCGGCCAAGTTCGCTCGGATCAAAATCCGGGGGATAGTATTTGGTGAGGACTTTCCGCTCAGACATGTTGGGCGACTATCGGGGTAGGAGTTCAAGATGCGTGATTGAACGGTGGAACAAAAGCGAGTGGCAATATGCGCGGTGTCTGGTCGTGGAGGAAGACGCGTATGTGACTAAAGCCCGACGGAGGATGTATGGGCGACTGAATATATACTCGGTATGGTTCAAGTTCGGGATTCTCTTCCTATCCGTAAGCCTGGAGCCCTGTCGTGTCGAGGCAGCCAAGGTAGGAGAACGTGTTTGTATTGTATTCCGAGGAAAGTCAGTGTAGCTGCCCAGTGTAAGCTGCAAAGGTCTCCCACCTCCAGGCTCTATCTCTGATTGGTCAAAACGTCATCACGTGACAATCCATCTACGACACGCCTCCGTAGCTCTCAAAGCAGCCAAAACAGAGCTCGTTGGCGATAGGCGCCCTGAGTAACTATTTTGCCTCGATTTGTTGTTTACAGGCATTTTCTCATAATGTTCCACAGGTCTGCTCTTTGGTAGTATCAGTAGGGAAGCCTGGGGCTCAAAAACTCAACCAAATTCACTCTACATTAAGTGCTGCAGAGAGCTCCCATGCTGGTCCTTTCTGGTGGTCGGCTGCGGCGTGGCTAAAGGTATTCTGTATGATTATTGACTTGAGGTAGGGTTCGTGGTGATGGTGGTTTCTGAGAGGTCGAATGAATCTTTCGTGGGTTCGAGAGGTCCAGGGACTATGATTGTCATAGTTCTCGAAAAGGCCATCCCTTGTCGTTTATCAAGAGATCCGCTGACTCGCCCTGTTGATTTTTTTCTGACGGTTTACTCTCCTGACTACCTCCCAACAAGGTCCCTTACTATATTCCCGCGGGAAAGGCTTAGCTAGCCTTGTCTCCCTATCTTGACTGAAGTGATTATGTCAACTCCATTTCAGGGCGATGTAAGACACCGTTCTGTAGAGGCATCACTCCCGGCTGGCTCTTCATGCCTTGAGACCCTTGCGAAACTATGAGGACTGGCTAGTACTTCGGTAAATGGTTGGAAGACCTTGACCTTAAGACTCAAGGCCACTGTTGTACAGCCACTGTAATCAATCGCATGCTACCCTTTGAACCTCCATGTCGCCAACGTTCTCTGCGCTGTGTCTTTGGGATCTCCTGGCCTTGGGATATTCTGTGCTGTATCCAATGAGCTTGAGCATGTTACACTCTGTACAAGAGGACTCCCAGAAGCATCGTTTCAGTTGGGACTGCCTTGTCGGGCCGTAAGCTCTCACTGCAACGCAAAGGGTCGGTCGGAGAGTAGAATCAAGAAAGGCGGCCACCATCACACTCCCCTGACCCTTCCTTGTCCATGTTTCCTCTGGATGATGCTCGATCTCTTCCGTCCAAATTACTTTGCACACCAGCGTTGGGAAAGCGGTGCCTACGGCCGGGGACATTCGGCAGCTCTGCTCCAGACGCCGGGGCGTGAGTGAAGTGGGCGATCTGCTAATAATCAAGATACTATCGTAGACATCTCGGTGCCAGACACGCCCACGGGCTTGGTAACCCAATGAGAAATTCCACTGCCCCCTTTCGAGCATCGCCGGAGATTCACCCGATCCCGCTGTAAGGGCAGGGGTCTAAGAAGAATCTGTACAAAATATGGTGGTTTTTGCGATGGAAATCAGGGAAATGCCATGCAGATCCCTGGAAGAGCGCTGCCGCAAAACTTTACACTATTACAACTTGGCACAGCTGGGCAAAACTGGGCACAACTGGGCCCAGCCTAATTGCTTCCTAATTATCTCCCTTCACGTATCCCTGTCTCGAGCATCTCGGCCAACATGTCCCAGCTAACTGCTGCGTCCTTCCTTGAAGCGCGCGCAGCCCCTCTCAGACCGGCACAAATAAACCGCAGATGCCGGCTATAGTCGGCGGATATCTCCCTCAGCGAATGAACATAGCTCTTCTCTTGGGCGGAAGATCCCGCCGGAGGGGTGGAAAACTCGTCGTCTTCGTCCCCATCACCCTCTCGAGGCCGCCAAGCCGACACTGTGCGCTTGGGCTGGAGAGACCCTCTCCCCGGAGACGAAAGGACCGACAGCAGTGAAAACTCTTGCTTCTCCTGGGTGTCCTGGGCGTCTTTACGGGCCTGTACCTGTGCCAATCTGATTGCTAGGTCCAGCATGTCGAGAATCGCGTCTCGGATGGGATCCAGTTTGCCGCCTAAGCAGGCCGCCTCGACGACTTGCTTGGTAAGGGTTGAATAGACGGAAATCATGGCGTCCACGTCGTAAGCTTCCTGAAGCTGTCGACGCAGCCTTTCCATGCTGGGTGCTAGAACCAGCGTTGTCAGATAGGTCTGCAGGCAATTGCAGAACCACAGGAGCTTGAAGCGGAGATGCCGGTAGACGGCCTTCTCGGGCCAATCGTCCGTGTCATCCGCGTGCTTATCAAGCAAACGGTTTCTCTTGAGAACAGAGGCTGCTCGGCGGACCTGCAACAGAAACGTGAACACCTCTTGGTATCGAGCCAGGGTCTCGTCGGTGATGACAATCTGAACAGGCCACGAGAGACGGTAGGTAATCCCAATCGTTGGTAGAAGTGTCCGGACAGAGTCACGCGCCTGGATGGGGTCGACGCGTTGTGCGTCCGGAGACATGGCCGAAGTCACGAGCTGTGCATCTAGGCGGGGGGAGAAGGATTCCCGGGCCAATCCTGCGAGGACATAGCGGTCACGCCAATTGGTCTTGAGCGAATCGATTCTGGCAAACAGGTTCTGGCAGTATGTGTCTGCCACGGCACCGTCGGACATGAAGTAGAGGCGTTCCAAGGCATCCACATTTTCCTGCAGGCGACAAGATTCGAAGAGAACCTGCTTGAGGGCCTCGGACGTTGCATGTTGCTTGCTTCGAACCCATGATTCAAAAGCGGAGCGGAACAGCTCAGAGAAGGGCGCAAACCCCAGCCCGTCCGAGCAAACCGCGTCGAAAGTCAAGTGAGGTTCGGGTTGTGTCCACTTGATCCTACTGCGCTCGAACCAGCCGAGGTGTTTGAGGACCACGATGCTCTTGCCCGCCGTGAAGATGTTTGCAGCACTTGGTTGAAGAAAGTTGGGCGCGTGTAGCTGCCCGTTTGCTGTTCGTCTGAGCTTGAACTGATCACGCCATATCTGGTTGCGAGGGACATGGGCAGAAGACTCTGACACGAAGAAGATCTTGTCCCCCGGTATCAGTTTCCCCTCCTCCATCCAGAGTCGGATGGGCCGTAGATAGACCTGAAAACAGTCGAAAAATATGGGACCGAGAAGTTCATATCCTGGGGTGTAGCCGGACGCCTGTGAAAGGCCAATCTGGTGGTACAAGAGTTCCAGATAGCGAAATGCGCCCATGTTGGGGGACTCCTGTTGCTCTCGCGTGATGTTGGACAGAAGATATAGCGGATCTAGCAGGGGCTTGAGCTCGTGTTGGATCGCCATCAAGCTGACGATCGTGTCCTCCTGCGCATCTACCAAGCGGCGTTGGATGCTGGTCAGGCGCCTGTCCAGGGACTGCAGACTCGTAGAGACATTGCTGCGGAATCTCTGCTGGAGAGGGAGGGTTTGCGGCTTGCGCACGAAGGACCGAAGGACGGACAATTTGCGTCCTGCTTCGGCGAACCAGTTGGTCAATCCCCGGTGCGTCTCCCAGGCGAGGTTGGCAATCTGATACTTTGTGTCTGGGAGTCCGTTTTCCAAGAAGGCGGATGTCGAGTGGCCTTGGAGCATGAAGAGCACTTCCCGTACCATGTGAAATTCCGCCACCCGAGCTTTGCGCAACGGCGCCGTCCCACTCGCCTCGGTCTCTGGATGGCGCCATGACTGACTTTTGCGGACAGCCTCGAGGGCCGCATGGTCTTCGGTAGCGACCCGGAGATCCTCGGGTTTCCGACCACGCGAGGCGTCGGGGCCAGAAAGCGAAGTATCCTCCGACTCCCGCGACGCGGTGGACTTGGCGTCTTCGAGTCCATCGTCGGAGCTGTCGGCGAAGTCAACGCTCCTCCACAAATCAGGATCCCCATGCCAGCCGTCTTCCTTGGCAATGTCCTCCCATGTCAAGCGGGGGCCGGGGTCGGACTCGGGTTGTTTCAGTAGGTCCAGGTCGTCAAGGTTTGACTTTTGTACGGGCTGGTCGGCTAGCTCCAGGAGGAGATGGAGGATCTCGGGGTGCCATTTGGAAGGGGTCAGGGCCAAGGCGGAGAGTCTCTGCCTGAGAGCATCGGCGAGGCCTTCGCGGTGTTGGATCCTGAATCTCTCCTCGAGCCCGTCGAGCCTCTCCTCGACGTCGAATTGGTTGGTGCGAAGAAAGTTGTGATGCCTCAAGATTCGAAGAGAGGACTCACGATAGAGGTTAAACCGGTCTCGGTCAACCTACGACCGATCCTGTCAGCATCGTGCCTTGAAGACGAAGCAAGAGGCTCCATCTCATCTAGACCCATAACTATGTAAGCATAGGCCGGCACACACCTTGCTCGAGGTTGCGGTGATGAGTTCGACCAGCTCATCGGTCAGGCCGCTTAGCTTGGCAAGGTGGGCCATGATCGAATGTTATCAAGTCGGGCCGGGTACGGAGATTGATATTAATAGAGGACGGACCCAGCCGAGGGAGAGACTGTGGGAGACGTTGTGTTCAGCCATGGACATGGCACTGCGATGGCCATTGAGTCCGAATTGGGAGATTCTGATGTTGGGGTTGAAGACGCGTGGGGTGACGCGACGGATGGCTTAGTAAGACAGTGAGGGTGGGGCACACAAAAGTGACTTACAACGTACAGGAACACCCGCTTGCAGGAGCCAGCACGGGCCAGGTACATGTGAGACCCAGCACAAAAGTTCAAAGGCAGTGCGTCATTGGCTGCAGATGATCTCGATCTAGAAATCTAGAATCTACCGCGTAAAGTCAAAGCTCCCTAATAATTCGTACCCCGTAATTACATTTGTTGGCAAGCAATTACCAGCTTGCTGCGACTTTTGACGATCTGGCCTGGCTGCCATTTCGTGATTCGTTTATTAGTTTCCTCTTCCCAACCTTGTGCTTCCTCTCTGGACAGCCAGTTACTCTGTTTGCGCCTGGGCTCTCGCCGCCCCCGATCGAATGAACGATCCCAGGTCCATCCATCTTGGGCCCAGATTCCCACGATACACCTTACTCAATGGCTGAATGAGGGCGCGGTCCCCTTTCTTTCCCTTCTGATCCCATTTTGGACCTCTCTTGCGACGACTTTACGACGCCCACCCATCGCCAACCATGGCGCTTGCGCGACCGATTCGCGCGCTCATCGCCGTTTCGATATTCTTGTGGTGCTTCTTTCTCTACCAGATCTTTGGGTCCTCTCGTCAGATCCGGCTCCCAGAGCGGTTCGGCCATGAGACGGACCCGGTCTTGGAGCGTGAGTTGGCCAAACTCGCCTTTTGCATGACGGTGGTGTTGATCCTTTGTTCTCTTAGCAGTAACGGGCGAACCCGAAGGTACTCTGACGTATTCTTCCGATCAATATAAACCGGGAATTCCCAACTCGGCGCGAATCAATGCGACGATTTTGGCCTTGGTCAGGAACGAAGAGCTCCGTGGGATGATTCAATCGATGAGGGATCTCGAGCGGACGTGGAATCACAAGTTCAACTATCCATGGACCTTTTTCAACGACGTACCTTTTACGGAAGAATTCAAGGAGAAGACGAGTGCAGAGACGAATGCAGAGACCAGATATGGTACGATGGATTGAGCGCCTCCCATCCTTCTCGTTGTCTTTCCGGCCGAGACTGTTTCTGACCCAGGATTTCGTTGCATACAGAACTCATTCCCAAAGAGCACTGGGACATGCCACCGTGGATCAACAAGGATCTATACGAGGAATCCGTAAAGATTCTCAAGGAGAACAAGGTGCAGTACGCCGACAAGCTTTCCTACCATTCCATGTGTCGTTGGAATAGCGGCATGTTCTACAAGCATCCGGCGCTCGAGAACATGAGGTACTACTGGCGCGTCGAGCCGGATGTCCGCTTCTTTTGCGACGTCGACTACGACGTCTTCCGCTACATGCAAGACAACAACAAAACATACGGCTTCACCATCACGCTCTACGATGCGCCCCAATCCATCCCGACCTTGTGGCCCGAGACGATCAAGTTCTTGGCCCAGCATCCCGAATACCTCCATAAAAACAACGCCCTACCTTGGCTCTCCGACAGGACTCGCCGGCCCGAACATAATAAGCAGGCCAATGGGTATTCGACGTGTCATTTCTGGAGCAATTTCGAGATTGCCGATATGAACTTTTGGCGGAGCAAGCCGTACGAAGACTACTTTAACCATCTGGACCGCGCCGGGGGGTTCTTCTACGAGAGGTGGGGCGATGCGCCTGTCCACAGTATCGCGCTCGGTCTCTTTGAGGACTCGAGCAAGATACACTGGTGAGTTTTCCGAGACAAGTTGCGTTCGACGCGGGATGGTGTAAGACAAGCTTGCTGACATGGGGCTGTCTGTGTGGCTCAGGTTCCGAGACATTGGTTATCAGCATGTCCCCTTTTTCAACTGTCCGAACTCGCCCAAGTGTCGCGGGTGCGTCACGGGCAAGTTCACAGACGGCGAGTCCTGGCTCCACCGGGAAGACTGTAGGCCGAACTGGTTCAAATACGTCGGCATGGGTTGAACGAAATTTGGGGTTGCGAAGATTTGTATTGATGAATCGTGTACTGGGCAAAATTTTGTGATCATGCACTTCATTCTCTGAGAGGGCGAGGAATTCTCAGCGGCGTCTGGTATACACGAGGTTCTCCGGGCGCAAAGGAGGGTAAGAAAAAAAAATCGTCTTTCACCACTACTACGGTTCATGTACGATCAAGATAGACTGGGACTGGGACCCTATATATAACTTGCACGGCGACAGTAGGCTTTAATTCTATGAACATAGATGACGGGGGAGAACAGGGAAAAAGAAACAGATACAGACGCACCATCGTCCATCTGTGCGATGGACTCTGATCCAAATGCAACAGTTGAATGGATGTTCTATTCAGACGCGCCAAACACGGTGGTAACTCCGGATGTTCCGCCCACGCAAAACTGATCGCCCCAGCCGTCTTCCTTCCAAGCAATACAGCTTGTGACATTTGTTCTGTCTTTTTCCTTGCCGTCCTTGCCAAGGACCTTCTTCTTTGGCTCAGAGCCGGGGGGGCCCCAGGGGACGCGGATGACGGCGACCAACTCGCCTGTCAAAAGATCCCAAGCCCATACCTTGCCGTCGCTGACCTGAGCCGTTCTTTTACCTGTGCCTTGACCTGTGCCTGTCCCTGTATCTGTACCCGTGGTAGCCCCCACCGCCGTCATCTCGTCGCCGGCAACCACCCACTTCTCACGACCGCCCAGGACGGCCTGGACACGAAACTCCTCGTTCCGCCAAGCCGGATCGGCATAGGTGCGCAGACACGTGCCGTGCTCGCGGTCCATCAGGCGGAGGCGACTATCAAGCGAGCCGACGAGGACAGCGCGACCGTCGCGGGCGAGGGACAAGCTGGTAACACTGGCGGCGAAGACGTCGACGAGGCAGCGGCCCATGCGCACGTCGTAGGCGCGGAGGCGGCCGTCGACGCTGCCGACGAGGACCTCGGGCCCGCGGACGGCGAGGCAGGTGACGGCGTCGCGGGCGTCGTCGAGGACCTGGACGGGCTTGGCGTTGGAGGACTTGACGTCCCAGATGCGGACGGTGGTGTCGACGCCGCCGGAGAGCACGAGGGAGTCGGACTCGCCGGCGAAGCGGACGCAGTTGACGCGGGAGGAGTGGCCGTGGGCGGCGCTGCCGAAGCGGCGGGTGGTGGTGGCGGTGGCGACGTCCCAGAGGAAGACGGCGCGGTCGCCGCCGGCTGAGACGAAGCGCTCGTTGTCGGCGGCTACGTCGAGCGAGAGGACTTCGTACCCGTGGGCCGAGTAGGATTGGATGAGACGGCCCTGGGGGATGGCGGGAGGAGAGGATTTGGCGGTGATGTGGGAGGATGGAGGGGCGGGGTAGACGGTTTCCGACTTGGAGGGGAAGGGGTTATATAGTCTTATGGTGCGGTCGGCGGAGCCTGTGAGGATGTAGGTGCCGGGTGAGGCCGAGTAGGCGAGTGAGTGGATCGGGCCTGGACGCGTTAGTGGTGCAATTGTGTTGAAGCTCGTCGACCATTCTGTAATCTGAACTATCGGGAAGAGATATAGGAAGAGACGACGCGTTGACGAACCGTTTGAGCCCAGGAGATGGGCAAGGGGTTTATCAGGGAATGACATGGTGGTAGGGAGTTGGTCGGTTCGGATCCCATGCCGTTCGTTGTGGTTCCTTTAGAGGAAAGGATCATGATTTGGGGACAGTGTCTGACGTAGGGCTCAAAGGTATGACAAGCTATCGCACTGGAGGAACATTTTAAATGATCATCTTGAACTGTGATGAGAGTTGCGAACAATAGATGCATCTCGTACGGAGTTGATGTCGTGAGGAAATGAGTTATGAGATGATTGTGCTAATAGTGGACCGTATTATCTACGGCCTGACAATACGGCTAGATTAACACATTGGATCGGGGAGCCACAAAGGTACAAAGTACTCGATCTATTCAGTACCTAGGTATACAGAATTTTATCCCCCAAACCGATTATCCTATATATCTGTGCCTACGCCATAGCTCTATCAATCTTTCTTTCTACACTACTGACTCTTTACCATTATTTGGTAATTTCCTCCAAAGGATTTGAATGCCGTCATAAGCCGCTTTCGGGTCTCCGCCTACTAATAAGGCTCCGTAATATATTACGTACGCCACCTCGACTTGTCTTCGCAGTGGATTCCCCAGGGACTGAAAAACTCGCCCAGCTCCACAAAGCGACAGCCACGGGTCTACGACCACACAATACGAGTCCCATCAGGAACTAGCAGGCTACTTGATGTATTCTCGCACATCCCTGTTCAACAAGCAAGAGCGAGTCTTGAGCTCGGATCGTCTAGTTGGTTAGGATGATGCATTGTGGTTCATACTACAATACTGCATTGACGGCAGTTCGAATCCGCCTCCGAGCATTTCTTTTTGTCTGTCTCTTTTTATTTTTTTCTCGTTCTTTTTTTCCTTCTTCCCTTCTCTCTGTCTGTCTGTCCAACTACTTTTTTGTCTGCGATGATTGTTCCTTCATCGACATCATGAGCGATGGACAACTCGACGATGTTTGCCAGGGCCACCATATATTCCATATGTTAATGCACATTTCCATCATCGGTTCCAGGGTATCCTACACTGACCACCCGCCTGATTAAGAGTACACCATTTTTACACTACAAAGTTGATCGTCTTCCCCCCACGGGCCAGGATAACCCGCTTCGGCTTCCTCACGTCCCACGCCCCCTGGGAGTACTTGGTCTTCCCCTCCTCCGTCTTGAACATCTCGGCCACCATCCACTCCCGCAGCGCCTCCGCGTCGCCCTCCAGACGCGCCGGCGGCTTGGGAACCTCCACCACCCCGCGGAGCTTCCCGTTGATCTGGATCGCAACAGACTGCTTCCGCGGCTGCAGGAGAGGCCCCGTGTTATCCGGCTCCGGGAACGCCGCCGCCGCCGACTGGAAGATCGATCCGCCGGCATCTGGGTGGAGGACGGCCCAGCACTCCTCGGCGAAAGCCGGCGTGATGGGCGCAAGCATGCGGATGGCCGCCGAAGCCGCCTCGCGCTGCACCAACGCGCTGGCCGTCTCGCTGCGCTCGTGCAGCGTGTTGGTCAGGCTCATGAGGTCCGATACCACCGTGTTGATCGGGTACACCTTCTGGTACGATGCCGTCACCGACTCGATGGTCGATTGCACCGATCGCCAAACCGCCGCGTCCGCGTCCCACCGCGACAGCTCGGCCTCCGTCATCTCGTCTAGCCGCCCCGCCTGTTCCTTGAGGTACGCCGTCGCCGAGCCATTCGAAGTGTCCACTGTTTCCGTTGCTGTCTCCGCCAGGCCCCTGACGTAGTCGTAAAGCCGGCCCAGCCAGCGCGTGACGCCGGTGATCTTCCCTTCGTCCCAGTTGAGAATGTCGCTGACGGGCGCCTGGAACAGCATATGGGCTCGCGTGGCGTCGGCGCCGTGCTTTGCAATAAAGTCCGTGGGGTCCACTCCGTTGTGCTTCGACTTGGACATCTTCTCGAAGCTGACGGTGGCCGTGGCGCCAGTCGAAGCAACCTTTGGTTCTGCTGGGTTGCTCATGTCCAGCTCGTCGGGCTTGAGAAACCGGCCCGACGACGGGTCGCTGAACGTCTTGCCGTGCACCATCCCTTGTGTGATCAGCCTCGTAAACGGCTCATGTGTCGCTTCTTCATTGGTGCCGGACCCGGGAGGGAACAGTTCCGTGGAGGCCATAAATTTGTACATGAACCGTGCATACAGCAGATGCAGAATGGCGTGCTCTATGCCTCCGATGTAGATGTCGACGGGCAACTGTCGCGCCGCCTCTTGGGAGAAAGGCTGCTGTTCGTTGTGGGGGTCGGCGAAGCGGGCATAGTACCAGCTCGAATCGACAAACGTATCCATGGTGTCCGTCTCACGTTTGGCCGCCCCTCCGCACGCGGGGCAGCTGGTGTTGACCCAGTCCGGCGTCCTCTCCAGCGGGTTGCCCGGTCTCCCATTCGTCCAATGGTGCTGGACGTTCGGGAGGGTGACTGGAAGCTGATCCTCCGGCACGGGCACGGTTCCGCATTGGCCGCAGTGTACGATGGGGATCGGCGTGCCCCAGTAACGCTGCCGGCTGATCAGCCAGTCGCGGAGCCGCCACTTGTCCATGGACTTGGCGAGACCGGCGGCCTCCAGCATGGCCACGAGCATCTTGGCCGCTTCGGCCGACGGTTTACCCTTGAATGGGCCGCTGTGCTCGGTCATGACGCCATGCTCGATGAAAGGCTCGTTGCGCAGCGCCGTGGTCGACTCGTCTTCTGACGCGGCGAGGACGTACCGCACAGGCGCGTCGTAGTGATGCTCCTTCCAAAAGGCATGATCCCGCTCGTCATGGCCCGGTACGCCCATGACGGCCCCTTCGCCGTAGTCGCCGAGCACGTACGACGCCACGTAGATGGGAATCGACGCCTTGGTCGCCTCGGGCGTCCCCTCGTGATAGGCGAGCGGGTTGACGGCCCGCAGCTGAGGCAGCATGTATCCGACCTTGGAGTCGCGTGGTAAACCAGGAAGAGTGTCCAGGAAAGCCTGGAGCTCCGGATCCCTCGGGGCCAGGGACCTGACAATCGGGTGGGTAGCTGCCAGGGCCAGGTACTGCGCGCCAAACAAGGTGTCTGGGCGTGTGGTGAAGACCTCGATGGCGGCGTGGCTGTCCTGTCCCATGGCCAGCACGGGGAACTTGATGGTTGCGCCGGTGGATTTGCCCAGCCAATTCTTCTGCATGGATAGAACCCTCTCGGGCCAGGCGTCGTTCTTGTTTAGCACGTCGAGGTCGCGGAGGAGTTCGTCTCGAAACTCGGATATGCGAAAGAACCATTGCTTCAAGCGGCGTTTCTCGACCTTGGCCCCAGATCGCCACGAGCACCCGTTGGCGTCGACCTGTTCGTTGGCGAGCACCGTCATGTCTACGGGGTCCCAATTGACCTCGGATTCGGCTTGGTACGCCAGACCACGTTCGTATAGCATCAGGAAGAGCTTCTGGGTGTGTCGATAAAAGTTGGGGTCGCAAGTCGTGAGTTCCTAGATTTGAACAGCCATGCGTCAGCGAACCATCCACCTTTGCGAGACAAACTGATAATGTATACATATGTATATAAGGAAGAAAAGCCATGACGGATGGCATCGGCAACATACCCTATCCCAGTCCCAGCTACCGTTCATCAAGTCCAGTTGAGACTTCATCTTGGCAATGTTACTCCTGGTCCAGGTAGCTGGGTCAATGCCACGTTCAATGGCCGCGTTCTCCGCGGGGAGACCAAAGGCGTCCCAGCCCATGGGGAGCAGCACTTTGTGGCCCCGTAGCGTGTGAAACCGAGCAATGACGTCGGCAATGGTGTAGACGCGGAGATGGCCCAGATGTAGGGTCCCCGAGGGGTAGGGGAACATGGGTAGGACGTATTGGGACTTGTCATCTCCCTGCTTGGCCTTGTCGGCCGCTTGGTCGGACTGGGCTTCACGGAGAGCTTTCCACTGGTGGCGCCATTTTTCGTCTATGGCGTGGAGATCGAGCTTGTAGTCGGCATAGCTCCGCCGTTGCAGTAGCGATAACTGAGCCAATCGTGCTGGATGAAAAGCGGTGCGAGGAGGGTTCGTTCGGAGGGAGAAGAAGCAAGCCGGGGCCCGTCGAGAGATTGATGTCGTCGCAGTCGTGACGGCAGAGACCTGGGGCCTTTTGGGCCAGGACCGGCCTAATTGACGTCCATAGATTGACTGCATGGATGCGCTGCCACTATCATTGTGTGGTTCGAATGTCGTATGAGGGTCGCGACGAGCTGGACGTGTTGAGGGTCGAAAGACGAGAGAGCTAGGAAATTACGCGTAGGTAAGGCGGGTACAAAGTACCTTGTAACTAGAGGTGGAGATGAAAAATATATAACAGTGCCGGTCTTCGGCCGTCTACGTCATCTGCGGTGCAATGTCGCAATCGGGGCTATACCAACTGTGTGCCTGGGTTAGAACGATTTATGTCAATTTCGCGGATATATGATTGTGATAACCATAAATGTGGCTCTATAAAGTATAAAAACACCGGATATAGTGCTAACTTGCCAAGGTACTATGCGGTCTTGGCTACGTTACTACTTTACACGCACCTACACGAAAACGTCCCCGCCCCCACTACTCCGTACTCGCCGTTACTTTACTCGTGTCTCGACATTCGCCCCGATGATGAAGACTTGATCACTCGACCTGCTACTCCCAAACGACCGATCTTATAATATTGGATTCTCTTGGATACATCTTCAGTCTCGCGGCGTGCAAAGATCGTCGGCCTAGAGCTGTATCAGAGTACTTACCCTTCCTTGCCCTCTATTCGCCCACGTCCAGATATTCTCCATTTGGGCGTAAAATATTGCGACTCGTCTGGGCATCCAGCCTGACTGCCAACACATAGAGCCTAGCTCATCCTTGTTAATATTCTCTTGTCTCTCTTATCCCTCCTCTTTCTTGTCCCTCACATATTGTTGTTGGGCCTTTGCTTATATGTTATAGCTGTTATAACAGCACGTCCTTTTGTTCTTCCCCCAACCACTTCTATATAAGAAGCGCGACGACTGCATCTGTCCCAGACTGGCCAGCCAGGCCGCTAATCACATAGGGATCAGATTATATACCTCGACGACATACGACCATGGTCAAGATTACCGACAAGATCGCGGCGCTGCCGCCAGGGACCGACTACTTCTCCCTCGAATTCTTCCCTCCCAAGACGGCCATGGGTTTCTCAAACCTTCGCGATCGCCTCGACCGGATGGAAAGGGCTCTTCGTCCTCTGTTTGTCAACGTCACATGGGCGGCCGGCGGTTCCACCGCCGACAAGTCTCTCGAACTGGCCGAGATTTGTCAGCGCGAACTCGGCCTCACCACTTGCCTGCACCTCACATGCACGAACATGAGCCGCCGCTTGATTGACAAGGCCCTCGAGGATGCCAAGGCCCTCGGAATCCGCAACATCCTCGCTCTGCGCGGCGACCCTCCCAGGAACGGAGAGTACCGAGATTCGGATGACTCCGACAGTGACGGCGGGGAGGATTTGAACTCGGCCGTAGACCTTGTCCGGTACATCAGGAAGGACTACGGCGATTACTTTTGCATAGGCGTCGCCGCCTACCCAGAGGGCCACGCCGATGAGAGCCATCCCCAGGGCCAGAGCCTCGAGCACGACCTGCCCTACCTAGTGGACAAGACCGTGGCCGGCGCCGACTTTATCATGACCCAGCTATTCTTCGACATCAAGGCGTACGAAAAGTTCGAAAGAACCCTGAGGGAGCACCCGAGCGGCGCCTTCAAGACCATACCCATCATCCCGGGTCTGATGCCCATCCAGAGCTATCAGATGATTAAGCGGACCACCAAGCTAAGCCACGCCAAAATTCCCGACGCCATCATGTCTCGCCTCGATGCCGTCAAGGGAGACGACGAGAAGGTCAAGCAGGTGGGCGTCGACATTCTCAGCGAGCTGGTGGAGCAAGTTAGGGAGGTAAAAGGCCGGCACCACGGTCCGAGGGGCTTCCATTTCTACACCCTGAATCTCGAAAAAGCAGTGTCTTTCATCCTGGAGCGCACCCACCTCATCCCGGATAAAGACGAGGAGGACGAAGAGGCCGTCATCGACGAAGACATTCCGTCCGTCCAAGTCAACGGTCCCCTCGAACGGCCGCGCGAGAACCGCTCGTCGCGCCGTCTATCGTCCATCGGCTCAGACCCGCGAAACCGGGCCATCGTCGCCCGCGCATCGAACCCAGACTACGAAACCACGGCCGCGCTCGCCGGCATCCCCGCCGAACCCGTCAACACGCGCGCCAACACCCTCGCCATCTCCGAGGGCGAAGGCGCCCTCGGCCGCGAAGCCACCTGGGACGACTTCCCCAACGGCCGCTGGGGCGACGCCCGGTCCCCCGCCTACGGCGAGATTGACGGCTACGGCGTGAGCCTGCACATGTCCGTGACGCAGGCCGTCCGGCTCTGGGGCCACCCCACCACCCCGGCCGACATTAGCGACATCTTCATCCGCCACGTGCGCGGCCAGCTGAGCGCCATCCCCTGGAGCGAGGAAGGCCTGATGCCCGAGTCGAACGTCATCCAGGACCAGCTCGTGCAGATGAACGCGCGCGGGTGGTGGACCGTCGCGTCGCAGCCCGCCGTCAACGGCGTGCCGTCCAACGACCGCACCTTTGGCTGGGGCCCCAGCAACGGCTTTGTCTTCCAGAAGGCCTTTGTGGAGTTTTTCATCTCGTCGGCCGACTGGGCCCGCCTGCGCGAGAAGCTGTGCGCCGACCCGGCCGCCAACGCATCGGTGTGCTTCTACGCGACCAACTCGGACGGCGACTTTGAGTCGTCCGATACCAGCGGCGGGATCGCCGGCCAGCAGCCGACGGGGAGGAGCACGAACGCCGTGACGTGGGGCGTGTTCCCGGGCAAGGAGATTGTGACGCCCACCATCATCGAGGAGGTGAGCTTCCGGGCGTGGAGCGAGGAGGCCTTTAAGATCTGGGGCGAGTGGGCGCGTGTGTACGGCAAGGGCCACTCGAGCGGGGCCTTTTTGCGACGGGTCAGGGGGGATTACTGGCTGGTCAATCTGATTCACCAAGACTTTGTCGAGCCTAACGCGCTCTGGGACCTCTTGTTGAAGGAGTGAGAGATGTTAGTATGGGGTTGAGAGACGTTAGTATGGCGTTGAGAGAGACTTTAGTATGGCGTTGAGAAAGGGATTAGGATGACATTCTACCTCAGCAGTATGCGACTACAATGCCGTGATATGTGGGATGAACAAATGCCGACATCTGAGACGCGTCGTTGGAAACATTCCGAGGCAGTTGACAGCGAATGTCCATGTTGTTTCCTATGTAGTGGTTGCGATCGCCGAGGAAATTGACCATCCATCTCGTCGCCAAGTGGCCTGCATCGTCGTCATATCAACAGCCATCTATGGAGAAAGAGGAGCAAAGTGACCAGCATATTTTCGTGTCCTCCTGTAACACACCTATTACCCTTTCCGTTTCCCTAAACCTTCAAGACAAATGTCGAAGTGGAATGGACAGACCAAGAATGACAAACATCTCAAGAAAACAAAAAGACATGATATGAGAGTCCTATCCCCAAACGCCCTGTTCGACCGTCCATCCGTGTGATCATTCCTTTATCCATTTCACCTCGATAGCCGGAGGTAGTGTGCTTGGGTTGGCACGGCAAGAATCATATCCACGAACAGACAGACCATTCGGAGAGAAGGCTGAATGGCGAAGATAAAGTAAAAGCAGACGAGGAAAGAAAAGACCAAGTCAGAAAGACCTGTTCAGATCTCGTCGTACGCAGTAGGATAAAAACTGTAAGCGTCATCAACAAAGTCGTTGCTGAACGCATGATCAAGCTCGTGCATAAAGTCGGAGTTGAGATTCGGTGCCGCCACGGTAGGCTTCTGAACCGGCTTGGAAGTCGTCAGCCGCTGACTTCCAGCCCCTTTGCCGTCCCTACCCGTACCGAGGGGAAAGGCGGGCTGGGCTTCCTGGGTGCTCTGGTTACCGGAGCGGCTCTCCTGTTCGCTCTCCTCGGTAAGATCGACATGAATGGCCGGGCGAGCAGACGAAGCGCTGCGGAAGAGAGAGCTGCGTCCCTGGGTCATAATGCGGTCGGGGGCATCGGCAGGGCCGTCGAAGGAGGCCGCTGAGGTCTCTTGCTTGATCATGCGCCGTTTCGTCGGCGTCTCCACAAACGTGTCTTCGTCGTCGTCGCCGTCCGAAGCCGCAGCAGCGGCCTGGTGGGCCTTGGTCCTCTTGCGGGAACCAGCACCCGAGGCACGGCTAGACGCACCGGAGCCGGGTACAGTGGAGGCCGTTCGTTTGCTCCTGGGTGTCGAGAAGGCACTTCCAAGGCTAAGGGCCTTGGCTGGGTCATCGCCGTTGTCAGCGGCGGTTCTCATGGCGTCCGCATCCTTTTTGATGGAACGAAACTGGAACTGGATGCCGTCGGGAGTCGAGCTTCCAAAGATACGGGCAATCTCTATAAGACGAACGTGGTTAGTTTGTTTTGTTCAAGGTCTTGAGGCGTGGGCCATCGCACGGTTCTGATCCTTGGGGAGATCGGCTGGGATCGTCCGGCAATCCATATTATGGTCATTGGCGGCTTGGAAAACCACATCCGCATGACGCTTCAAAGTACGAAAGCGATGTTGGAGGGCATATTCGGTCATGTCCGAACCGTAGAACTTGCAGATCTCTACTCCAGAGTCAGAGAAACTCCGACTAAAGGAAGTGAGAGCGCTAGCTGGCGCCTTGCGCTCGAATGTGATAGAAAAATGAAGAGAAATAAAATTAAATGAATGGTTACGGAAGGGAAAGATATGTGCGCCTACCTTTGTGATTCCACTTGACTTCAGGATGAGCGGCGATGATAGCACGTAAGAGACGAGCCTGAGCCTCGTACGACTTGAAATTGCTTTTGGTCGCGGGAGCCATGGCGAGGTGTGTTGCTTGGATTGGTTTCGGCTGGGAGAGCAAGTCAGCTTGGTCTACGACGCGGAGTTCATGACAGGGAGTACACCGTATTTGGCCCTCTGAGTTGCTTGGATATCAAGGGAACCACGGCCGGCATAGACTCTTGCGTGGTGCAAAGGGCCCGAATGAGAGACTCAATAAGAGGACGATGATGAATATTGCGTACTTACTGATCTTAGATAAAGTAGTGATTCGGTCCTCTCCGGAATATCAGTCAGAACGTGGGTATAAGACGCCGAGCTATGAGACAGCGTAGTGATGCTTAGGTTGCGCGTCAGTCTCACTGGCTAGTGAGACCTGCTAATGGTTAGTGTTGGTAGAAGTATAATAGAAGAAGAAGAGAACAAGAACGGCAAGTAAGGTGAGTAGTATACCTGAGTTGGGATTGGACTTTAGAAGAAACCGGCGTGTAAAGGAAGGCGGTTATAGGATTATAAGAAAGAAAGGAGATAGAGGATCGAGAGGAGGAAGAGAAGGAGTAGAAGTTATGGTAGGGAAAAGGAAAGAAAGTAAGGAAGGAGGGCGATACTAGAAGAGTCGAGGATAGTTCGTGATACTCGTCTGCCTAGGGTATAGGCAATAATCAGTTCCTATTCACCTTTCTCTTACCTCTATAGGCAGTCTCTATCAGCAGGCACTTGCCGACAATAGTGAGTCTATCTTTGCCTCTGTGTTCTTCCATGTCTCTTAACTTGAGTACTCTACTTTTGCATCACCTGCCTGGCTATGAGGTAGAGACACTTTATGTTGATAAAGCTTGCTTGATCCTCTTATAACACACTCCGAGATACTTCTCGATATCTTTTCTGATATTCTCTGACTCCAACTCCAGCACTTCATATCATTGGCCGCATCTCCTTAGAGATTCTCTTAGCCAAGATTGATGAGAAGCGAGGTGCAATAAGTCATAGCAGCTCTCAGGGGCAGCACAAGCAAAGACAAAACTGAACAGAACATAAAGAAATAGACAAATAAAACTTACTCGAAGTATAGACGACTCGGCCGTTTAACTCTCGACGGCAGGTATCACTCCGGAGATGACAAAGGCAGATGGATAGGACGGTATGTTTCCAGGTCTAATTCAGGGGTCTGGTTCCTCGTCGAGACTTGGCACAGCTCTGCAGACGCAGACTCATGAAAGCTTCTTTCACAGAAGCTAAGAGTATCTATACGCAGATTAGTCAATAACTAGAGGAATAGGGAGGGAGCCTAGAGGAATTGGTCTTACATCGTCCGTCTCGAGCTGTCTGTTAGACTCTGGCAGGTTTATTCCCCAGGAACGTTAAGAATCCGGGATAGATAAAAAGATGACGTTGGCAGAGTAACCAAAAGACAGAATGTCGAGTAGGAAGGAAAACAGATGCAGGACCATCCTTCGTCCCCGATTGAGAGTGTGGTGGCAGACGCATGGTCCAAAAAGGGGGTGGTTGGGTGGCTCGGCGACCTCTGAATGGAGGTGGTATTCGTGCGATCCTGTTAGTGTGCTACATCTTGATCTCGAGACAACGGCGAATAACACAGGAACCGGCATTCATCTAGGGTAAAAAAAAGGATATTAGCAAAGTAGAATATCTGAGAGTATTTACAGAAGTTTTCTCAATGAATTAAAATGTATATGTGGTAAAATGGGTGCGTTATTCCCGAGGCATCCAAAGTCGTCCATAACACAACTTAACGACATGCTCGTGCTGGATGCAGGACAAACAGCGGATCATACGCCCTTGCATCCCTGCCATCATCCCTAATAATGGCCCATCAGTCCGTTCCTGTCGCTGTCGCATGGTCTATGTTTCCCCAGCCCAAAACGCCCTGCAAGACGAAGACGCCTTTTATGGCCACTCGATGGCCGTTCGTATATGTGCCAAATGTTTGTTTGTCTATATTCTTGTGATCAAGGACGATCCACCGCGCCAATCGGAACATTTTCACCCTTTATTCAGAAGGCCCGGCCCTGCGAAGAGAAGAAACGAATACCCAGTCGTTTTGAAGCATTGGCACGGCGCAGTATCATCCATCTTATCCGTGGATCAGGGCTTGTAAGGGCTTTCGTGCAGTTGAATAACGGGATGTTCCTTGACTACGCTCCCAGAACCGCTTCCGTACATCCAGTACTGGATGCCCAAGAAGGCGTCGCAACACGCCTGGAAGATACCGCACATCTTGAACGCCGCCGGGATCTCCGTCGTCGCCGTGAAGAACCAGAAAATCTTGGCCGCGTCGCCGATGAGCCAGCTCGCCAGCAGCGATAGTCGGAAGCCGCGAGACGACCGGGACCGCGCGTTGACGAGGATTTGCGGAATGGGAAGGAACGCTTCGATCGAGAGGCCCATGTACCCGATAATGTTGGAGTAAACGTGGTACGCCGGCGGGATGAGGGAGAGAAGCAGCTCGAGTGCTGTGAGGGCGAGGAAGAAGTAGAAGACGAATTGCCAGTAGCTGTACAAGTGGAACGCACAGTCAGCTTCCGGTCCCCTCAACTTGTCCAACGGCGCACAGATCGATGACATGACCAACGGGAAGGTATTGTGGAGCCACAGGCACTCACGGTTTAGGAGACCTCCATTGCCAGAAGTTGAAGGGTCTCTTGGCAGGCCATGGTTCCTCGTTGATAACACCGGAGAACGGAATGGCGGCTTCTCCTCCTTTCGATGCGGGCGAGGGACGGTGGTCGAGGGCGATCTTCAGCAAGACCGACTGCATGACGATCATTATAAGAGCCTGCACAAGCAAGGCATTGTCGAAGCGCGCGCCGGGCCAGTAGAAGGCTCTGAGACGTATCGTCAGCGGTGTGTGGACGTATATAGGGGAAGCGAGACGATTGGGAAGGGCGGCCTCTCGCGAGGTGCCAATGGAAGTTGACGTACTTGAGTAATGAGGCGACCAGCATGATGAGGGGAATGTCGAGAGAGAAGCCGGCACTAGATTTGGTCCTGTGCATGGACATGGCCTGGTCTGAATAGGAGAGGATGGGCGACAAAATGATGAAGATGGGGGCCAACAAGGCCGTAAGACTGGCTAGCCACATGGTCGCGCGGATGTGAAACGGAAGCTGATATCGGGCCGTCTTCGATGTTCGCGTGGAGGTCAGCGCCGGACGCCGTGGGAAGCCCGGAGGAAAAGCAAGTCGGAGGCCGAGGACGACGACTGAAAGGTGCGTGCGAGAGTATCCAAGGGGGTAGGGGGGTAGATGCTCGCTTTTTCGTCGCTATACCGCGCTGTCTATGAAGGAGCAAAAGAAAAGCAGTCGCGCATTTTCCACCGCACAAAAAAAGAAGAAGAAAGAAAACAAGAAAGTTGGCCCGTCGACTCGTACCGTGGATCGTTACCCTGAGCGAAGAGAGTTGAAGCAAATTATGATTATCGGAGCTAGAAACCGTTCCGGTCCCGACGAGCACGCGACCACCGAGTTTCCCCCTGCCACACACCTTTATCTCATTATTCGGTTTACTGTACTTTCTGTGCCTGATAGTTGCACTGTATTTTTGCTCGAAAATGACATATGCCTACCTGCATAAGCAAGTAAGAACACGGCATATGCCGGCATCCGGCAGTTGACCCCCTGGCCACCCCATAATTGAAGTGGACGCCAAACTCACCCAACGTGCACTCATCACTCGGTACTTTCAGAATCCGGCGATCTTACTCTACGTACGTTGTAGTTCAAACAGGTCCATCATACCAAGCGCGATTAATATGTCACTAGCAGCAAATGTTTCGCCATGGTCGCCCGAGGGTGTAACTGTAGCCTTCGTTTGGCGAGCCACTACAACGTAGTTGTATGCGTTTTGACGGATCAAGACCTTCCGCCTCTGCAATGTCTACCCGCTGCTTGGCCGCCTGTTTCTGATATTACCTACCCAATATCCAGAATGCACCGCGGCCCGGTCACCTCAATGTGAACGTACATACAAACGTTGCACCAGTTCGATCCAGCTTAGCCGACAAGGTCGCCTGCCCAAGAACAAGGCGCATCGCTATATCAACCCCCGTGCTTCAAGGTCTGCTCGGCTTCCGTCCTCCGTCCTGCGAGGGAGCAGCGCACTACTTCGGGCCCCTCCCCTCAACGGTAGGACGGGAACCTCGCCTGCATCACCGTTGAAAGCTAGTCACCCTGTGCCAGTGTAATCTAATCGACTTTGTCTTTAGCTACGAATGACGAAGTAGGCCATGATATAATACGTTGTACTCTTGCAGGACAAGCCTCATTTATGCGTGTCGCCACTTTCTCCTTTTTTTTGTTTTGGCAGTGGAGAGGTATCTTCACAGGCTCAAGTGGTCCACGAATTCAGACGTCGGATCTGCATCGCATGGTATTGCTGGCGGCCGCGACCTGCAGGCCGAGTATCCTCATGTCGCTGATGAATGTGGTCGGGAAAGAGTCCGCCGACTGCCTGGGGCGACGGTACAACGTACAGACTCCTGAGCAAGCTCTGTCTTCAATTTATCGCAGATCCCAGCGGGTGAACCTCGGTTATGCATTGTCGACTCTACATGCATATATGCATGTGTATATGTACCTATACCTAATAAATACATAATGGTTCAGCCACAGTGAAACCGAAAAAGAAAAGGAAAAAAAAAAAAAGAAAAAACACAGACAAAAAGACGTTTGCGCCACAATACCCCTCCAACCGCGTGTCTAGACCCCTCACACCACGACCCTTTGGGTTCTTGCCCCGCCAAAATTTCATCGCGACTGATATTTCGCCTTTTGACTCACCCAGTGTTTTTCCATCCCAGCTTCCACCATCGCTCCATGCTGCCAAACACGTCCCATTGAGTCCCTTGGGATAGGATGGACTTTCTTACCCTGACCGGAGGCCCGGCCTTCACCCCTTCCCAGGCAGACGAGCTCAAGCTCCGCATCAACAAGCACGACGGTCTCGCCTCGCCCGTCACCAGCGTCACCGGGACGTGGGTCTACCATGTCCATCTCAAGGGGGATGACAGGCCTCTCGTCATAGAGAAGCTCTCCAAATGGCTCCAACTACCGGACCAGGCGTCTGTTCAACTTCCTTCCAACTCGGCCTCCGTCAAGACATACTACGTGACCCCTCGGAATATCTCCCCATGGAGTTCCAAGGGCACGAGCATCGTCCATGTCTGCGGTCTGAAGGAACAGGTCGAGCGGATTGAACGGGGTAGGGCTATCACCTTGACATACGAGAAGGATGTCGAGGGCGATGAATGTCCTTCCAAAGACGTCCTCTACGATCGCATGACCGAGACCATGACCCTGGATCTTCCCGATCTGGCTACCATGTTCGTCGAGGGCCAGAGATATCCCCTCGAAATCGTCGATATTTTCGCTCCTGGCTCTACCCCTATTGACCGACTGAAAGCCTACAACAAGGAGTTCGGCCTCGCCCTCGATGACTCGGAGATGGAGTATCTCGTCGAGGTGTTCACGCAGCAGGGCCGCCCGCCCCACGACATTGAGCTGTTCATGTTCGCCCAGGTCAACTCGGAGCATTGCCGTCACAAACAATTCAACGCCAGCTGGACCATCGACAACGAGCCCATGGCCGAGAGTCTTTTCGGAATGATCAAGAATACCCACAAGACCACCCCGGACTTCACCGTCTCGGCCTACAGCGACAACGCCGCCGTGATCCAGGGCGAGACCGCCAGCTTCTGGGCCCCTGACTACTCCACCGGCAGCTGGAAGCTCACAAAGGAAGTCGTCCACGTCCTCGTCAAGGTCGAGACCCACAACCATCCCACCGCCATCTCGCCCTTCCCTGGTGCCGCCACGGGTGCCGGAGGCGAAATCCGCGACGAGGGAGCCGTCGGCCGTGGTTCCAAGCCCAAGGCCGGACTGTGCGGCTTCTGGGTATCGGACCTGCTTCTCCCGGACGAGAAGGCGCCCTGGGAGGTGGATATCGGCAAGCCGGCCCACTTCGCCAGCAGCCTCGACATCATGCTGGAGGCCCCCATCGGAAGCGCCCGCTTCAACAACGAGTTTGGCCGACCCTGCCTGCTGGGCTGTTTCCGCACTCTCTTGACCAACGTCGGCAAGGATGACGAGCCCGAATGGCGCGGCTACCACAAGCCCATCATGATTGCCGGCGGCGTTGGCACTGTCCGGCCCCAGCACGCTCTCAAGCACCCGGAGGAGGTCCTCGACGGCGCCCATGCCATCGTGTTGGGAGGCCCGGGCATGCTGATCGGTCTTGGTGGAGGCGCCGCCTCGAGCACCACCTCGACCGAGGAGACGGCCGAGCTGGACTTTGCCAGTGTGCAACGCGGCAACCCAGAGATGGAGAGGCGCGCTCAGATGGTCATCGACACGTGCGTCTCCCTCGGAGACGAGAACCCTATTGCCATGATTCACGACGTGGGCGCCGGCGGATTGTCGAATGCGCTCCCCGAGCTGGTCCAGGACGCCGGCTTTGGTGGCAAGTTTGAGCTGCGCCAGGTCCACACGGCCGACGGCAGCATGAGCCCGCTGCAAATCTGGTCCAACGAGTCCCAGGAACGTTACGTCGTCCTCGTGAATAAGGACAGCCTAAACCGTTTCGTGAGCATTTGCCGTAAGTTTGACCTTCATTTTCATGTTTCCACGGGTGAATTTCAAATACTAACTCTACATTCTCATTCAGGTCGCGAGAGGTGCCCCTTCTCCGATGTAGGCACAGTTATTGCCAAGGACGAAACTGGCAAGGCGAAACTCGTCGTCACCGACAGGGACTCGTCCGACCATCCCGTCCCCATCGACCTCCCCATGTCCGCCCTGTTCCCTCCCGGCCGCCGCCTCGAAAGAGTAGTCGAGTCGCGCCAACTCGACCTACCCGCCTTCCATGCCGTGTCCGCCCTCAAGTCCATCGTCCCCGGGAACGACGCTTCCGATGCCGCATTGATCGCCGCCGCCACCGAGAGAGTCTTCCGCACTCCGGCAGTCGGCTCCAAGTCCTTCCTCATCACCATTGGCGACAGGACTGTCGGCGGTCTTTCCGTCCGAGACCAGATGGTCGGTCCCTGGCAGACGCCCGTGGCCGACTGTGCCGTGACGGCGACCTCGTTCAATCTCGGGCCTGGGCCCAGGACTGGCGAGGCCATGGCCATGGGCGAACGCCCACAGCTCGCTCTCATCTCCGCGGCTGCCTCGGCGAGGATGGCCGTTGCCGAGAGTCTGCTCAACCTCGGCGCCGCCGACATCATCGGGGATCTCAACCGGGTCAAGCTCTCCGCCAACTGGATGGCGGCCGTAAACCACCCCGGAGAAGGAGCGCGTCTGTACGAAGCCGTCAAGGCGCTCGGCATGGAGCTGTGCCCCAAGCTCAAGATCTCCATCCCCGTCGGCAAAGATTCGACGTCGATGAAGGCGGCGTGGAAAGATCGGCAGACGGGCGAGGCCAAGAGCGTCACGGCTCCCATGTCAGTCGTCATCACGGCCGTCTCTGTCGTCGAGGACGTCAGGAAGACTTGGACGCCTCAGCTCCGCCGCATCGAGGATGTGGGCGAGTCCGTCCTCATGTTCGTGGACCTGGCCGGCGCGAAGCAGGCCATGGGTGGCTCGGCGCTCGGACAATCGCTGGGCCAGCTGGGCAACGAAGCGCCCGACGTCCGGGACGTCGACCTCATCGCCGACTACTTTGATGCGCTCAAGCAGCTGCACGAGAGTGGCGTCGTCCTCGCCTACCACGACCGGTCCGATGGCGGCTTGATGACGACGATTGCCGAGATGATGTTCGCCGGCCGTTGCGGCGTCGACCTTCTCCTCGACGGCGTCGCACGGTCCGGCTCGGTCGCGGACGTGATCGACGCCCTCTTCAACGAAGAGCTCGGCGCCGTGTTCCAGGTCCGCAAGGGCGACGAGATCAACTTCAAGCGGTGCTTCGCCACCTGCGGGCCGCCGCCGGGGCTCATCCACAAGATCGGCGTCGTCACGGCCAAATCGAAGCAGACGCTCACCATCCGGTACGGGGGTGCCGCTCCGATCGTCAGCCTCGACCGGGCCGAGATGCAGAAGTGGTGGTCGAGGACGTCCTACGCGATGCAGAAGGAGCGAGACAACCCGGCATGCGCCGATGCCGAGTTTGCCACCATCGCGGACGACAGCGACCCGGGCATCTCGTACAACCTCACGTACCAGCCCAAGGAGGAAATCATGCCGCTCACGGCCACGGTGGGCAGCTTCTCAAGCAGGCGCCCAAGGTGGCGATCCTACGCGAGGTCGGCGTCAACAGCCACGCCGAGATGGCGTTTGCCTTCAAGGCGGCCGGGTTCGACCCCGTCGACGTGCACATGAGCGACATCCTCGCCGGGCGGTCGCTGAGCGAGTTTGTCGGCCTCGCCGCCGGCGGAGGGTTCTCGTACGGCGACGTGTTCGGCGCGGGCGTGGGCTGGGCGCAATCCATCCTGGAGCACAAGCACGCGCGCGCCGAGTTTACGGCCTTCTTCGCGCGGCCCGACACGTTCACGCTGGGCGTCTGCAACGGGTGCCAGATGGTCACGCGGCTGCGCGAGCTCATTCCCGGGGCGGACCACTGGCCGACCTTTGTGGAGAACACGAGCCGGCAGTTCGAGGCGCGCTTCAGCATGGTGGCGATCGACGACAGCCGGGCGGCGGCGCCGTCCGTGTTCCTCCACGGCATGAACGGGTCGTCGCTCCCGATCGCGGTGTCGCACGGCGAAGGAAGGGCGTCGTTCTCTTCGGCCGGCGAGCTCGAGGCGCTCGACGCCGCGGGCCTGGCGCCGCTGCGGTACGTGGACAACCGGGGCCGCGTTGCGGGGCCCGACGCGTACCCTGCCAATCCCAACGGCAGCCCGGGCGGCGTGGCGGGTGTCCGGAGCAAGGACGGGCGGGTGTTTGCGCTCATGCCGCACCCGGAGCGGACCATCATGGCCGATGTGGCCAGTTACACGGACCCCAAGCAGATTGAGGAATGGGGCGAGTTTGGGCCGTGGGTCAGGATGTTCAGGAGCGCCAGGCGCTGGGTGGGCTAAGTGGCAGCCTTCCCTAGCACTGTCTGTTACAATGCTAGACAGAGGCGAGGTTTTATTTCCAACTTCACAGTTCTATTGCAATTCTATTCATGGGAACCTACGAGAAACACTGTTGAACGGGAACGTCGGCATGGAATGAAAAACGAAAAAAGAAATAGAAAAAAAAAAGGAAGAAAGAAAAAGAAACAAATACCATGCGTATTCAAGGGGCTAGGTCTTGGGAGAGTGCGTGCTCTGGGCGGCGGTTATTTCCTCTTGGGTTTCTGGTCTGGGAGTTTATCGGTCCTGTCTTCCGAGCAACAATACAACAGAACACGTAGCGCATACACAAAAAGCCGTAGGCCAATCCAAGCACACTCGTTTTGTCGTCCTTGTCTATGAATGAGACTTTACGACTTTACGTTACACGTCCACTGGATGGGTTGGTTGACTTTGCCTCTCGACTGGTTCTCGCCTACGAGAGAACAGACGCTTGTTTGTCCTGAAAAGTGTAGGAAAAATGATTAGATCCAAAGATGGAAAATGAACAAACGAAAGCTCAAATTCCCACGGACTGGGGTGTAGAGCTGCGGCGTTGTCGAAAGGAAAAGGGGCACAGCAGCACAGTCAGACAGACAGCACGGTTTTGGGCATCTTTGTACAGTAAGGCCGAACGGAGCCCCAGGTGTACGTTGTAGAAACCAGTAACAGTAATAATAGGCACGGTAGTGAGCGGCAGGCAAAGCCGGCAAAGCATAGTGCCATGCAAAGGAATCGGTCGGGAGTAGAGTTTCTGGAAGGGTGTCCATCAAGGGGGGGAAGCAGTTGGGTCCTCGACCAAGAGGATCTTGTCTCCTTCATATTTCCCATGGGACGATGTCCGCGGCAATATTCAGGTGAGCCTGAAAATGAGGGAGCGCCAGGCGAATAACATGGTGGAGAAGGATCCAAGAAAAAGGGGGGGCAAGAAGACGGGAAGGGAAGTGCCCTACTAATGAAGGCCCGTCGTTACGTTCGGTATGGAGACGGCCTTCCTTGGCTTCTTGGTTAGGCAGCCGGCAGTAGCTGGGCGTTGTGCTGTTCGTCCCGAGTGTCTGGTCGACTTGTCTAGACTAGGAAATCTCCACGAATTCGCACCGATTACCACGGAGCCAAGGCTGCGCCGCGTCCCGTTGTCCACTGTATCGTTTGCGTAATTATACTCAATTTATTATATGGAGCGTGTGTGTGCAATCGTCGCGTAGTGGTGGGTTGCCGTTGGCGGGCCTTCATTTTCTTTTTCGTACAACGATGCCTGCCGGGGCTGACTGTTGGTTGTTGGCGCAAGTCTTGGCACATGTCGAGGATGTAATCCTGTCATATCTCTCTTCGCTTAGGGAGGGCTTTCGTCTTTGTGTGGGTGGGTGAAGTGCGCTGTAATGTCTGGTGGACTATGCCGAGACTCTCAATCTCCCCGTGGCCTCCGACGAGGCATGAACAAGGCGCCTCTAGACGCTCTCTTCCCTATGGTGTGCATCCTTTTGGGCAGATTGGCAACAGCCGAGACACACATAAGGCGGGTGAGTGGCGAGGGGCATGCATGGAGGATGGATACAACGTACATCATAATGTGATGATTTCCGTGCTCTCTGCGCCGCTCAAAGGGGGTCCAATCAGCCACAATAGCGAGCGACGTACACCTGAATTCATAGGCCCTCGCCTGTAGGATGACCACGAGGCCAAGGCAAGGGGTGGGAACAAGTTTGGCGAGGTGCGGTGGTGCAGTGGTGTGGTGGTGTCCTCGTCGTTCCCTGCCGTCGTACCCCATGCATGAGATGACAGGTGATCTGGGTAGCATGTGGATAGGAGGAGGCTCAGCCGGTTTTGCAATTGCATCGATATTCAGCTGCTGCCCGTCATCCCGAATGGGCATGGCAAAGGAAGCATTTCAGACTCCGCCAGCCGGCGGCATGGTTCCTTGCGGCCAGTGTCGGGCACAGCAGCAACATCTCGCCAGTTCGTTGTGAGGACAGCTGGCCGTATCACTGGATACCAAAAGGCCCGAAAGGCCCGATTCAAACTACCAACGAGCTGGTCCTGCAGTGAGTGTGAGTCGGTGGCCCAACAGAGGTCGGGGCTTTCGGCCGGGAAACCTCCCCGTGATCCCAACCGCGTAAGTGAGAGTGAATGGGAAATGGAGGGGACAGAGAGGGGGGATGAAAAGGAGGATGCGTAGGAGAGTTGTCTTCTTTGCCATCAACATGGAAGCCTGGGTTCACCTCGACCAGGGCAGTCACAGAGCATCACCAGACATGATACTACCAAGTTGCAGCCCTCCTTCCACTGCAGCCCTCCAATGCCGTCGAGATTCCCGAGCGCCGTCGGAAATCCGGTGCGGTGCGGACTCTCCCGCCCAGTGTCGTATGCATACGAAATTCCCAATAGAGGTCCATTCCTGAATCCAGACCGAGCGCAGCACACGATTCGAATGCCTAAGCGATGCGTGATCCGCGGGGCCTGATTCGTCGCCTTGCCAGGTGTGCAGTCCGATGTGTATCTACGGCCGGCAAGAGTGAAGACGGAGGCATCCAGGACTGGCTCTGACCGTGGTTTTAGGTGTGGTCGACGATAGCGGCCCAGCAAGTCATAGACAAGAGCCAGCGTTGCGACTTGACTGGCTCAAGGACGCCTGGAAGACCTAGATTAACCACGGTGACTCTTTATTCCCCTCCTCTTATTATTTCGGTCTGGTCCATCCCAGTTCGTCGAAAAGCGAGAAACATGGTGCGACAGCACGTCCCAGTCTCTACGTTGTACGTTGTATGCTTGTGTAACCACAGCCGCGGCATTTCTTAGGGACCATTTTCCTAGTCATTAAGTACCGGTATACGACTCGGTTGCCAAGGTGAGCGATGTCTGATCTTCACTGGTTCACTCGAATGGGACTCGGTGGCCTGAGACTGTTCTGTATTGAGCATGTGTTTATGAGGGGGCGTCTAAGCGCTGGCATGGCTCGACTCTCGTGGTTGGATTTCGATGCTTTTGAATATTTTATAATAGGCAGAAGGGATAGAGAAGAGAAGTAAAGAAAAAAGAAAAGAAAAGAGAAATCCGAGACATACGAAGTAGACGATCTAGAGTAACTACCGATGCACTTGGTCTTAGACCACCATCGACCATCTTCAATAAGATGCATGCCGATCGTCCAAGACATCAACGTAGGTACGTAATAATAGTCGGTCGCTATTATTATGTATCTATACAACCAACCACACTGCTGCGTTGTATGTTTTGCATCCAGACGACGCCGATGAATGCGGCGTTTCGATGCAATGACGATACCTGGGCAATGATTATGTATACAATGTCTTGAACTTTGGTCGCAGATGGATGTACCTATACATATTGGGAGGGGGAAAAGGAGAGAAAAAAGGAAAGAAAGTCTCACGTTCATTCCAAGCTTGTTCGACGGGAATCTCCGCACAATTTACTACCACGTACAATGTACAACGTACAATTAGAATGGAAGGACCATCCTGGGAAAGTGCATGCCGCATGCCACATCCCCGCATCGTCGGGCTCAGATCTCGACCGTCTTAAGCTCGCCGAACTCTGCACGGGGACACAGGGCAGGGGCTGTGTTGGGCCGTTCATCAGCTTCCGTGGGATAGCGAGTGCGGTCTGAATGCAATCCGACGGAAAAGGATCGGGCTCGGTGCTACGATTACGATGTACGATGTACATTGTAAGTATCCGTGCCACGTTTTCTACCGCAACTGAGCGATCTCACCAAGAGCACCCGGACAGAGATGGACCATGTCTGATCTAGGAATGCGACCTTGAACGGTATCTCTCGCACTCGCTTACGCTGTACCGCTACCGGCCACATTGCGATTCTGCATTGTCCTTAATCTTCCGACAAACCCATGCATTCACCCAGATATCATAGGCACATACAGTACGTAAGGTACGTTGCAGTACATACAAAGTACCGAGTACATTGTACACTCCCGATCTCCAGTACAGTTATGTTCGGAAAGGCATATATATATACCTACAACGTAGGGCCTGTGTACAATGTAGTCGAGTGCGCGGATACCTTATAGGGCGGCAAATTCTCGAGTTCGGTTGATCTCCATTCGATTTGCGTAAAACGTCAATGAACAAATGCCGATCCGTTCTACCTACCCTGGCACAGCGTAAAAGAGCGCGCTGTCAAGACGAATATCCTGTAACCATCAGTACATAGTACAACGTACAAGTACTTCTCAGAACTTCGGATTGTGAGACCAAGACCAAGACAGCCAAGCCGAGCCAAGCTCATTCATCTCGGTAAGCTTAGACCATCCGATCCTCTGTCAGGTGTACGGAGCAAAGCCACCCACGATATAGAGTACAACGTGCTTCGTAGTGACGTCCAACATAGGTACGTTGCAAGTACCGAGATCCGTCTTCGATTCAATGCCTGTATCAGTACGTCGTATGTACGTTGTACGTTGTACTGAGATGGCCAAAGGAATCGATGAGCGAAACGACAGGCACGGGATTTCCCCTCGGTATGTGGGCGAAATCTGAAATCTCCAATACCGTCGTTGCTTTTGGTTACCAAGTACACCGAGCCACGCGACTTGACGGAATCTTCCGCTCTGAATACCAAGGGAGGGCAGGGGTCCCGGCAGAGGTGTCCTCAATGTGGTGCCCCTATAATTAGGATGGAGCTCGCGTGCCTACCCTTTACGGCTAGTGCACTGCGACGGAGTCTTAGTCCGTAGATCTTGGGGGTCTTTACGGACAACTACCGCCGATCCAGAACTCCATGATAATTGCGACGAATGGCAGGAGGCCGATGACGATCTGGTCGGTTGTTTCATGAATTTATCCAAGTTCTATAGAGCTGTGCTAGGGCGTCGTCGTCGTCGTTGCTGTTGTTTACATAAGCTTAGGACCCCGCCCCATGGCAGGTCACCTGAACGACGCGCCCCAGTTCATTCAACTGCCTGCTCTGCTGTGTCTCGCAAAAGCCTTGGGTCCTTGGGTCGACATTGGCCTTGTCCGCTTTCAATATCATTCTATCATTAATACCTCCACGAAGAATCCGTCAAAGCGAGCTGGACGGAACACGTCGTCCTTTATACAATGAACCAAAGGCGTCGATGTGCATACAACGTACGGAAAACCATCTCTTGTTTGATGAGCAAGAGAGCGGGGTTAGGACCCTTGTTCTTATCAGATAAACGGAAGACTGGGCTACAGCCTCGGCGAATAAATCCCGCCCTCTTCGCTTCGCATGGTTCGAGCAAAGACGAGAACTTACATGCTTCTTTTCAACAACCCCCGGTGTCGTTTATTATCCGCCCATCTTACACAGAGTACATTGTATGGCGCCGCGCTGGTCGACGACGTCCAGTATCGTTCATTATCTAATCCGCACCACCATGTCCAACGTACAACGTACATGTGCTGCGTACTGTACAAATGTACAACGTACGCATGGATGGTTTCCCCATGACCTTGGGGAGATGATCGCCTTATGTCACAATCCTTGCCAATAGTCGATGGCACCCACCGCCTGGGACGCACTAGGTATTGCCGTTCTGCAGGCGGGGTGAGAGGATTTTCCCGGTAGCGCGTCCAGTAGTGGTAACGTGTCCAGCTGGTTGGCTGCTGGTTCTTATTACCTACCGGTACCGGTAGTATAAGCCGGAATCTTCCAGGAGCTCATTCCATCCTTCGTTCCATCGCAATACAATACAACGTATTGCCTGCACCATCGAAAAACCGAGCCCACTTGGTACACGGCACTTTATCGATTTCGCTTATTTCAGCCTACGATGGAATCGAAATCAGGCCATAATCTTGCGACCAAGCTCGCCAATCCCAACCCAACGGGTTAGCAGGATTTTTCCCGTGAACGGGCAGCCAGGCAATTGGTTCCGTTCTTTCGGTATGCGGTGGCTGGTTTCTGTGGCAGACCTGCTTGCATTTCAGGGCTGAATCCGGGGCTTTCTTCTTAAGGCCTCAGACATCAGACCGCGGAAGCGAAGGAACGGAAACTGCACCGTAGCGACGACGAGACAAAAAGGGTCGTAACAGCGCTCGAGGCCCGTTTGAAGCCATCTGGTAGGGCGGGTTGTGGCTGGGCGCCAGGAGACCCAGGCATGCGCCACAGCGTATTATATGTACCGTAGGTACTTAACACCCATAGCGAGCATTCGGGTCGTACTTCGTACACATGTCTTGCCTGCCGCCGACAGAACAAGCATTTACTTCGTGAGTACTTTGGAAAAGCGCTCTTTCAATGTGTGCATTGTAAACCCCGTAGACGAGCCAAATACATCTCCTGGGTGTTACGGTGAGGAATGCGCTACCATATCGTGATTGTTCCGGACGGTAAACTCCGTGCTTATGTGATCGGGATAATGGAATTCCGCATGCCTCGCTGAACTGGCCGCCCGATTTGTCGGTAAGTATCCGGAAGCCCCACGGCGAGAGGGAGGTCACGTTTTCCAACGGGTTATCGTGGGATCTGACCATGTTACTTTTCCGGAATGAGTGCTAGTCTCAAGTTGTAAATCGTTCTCTTGTCTTATCGAGCCGCTTGTTCGCTTGCTGCGTTGTTTTATTCGAGCAACGAGTGAGACCTGGTGGAAGAAAGCGAGACAAACCGTGCTACGGTGACTACATATGTACAACGTACTCAGTAGGTACCAACGGTTGGAGCTCCTCCGAAAACGCGAAGGCGCGAGGTGCTTGCGGTGGTATTGCCGATGTCTTGGCACTGGATGACCTTGGGGATCATTTCGATGAAAGGATTCGCTGATACAGATGAGATGCCCGGGGTACTTTGCCTCAGGACTGCAGAAATGCCAATCACCATCATCAAGAGTTCTCTGGCCATGTTTACGTCTAATGTATACATAGTGCCAATGTACGTTGTAGGTGAATAGGGATGTGCTTTTAGACAACTGTGATCTCCATGGTACGAATGCTGTACTGTAAGCGACGCGGTAATTTCCATCCCTGCCTGCTCGGTGATACAGTAATACGGACAGATCCGTTGTTTGAACCCGAGTATGTACCTACGTTGTATGTACACTACGTACATATAGGATAGGAAAAGGAGGGGAAGATGGGCTTGATATTTCGTACATGCCAAGGGTGTCTCTGTAGTCTGTGGCTCTCTTATAAGGAACCTGGTGCCTGGTCGTTCTTATGGGAAATTCTATGAACTGCCGAGACCGTCCCCTCGAAGCGAATTGGACAGGGCTTTTATACAGAGTACTTTGTATTAATTACCTCGTAGAGCATTCTATCGCTCCGAGGTACTTCGGTACCTTGCGTTCCATGGCTCTCGGGGGCATGGCTCCGCTACATACAAGGCTGTACTTTTTTCGTTTGTACCTACAACGTATGTATGTATCTTGCCTGCCGACAAGCAGGCCGGCCACAGATGCTTTCGTACTTCGCGATATAGCAAAGCTGGGAATCACCTTTCCTAGGTATCTCACGATGCTCGATATCCTTGTCCCGGATCAATGATCGAGCATTCGTGCAACCCCCATTGGCCTTAAACTCTCAAGTCACCTGCCCTCCCTCGTTGTACCTTACTTACCCACCCACCCTACCTACTGACCAGTCTATTTCACATTCATCGTAGGTAAAGTGCAGGAAGCGAGTGTTTCTCTTTCAGCACATTCGACTCTCTTATCAAAGGAGGGAGTGCGACACGGGACGGGATGGCACGACACACCCTGCATCTCAGAACCAACGGCTACAACGTACGTTGTACGTTGTACGCACCCAAACACATTTTGGCTTCCGCAAGGGGCTTGGGGTCTGCTCAGTTAAGCGAGCCATGAGCCCAGAATGTCCCAAAATTCCGCCCCTCGATTCGCTTATGGGGGTTGTAATAAGTGGGTTCTGGAAAATGGACGGTATTTTCCATGCACCGCACCCTTCGCCTGTCTTTTTCTGTATGGATACTGACGTCGTATCGTCCTTCTATGTACTGCCGACGGAATATACCACGACCCGCCGCCACCTCCACCTTTCGAACCCCAGGCACATCCCAAGTCTTAAGCGGGTCCCAACAGCCGGCAGGGCTCCCAAAAAGATATGGCCCCCAGATATCAAACCAGCCTGCCGTTTTTGTGTCCGTCTTCTTGGGTCTCGCTCGGTTCCATGTCCCGTTGTCCAGAATCGCCTTTTTTGGAAATACATTGCCAGGTGATGCCATCAAGAAGCGATTTTTTACGATAGAGGTGAATCCTGATATACGTTGTAGGCAAAGACAGCTTCGAGATGAAATCCTGTGCGACTCGACTTGGCTTGTGCTTTTCGGAAAGTACTCTACGATTACTCTACCTTGTAGAGATACTGAGTACCTTATAATACGACGCACATCGGTGAAACAACGGCCACCGGGGGACAAATGGCGAGGAATGCGCCGTGGTTGAAGGTCCCTTTCGCGAACAGCATCCTTGATCTGGATAGGGTAGCCATACAAGAGTAATCGCCATACAACGTACATACAACGCAGACCTATCTGCTGGGTTTCCTTGAGATTTTCGTGCAATGTGACGTGGTGTAAGTGTCCTTCGTCTTGTCTTGATGATACGAAATACCTATAGGTAACGCAAGGCAAGTACAAATTTACCTAGGTACATCGTATGGCACCAGTTCTTAGGAGCAGCGGAACATCCCGTCCATGCGGTACGTACTTTGTGAAGCCACAGCTTACCCGACTTAGCCGCCCACCCACCCGATCAACTGGACCACGATGATTCATTGCTCATCGCGCACTGCACAAGAGCCGTCTTTTGGTCGCCGTTTGTGGTCTTTTCTGCCTCGCAATGCAGAATACAACGTACACAGACACTATGCGAACCGGGATTACCCAACATCTCTTACGATCGGCCTCGTGGTTCCTTTCGCCCACAACTACGGTGTGTTGACCTTTGTTTTCCCCGCCATTCGCGCCCTCTGGGATTGGCAGATGTTGCAGGATAATTACAGTTACTGATTCCATCACCCACATTCCTGGTATCGGACGGACAAGGATGCTCGTAAACGCCTAACGCACGCACCGGATCAAGGGGAAACGGTGAATTATTGTCGATGGTCGCACCGACGGCGTCGTCCCATCGACTCCAGCGAGTCGGTAATCATGATGCTAGTCTGCCGCCGCCGCCGCGCTAGACACACGTTCGACCTTTTCTTTTTCTTCTTTCATTTCCTTTTGCCCGCCAGAAGGTGGGCTCGAACCTCGTTGCGAAGCGAAACGTCCATCTACAGCGTACATACGAAGTACACACCTAATTTTGGTTCTTTTGACGGCTTGTCTACCACGTTTCTGGCCAGCCACCCGCGACACGCCAGGGGAAGTCCCGCTCGGCCGTCGTGGTGATTTGCTCTTGACAGGCATTCTGTGGCTTGCCTCGAGAAACAGAAGCTATTGATTGCCTCATTCCTGTTGGTGGGATAGTGCGGAGTGCATACATACAGCATTTGAGGGGAATGTGGATGATGCCTGTCCTCACCACACCTTTCAAGTATGTATTTTGCCCATTTCCTCGAATGCCTTCATACTCATATGCACTCCAGCTGTTCGTTCCCCCGTGCCTAATGGGACAAGCGTGCCGGAAAGCCATTCTGGGGCAGGTGGGTTTCTGCAAGCCTGGGCTTCAACAGGGGTAGGCGGGCGAGGTGACTGCCACGACGCTACGATAACCATGAGGCCTGACTCCGTCCTCCACTCTCCAGATGTGTATCATCCCCTCCTTTCCGCAGCATGTCGGCATATTACAGCTTCTGTGAAGGAGAAAACTGATCCACGTGCGGCGATTCCCATCCCCACAACGCACCCAGGGAAATGGCACCGACCAGGCTCCTGGTCTACCAAGACCAGTCACAAGCCAAAAGGATTCATTGTGCCTGGAATGGGACTGCGGGTGATGTTTCCCTCAATATACGCTCGTACCATTCATACGCCTATTCGGAGCATCATCTGAATCGGCTACCAAAAAGGCAGGTCTCGCGAAGTGCTTTCCTTGGAACACCCTTCTACCGCCACCATTGCGACTTTATGTGTCTGGAGTAGCCCTGGCCTTGACAACTGGACGACGTGGTGGACGGGACGAGTAGAACATTGAACGCCGTTCTCGTGGATACTCCCCGCGCTTCCCAGATGGTTCAACACCACACTAAAATATCGCCATCTTGACGAGCGTTGCGGCACTTACAAGTCGTGCAGGTCGTCCGTTCATCGACTCGGTTTCCTCCCTTTCCACCTATACACCCCAGGTGGACACGGTTCATAGGCTGTCCCCGGCTCATCCCCGGGAATCGTCCATCTCGGTTATTCTTATACGCGTTCTTTGATTTGATGCGGCCATTCGGCTCCGGGCCAGCCCTCTAATCCCTCATTGGAAGCCCTCGATGGTGAGGAGCCGGTGAACCCCTGTCCATGCCACCACGCACGTTTTACCGATCCTTGGCGTCTCCACTTTGTTCATCCCTTCCGTCCCTCCAGGACACACCCCCCGGATGAAGAGTGGATTGTGTGGATCTCGCGCCTGCTATGTACGAACCTCCATATGGGGCACGGCAACTTCCTCGTGGTGACTGTGGCTGATGAGGGTCGACGGCATTTGCCGGTCAGTGCAGGAACGCTTTCGCTCTCACCCGAGTACCTCTGTCCGTCCGTGGACGATATTTTGTACAATGAAGCACCACATATTTGGTGATGACGGTAGGTTTCGTTCGCCCTTGGCCTATCCCGCACGAGATATTTACCATCAAGACACATCTACAACGCATGTACGCTGTATGTACGTTGTAGGAATACCAAGCTGATAGAGGAAACAGCACGTGGGTCACAGCCTCCCAGGGCGGAAGATACCCTATCGGCGCCTCACTTGCCAACTTCACCCCATAATCGAGCCACGCCCCCCTCCCCCATTCAAGTGCCACTCTGCGCCAAGCCAACCCAGCCCGTTGGTCCCCCTGCTTCGGCTCCAACGAGAGAGAGGGTACGAAAGTAGACGGAATTCCCACCCTACTACCTACCCCTTGCCAGATGTATGCTCATACATAATGAAGATCAATGTCCATGCTTCGAGAGCTATCCCCTCAGACCTTCCCTTTTCACGTTTCTCAGCCTCCTCGCTCGCACGCCTTACTTACCTCTGTACCTCTTTGCCACTCTTCACCAGGTTTTGGCGATATCAGAAGCTTGTTGGAGACGGTCTTCTCTACGCAGCGATCTTACACAGGAAGCCAGAGAGTAGTTCGAACCTACTGCGGTGACACACACCAACATCTCTCCGTCTTGACCTCCGCCAACGTCCTACCCCCTTCGACTCACCTGCGAAACCGTACCGTACTGCTCGAGTTCACCTGTTAACTGAGTCACGAAACATCCTCCGACTGGCCTCGTTCGTCGTCGCTCGTCCTCGAAAGCCTTCGGCGGATGCCCCTTCTGATCTCTTGACGACCGACGACTGACGGCCTTGCCAAATCTCACATTCACTCGATGGGGATGTTACTTCTGGAACCTCACCCTCGCCTGGCGCCCCTCCCAGATTCGCCTCCCGAACTGGTGAGCCCTTCCTCGTCCTCTTACTCCTCACGACCATCACCACCGGCCGACCTCCGGTCCTGGGCATCTTCCACCTCGGCCTCCGCCTCTCCGCCCATGTCCACATATGACCGTGGCGCAACGAACACAGTGTCTCCGCACGGGAGCAAGGATGCTGGCGAAGGCGAGAAGCCTGCCCCTCAGCCACCACGGCAGCAACTTCCCCCCATCAGCAGTCTGTTCGGGCCTCCCTCTTCGCTCGGTCCTCTCATCTCACCCTCGTCGGACCGCCCTGGTCCCTACCCGGCAACATCGCCCCTAGACCGGCCCCGCATTTCACCGGTCCACCCGGATGGACACTACCCGGCATCCTTCTTCTCATCACCTTTCGTCTCACCATCACTCGCACAACCTCGAAGCACGTACGACGGAAACGACCGACCAGCGTTGCACACCTTGACTCCCACTCTGTCTGGCTCTAGATCACCTGAATCTGAACAGGCCCGGCCGGATACCAGAGCCGGCGCTGGACCAGGTGGACGGTGGTCGTTGCAGCAGGAGACGGCGAGGCACGAGTATGCCCTGGGAAGCAGGGACAGCTCTGTACCGCTGATGTCCCCACACGAACGGCTACCCTTCCTGTTCCCGATGGAGCAGGATGGTAGGTCCGGGGGACGTGAGCAACGGTCACCAACAGAAACAACAGCTGCTCCGCAGCGAAGCTCGACGGTCACAGCGGGCACAGAAGGTGCCCCAACCAAGGACGGTTTGGGTCCCAAGATCTGGACTGGGACGCATTTCCTCCCACGGTTTGTGCGGGCGGCCGAGGTCCCGGGAGAGGGCATGTGCTATTTCTACGATGACGGGAGCCACTGCAAGACGGTCATCGACGGCGAGGCCGTCAACGCCCACTGGGGGGTGACGAAGGCGGGCAAGCCGCGGAAGAGGCTCGCCATTGCGTGCATTACGTGCCGGGAGAAGAAGATCAAGTGTGATCCGGACTACCCGCGATGTGTTCAGTGCGAGAAGTTTGGTCGGGTCTGCAAGTTTAAGAATGCGTGAGTTTGGGACCCCCCTTCTCCTCTTGTCCACTCGAGACCGATAAGCTGACTTTGGCTTCCTAGGCCACGGGGAGGACACACCAATAGCCATGGCAGCAGCAACAACAACAGCAACGCAGCGTCGTCACCGTCCGCTGACGCGGATGGCGTGAGGCGGGCAAGCACTTCCTCGGCACTGGTCGATGGGCGTCGATCCCTGCCCGACTCGAATGGATCAACCTCACCGCGCGGGAGCGCAGTACGTCGACGTAGCCCGGAGGCCACTTCACCACCAAAGAGGCTACGGCTTGGCTTCGACACGTACTCCCCAGCGGGTCAGGAGGCATCTCATACGGCTGGTCATCCACTAGACAGCAGGAAATCGAGCCCGTCGTGGCAGCTCCGCCCGATCATTGAACTGCCTCGGATTCACGAGGATGTACTGAGTCGATCTTGGTACGCTGATTCGTACGTTTTCTACCGTCTGCTTGAAAGGGCGGAACAAACTTGCTAACATTCTCTCAGAAGATCCGTCGCTCGTCCATGACGTGTTATGGCACACCGCCCGCTCAAGTCGAGGGAGGAAGGTTCATGGTATTTCATTCGCATTGCATGGAGTTATCAGGCGTTATTTTGCAGCTGGATCATGAACGAGGGAGCGAGAGATGACCGGCGTGGGCTTCTCGCGAAGTGGGATATACTTTCACCACCGGCAGATTGTTTCTGTTTCTTGTTTCTGGGATGAGGCTTTCCACATCCCATGCATTGTTATGAGTTTACGTGAGGAGATGAGCATGTTGAGATGCATACAGCATACCATTGTTCGAAGCTGTCTCCCTTCCCTGCCTATATTTGATTTTGCCTATATTTCTACTATTTTGTTTTCCTTTTTTTTTTTTTTTTTTTTCATACTCATATTCATTTTTTTATCTTATTTTATTTTATTTGGGCCTGAGGGAGGTGTGGCTAGCCAAGCCTCGACGGCCAAGGTGGACTAGACAAGCGAGGACGAGTCAGTCGGTTTCTACATACAACGTACAACGTACGACATATTGACCGGGTTAGGTAGCTGGCATGGTGGCCCGGACGGCCATACCGTTTGCGCGAGGAAGAAAGCGCTCCCTAATTTCACCCCACAACCCTTGTCAAATGGAAAGTGATGTGGTGGTTTGAAAGGGAGACCGAGATGACCAACGAACCACGTCACCCCCTGCCTCTGCCCCCGGGATTCCGAGTTGGTGACTGGAGATGGTGTGATGTTTGGTTGTTGCCAAGGGAGCAAATAGCCGACAGTACAGATGGTGCTCGGTACGAGTACGTAGGTCTTGAAACAAAGGCAGATCAGTATCAGGTAGGAGGCAACTACCGCTTTGAGATGCTTGCACCAACGTTGTACGGTCGTAGGATGAATGGGCTGAATGGGACGAATCACACCATGATACGAGATCGGGCGTAGCGGGGAATCGGGCCGACACATCGCCCAACTGCCGGCCGAAATAAGGTTGCCAAGCTCCGCCGTCGGCTCCGATTACAGCAAATCTCGGCAGATTGCTGTTGTACCATTAATAGACATGTTGAGTCAGCAAGCGGTAGCGGCCCGTGGTTCCGTCCAAGTACCTGTACGTACCCCCCCATGTCTTTCTTTTCTCACGTCTGGTACAAAGTGACTCGATGTTTCCTCCTTGATTCGTTGGGACCTTGTATCGCGTCTGCCTGAGCTTGGCGAGAAACCGCCCACCCCTTACGCATTTCCCTGCATCCGGTACTCGTTAGCGAGCCCTTGTTCATGACATAATACGACAGTGGTTAAGTCCATGGAATCGACTGGGGTAAAACGGTAAAAAGAGGCAATACGAAGCGAAGGACAAACATGCAAGTCCATCGCTATTCGGTGGCTGCGGCTTCCGTAGCACGCGTCTCACTCTCAGGCCGCCACCACCACCCTGCCGGGTTGCCTGCACAGCGATGCAGGAGGAGTTTCAGGGCCACGACCGAGTCCCGAAGCCCCAGAAGTGGTGCTGGCGGGGGCAAAGACCATGGGGCACCCCGCAGCAGCAGCAGCAGCAGCAGCAGCAAACACCCGTCCCAGCGGCGGCCGTTGACCGCGAGACCGCCGCCGTTCCCCACGGTGCCGACGTGTCCCCCGCCGACGTGCGACTGTGCTGCCACCCCGCCGCCGCCCGAGGGGCTGGAGATTGATCGGACCAGTCCGTTGAATGGCGTCATGGCCGGGTATGCGGAGCAGGTGCTTGTCTGCACGGGTCGTGACGACTGGACTTCGCGGATTGAGGATGAGAATGGCGGGGAGAACCTCGCTGCCGACCTCAAGGGCCTTTATGGTCTAGGTGGCAAGTACAGAGATGTAAGTGCTGTTTGATTTCCTTTGCCCCCCTGTTTTTGCTCTTATTGCTGTGAATTACTTTGATCTCTCCATACTTTACTACCAGCCCAGTACAATCGCCGTTGCCTGACAAGACACACAGCCCTTCCACAACACGTCCATCCTGAACGCGTCGTTCCCCTCCTCGGCAGCCTCCAGACAGGCCAGTACAGGCTCGCAGACAACCTCCTCGGTCTACCTCCTCCCCAGCTTCAAGTACGTCCCCTGGGTGTCACGCGCGTCGTCCGGCGACAGCGTGCGTGCTCTTGTGGAGGGCTACCTCCTCCCGACGAAGCTGCACCGCGCGCACGACGTGCTGCCACTCGCCCAGCGGGAGCAGCTGACGCGAAAGCCGGCCGCCCGGAAGCTGCTCCACGGCGTGCAGGATGTGAGGGAAGTCATGGTGCTGATCTGCGGACATGGCGGACGGGATATGCGGTGCGGAATCGCCGGCCCGGTGTTGAGCGGGGAGTTCGAGGCGAGGTTACCCCAGCTCGGGGTTCCTGTCGCTGCAGACCCCGTGGTTATAGAGGAGGAAACCGATATAGACGCCGAGTCTGTTGCGACTAGACGCCATGGGGAGGCGGTGACGCTCGGGAAGGGAGTTGCGGCGAGGGTTGGGCTCATTAGCCATATTGGCGGCCACAAATTCGCGGGCAATGTCATCTTGTATATCCCCCCCGGGACAAAGACGCGGGATGGCGGCGATCATCCGCTAGAAGGGAAGGGGATATGGTATGGCCGGGTTGAACCGAAGCATGTGGACGGCATCATCAGGGAAACCATCTTGGATGGGAAGGTCATTCAAGATATGTTCCGTGGGGGAATCGACCAGGACAGGCACATTTTGAGAATATGATGGATTTCCGTCAGTTCCATGTATCGGGTTATTCTTTGATATTTCATGCATTGTATATCTAATGATGTTGGTGTTGGTGTTGACGTCCGTCCCCAACTCACGATGTCACGTGACCCGTATTTTTGAACCTCATTTTTCTCCATATTTTTCGACTGACTAGTTACCCTTTCATCTCTTATCCCGACGCATCTCACCTATCTACACACTCACAGTGAACCATCTCAACCCATTTGCAATCCTTCGTCGAAAGTATCCCACCAATACCATGGCAATCAGCTAGAAACTCCCGGAACTGTCATGTCATCTCAACGCATCATCGTAGCCTCGACGCTACGAGCACCCGGACCACCAGTGTCCTTTCTCCTCACCACGGGACCAACAGGCAGAAATGGCGTCTCTCGCCTTATATCCAAGACACTCATCTCACGTGGCCCCCCCGGCCGATGGCAAACGATAGCTGGCTCGCCGTGTAAACCAGCAGCCACCCACCACCAACGCTCATCCCTCTCCACCTCGACCTCGACGACCAGACGCACCTCTCCCAGTGCCAGGAAGACTCCCAACGCCGATACCAATACACCACCTCGAAGACGGTCTTACCGACCTTCCACCCTCTTCCTTGTCTTCACACTCGCAAGTGCATCGGTATTCTACTACCTCGCCTCCAAGCCGTCTCACCCGCGGGACAAGATCTTCTCCAAAGACGTCTTCACCCCTTTCGAACTCGTATCCCGTGATCCCGTCTCTCCGACCTCCTTTGTCCTGACCCTCCGCCCCTCCCCCTCCGACTTCCCGTCTCTCACGTCCTCCGACATTGCTTCCCAGCTCGCCGACCTGTGGCGCACGTATGACCTCTGGTCCGTCGAGGTGAAGCAGCCCCAGATCCAGATCGCGCGGGAGTACACCCCGCTTCCGCCCCTGTCTTCTGCCCCCGAAGACGCGGGGGTCGTGCGTCTGCTCATCCGCGCAGTAGACGGAGGGGAGGTTTCTACTTATCTGAGCCGCCTGTCGGTCGGGAGCCGCGTGGAGCTGCGTGGACCCCACGGCGGGTTCGATTTGCACTCGCGTCTCGGCGTGTTTGGCAAGGAGGAAAGCGACGACGGGTCCGTTCTGGCGCAGACTGAACAGGGAAGAAAACAAGTCGTCTTCCTGGCGGGCGGGACCGGCATCGCCACCGCCCTGCAAGCCGCCCATTCTGTCCTCGAAGGTGACGCGAAACCCGACGTCAAGATCCTGTGGGCCATGCGGTCCAGGTCCGACATGCAGGATCTCTCCACCTCGTCGACAAAACCCCACACGGGATCGACATCGGCCGCGGGACCCAGACCATGGTGGAGCTTCCTGCCAGACGCCTTCATGAGCGGCGGCGACGAAGCGGAAGAGGTAAAGGCCCCGGACCTGGTCGCCCCGACGAGCATCACCGCCCAGCTCCTTTCCATGAAGGCGCGCCACGGGGATAGGTTGCGCGTGCATGCCGTCGTAGATGACGAAGGTACCACCATCACCTCGAAGGACTTGCTGGGCGCTTTGCGACAGAGTAATGGCGTCCCAAAGGGAACCTCCGCCGCGGTACCCGTCTCGACGACGTCGACGCAGTGCGAGTTCCATTCCCAGGCTCTCCACGCGAGCATGCCGGACGGCGCCCCGAACCAGGGTCGCAAGGACCTCGCCTCCCGTGAGGCCTGTCGCTGTCCTGCCGGGAATGCGCCGGGGAAGAACCTGCTGCTCGTGTCAGGTCCCGACGGCTTCATCGCCGCTTACGTGGGTCCCAGGCCTTGGGAGGGCGGCGCGCAGGTCCAGGGCACCGTGGGTGGTGTGCTCGGGGAATTGGAGAGGAGGGATCCGGGTCTGTTGAAGGATTGGATCTTATTAAAGATGTGACGGGACTGATTCTCCGTTTCCTCATGCCTGCACATATCACCGCCATTACACGACCCCTACTACCATTATCACGACAACGACGACAGCCGACTACTACAGTCTACACAGCATATAATCCCAGCTTGGAAGACAAGACACTAGAATAGCGCTTCATGCATATAGACAAGGTGGATAGAATATTCATTCGATAGTCTCCTCAGCTTGGATTCTGGGAGATGCTACCAAAAGACAATCCCCATTGCCAATGATTTATCAAATTTCCTAACGTGACCGCTTTAAAGAAAACAAGAATATCCCTAAAGACCCCACGATAACTCCTTTTGTCAATGGACCCTAGCGGGAGACTGAAAAATGATCTACGAGCTCTGCACTTTTCTGTAGGAAGGCGGCTTGAGCCTCCTCCCGATGAGTTTCGCGGCATACGGTGGGACGAGCGATATGGCCCCAATGGCCAGGATGCGCCAGTAGAATCCCCTGTGCAGGTGGAAAAGACAATCAGCGACTGTTGCTACCACAATAAATTGAACGAGGTCGGCCACTTACAGAGTAATAACGTATTCCAAATCGTAGTAACGGCCCAGGAACGGTATGGAACCGACAAAAGCGAGAAAGGTTCCCAGGATAGACACGATCATGACGGGGTGCCAGGTGGTGATCTCGATGGCCACCATGAGCAGCTCGTTGAGGACGAGCACGGTGTACGACACGGCCACCATCCTCGGCCCGTCCACCTCGACGAGGATCTGGGAGAGGCCCTGGATCACGCAGCCCTGGTAGACCGAGACGAGGACCCAGACGAAGAATGTCCGGTACGAGAGGGACCGGCCAGAGGTGAGCTCCTTGTAGAGCTCCGGGTACAGATTGGCCAGGTTCTCGTCGACGTCCTTGTCGAGCACCAGGGAGAGCACGGGAGCTGCCGTGTAAATCGTCGCATATCCTACGAGAAGCCAGTCCTGTATTGTGTTAGAGGCGACAGCGCAGGGAGGGGGGTGGAAGGATAAAAAGGGGTAAAAAGACAAGAAAAGAAAAAGACAAACCGGCACTCACCTTGTAAAGCCCCTCAGGCTCAAAGTTGATGGCAATGCTGTACATGGTCTGGCACACAGCAATGATGAGACCACGGTGAATGACAAACTGGGCCAACTTGGCGCTGCGCTTGTAGCTGTTGCGGCCATGCCACACCAGCAGCTTGGTCAAGTGGTGGAACTGCTCAATGGAAAAGTCGGCCGCCAGACTCGCCTGCCTCCCCTCCTTGCCCACGATGCCCACGCCGACATCCGCCGCCTGGATCATGGACACGTCGTTGCCGCCGTCGCCGATGCAGCAGACCCGCTTCTTCGTGTGCTCCTTGATCAGCTCGGCAATCTCGGCCTTTTGCGTCGGCGAGCAGCGGCACGCCACCACCGTCGGCAGCTGCACCGCGACCGAGATGAACTCGACGCGAAAGTGCGTCAGGAAGAGCGCCAGGCTCTCGCCGTCGATGAGGAGGCACGAGTCCGTCTTGCTCCGCAAAAAGTCGAGGTGGTTCCGCGCATTGTCCTTGCCCTTGAGCTTCGCCACCGTGTAGATGAACTGGCCGCGCGCCACGAGCTTCGAGCTGACCGCGACGCACCGCGCCGTCTCGACCTTGTCGCCCGTCAGCATCCAGATCTTGATGCCGGCGTTGCGGAGGAGCTCCAGCGACGGCTTGACGTCCCTCTGCAGCTTGTCCTCGACGCCCGTGACGCCCAGGAGTTCCAGGTTCCGCTCGAGGTGGTCCGAAACCACGCGCTGCAAGCTCGCGTCCCGCCCGTTGATGACGAGGGAGGCTTCCTGGTAGTCCCGGGAAAATTCCCGATACTGCTGGTGGGAGAGCCGCTTGCGGCCGACGACGAGCGTCCGCAGACCTTCGCGGGCCATGTTGGCCGTCTCCTCGTCCAACCAGTCGTTCTCGGCGACGATGGAGCCCATGACGGTGTCTGCGCCCTTTTGGTAGAACCAGATCTCGCCGCCGCTGTCGAGGTCGCGCGCTCCGGCGGAGGAGGACTGCATTGATTCGTAAAACTGGACCACGACGCCCATCCGCTTGCCCTCCGAGGTGAAGGGGAAGACGTCCAGGATGCGAACTTGCACCACCGGCCGGCCCGTCTCGGTGGACTCGAGCACCATGCCCTTGCGATCTCTATGGGCGAGGCGGAGGCCGACAGACTCGGTCCACCGTACGATGGCAATCTCGTCCGGCGAGGATGCCTGGTATGATGTGACCGTCTTGCCGGCGTCCTCTCCCTCGCCCTCCTCGGTAGTCGGGGTCACATTGTGACACAGTGCGAGCGCCAGGACGACATCCCTAACGCGCGTCCCAATTTCTCGGCGCGTACGGGTCGTGCCCATATTCGCGCTCGTCGCAAAAGTCGACGACGGCGTGATGAGGGCCTTTCTGGACGCCGGGTCGACGGTCGGCTGGATGTGGAACGCCTGCCGGACGTACGAAACGACTTCGTCCATGGCTTCGTTGGCATACGATACGGTACCGATATGAATCTTCTTCATCTCCATCTCGTTCTGGGTCAAGGTGCCCGTCTTGTCGCTGAGTAGGTACTCGATGCGGCCGAGATCCTCGGGTATCGTGCTGGTCCGCACCACGGCGCCCGGGATGCCCGGGTCGCGGTGGATAAACCAGGAGTACGCGCTCTTCCCGAGGTCGAGGTTGACGCGCAAGCTGATGGGCACGATGGTGGAGAACAAGACGAGGAAGCGCATGATCTTCACATACCAGATGTTGCCCTCGGTGTTCTCGAAGCCCTCAATGGCGACCAAGATGACGGATAGAGCGAGCGTGATGACGCACAGAATCTTGGTCAACGAGTTGATCTCGTATTCCAAGAGACCGGTTTTGGACCTGGACGGCGCGGTGGAGAGCGCAGATCGGGTCTGCACGCCGGTATACATGATGACGGCCAGGGTGGTGGCCTGCGACGCAATGACGGTGTTGGCCCACGCCGTGTTATCAACAGACAGGGCCGCAGTTTTGGAGCCGTGACCATCCCCTGGTAGGGTGCTGGAGAGGGTCTGGGCATCCTCCCTGGTGGGTAAGAGTTCGATGGATCCCAGAAACTCGTTCACTCTTTTATCCGGCTTCCCGCCGGTGACGCGCAAGCGGACGAGCTCCTCGGTGGGTAGATTTTGCGACAGCGGGCAGGACAGGCGTAGCTTCCAATCCGTTTCACCGTCCAGCTGGTCGGTCCGGATGAACGTCTCACCCGCAGCTCCGCCGGCATCTTCGTCTTGCGCATCAGGACCTTTGCCTTTACTAGACGAATGGGGTTCCTGCTCTCCGCTGGACGCGTCGACGAGGAGATCCTCCTCGGTGCCCTCCTCTGTTGGCATGTTTTCCTGCACCCCCCGATCGTGCGCAGTGTCCTGGGTCTCGCACTTCAAGATGACAACATCGGCCGGTACCCGCTGGCCCTTGCTAAGCTTCAAAACGTCGCCGACCTTCAAGTCGCGAGATTTCCGAGGCACTTCGCGGACCACCGATGATGGTTTCGACTGCCATCCTCGACCCTCGATACGCTCCTCCTCATCCCCCGCATCTTCTTCCTCCTCCTCGCGAATGTCCGATAGCCTTTCATCCTCGAAACGCATCTTCCCCCTCCCTTTCTTCACCGAGTCTGATTTGAGTCTTCTGTGGGCGCGCTGAGCGGTGGCCGTCACAGCTCGTCCGGGTTCTTCGAAATGGAGTACGGTGTACTCTTCCGCGTTGGCTTCGTTGTCCCTCTTTCGCCTCCCAATGTCGTCGTATGCCTCCTTGCCCATTGTAATCACCAAGACGAAGGCCAGGGGGGCGATGTAGGTGGCGAGGTAACCGATCCGTAGGGCCGGTATGGCCTGGGAGAGCGCGACGAGTAGAAAATACATGTTGAAGAAGAAGGAAAACTCGTTGTAGAGGGTGACGGGGAGGAAGGTGAAGGCGGTATACTTGGCGTTGGATATTCTGTTGGGTGGGAACCTCGATGGGCCGGTGAAACCGACGGGAACGACTCTCGAAGTCGAGGGGTCGTCTTCGTCGTCTTCGTCCTGGTCGTGGTCGCCGCTCACATCCTTGCCCGACTGTTGCTCCCCCGAGCCTCCCATAAAACCGGGGAGTCGCAGATTCGACCGCAGGGCCGATAGTTTTCCCAGACCCTCCCGAGCGAAGGACCGGCGCCGTGGGGACGACGAGCCTCCTGGGAGAAGGGGCGCGTCATCGCTCGATGCATGACCGCGGTCAATCGACCGCGACGCCTGTCTCTCTTCATTTCCGAGTAGAGTTTCGTCGGCATCGTCGCCTGTGCTGCCCAGGTCCTGGCCCAGCTCCCCGTAACCCCCCGTCCGTTTGGCCCGCCGCAAGCTCCCCATACGAAGATTGCGAAGGGCGATTCTCGGCGCCCTCTGATCGGAGGAAGAGTCCTGATGGTGTCCTATGCGGCTGAAGGATCGATGGGAAGAGGATGTCGCTGGATCGAGCTCTTGCAAGTCGAGGTCTAGGTCAGAGTCGGAATCATGCGTAGGAGAGCCTGGCGGATCGGCGGTGGATTGGGAAGTGGAAGGTGGCATCCCGCAGGCGTTTTATTTGGTTGGAGTGAGGAGGCTGTGGAGGGAACTGTGAGCAGCCGTGGCGCTTCAGGGGGAGTCAACGAAGCGAGACGCTGGAACTGGGGGCGCGAATGGGTAGTCCGTGGACGAGTCGTGAGTGTGGATGCATTGGTTGTTGCTGGGTAGAACGGATGTTTAGGAACTTCCGTCGTCTGGAAACTGCCTGATCGCTTGACAAATGTCATATACGTTGTTGTTGTTGTTGTGACAGTATAGAGACATTTGGTGGAATAATGGTAAAGGCGTTTTGGACAAGTATGTGAAGTTGCATCACGGAAAGATGCATCCCTAGAGATGTATTCTAGCAGCCTACGGCCAATGCAGGCTGGCTGACGCCATGGTTGGTACGTACTTCGACGTTCCGTTCCATCCCTAGCACAGGTACATTCCTTCCGTATCGCTGTATTACCTAAGAGGATTTTTTGGGGAAAGTGCTGCCTGGTACCTGCCTAAAGCTACGTAATCAACTTGGACCGTGCACTCCTCGGTTATCCAGCCACCTAAACGTATAAATATCCCCGAGGTCGACCTCGACTTTGCTTTCTCTTTTCTTCTCTTCTTCTTCATACTTACCTTGTCCAACTCCGGGGCGCTCAAGAAGGCCGCGGAGTAAAGAGGAAGGCCTGCATTGCACATCGCGGAGTCGGCCTCTTTCGATTGTCCTTCGGGGCCATCGTGGGCGCAATTTTTGATGTTTACCTTTTTTCATTGTGACACTGCTTGATGCAGTGTTATGAAGAAGATGGTCTTTTCATCAAGGCAGTCCTTGCATGCGTCAATGGGAGGAGACGAACGCCTTCAGTTTGATACTATGCAGTCGCCCTCCGTGCTCTGACATGGCCGTAATATATTGCCTTCTGGGGTGCCCAAGATCATCAGATAACCAAGCGTGTTACGCTTATTGTCCAGCGTGTGATACAGATCCGATGATATCATGGAGTTTTCAGACCTCTGTAGCTATTCAGTGACTCGATACCATCGTATCAAATCTCATCTTCCTCGTCATCAAAATCGTCCTCTCGCCCCATCTCGTATAGAATTCGTCCTCCCTCACCAGCCCCTATATCCGTTTGTGCATCGAAATACGGCAGCACGATGCCCTCCCGGTCTCGCCTCTGCTTCTCCGTCAAGCCTAGGTCGAAGGTGCTCTCCGGTGCCTCATCGCCGCCAGCCCCTCCACCTGCCTGGTCACTCTCGTCTGGCGGTGCGAATACCGGGTGGTCTGAGAGCAGCATCAGCTTGGACGGCGTACCTTTGTCCCGGGCCAAACTCGGTGCGGCTGCTGCTGTCCGTGGCGCCATCGGGGGCACAGGTGTCCCAGTCCCAGGAAAGAATGCAAACTTCTCCTTCACCGCCCTACCGCTGCGTCGCCGGAGCTCCATGTCCAGCACGACTCCCCGGTAATCGTCAGACTTGATCTCCCCCTTTAGTCCCATCAGCACGCCCTCCCGGTCCTCCTGTAGACCCCACTCCGGCTCCTGTAGGCTCCTGTTCCGTGCTTTTTGCCGTTCAATCTCCTGCCGCAGGCTGGACAGTCGGAGGATGGCGGTGGCCAGGTAGCAGAGGAGCGTGAATGGGGGAGGCGCGTATTCGCTCACCGTCTCTGGAAGAACGAGGGGAACGTCTGTATGATATATCCCCACCAGCGAGACGGCCGGGCCGATGATGCCGGAGAGGAAGTCGGGAAGAGAGTTGGGGGCCGCCATGGCAAGCTCGTTGAGTGAGTCGACGATGAGGAGCGTTCCTATGGGAGCCGTATGAGCAAGGTCATGCATGATATGGAATGATCCAGTCTTTCGTCTTTTCCCTCCCCTTCCCCTTTTGATATGAATTTTCTACTCTACAAGACAAGGAAGCGTAATACTCACTCTGCGCGGAAAGTTTCTCTTTGATGCTACCCGCCGACTTGACAGGTTTGGGGTAATGAGAGAGCAGCTCTTTTCTCAGAGTCGTGAGGGGTTTTCCTCGGCCCTTAACAAACACATCCGCATTTCGAGGCTTTCGCAGGGTAGAAAATGAGAGGAATATGACCTTGCTCTTCGAAGCCTATGAAACAGGCGTGAGCATAGAGTTCGGAAAAGAAAGTCTGCCGCGATGAGAGCGTGAGGGCCGCTTATGTTTCCCCCGTCCAGCGTATGGTATGAGTCCTGTTCTCACCTTTGCCCTTGAAATATATTCCCCAATCACGGGCGCTGCACCCTGCTCCAGACTATCCAATACCAGAGTCAGGGGACTCGCGCTGTCTCGGAGATTTAGCAGCTTCTGGATAAGAAGCAGGCTGTGGGATCTGCTATGAGACCGGGTAGAGGAAGCCATCCTGACTGAGTCAGAGGGTACGAGATGCAGACTTTTTAGAGGTTCGGAAATCGCCAGTCACGCAATTCAACAAGGCCGAGAGGAGTACGAAAGGTGTTGGGCTCCAGCATAGACCGGACACTTGGTATTCGAGGACGAATTTCGTTGGCTTGTCATGTTGAAGAAATCATGAAATGAGAAGATGGTGGATTTTGGATGGTGCCGCTGCCAGCTGCCAGCTGCCACAGCGGCTCCCCAAATCGCATGTGGATTTACGTGGTCCGTGCGCCATCTACCCACCTCACCGGAAGGACTTGGATGTACGGGAGATGAACAAAGAAGAGAAGGAGACGGAGAATAAAGAAGGATTCGAGGTTATGCCTTTTATAACTGTGATGTACTGCATTTAGATGAAAGCCATGGTGACTCGGAGGCTGGTATCGCGACTCGAACAACAGGCCAGACAACAGTCTTATGCCCATGCCGTCTACCCTTCAGCAAAGTAGGTCCGAAGATTATAAGATGACAATACGTATCCTAGATAGTCAGAGACTGCGCATGGATGGGTAGGTATGTGTTGCTTCTAAGAGACTAGGATCTTGGGACAGGCTGCCCATTCATTCCATCCGCACACTCAAAATGCCAACCTGCAAATGTTATATTCAAACTCAATACTCCTCAACGTCTTCAGTCTGCATCCAGTCTGAGCAGTATGCACCTTCTTAGGGTCCCAGAACCTGTCGCCAATGGGGTCGCGAACTGGTCCATGAGGCACCTCGCTGTGCCGTTAGATATTAGGACCAGAAGTCGTCCGACCGTCCTTCATTATCCATGGTCCTCACGCTAATAAGCTTGCTGGAGTTATTGGAAGTAGCCTCATTCCTAATTCGCTCCTTGATTGAGCACGTGTGCTGACCAGCTGATTGATACAAGAAGCCCGAGGTCATCATACCGGAACTCATCCCAAGGGTAGTAGGTAGAATTCTGGCGCCTGTCATATCAGGGGATTGTATCGCGGTGGCCCAAGGCATGCTGCCAAGAGTCCAGGCTCTCACAGCAACTCAAAACGGAGTGTGGCAGACTTTCGCAAGGAGTCCCCATAGCGAACATGCCTCCAAAATCTTGAATCACGAAACGAACCGGAGAGACGCCAGCTGGGCATAGGAAGCTTGGCTCTGATGGATAAATTACCGGCGTTAACCTAAGCCATCCCTGAGACTGTCATGTTCTCTTATGGCGCATTGGGAACCATTGTAGGATAGTGATGGTCTGTCAGGTGTCAGTCTTGGCACATCGAAAGTCGCCAAATAGGCTGGGTATCAATAGTATCCATACCTCTATCAAAGAGACCTTGGCTACAAATCGTAAAACATTCGTATTCCCTCCCGCCCTGGCGGTGTTTTGGAAACTTCAGCGCAATGGCCGTCTTCCTGCCACACTCTAGGAGATCCTCTGCTTCTTAGTAGGGGAAGCACCTTCGGCAGCAGGAGACTTTTCTGCTTCACAGCCACCCGATCCACAGTCTCCATTCACCTCTCTCGCCTCAACACCCCCCTCCGCATCGTTTCCGTCGTCTGGCACGCTGCCTGCAGTCTGGCTGTCCGGGTCGCCAGAGGGTGTTGGGTCCTGGCTACTGGCCTGCGTAGTTGCTGGGCGGCTCTTACTACGCCTCATATGGTCCGGCAACTGGACGCCCCATTCCTCCTCAAACTTCTCTTCGAGGTACTTGTCGAACTCCCCTGCACGGCGCTGTTCGGAGGCGGCCCACGCCTCGGCTAACCACTGGGGGTCGTGTTTTCCCTCGGCCAGGTTCTCGGCGTACCGGGCACAGTCGTGCCGGAAGTTGTCGTCTGAAGCGAGAAGCGCCATGTCGGGCCGGGCGTCGGGCGTACCGGCATTGAGAATAGGGGCATCCGGCGGAAATAGAGAAAGCACTTCAGTCTTCTCCTCCGGAGTCAGGATGTCCCACGCCAGCGGGTTGTTACAAAGAAGGCTCTTTGTTGAAGCTAGTCAGTATGGGTCAAGCCAAAACATCATGGTGGAAGGCCAAGAGGTGAGACAAGTGTGAGAAATGACTGGAACGGCCAAGAATGACAAGATGCGAGAGGATGACGCACTCTGATGTCTGCTCGTGCAACAGGAGACTTTGGGTCAGTCAGGAGCCTCTCTGCTGTCCATTTCTGCCGTGAAACCTTGTTGGACATCCTCTTGATGATAACTTTCGCGTTTCTTTTAGGCTTCGATATGGGAGCGGTATCCTTTTCCACCTTCACCTTGGGAGGTTCTTGAGGGTCTACCTGGGCGGAGACTTTTCGCGCAGCGCTTCGGGTTACAGGTGGCATGTCCGGCTGCTCGGTGGCGAATTTCGGGGATGATATTGTGATGCTGTCGAGAGAGATATCCTGGCGTCCAGAGAGAGGGCTCTGGAAAGGTGTGGGTGGTTCATCGGAAAGTGAAGATGGTGGGGGTGAAAGACTAGAAGAACTGGAGGTAGGGCTCGAAGGCCGGGGCATGTTGTCATTGGCCATTTCCATGTCGTGTTGTGTCTCCATTGTGCTGTCCATTGTGTCTTTGGGGCCTAGTATTGCCTAAGAGAAGCTGTGTAGAGCCCTAGGAGCCTAAGGGGCATATATAGAGCTCGCCTGGATATAGGACGTTGCCAGGAGTACAGTCTCGGCATCAATCCCTGGATCTGCTTAGTACTCGGGTACGTGAGAGGCGTAATGAACAGTTTTTTAGTCGTATCTTCGCCGATAGAGACATTGGAGGCTGGCGATCCCGCTGATATCTTAGACAACGGGAAGTAAAAGCATGGGATGTGTGGAAGAAGCGCCCTATTTCAGAAAAACCGGGGATTTATATAGAAAGACCACATAGGGTTCACCTATAAAGCGTAGCGAAAGCTCCGGAAGGATGTTAGGCAAGTGTTGAGGGGTATTGAAAGCTGGGATCTTCCTTCCTGTTCTTGGGACGGTCTGGGGTAGCTCTTGAGATGCTTCGTACGTCGTCGCGACCTGAGGCTGGGGAAGCTTCATATCAGCCACAGCTCAGCCTCAGCCACAGCCTTAGAACGGGTACCTTGACCTAAGTACCCAGGTACGTACCGGTACCTCACCTTCCAATGCCTAACCCCTGCTCGCCAAGCCTGGTGGTTCGTTGGACTTCTGGACCTGGTGTCTTCAATTGTTCCCATCAACAAAGACGCACAATTTCAACGAGATCACCGCCTCTCCGACCGGTCTCAATCCACCATACCACCTAGAACGACACGTGTCTGGAGACGACGCTCACCTAGCTGCCCACAAGCTACGGTCGAATAGTAATTATAGATTCTGCGCAGCGGAAAACCAATAGTTCTCAGCCTTAAGGACACGTCATATATCTCCCAGTCGTCTTGCGTCGACCATCAGGGGCATTAGGACATCGCACGAGGCGACGCGCAGAACCGGCCTCATTTTCTTCGACGGACACCACTGTCGTTAGATACGCAGCATAGTCCACCATGTCGAAGGCTATTCGGTCGACACAAATAGCAAGGCTCGATGGTATGCCATTGCTCTCCAATTTCCTCCCCCTTATTCTCTCGCACCATCCAAATCATCAAAACCAAGCCAGCCTTACGCTAACCCTCTCCCTTCCAGGCCTAATGCTCTGCGCCTCCGTCGACGATGAACACCAAGAAGATGACGTGGTAGAGATCAAGGGCCAGATCCGCGCCGTGCTGCGCAAGGTCAGCCGCAAATCCGAACCGCGCGCGAGCCTCGAGCTGGGCCAGGCCACCCTCCACTACTTCATCGACGGGGACGTCATCTTCCTCACCATCACCGACCGCTCCTACCCGCGCGAGCTGGCCTTCACCTACCTCGCCGACATTGCCCGCGAGTTCCACCAGACGCACCCGGCCACCCAGGTGCAAAGCCCCACGCTCCGGCCCTATGCCTTTATGGACTTTGACACCTTCATCACCCGCACCAAGGCCACCTACGCCGATGCCCGCGCCGCCAACAACCTCGACCGCCTCAACGACGAGCTCCGCGACGTCACCAAGATCATGACCAAGAACATCGAGGACCTCCTCTACCGCGGCGACTCCCTCGAGCGCATGGGCGAGCTCAGTTCCCGCCTCCGCGACGACAGCAAAAAGTACCGCCGCGCCGCTGTGCGCATCAACTGGGAGCTTCTCCTCAAGCAATACGGCCCCGTGGCTGGCCTGGGCTTCTTTATCATCATCTTTTTGTGGTGGAGGTTTTTCTAGTGGGCGCGGGTATCTTTCGTCCGGGGGCCCCTTATCACCTCGAAACCCCCCCAATCACTATATAGCCTGTCGGCGCCCTTTTTTGATCCGGGGTTCCGAAGTGTAACGAATCTATTGTTTTCTGTTGTTGACACGGATGGATGGCGGCAAAGTCAAGGCAAGCGAGTAGTATACGAATATTTTGTGCTTACATAGGTGCATACAGTTCCATTGATCGGGTTGGGCACCGTTTGTTTTGGAATACCCAACGTCTGCTGTCAATGCCCTCAGGGACGAACGAACAAACAAAAGACATAAAAAACGACTATCGGGGTATATGGGACAGCCCTTCACAGCAGCCCTCTTCTAAAGATCCATGGAATGCCCCTGCGTCGGAGGACCAGTCGTCACAGCGTGAAAGTCAAGACCACCATAAACACCATTCCTTTCCCGCCCCCGTAGCATCGCGCCGGGCTTCCCTTTCCCTCTCTTTGCGAGCCGTCCGTTCCTAGTTGAGCCTCATAACGCCATGCCGCCAGCGACGCCGAATGTTTTTGCCTCCCTCCAATCAAATATAACAACCCCCAGTGAATGACATGTCGAACAATGACCCTTCCGTAAAATCGCCCTCCATCGTTCCCCATGCAAAAGTCGCATCCTTTCCCATCCTGGTCACATCAACAGGCAACTTGCCGACGGAAGTGGTAACGACACGGGCATACTCGGCATGTACGTAGGCGTGTGTTTCCAGTATAAATGCTCCTCAAACGCCGGTAAGTCATCAAAAACGAGTTCGTCGTCCATCTGCCAGACGCCCGCCCCGTCATCCTCCCCTCCCTCGGGCGGTGTGTGGTCGGCCGGCGGCTCGTCGCAAGCGGGACACCGCAGCTGCACCACCCAGTCTATCCGCGTCGGCGCCACATGGTTCGCGATGGCGAGCGGCGGAAACACCACGCTCTTCTCCCTGTGCTCTGAGACGGTGAACCCCGTGGCCTGCCAATGCAGGATCCCCGGCGCCTCGGGCGATAGCGGTCGCATGGCGCGAGGCACGGCGGTATTATCGGGCGCAGCGGTTCCGTCGGCGGCGCCAGGATGCGCCTCGGCCGCAGTGGCCGCGGCCTCTTCGTCCACTGTCCGAATGGACGGCATGGTCTCGAGGTCCTCCCATATGATGTGCCCGTCGCAAAAGTCGCAGATAAAGGAAATGTCGCGGTCCCCGAACCGCTGGAATTTGCCAATGGAATTACAGAGCGCCAGCTCCTCCATGCGAAAACGGTGTTCCTCGTACTCATCGTCCGCTGCGCTATCCGCGGCGCGATCGTCGGCCGGGACCAGGGTCGAGCCTTTCCTCCGGTGTCGGTAGAGTTCCCTGGCCGTTGGGGTGGCCGGGGCTTGTTGGTGTTGTTGTTGTTGGTGTTGTTGTTGTTGTTGTTGTTGTTGTTGTTGTTGTAGTTGCGGTTGTTGGACTGACATCTGGCCATGATTGGTGCTCCCTCCGCTGGCGTTCTGCTGCTGCTGCTGTTGTTGTTGTTCTTTCTGCCGACGTCTCCTTTGGGCTCGCTTAAGAGCCCATTCGCGCTGCTTGCGGTAGACGAGAAAGGCGCCGAGACAGCGGGGAGAGGCCTGCACTTGTTTCGAAGCGAAGATACGGCGCGCCGCGCGACATTGAGCGCGGTGTAGTTCGTGTCTGAGGGTGGTGGTCTCGGCGGCCCAGAGGGCATTAATGGGCCCTCCCTGATGGGCCCACTGGCGAAAGCTTTCGGCGTGGTGTTGGAATTTCGTTCTTAAAAGGCGGAGCTCTTCGATTGACTGGGCTAGAGGGGTTGGTCGGATGGTTAGCTGGGCGCATTCGCGTGAGATGGCTTGTGTGTGCGCCAGGGCGATGCCGCAATCGCACAGGAAATGGGAGGTGGTGGGGTAAAGCAACAGAGTAGATCAAACTCACGTCGGCGGTCGTTCATGTAGTAGTGCTGGCCATCAAGGAAGGGAGAAAGCTCCTGGAAATCCTTCCTGGCCTCGTCAAGGGCATGCTCAAGGCGGCGGAGCTGTTCATGTTCGTCGGGACCCCATTGGCTCTTGTCGGACCCATCGAGGATGCGCAGGCTGTCGGTAATGGAATTCGCAATGTCAGCTAGCAAGGACCCGACGGTGTCCTTGCTCATGCTGAGGGAAGGGAAAACGTGATTGTGGGCCTCGTGGCCCCTCGCTAGGCGACCGCGTTGTCGTGGAGTGGGATGAACGCGGTGTCGGTGGTGAATGGAGTAGGTATAAGGAGTAGGTATGGTGTCGCAGAGATTGGGCGAGGATAGAATCAACGCAACAAGACGGAAATTGAAGCGAGAGGAAAGGGAGGAAAGGAGGGAGCCGGCTTTGCCAGTTGGAATAGATTTCGGCCAGCTCTGATTTCAATGCTAACTTCCCTTGGGTGTCAGGATCCGTTGGTGTGGGGAAGATGACGAACCTCCAGCCTTAATTTGATTACCTGTACTGTACGTACCTTCGTACATATGCGTACGTACCTGTTCGTACAGCGGTACCTCACATTACTGGTAGCGTCCTGATCACCCTAGTCACTGGGACTTGCACCGCCCTGGTGGTGGAGCAGTGGCAAGTGGCAGTGCACCGGTGCTACGGGGCGCGGAGATCTAGAGCGCCGAGGTAGCAACTGGCCCCTGATCGTCAAGTCTAATTCGACCTTGGCCTCAGTCCAGGCTCAATGGCCGACCAGTCAAACACTTGACTCGACCCTTTCACTTTTGCGTTTCCTTTGCTTTTCCAGGACTGGTTTCTTTATATTTGTCTTGAATTCTCCTGATTTGGAGCGGTGCCGAGCTAGACATTGCTGTCTGAATGATATGTCATTCTATCCGGCGTCTTTACCGAGTACATGCAACAAAGGCTTTTGGCATATTGCCCCTGCCGTCTCGTCTGCTCAAGTCCATACGATCCCTCCTCTTATATCATGGCCGCCTGCATAGTCTATAAATATGTTGAAACGTTTCCCTCGCCATGCCCTAACATTTTCAACCACCAGCAATGGCCCGGCCGAGAAACTGAAACACGTTTTTCTTTCCCTCACCCTCACCCTCACGCTCTCCTCTTCTTCGCCTTCCCCGTGTTGGCACCCGTCGCCTTCTTCGCCGTGCCCTCCCGGACTTCTTCCTCCTTCACTCCATCCACCCCCGCAGCCGCGTCCTCCTCCAGCAGTTCCTGCGCCTTGGCCGTCTCCGCCTCGGCGTCCTCTTCGCCGCCGCCCTGCCCAAATTCGTTCACCCGCGTGTAGTCGACGCGGTACGCCCAGCGCTGGTAGATGTAGATGAAGAAGATGATGTCGTCCCGGAAGGTAGCCAGCCGGTGCAGGATGGGCATCTTGATGGTAAACGCAAAGAGGTCGTCGATGAAGGTGTTGAGGAACTTGTACATCATGGCCTTGCCCGGCATGTGCGCCACGCTCTTGAGGCGGTAGTTGATGTACAGCGACGGCACCATCATGAGGAACCCGTACGCATAGACCGACCCAACCAGGCTCGTGATGATGTACGAGTACCAAGACTTGTGCGCCTCGTACACCAACGAGTAGATGGCGTAGGCGATGAGCAACGGCACCGCGGCCATGTACATGTAGCGGAACGCAATCTCGTCGTACTCCTTGGTCTTCTCTTCCGTCTCGCTCAGCTTGTATTTGTCGGCAAACACGATCCGGAACGGCAGCCAGGAGCCCGGACCCCCTGCCTCCACCTTGACGTCGACCACGGTGGTGATCTTCCAGAGTTCGATGACGATGCCCATGCCCTGGGATCCGAGAATGATCCAGCTCGTGTTCTCCGAGTTGTCGATCAGGTAGAGCAGAATGACCGTTTGCATGAAGGCGTTGGCTAGGATGGAGCGGACGGAGATGCCGACGTTGTCCTTCTTCTTGCGGTAGTGCGCAATGTCCGACCCGAACGCGAGCATTTCCAAGATGATGTGCGCCACGGAGACGATGCCCGTCAAAGCTAGGAGGTAAGGGTTCGAGTCGAGGAAAATCTCCTTGACCATCTCCATTTCGGAACCGTCACCACCGCCCGGCACGGAGTGGCCAAAGGCCGCCTGGCGCGCGCTCTCCTTGCTGCTGAGCTCGAGAGACGACATGATGCCGAAGAGGAAGTAGCGGAGGTTGCCGAGATCGATGTGCATGGGGACGGTGGTCACAGTCTCGTTGAGCAGCATCATGTGGCTCTTCAATTGCCAGAAGTTGTTGACGAAGAGGACGGGATCTGGCATTTCTTGGTCAGTACCTGAAATCCGCAATGGAAAAGAACCTCGCATCCGCGCAAACTTACAGTACCACGAATTCTCGCCAGTTCCATCCCGAGCACCGGTGGGTTCAGTTCGCAAGAAGTGACGGGTGGCAGGATGAAGGTTTCGGTAATCCAAGACGCCCGAATCAGGAATGATAGACAGGGTGAAGTTGGGGTGATAATAGTTGGCGATGATAGGGCCAACGTTCTCCTCCTGGTCGTGCTCTTTCTCTTGCTCTTCCTCCTCAACGGCGTCCTCGGGAAGACCCTCAAGTAAGGACCTCGTCTTGACTTCCTTCTTCTTGGGGAGATATTGCGTCAGCGGGTAGGCAAAATGGTAGCTAGACGCTAGGTCGAATCCGGGGCCGAGGGGATCTAGGCGGCTCCCCGTGAGGCCCAGGTAGAAATGGCCCCACAGGGTGCCATTGTTCTGAACGGACTTGGGCACGTCGATGGTCGTGTCGATCGATCGCTTGTCGCTGTAATTTCCCATGTGGAAACGGTTCTCCTGCATGACAACCGTATCGGACGGGGTGGCGTCGAGAGGCCGGGGTCTGGGCGACTCGGAGACAGTCACGGTGATGTCGATGTAGCTGTCCATGGGCCACATGGGCGCCAGCTTCCGGGGCACGGCATTGTAGGTTGCGCCTTCATTCAGGGACCGAGGGCGAAGGAGATAGGGAGGAATGTCGTCCATATTGTCCGGCACGGTGTAGACCTTGCCGTCGGGGTCGGTGACCTGGGTGCCGATACCAACGGGCTTCTTGAAGAAAACATTGGTTGCGATGTTCATACCGAGCCAGAGCACGCCGCCGATGAGGAGCTTCTGGGTGTTGCTGATACCCTATGAACGACCGTCAGAATGAGGACTAGAGTCGGGAACACCAGGTAGGAGGTCATCGGAGAGGTTCGACGAGAGGAGCGAGAAACATACCCATGGCTGCTGTTGTTGCGGTTGCTGCTGTTGGCCAGCCGCAGCCGGGTTGTTAGGTTGCGGCATGGTTCAGACCAGTTCCGACACAGCCGCGCGACAGTCGTAACGTCGGTCGTATAGTTGTAGTGAGGTTGCCAATATTGCCGACGACCAAAGGCGACACTCGGCAGTACAATCGCTTTTTCTCGTGTAGGTGCGTACGGTGTCGTGAAAAAGGCCAAGCGTTGTTCAGTAGATGGCAAGAACGTCCTCGACGGCCTTTCCGGAGTTACCTCAGGTATGTACACGTGGGGTGGCTTTCCGATGTGCTTATTGGCTGGAGGATACCCGTGGTGAGCCACCAATCAGCGGTCAAGGAGATTCCACGACGTTTGCTTCGTGGGCGAGCTCTAGTGCAGGTACAACGTCCTAGGTACTCACCGACTGTCAGATTGGGCTGTTAACGCAGAATAAGGTATCTCTGGAAGTTGAAGGGGATGATTTCTTACAAAGGCACCCAAGGCGAAGGCATCATACTTTGTATGATAGCCTGAGATGGGAGGGACAGCTGGTGCTTACATGTGGCCAGCGGATCTAGCTTCGTACTCGGTAACACAAGAGGAATTTGCACTTGAGAATGCATACTTCCGTTCAAAGATTCACCAGGCATAAATGAAGCTACCATAAGGCGAATACTCGGCACTGAGCGACCAGACACGATTGAACGACCCGGCAAGCTCTGGAAGGCAGCTAAGATCAAACAGGGAGGGTTGGAAAGGAAACGGACATGGCGACAACATTACCGCTCCTCAAAGGGAGCATTACACTATCAGAAGCGTTAGCAGAGGACGAAGACATCATTCAGAAACTGTCGTACCCCGAGAAGCGATTGAATTTCTGGTTCCATCTATATCAATGCCGTTCACAAATCGAAGACGTCGTGTCTCGACACTTGGGCATCTCGCGGTCGGACTTCGAACTGGGCGAGGTGGAGGAATGGATACACGGGAGCTTCAATGCGTGTGTGCCCATCCACATCAACGCGTCGAACATTCGGAGGTCGAAGCTCCCCCGAAAGGCGATCATCCGGTTTCCGCTCCCTTACAAGATCGGCGAGGAGTTTCGACGCGGAAATGTCGAAGAGAAACTGCGTTGCGAAGCGGCAACGTACATCTGGCTGCGAAATCATTGTCCTGATGTCCCCATTCCCAGCCTCTTGGGCTTCGGCTTTCCGGGGACGCAATCGGTATTCCCAACTACCGTTCCCCACCGTCCCCCAAACAGGATCAATGGTGTTCCTAACCGAAGGTTTTGTCTAGTTTACGGCGCCTGAAAACGAAACGACCTACAACCAGGTGTTGTGGTGGCTTCGACGTGGAATTGCGTGGATGTTTGGGAACACGTCGCCTCCATACATTCCTCACCGCCGTCAAGGTCTCCCTGACCTCGGATACCTCATCATAGAACACGTTGATGGCAGAATGCTGTCTGAAACCTGGAAGGACCATCGGTTTGATCCGAAACGAAGGGCTACTCTTTTCAGAGGACTATCTCGAGTCATGCTGAGCCTTGCAAAGCGGCCGCTTCCCCGGATCGGATCCTGGACCTTGGACGAGCAAGGTGCCCTCGTTTTAGCAAACCGCCCACTTACGTTACTCCTCCATCAGCAGGAGAACCTGCACATACCGACCGAAATCCCGCGAACACTTACATACACGTCGGCCGAACCTTATTACCTGGACCTCATCGCTTGTCACGACAACCGTCTTCGATCTCAACCAAACTCCGTCCATGACGAAGAGGATGGGAAGGCGCAGCTAGCGGCGCTGACGGGCATGCGAGCGCTTCTTCCAAAGTTCACGGATCGACGGCTTCGTGCAGGGCCATTCGCTCTTTCGCTGACCGACCTCCACCAGAGCAACATCTTTGTAGATGACGACTGGCGTGTCACGAGGATCATCGACCTGGAGTGGGCATGTGCCCGCCCACTTGAGTTGTCTGGTCCGCCGCACTGGCTTTCCGATCGCAGCCTCGAAGAGCTGGCTTTCCACTTGGACGAGTACGCCAAGTTGCACGAGGAGTTTCTGGGAATTCTCGAAGAGGAAGAGATGGCGCGCTATCAATCACTCGAGTGTACTCGCTTGTTTCGGGCATGTTGGGAGTCTGGGGCGTATTGGTATTCTCGGGCGTTGGACTCTCCGAGCACTCTGCCCGCCCTTTTCACGGACCACATCCAGCCGAGATTTGCAAAGCTCGACAGCAGCTCGCGAATGCAGGCCAACGACGAATTAGCTCCTTTCTGGGATTGCGGTGTTGCTCAGTTCATCTCCCGCAAGGTTGGGGAGCAGCACCGTTATTCTGATCAGCTTCGACGAATGTTTTCTGCCGCCGGTTCGCGCGATGAGGTCAACGATGAGGGGAGAGAATCGGAAAGGAGCGAGGTAGACGACGGGCATCAGTAACTGGAGCCGGGTGTCAATGTGCCTCTGGACCACGGCGTTTACGGATGTGGTCTGGCCTTGCAAATGACCAGGCCATGCCCCCCAGCTGCCTGTTTAGGCGGAAGAAGATGCGTTTCTTCTGCCACTTCCCTATTCTGTGTCGTCGTAGGCCAGCAATGATTCGTAGAAGGGAGGGTCTAGTGACAACCTCCCACCATTTCCTCGAACGGCATCCCCTATGTATATGGCTCCCATAGCCATGCCAACGGTGTAAGAAATAAACCATCTAAATCGTCCTGCCTACTTATTGCTCTAGCGCAATAAGAGCAATTAGAGTCTTATTATCGCCGGTACTACCCCGAGTAGACCGCCATGAAATAGGTTGTATTGACTGGGAAGATGGCCCACTTCTTGGTCATATCTCCATCGAAATCGCGAATCCGATGAAGCCTACTTTGCCTTGACACCGAAGGTACTGAGTGTTGCAAACATCTGCACGAAAACCGACTGGCTGTTCCGTGGACATTAGAGTGTCTACTTCGTATGTACCTAGATATGACTCCACGTGTATCCATACAAAGTTTTGAAGTGACTTGAGCTGCCAGGAACAATGCCTATCACCATGGTAGCCCCCCACCTTACTATTCGGTCCGCCAACCCTAGTGGCAGACGGCTAGTGGCAGACTGAGATGGCGACGTCACTGTCTGGATGGAACTTACCAAGGAAGAGCCGCAGTTGAAAATAGCAGATGCGATACGAGGAAAGACATTAATTTCAACTACTTCGTACCTACAGTGTTGGTCACAGCTTCATACTCTCACTCTCACACTCGTGCGTTGACCACATCTGCGAGACTCAGTCAGCAACTCGTCGTTAATTGGGTATTCGCGGTGTAGCAACACAAAGTTCCGGATTCCCTCAAGTTTCGCCCAACACGGCTTTTACCTCGACTCACCCCGTGTGTCACTGTATTGCCTCCTTCTCCTCGCCTTTCTCCGTTGTCCGACCTCACAGCTCTCTCCCGTAGGGGACCCAAAGGGCTTTCGTCAGCTCTTTTTTCCCCCGTTCTATAGTCGGACAGTGTGGTTGTTCGTCGGTTGGGGGGTTAAAACGCTTCTACTCTTTCAAAACCCACCCTCCCAAGACTCTCGTCACGACCCTTTTCGAATCACACCTCTGAAGCCGCGACTTGAAATACGAATATTTGTTCCGACACCCAGTCCACCTCTTTTGGGCTGTCACCGCACCTAAGCGCAAGCCAGTATGGAGACCAACGGGTCGCCCGCTGCGATATCGCAGGCTAGCACAACTACAGTGACCGGCAACGCCACCACGCCGAGGACAACCATCTGCGTGTATTGCGGAGCATCGGCTGGTTACAACCCGGCGCACATGGAAGCGGCTCGTCGGCTGGCGAGAGTCATGGCAGCAAACAAGATTGCTCTAGGTAATCCTCTACCATCACTCCTCCTTTCCTCTCCCCAAGCAGACCAACTTTACATGTCACACACATGTCCTTCATACATCGATTGTAACTAACAAGAAAAAAAAACCAGTCTATGGTGGTGGAACTGTAGGCCTCATGGGAGAGGTCGCCAAAACCCTCGTGGCCCTCTCCGGCCCCGACTGGGTCCACGGCATCATCCCCGAAGCACTGGTCAAATACGAGCGCGACGGCACCTACCAGAGCGTCGATAGCCACGACATGCAGATCCCCGAGGAGGCCGTCTACGGACGCACCACCGTCGTCAAGGACATGCACACCCGCAAACGCATGATGGCCCAGGAAGTCATCGCCGGGGGGCCCGGCTCCGGCTTCATCGCCCTCTCCGGCGGCTTCGGCACCATCGAGGAGGTCCTCGAGACCACCACCTGGGTCCAGCTCGGCATCCACAACCGCGGCATCTGCCTCCTCAACATTGACGGCTTCTTCGACGGCATCTTGACCTGGATCCGCCGCGCTGTCGACGAAGGTTTCATCCAGGGTGGCAACGCCGACATTCTTGTCACGGCCTCCACTGCCGAAGATGCTGTTCGGGCGTTGCAGGTGTACCAGGTGCCGTCGTCGACGATGAAACTCGAGTGGAGCAAGACTTAAAGTCAGCAATACACGTTCTTGTCGCTAGGGTGTGAGATGGGAGGACGCAGGATTGGATGGGGTCTGGCGCATGCATCTAGGTGTTTTTCATTTACATGACCGTGGGAGTGTTAGGTATACCACCAGCCTTCTGCATCATTGCTCTACCCAAACTGTGCGTCGGTTTCTTTCCTTTCTTTTCTTTTTTTTTTTTTTTTTTTTTTTTTTTTTTTTTTTTTTTTTTTCGTGATAGTAGCATTTTCTGAATTTAGATGGTCATTTTTGACGGGTTGCATATTCATATTGATAGACGGAGACGGGACGAAGACAAATGCACATGAGAAATGCGAGAAAAAGACAACGACAATAGTATCGCGTCAGATAACCACAATCGACGTTCGGTCTCAATACTCATAAATACAACCTCATTGACAGACCTGTAGCTTGGAAGGAATCCTCTCGAGTTTCGCTTCCTTCTCTTCCCATCTGATTGCGCAGGATGGAGCATATGTAGTAATGCCTGCTTGCATTGGATAGGACGTAGAATCGCGACGCCCCTCATCTAGTGGTACAAATCGCTCCGGGAGAGTAATCCATGTTTCTCTCTGCCTCTACGACCACTGGAACTGGTCAGGTCTGGCGCCCCCGTCTCTCCTGCTTTCACTTGTCTTCCTTTTTTCCTTGTCCCCTACTCCTCATCGACATTCATGCGATCGCCGTCACCGCCTTGTTCACCCTCGCCCTCAGCCGGCACGTTCGCAGCGTCAATCCACTCCTTGACATCCTGGCCTTCGAGCACCGTGAGAGGGCGCAGAACCTTCTTCTTCTTTTTCTCCTCGTCAGCGCCGGCCGGTTCCTCGAGCCCGACGATGGCGATGCTGGTATTGTCGACCGTGAGCTCGCGGTCCTGCACGAGACTCTCGCGGAGCGCCAGGAGGCCGTGGCGGACGAGCTCCTCGTGGCCGCAGTCCGCAAAGGCATCGACGTGGCGCTCGAGGTACGTGCGGGCCATCTGCGAGCGGGCGCCGATGGCAAACGCCGACATCTCCTCGGTCATGCCCGAGGGCTGGAACTCAAACAGGTGCGGGCCCGTCTCGTCCACGCCCGCGACGAGGAGCCCCACGCCGTACGGCCGCTTGCCGTAGACCTGGGTGTTCATCTGGGCCTTCTCGCCGATCAGGTCGACCAGCGTGCGCAGCGGCATGGACCGGCCGTAGGTCATGCGGTGGCCCAGGCACTGCTGCTTCATAAAGTTGGAGAGGACGCGGGCGTCCGAGGTGAGGCCGGCGATGGCGATGCCGGCGTGCTCGTCGACGGCGAAGAGCTTCTTTTGGTACGACGATAATTCTTCGGCATTGCGCTGTAGGAGGAAGAAGGGTTAGGTTGATGTAGTTTGCGGGCAGTGGGTACCGAATAAGAAGGTAAGGTATTGTTGAGAAGGGAAAGTACCTTGACTGCTACTAGGACGGCGTGTGTTTTGCTGACGAGACCGACGACCACCGAACCTTGCTTCACGGCTTCGGCCGCATACTCGATCTGGAATATCCTGCCTTGTGGCGAGCTGGACGTCAAGGCGCGCGGAGGATCTCCCCGTTAGCAGATTGTTCTCCGGAACGCTCTTGGGAGCGCTGGCCAAGGGAGGACATACAATGTGACCGAGTCGTTGTCGTAGTTGTTTCTGAACATCCTGGACCACTTCCTTGACGACTACGAGCCGTATTTAAATCGGAAATGAAATGTTTGTCGTCGGATTCGAGGGTCGTTTGGTCCGTCTTTAACGAGAATCGCGGCTTTGACTGTTGTGGTGGTGTGGTGATGGTGATTGTTGATAGAGCTGGGGGCTTCGTTCCATCACCGTCAGTGGTTGGCTCCCAGCATCAGGCAGCTTGAGCTTTGCGTTGCACCTTCAGCCTGGTGCAGTGCAGGGGTGCTGTGTAATGTGGAGTGAGCGGTGCAAGAACTTCAATAGTTACATAGAGCTTGGTTGCTGCAACAATGGTCGTTGATATCAGGTGTAACGCAATAAACCGTATAGACGTAGTGACGTGTTTTGGCATTGTAAAGCTCTGTTATTGGCTGAATAAACACCGACTCTGCGTGCTTAGTCATATTATGTGTTCATTCTGTTCCGTATGCAAGCCAGCGAATATGAAGTTTCCCGGGTCGGGATTTGTGCATCTCATATATTTCGGTACGTACCTTTGACTTCGGTACGTACCGAACTGCACTGTGACGACTTTGGCCGCCTATCGGACCCGAGAGCTTCTGCCTTGTCTTACGGCTTCGTTCGCACCAACCCCCAGCGCCGCCAAATGTCGTCAACATCCTGATCCATCCACCACACCCAACGAACGACGAAGCAGCACCGGATCACCACCATACGAACCTCGTCGCAGCAGGTCCCTCCGCCTCAATCCATCCCGTACCCCTGCCAAGGGGGTCTTCATCCGCCCAACATGCCCAGCGCAGGCCTCAAAACCATCATCGCCCTCTCCTTCGTCCTTGCCATTGGCTTCCTCCTCGTCATCCTCTCCTGCGCCCTATGGAAGGTCTACTACCCTCTCATCGTCGTCGCCACCTACGTGCTCGCGCCCCTCCCCAACTGGATCTGCTCGCGCTGCGCCAATCCGGATGACTTTGTCGAGAGCTCCGGCGGAGCCATCATCGATCTCGGTCGCTTCTGCACTGGTTTCCTTGTCGTCATGGGCATTGGTGCGTTTTCCCTTCTTCCCTTCCTGATCTTGCTCTAAGGCCACCCGGCGCACCTCCCATTTTCATCACGCCTCCTCGTTTCGGTCTGTAGTCATGGTTGCTAACGCACCTCGCATTTAGCCCTCCCCGTCGTGCTCGCGCATTCCGATCTCATCAGAGTCGAGGCTATGATCATGTCCATAGCCGGCGGCCTTCTCATCTACGGCACCATCATCAGCTTCGGCATGTTCTTCCAGGAGGAGCAGGAGTTTTAATTCTAATTAATACCTGGCGCAATCGGGGCTCGGGGACTAAAACGACACTATTCGCCATGTCTCGCAGACACCGGATTCGTGCTAGAGAGTCAGTGGATGGGAGATAATGGCAACAGCGGAGAAGGACGAAACCCGTGTAATACGGAAACACGGCCTCTGTTGGAACCTATGGGATTGTAGTGGGAACAGAATGCTGAGGGCCACAGACACACATCTCTTGCAAGAAAGAGGGAGAAGGGGGGGATGCCGTGTTCATGATTGTATTGATTTATGCGGCCAGATGTGTAACAAAACTTAGCATCCCTTCGAACGACAAGTCGCTTGATCTGTAATGTTATGCGTGAGCCGCTTGGCATTATCCCCATCTAATTCGAAACCGCGAGCACGATACGTTGAGGTATCCTTCCTAACGCCTTTGCAATGCTCCCCCGCCATACCCTGGAAAGGGTTGAAAACACAGGTCTAAGGTACGCCTCCCCGTTCTCTCCTCGCAGCCGCATCCGCATCGACAGCGCGGCGTGCCAATCTAGAAACAACGTGCTTCGGAATTCGTCTCATGAGCCCGACGAGAACACCCCCAAGGGCCCGGTCAGCTTGGTGAACATCTCTTCTCTTTCTCCCTCGGGCGTGCTGAGTATGGTCACAGCACCACCCGCCCCGATATGCCACACCTCTGTGCCCTCCGATTCCCCTTGCCCGGGTGGCGACACTTCGTCATCCCAGCGAAACATGGTCCTGATGGTCACGCTCCAGTCCCCTTTCCCCGTGACGTCCATGTATCCCACCACGCCGGAATAGATGCTTCGGTCCTTGAACCCCTCAATCTCCTGCAGGAGCTCGCAGCTCCGCTTCTTCGGGGCCCCCGTCATGCTCCCCGGCGGCAAACTCGCAGCCAGCACGTCCAGCCCCGTATACCTCTCCCCCCGCCCACTTTCATGACCCCCTTTCTCGGGCTCCGGGAGTTGTCCGTTGACGACGGTGATCATCTGGAAAACGCTCGCGTATTCCTCCACCTTCATCAGATGCGGCACGGTGACGTTACCGGACCCGCATACGCCATGGAGGTCGTGCCGGACCAGGTCCACAATCATCAAGTTCTCGGCTTCCTCCTTGGGTACATGTAGGATCTCCTCCGCCTGGCTCAGGGTCGACACGGCAGGCGATTTGCGGACCGTCCCCTTCATGGGACGCATCGAGCATAGGCCACCGGAGGAGTATTCGAGAAACCGCTCGGGAGAGGAGCTGACGATGGTGGCGCCCCCTAGACGTAGGAATGACCCGAAGGGCGCCGGCTGGCGTGTGCGCAGTGTACGATAGAGGTTCCAAGCAGTGTCCGAGGTTTTCGTGTCATGCGGCACTTGGCCGTTTGTTGTCGGGTGGCAGCGTGGGGTTGAAGATTCCCTGGTAGCAACTGGCAAAGTGATGGTGGTCTGGTCCGTCAGGCAAAGCTCGTAGGACTCCCCCGCGGCAATGTAATCCTGGCATTGACGGACTTTTTCCTCATATTCGTGCGCCACGGGTGTCGCGATGAGCGCACGTGATGTCCCGATGCTGCCAGTCGTGGGTAAACCGTCCTCCATGTTGGTTGCGTCCCGCCACAGAGCCGAGGTTTGCAGCAACTCCACGGTCGAATCGACCCAAAAGTCGTGACTGAGTTTCTTCTTTTGCAAATGCTGCACATGCACCACATTTCGCACATGGTCCATGACGATGCTCTTCGTGATCCACGCGAAGCACAGGTCGGGTCTCCTGTGTTGTTTTCGGTTTCCAATCTCGACATCGATACCCTGGAGGCCCATCTCGTAGGTGGTGTAGCCCATGAATCCGCCCTTGAACGGCGTGTCCACTTGGCTGTTGTCTGTAAGCTGACGCTTCTCCAGAAAATCAGCTAGCAACTGCCAGATGGTTTGATGGTAGGTGAATGGTATGATCTCTTTGTGGTCAACAGCGACCCCCTGAATGACGGGTATTCGAGCCGTGGCAAAGTCATCGCCGACGTGATATTCGATCCGCAACGCTTCGGCGACATCTAGGGCAAGGATGCTGTAGCGCCCCCTGACGTCGGCGGCCCCCGTAGCCATTTTGTCCGCATTCGCCGAGTCCAGGATGATATGTTCCGAAGACACCTCACGACGGAGAATCTCAACTATATCGGGGACCTTGACATGCGCCGGCAGTGGGATCGTCCTTTGCGTATAGCCGCAATCTAGACCGACAGCTGCCACGGGAGACGTCGACTCGGTCCATGGGACTGTCCCTTTCGTCGCGCCAGCCGTCGTTTGATGCCGCAATAACCGTACCTCAGATAAAAGGCTGGCTCTGGTAGCATTCCGGGCCAAACTGGCTTCTCTCGTCACCACCTCCCGACCAGCTTCCACGTTCCACCTGAGGGCCTCTCGGAACCAGTTTCGGATGACGGCATGGCCTTCAACTTGGGTACAGATGGATTCTGGGTGGTATTGCACCCCCCAAAAAGGTCTCGTCCGGTGCTTGACCGCCATCAACACTCGCTCGGTCCCATCCCCTCGATCCTCAGAGGTCCAAGCCAGGGGCAGCAAATCAGGAGTATCCCTGGGAGCATCCCACCTCTTGCTCCTCCACTCGGTCTCGGGAATGGCGTCTTGGCCCACGTCAGCACATAAGCTGTGATAGAGGGTCGCCTTGAAGGGATCAACGCCGTGAAAAATGTCTCCTCTTTTGACTGCCGGCTTCTGGTGCTCAATGTCCCGCACCATCCCGTGGAGACCCCTCCGCAGCCTCCTCACCTTCCCGCCCGACGCGATCACCAAGCTCTGAAAGCCAAGACATACACCAAGAACAGGAAGCAGGTCATCCTCGTCCAGACGCCAGATCTGTCTCATGAGCCCTACATCGCGGTCGATTTCCGGGGACCCTGGTCCGGGCCCGCAAACTACGGCATGGTATTGCGAGAGTTCCAGGCTCAGAAGGCGTCTGAAGTCTGGCGAGTTCTGATCGAGGGACGGGCTGTCAATGGGAAGGACGTGGACATCGGCATGCAGCAAGGTCGTCAGGAGCGAGACGATGTTGTTGGTGAAGGAGTCGTACGCATCGAGGAACAGGACCTGAGGCCTAGACATTTTTTTGGTTTCAACATCCAAGGTATGGCCGCTGATCGTCCTGTGACCTTTTGGAAAGGGGCATTAACATGCCCTGAATTCGCGAGCGGCGAGTTGCTCAAGTGCTTCTCCAAGAACCTACGTACTCATGTGATGCGAGTCTTATCAGAGAACTTTTTGACATCGGGGAGGCGAGATTCCTGATCCCTTGGCGGGATCGGCTAGCACCGGAACGAAATTGTGACAGGTCCCGCGGGCCCGAGTTCGGAAGCAAAGATTGGGAAAGCTTAGTAAGCCAACTTGTGGTACGTATCCAAAAGCCAGGGGCCAGGTCAAAAAAGCGACCAACGACCATCTACGAGCGGTCTTTGACCGTGATAATACATGGATGCCGAGAGTGCCAGATACGACGCTCTCTCGTACCCAAGGCGACCTCTAACATGGTCTGGGTATCTGATCTTGGGCGTCCACTCTCCCCCGTCTCCTCCTCGCTCGCCCAAACCTGTATCTCCTCGACCGATGCTGCCATTTCGAACTCGCCCCTACATAGCGCCGTGATGCACAGTTCGACGTCGGCGCTCGATCTCGCGTCGAGTAGGGGGAGTGCTTGCTGAAGCGTGCCGTTCCATGCCAGTCTCCGTGTAAAGTCGAGAGCGACGTTGAGCGGCCGGTGGCAGAGCGCAGGCATGAGCCGTAGCATGGGGTAGATAGGGCGGTTGGTTCGGTTGGTCACTCGGACTTTGAGCTGGACGAATTCATCCACGTACACCTCTGAAGCCGTCGTCACATCGCCCTTCTCCTCCTGCCCAGCTTGGTCGCCGGCGACGGATATATCGATTCCGACCTCCTCTACCTTTAGCGCTTCCAACATACGAGGCGTGAGTCGGATCGTCCGCAGCTCCACGAAACCAGCCCGTTTTGGCCCCGAGGCAGTCTTCCACTTGGCCGAGAGGCTCTCAAGCAGCTTCTCCCGGAACCAGAAGGCTTCGCGGTTCGCTCGTTCCATGTCCGGGGAGATCTTGCTGCTGCTGACAACGAATTGGCGTTGTCGCGATGGGTTCAGCGCTGGCACGGAGGCATGGGGGTCTTCCAAGTGCAGTCGTCGGACGGGGATCATGACGCGAGTGGTGTTCCCCGGGAGGATGTGCTCCTGTAATGCAACGCCGTCGTCTCCTTCTAGCTGGACCTGCATGTGGCTGGGCCATGCATTCCGGAGATCCATGGTCAGTAGACAGTACTCATCCGGCGAGGCCTCCTTCTCCGGACCGCCTTCGCATCCCGCCATGGCCCACACGTTGCGCGGAATGACGCCGTGAAGCGGTAGCACGTCCAGCCTGGCAACCTCGACGCTTGCGTTGACCGTAACGGTTAGGTCCAACGACACCCTTCGCGTGTGGAATTCCTCCACAATCTCGTCCGGCGGCACCCCGAGGTGGGCATAGTCGACTTGCAGCACCGCTTTTGTCAATCCAGGCTTGCCGAGAATCTCGAAATCGAACGTTGCCGTCCCTCCAGGGGCGATGTACCGCTTTTCTGCGCTATTCTTCGTCACTTTCCTCAGAGCCGGTCGCTTCATGAGGATGTACTCGTATTCATACAGCTCGGCCGGCGACGCGTCCCGGTTGTTGATGGCCGCTTGTAACGGACCTTGCGTCGAGTCCTCGAAGGAGAAGAGCATAAAGTCGGCTGCCACGGTCGTTGACAAGTTTTCCAGCGTGATGGAGAAGAGCTGCCTCTCGCCCTCAAGCACCATCACAGAGGATTGAGGCAATGTCGTAGACTTGACCACGACAACGGGCTGTTGGCTAATGACAGTCAGGCCGATCGTCTCCGCCGTCAAGGACGGTTCCCCAGAAAGGGCCGCGGAAACGCTTTCTTCCAATGCCCCCAGACCAATGGCCTTGACCTTGGCTTTGTTCTGGGGTATGAAGGGCTGCTGAAAGATGGGGAAGCTTCTCTCCCGACAACCATGGACGCGAACCACAGCCCCAGTGATTGTGAGAGCGCCTGCTTCTTTGGGGACTCCTACGAGCTTGACCACCTGGGTGCGATAGGGTCCGAGGACCAGGGCCTGAGCATGGGACTCAAATTTGACGCCCTCGGCGTTGAGACGGATGCTCTCGATTTCCACTTCAATGTCGTACGGATTCTGTAAAGTAACCTTGAATGTCGCCGGTTCGTTGGCGACGAGTATGTGCTCCACAACTGCGTTGTCGGGCTGCTTGAGGAAGGGATTGTATATAAACGGGTCAACGTCTTGCGATGTGCGAGCGGCCGATGCGCCGGGCAGGATGGCCTTGGCATGTGGAACTGGCACCCTCGTGCTTGGGCGCGCTACCAACGTCACACCCCTTACTAGGAACTCATCCCAGTACTCCGCCATCAGATGGTGGAGTCCCAGTCGGTTGGCTAGAGAAAACGTCCTCGAGATGTTGGTGGCGAGGCGGACTTGCTCTTCCCTGGTGATGCATGAGGACGCATCTTCCCTCCTGGGACCTGGAGCGATACCCGAACCTGCAGAGCGAAGCAGGTCGCTAGAATATTTCAGTACCCCGTTGAAATCAGGGAGAGCCTCGGAGAAGTTGATGCATGCTCTGAGGATGTTGAGCTTGACGCCGGTGAAACCGAAAAATCGGACTGCCGACTGCCCCTCGATCCTAGCAATAATGGCCTGGTTCGAATCGTCGGCCTGGTCTCCGCCCTCAGGGGAAGACGACTTCTGGGCAAATTTCCGCGCCGTGTCGAAACCCACGACACCATAATATTTGCAGAGCATCCCGAGAAAAGCATCCACGCCCTGCTCTACGTCGCTTTCACCGAGCTCAAGGGCAAGGGAGCCGTTGCCATGCCCGATGGCCGCATTGAGGGCCACCAATCCGGCGGCCGGATGAATGCCCACATCTGCAGCGCCACGCGTTCGGGCCTCCACAAGGCCACTGATAAGCACGGAGACGAGCTCGCGTATGACCATTGCCTTCTTCCGTTGATGGCCAAGTGGCCCTAGAACGGAGGCAATTCCCGCCAATATGGTAGCCCGGTCGGCAATCGTCAAAAGCTCCGACGCCGACGAAGGGAATGCGCGGAAGAGCAAAGTCACAATCTGCTGTCGGCTGGGGCTTATCGTCAGCCGGGGAGACGTCGTCAAAGGCCGGGTCGGCAGCTTGCCGAGAACCATCATGTCAAATGAACGTTCTCCCAGTTTGCCGTCGGAGAGGTGGAGTGCCGACATGAGCTTGCAAAACCTGATGGTAACTTCTGCCATGGGGAGCGGAGGGAGATGTTCGGCGGTGATTCGCGAGTATAGGCCAATGATACGATCCAGGAGATCGGGCAGAGCAAGCTGTAGGCGCCGCAGATGCTTCGGCTGGAGCGGATCTTCGGGGATCGCCGCTTCCTGCGCGGCCAGGAGTGCCGTGCTGGCTTTGTCCTGGGGCAGACCAACTGTCGGGATTTGGAACTCGATTTTGGCCCATCCCAGGAGCAACAAGCTAACCACAATCAGCTCCAGGGCTTTCCCATGCCAGATATGGTCGTTGATCGACCTTGCCACCGTGGCACCGTCTGAGAGTTCTTTCAACGCGTCGCTCCAACGGCCAGCCTGGAGGTAGAGCGAACCCAGAATGACGAGGACTCGCCCCCTGCCCTTGTTCCTCCAGCGTTCGTTCAACCCACCGGGCCCAAAGCCCTGGACGGAAACCTTGTCATGGCTTACTGATTTACTGCCGTATTCACTAGACCCCGCGCGCGAAGCGGCCTTCTGCTCGGAGGAGGGGGATTCAGTGTAATCGTTGAAACCACCGCCCGATATCTCGTCGAAGGTCGTAGGGGGATTAGACAGCCCGCTTCGAACGGGGGTAGAGGGACGAAGGGGCGTCGAGCTGGTCGAGGGTAACGGGGATCCTCGGGACGGGACCGGCGGCATGGACATGCGAGCCGGACTTCGATCGGGCAATCCGCTTGTGGAATTTGATCGCTGGTTTGACGGCAATGAATGTTGGGAATTCCGTCTCCCGGCCATGGCAGAGACGTCCCCTCCCCGTGCCGGTCCATTCGCGAACCCGGCAGACGAGGAGTAGCCTGGCGACTCGATCACAGTCATAGCCTCGAAGGACTTGGCTAGTGTCGTCATTTCCGCCAGCAAAAGGGACGACACATCGCACATGACCGTCTTGACGGTTGTCCGCTTGCAGTGTTCCGGCGGCGGGATACTCATGATGTCTTCGGGTAAGGGTATCGGTTGGTCGGTGGGGGGCATATAATCGAATATAATGACATTATGAACCAGGGCCTTTGCGTAGCCATCGCGGAGGTCCTCGAGGTCTTGATACAAGGCCCGAATGTTCTGCTCGAAAGTAGTCGGCGCCACAGGCGAGTTGCGCTTGTTGAAGACGCCCCGATCGAGTTCAGCACCATCGGCAATGGCGATAATCGCAAGGGGCTCCCGGAACAGATCCATGGGCGACAAGGCGAGGTGGGACGGCGGCGGTAGGTGGGTAACTATATCGTAGAACATGGCACCGTCCGGAAAGGCCAAGGGCGAAAACATGTCTGTAGGTCGGGATAATCAGCCTAAGGGGCGCCCTTGTCACATAGAAAAAGAATCCAGGGGAAAAGCCAACTTCTATTGGGACGCCCATCGGGGCTGACATCGCGCAAGTAGACAACATGTTCTTCTCGCAGGCGTCCGACGAAAGATGCAAAGCGTTCGGTCTTGATGCGGCCGATGGGCAAGGCCAGTGCCCTGACCCTCGCGGGGGCAATGGGAAGCAGGGGATCCGAGCTCATCCTAGGAGAGGTGTATGCTTAGCAGCATCTTCCTCCAGTACAGTTCTCACGGAAGTCTCTGGTCATATCGCAGAAGTCGGTGAAGGTGTTTCTGCTGCTCCAGAAGGGGAGGGCAGCGTTGTTGGTCACTTCGGTAGATAGGACCACTTTGTTGCAAAGATACGGAGGAACTAATACACAGGGAGGGAAGCTGGCCAGTAATGTTTCTCGGGTAGCGTCGCGATCGATGTGTTGTTGCTATTTGGAATTATTCGTATGTGCAGGCGATGCGACGACTGCTAGCAGTAATCTTGGAAGTCGCGTGGGCCCGAGCTTGTTGATATCAGGGGTATCCTTATCGATAAGCTTTACATTCGAAAGCCCCTCGCTTTTTACTGGTGGGCTAGAGAAGCTGGGCGCTTAAGGTGGGGTGAGCTGTGAACTGATTGGCCAGCCTTGTTAGGTACGTAAGTGACAAGGCAGACCTCCTTCCAGCCTTGCACTCGTGCCTGCTTCGTGGACTTTACACATGGAGCTCTTGCTAACGTGTTCCCAATCTTGACCTTGTCAATTACCAGTTCCTCAACGCGCACGACCACAACTCCAGCCTGTGAGGTTTCTCAAGACCACGCACACAAAGAACAAGCTCACATGTTGTCTGTTTGAGCTACTACGCAGCCGTCAATATGGCCCAAAGGCGGCGATTGACCGTTTTCCTAGCTTTCATCTTCCTCCACCTCAACGGGCTGCACCTTGTCCTGGCAGCAGGGGAGGCTGATGGTGCTGAGTCCTCTGAGGCAGGACCTGGGCCTGCTTCTATCTTGAACAGTGAAGTTGCACGCCTTAACAATGAGAGTCTCTTCTGGGGTCCTTACAAACCAAACTTGTACTTTGGTGTTCAGCCACGCACTCCCAAGGCTCTCTGGACGGGATTGATGTGGTCCAAGGTTGAGAACTACCAGGATGTTCAAAAAGGTCCGTCTGTCCAACTGTCCATACTAATCAATAGCTCTGTCGTGGCTAACATTCCTCTCCTAGGCTTCCGGTATACCTGCGAGCAACATGAGATTGATGGCTATGGATGGGAAGAGTACGATGCCCGACGAGGCGGAATCCAGTCCATCCACGATGAAGGCAACCAGATTGACATCACCACCTCTTTCGTCAAAGTTCCCGCCGGTGCTCATGGAGGCAGCTGGGCAGCGAGAATCAAGGGCGTTCCCAGAGAGGGTGCCCCCGACGATTTGAAGACAATGGTCCACTACTACATTGCTCAGGAAGATCCTGACGCCGAGTTATTGGTTGAGAACAAAGATACCGGACTTGGCTTCGAGGGCGATGTCATTTTCCAGGGCCGATCGGAAAACCTCGGTAACTACAAGCTGGTCGTCACCGCTGGTGAGGGTGGTCGCCCCTCCAACCATCACCCCCTTGCTGAAGTTAGGGACGGCGCCTTTACAACGATCCGATCCCTCGAGCTTCCCCCCGAACTCGTCTGGCAGGCGCGCGGAATCGTATATCGGCAGATCCAAGACTCGGTCAAGTCCCTGCAGAATCACCACAAGCTGGAAGAACCTCTTCCGCCCTGGGTCACATACCAGCTCGAAAATAGCCCAGGAAAGGGAAATGTTCACGTTGTGCAGAAAATGTTCGAGGGCGCCTTTGAGTTTGACGTCATCTTCTCATCCGCCTCTGCTGGGTCCGAATTGACGAGCGAGGACGTGACGCGCGAGATTCAAACCAATAGCGAATTCTTCGGCAGCAGGTTCTCGTCCATCTTCGACTTGAAAGCTCCGTTTACGGCGGAGAAATACCAGAAATTCGGCAAGAGCATGCTCTCCAACCTGATGGGCGGCATCGGCTACTTTTATGGCGACCATCTGGTTGACCGGTCCAACGCCCCCGAATACGAAGAAGAGGACGAAGGCTTCTGGGAGGAGGCCGCGGCTGCCAGGGCCCGCCACACTCCGCTCTCCGAGGGTCCATTTGAACTTTACACCAGCGTACCATCTCGTCCCTTCTTCCCTCGTGGGTTCCTCTGGGACGAGGGCTTCCATCTGGTGCCCATCGCCGAGTGGGACATAGACCTGACGCTCGATATCGTAAAGAGCTGGTACAGTCTCATGGATGAGGATGGCTGGATTGGCCGGGAAATGATTCTCGGACACGAAGCCCGAAGCAGGGTTCCGGAGGAGTTTCAGGTTCAGTATCCTCATTACGCCAACCCGCCCACCCTCTTCCTCATCATCGAGGGCTTCATGGAACGCTTGCGCAGGGCAAATGGCACCCAGTCAACCGAAGAAGATGGGCCTTCGACGGCAGACAACTTGCGAACCGCCCTCCTCGATGATGTTGGACTCGGCGAGTCGTACCTGCGGCATCTGTATCCGCTGCTTCGCCGCCAGTTTTCCTGGTTCCGAGATACGCAGCGCGGCGAGATCAAGGCCTATGATCGCGAAACCTTCTCGAGCAAAGAGGCTTACCGATGGCGCGGCCGGACGGAAAGCCACCTCCTGACCAGCGGCCTGGATGACTACCCCCGCCCGCTACCTCCTCACCCCGGCGAGCTGCACGTCGACTTGATGTCGTGGGTGGGCTTGATGGCCAAGTCGCTCATGAACATTGCCGGTGCCCTCGGCATCACGGATGAGGCAGCAGAGTACGAGAAGATCCTGACCGCCATTCAACGGAATCTCAACGACCTGCACTGGTCCGAGGAAGAAGGCTGCTACTGCGACGCGACCATTGACGAATTCGAGGAACACGCCCTGGTGTGCCATAGGGGCTACATCTCTCTGTTCCCATTCCTCGTCGGTCTCATGCAGCCTGACGATCCCAAGCTGGGCAGGCTTCTGGATCTCATCGGCGATGAGAAGGAACTATTCAGCCCCTACGGAATTAGAAGCTTGAGCAAGAAGCACGAGCTCTACGGAACTGGGGAGAATTACTGGAAGAGCCCTATCTGGATCAACATCAACTACATGGTCATCGCTCAACTCAAGGTATGTATCGCCCTACGGGATATTGCGCTCTATATTCTTCTCTGCAGTAAGATGGTATTTGATTCTAATGCATTGATCCACAGAATATCGCCACACAAGAAGGCCCCTTCCAGGACCGGGCCAAGGACCTATACACCCGTCTTCGCAAGAACGTCGTGGACAACGTATTCAAGAATTGGGAGGAGACTGGTTTTGCTTGGGAGCAGTACAACCCCGAAAACGGAAAGGGCCAGAGAATTCAGCACTTTACTGGCTGGACCAGTCTTGTCGTCTCAATCATGGCCATGGATGATCTTGGTGAAGATGGGCACATCAGGGATGAGTTGTAAAAGAGATTTGGATAAAAAGCGGACTTCGTCGAGGACGAAGCCTCGACGTGTACGCACATTGCATATTGCCGGCATAGGAAGCCTAGACGTAAACCATGTCGCCGATGATAGATGGCGAATGATATGACGCATATTTCATGATGAACGATATCCCCAAGTGTTGGCTGTATTGAGTGGTTACCCGCTGATGCCGCTTTGCGATTTTGAACATTTGAGGAGCGCCACGTAAGATTCTCTGATGAGAGGCTCTATATAAAGCTCGATGTACTATTCAATAAGACAAGAACAGACCTGTACATGAGCGTGGGAATAATCTGTCCCGGCAATACGGTCTTCCGATGCGTCTCCGGTCATTGCTCTTCGAGCAATTCGAATCAATAGGACTGGCCCAAGCAGATTCGAAGACATGGCACGATATCATCACAGTCGCCAGTAAGGGGCTTAAAATGTCATTCTCGACTATGTCGCCGTCTCCTTGATTAAGAGTACTTTCGATCATGAATCTCGCTGAAATATGCCTGTCCTCCCCTGTCCTTACGCTGATGTTCTGATAAACGCGACAATCCTTGACGGCCTAAACTACAGCAAACATGCCTGACAATGCCTGACAGGTAACGGTGCGCATGAATCGTACAGGTTTGCAGGGAGGTCCCTTGTATTTTCGGGTGACAGCCGCCTGTATCTAACGGGCGTAGGGCTCTCGGTTCGATCGTGCCGGACCAGGTGCCTCTCCGGGACATGGGAAGACATGCCCTGCACACCATGTGCCTGCGTGTGGCCCACTGGCCCGGGACTTCTGGACGTGGCGTGAGAAGCCGATAAGCGAGCGCAGAGAGGCCCTTGGGTACAGCACGATCATACACGTCCGTCCCCTTGTCTGGGTCAAGGGTTCGTTTCAATTCACGTCCTTTGCGAGCAACTGGCCAGGCCTGGATCGAGTAGAGTGTGTCTGTCACCGCTTGCTGGCCGCCACGCCGCCTTTCGCGCAGCCCCGATCCCTGTGTCTGAAATAGCGCTTGTGCCACACTGCGTTGACTCGGAGCAGGTCAAGCCTGCCGTGGCGTTGTCTGTGTTCCCTTGTGTGCTGGTAACACATCGTACTCGTATATAGGGAACAATAGGGGGTTCACTGGTGGCACTGGTAACTCGGACGTATTCTTGACAGACGAGACAATGGGTTTATTCGAGCGTCACATTATGAATGCCCTGCCTTTCTTGGGAGGGGACTTTGTGTGTCTGCTGCTGTGCCCCATGCTAATTGCGCACAAAATTGCGGCGTCAGGGGCCCCATGCCCTGCTTACAGGCGTCTCTACCCTCCCAAAGGCTGATTGCCCACTCGTCTCATCGACACTGAAACGTGGAATGTGGAACTTGGGAGCCCTTGGGCAATCGCACGGGTTGTACATCATGCCGTGAGAAGCAAATCATTGGAGTAGATATCGTCAAGCACTGGCCGACACATTTGCTAGACATGAAACCAAGTCAGATTCAGCTGGAAATTTCGAGACAAACGAAATTGAGCCACACAAAGAGAAAAGTGTCCCAATACACTCCATGGGGCTTTGGCCAAAGAGTCGGATTGAAGTGGGTTTGAATTGAACCTCGCCATTGTTGGACTGGAAGAGCACGATGTCCTGTTGGATAGGAAGGCAATAGGACTGACACTGGTAGCCTATGCCTATGATGACTGTTTCCGCATTGCCCGGTGAAGAAATCAGTCATATTTCCCCAGACACTTGTCTTAATTGCTATGGCATGCAAAGCAGAACGTCTCTGTGTGTTGTTTGGAGGAGTCATACGGCGAGGGCCCTGGGTCGTGATTCTGGACATCGATGTCCTGTGATTGCTGCCTCCCCGCCATGCCAATCAGATTACGAATGCTGCCCGCGTACATATATTGACAGCATTAGTGCTCACGTGTGCCGGGGCTCAAAACGGGGACGTCCACTGGGCCAATAGATATTAGCAGAGCTGACATCCAGAGATTGAGGTGCCCAAGGGCGAGAAGGAACTCCTCCTGTGGGGAGATGCGAGAGATGCGACGGATGAGGTTTGAATGAGCCCTTGGGGTCTTACTAAGAGGCTCTCGGGTTTGAAGGGACAGCGAGGTGAAGAGTGGACAGTGACACTAATGCAGTGACCGAAGTCTGGGCCTAGAATGATGCAGGTAGTCTGCACGATAGGGTTGGACGGATGAAATGAGGAGGGAACCCAAATGAGATGGAACACTGCATTTCCACGTGGCGGATGAGCTGCAGGTAGGGTCAGACGTCAATATCACAAAAAAGATCAAGCCAAACCAACGGCGGGGAATGAGGATTATGGCTTCGACGGAAGACGCAAAAAGAAAAGGAATGTTGAAAAGGTCAGTGTAAATCCTCCGGGGCCGAGTAGCGGGTTTTCTCCCTGAAATAGATTGTGGCGGCAGATTCCGCGGTTCTGGAAACATCCGACCAAGTGGATAGGGGCGCGCTAAACTCGTCAAGGGTATAACCACGCGGACGGCGGTTGCTGGTCCAATCAAAAAAGGGTTCGGGCTCGCAGTTCGTCAAGAGACGAAGATAGCCGCTACTGGGTAAAGGATTTGGTCGGTGCGACTTGGCGAATTCTATATGGATCGTTCAGGGGTCCAGCCACGAGGGTTTCCATGTGGCGAGACGCACTGAAGCCTTCTAGAAGACCTTCCGGCGCTTGTTATTACCATTGGGGTCAAATCCTACGGTCGATTTATCCGATGGCACCTCGTGGTACTCGGGAGGGTACCTGTATGGACGAGTCGGTTAGGTTACCATCCAGAAATTGTTGCGGGTGGCGAGGTGGGACGGGGATGATATGAAGTGGATGCTGCTGGATGCTGTTCTATATGGAGCATCCCGTAGTATTGAGTTCGTGCTGTGAAGCTGCTTGTGGGACGAATATTAGAAGGCTCGATGAAAGTCCTACTCCGCAAAGTACGTTGTATGGGTTCTGTCAGCACTACGGTTACTAGTGTCGTTGTTCATATTATTTCGATGTATTTCCGGCAAGAATCGACGAGTATACCCGGGAGATTGCGCGATGACCCTGACCAATTGTTGCCGCGGCCCTCGCGGCTCCTATTGTTGGTCGCGGCTTCGCGCTTATATTAGGTACATATTTACGAATACGTTGTACTCGGCGCTTACGGAGTACCGTCTTGTCCCTTCGCTGCGCCACGTTTGATTCGCTCATGGCTCGGGTCTCTCCGCCACCGTCACCGCCACTGAGACGATACAACGTATACACCCACCTCAAGATTCTCAATGCAGTGTCATCGGCTGCATGGCCGATGAGGGCCTCATTGCTCATCATTCAAGGCAACAGCAGCACGTCTCTTCTTTTTTCTCGCCTGGCCGCAGATACTTGATGGTCAAAGTCGATGAAGTCGTCCGGAAGTTCGACCGAAGAGCAAGCAATCACTTTTGGTGTAACCAGGCCAGCCAAATTGGTATCTCGGTGTCTCAGGCTTTGACGACCAGCATCCAGGCACCAAGAAGACAACGTAGTACCGTCTTTTTATTCAACCTGACTGGTGAATTCCTCTCAATTTGACCTCGAGTGGGTGACGTCGGATGCAGTTGTCACTATCCCGTGGCCTCGGCCGTGTTTGTAAGGTACTTTGTATTTTCCTCGCATTTTTATTTTCCCCTTTCTTTTTCTTCCGCATACTTCGTACCTCTACATGATACTATTTCCCCTTACCCCAGCAACTCCACAGGTCCATCGGATTATCAATCTTTTCACTCAAAAGCAGCCTTTTCATTTCTTCCAATTTCCGGATTACCAACTGCATGCGATAATCATAGCCAATGCTTTCCTTCAGCTTCCTCCAACCCGGCATCGTCAAGCCCGCTGAGGTAAGCATCGCAGCTTGAATGTCGTCATGAGCCACATCCCGTGACCTGGGTCCAACGACCTATGGCACAACGAAAGCCGGTGTCCTATCCTTAGACTTCATCCCTCGCTGCTGCCTACAAGTCCATCTAGTATCGAGTGTTTCCTTATTCATCACTGCCATCGGTCTTGTCCGACATGATAACACTAATCAACACTGAAACGCCGCGCATCTTTCCTGTATTAGCAATCTAGGACCCTAGGCCTGCACCGCCTATCATGGTGCGACTACGTGCCCTCGGGCTCCCGCCTTCACTCAGCCCTACGCGCCGCGATTAGTGATTGGGTTCTTTCCCTGGCCCTGGCCTCGTCCTTCCCTGTCGTAGTGGACCAGTCGACTCTCAAGATGGCTTGTTTGTCAACCCTGAAGCCAGGATCCTGACATATCGTAGGACTCTGCTTAGCGTCATAGGAATCAACTCTTTGTCAACCGGCTCATGGCATTTCAGACCCCTGTTCCCTGTCATCCCGAGGGCCCCCATCCTTTACCGACCGTAGGCCTGTCATGCCTCGCAGTGGGGTGTGTTACACCCAGGGATCCTTTCCACAGACTTGGGGCCCCTACACCACCATTCCAGCAAGTCCCGAGACCCATTTCCATTTTAGGGTCCTCGAATCATACCGGGCGACCCGCATTCGGATACTAAGTCGAGCTACGGACCCTTTGATGGCTTAGCTAGCATGACGACCGCTCACTGCCGGCAGTACGGGCTAGGTAGTCTCTGCCTGGCTTCTCGCTCGGGGTGTGCCGCGGAGGCCAGAAGCATTCCTTCCCATCACTGTCCTAGTCCTAGTCCTGGACGCAAGGCAATGACTTCGCCGCTGGTGTACGTTAGAATCGAGGGCTTCTGAGAAGATGCCTGATCTTTCCACGTCTCTATATAATGCCATGGACGGCCCCCTTGGAACGAGAAATAAATATCCCTACCATCAACACCATCAAAGCTTTCACTCCAGTGTCAACTCTCAAGCTCTTCCTACCACCTTCAGAACATACCCTCACTCACAAAGAACACCTCCATACTTCATCCTCAAATCTACCGAGCTTCATTCTCCTCCACCATTGCCAAGTAACAACTGAAGAGACGGCGACCACCTGCTGCTCTCCAACCACACCACGCCCAAGATCAACTCCATAAAATTCAATTCGACATACCTTGTTCCTTCAGAAACAATGGCGGACTTCACTCTTCATCTTGGCCCCTTCCCCGTCGTCTATGGACGCGGCGGTTACAACAAGGACGGAGACGAGGACAACAAACGCCAGAATTGAGGCCCTTCCGGCTACAATAAAGATGGCGAAGACGGAGATGAATGATGGCCATCTGACCATCTGAATCCCGGATGCGTTCATGGCATCGAGGAACCGAGGGCCCTCTGCTGCCCTCCTTACTCAACAAATGCGGTCACCACCGCCACCACCACCCTCACCATCACCATCACCACCTTCTTCTTCCTTTCCGCCTCCCGACATGCACACCCACACGAGGTCGCAGCTCTTCAGTCTGCTGGTCTCCTCGAACGAGAGCCGTCTCAGCGTCAACATTCCTCCCACGTTCTCCGGGGGAAAAGGCCAACTCTAGGACACCAAGACGGTTCAGACGCTGGAGTCTCGCGCCATTATGCCCCTGTTCTTTCGGCTTCTGTTTCGCATCTTCTGTTTCGATGTCTTCCTGTTTCTTCTTTGTTCGACACCTAGACTATGTTTGGTCATGGACCTCCCGGGTTTTCATGGATGGAAGGGATATAAAGGAGTGCGACGGTGGAGTTTTGTCTTCTCTTGGCGCAAACTCGGCGTTTGATGCACTTCATGGGCCGGTGGACGCATACCTAAGTGGCGCGGGAGCATGGATAGACATGTACTGTGGAGCTAGGAGTGAGAACGCCGGCGTCCCTGTCTGTGGAATTTGAGTCCCATAGAAATATTGCCAATTATTTTATTGCCTTTCATTATTATTATGATTATAAATTTTGTTATTTCCCCACGCAAAATCTGCCATCATGCATACGTCAACTTACGAATCCAGAGCGGTGCAAAGTGGGTTGAGACTTACTTTTCGAATATAACGCCCAGTACCTCCTCGACATCACCAGACTCTCCTCGGCCTGTGATCTTGGCGAGGCAGTCGGCGGCATACCTCAGGTACTCGGCTGCAAGCACAATATCCGGCTCCTCCTCTGCTTGTTCCGATGGCTGCGTCACCTTGGTGTACTCCTCGAGCCAGTTTCGGCACTGCTCCAAGAGCTGCCTCTGCCTTTCGGTGACCCCCAGAAGATCTTGCATGTCGGCAGGTAAAGACGTCATGCCGGCAAACGAGCCTGCCAGCTCGTCGATCAAGGCATGCACGCCGCCACTGTCTACCGACGAGCCGAGCTGGGCGTCCTTGCACGAAATGGGCATCACTTTAGTCTTCTCTAGCGCCGGCGCTTGAGCGCGTACGGTAGCCCGAAAATCGTCGACGAGGGTAGAGAAGAGGGTCTCATCCACGGCGTCCCGCTTGTTGACCACCAAAAAGGACTCTTGCGCCTGCGCCGCGATCTCCAGGGTCTCCTTGTCGTATTCGATGCTGAACCCGCCCTGGGGATTCGGTTCGACGGCGCCCAGCACGACGACCACGTCGGATTCGAGCGCCTTTTGCTTCGCGCGACGGATCCCCTCTTCCTCGACGATACCGATGGGTTCGGCGCCGCATCCGCCCCGGAACCCGGCCGTGTCGGCAAAGGAACATAGGTACCCGCGGATGTCGAGGCTCACCTCGACAATGTCGCGCGTGGTGCCGGCCTCGACGGAGACGATGGAGGCCTCGCGGCCCACGATGAGATTCATGAGCGAGCTCTTCCCGACATTCGGGGGCCCGACGAGGGCGATGCGGATGCCGCTGCGCAGCAACTCACCGCGAGCGCTCGCGGCCTCGTGGTTGCGGATGCTGCGCAGCATCTCGTCCACCATGGCGGTGACGTTCCGTAGCAGCTCGGCGGGGGACTCGTCAAAGTGCTGGTCTTCGGAAAAATCGATGAGGGCTTCGATCTCGCCGCGGGCCAGGAGGAGCTGGGAGCGCCACGACTCGTAGGTGCGGCCTAGGGCGCCCGAGTTGCCGCGGACGGCGGCGCGGCGCTGCTGCTCCGTGTCGGCGGAGAGGGTGTCGGCCAGACTCTCGACCTGGGCCAGGTCGAGGCGGTCGTTGATGAAGGCGCGGCGGGTGAATTCGCCCGGTTCGGCGTAGCGGACGCCCGCGGCGCACTTGGGGATGGCGGCCAGCACGGCCTTGATCGTGGCTGGGCCGCCGTGAATGTGCAGTTCGAGCACATCCTCACCTGTTACTGTCTTTGGCCCCGGGAAGTGGATCACAATGGCGTCGGAATCGAGAATGTTCAGGCCATCTTGCGCATGACTGTCGATGAGAGTCCGAACAGTAGCGTAACGGGGCTTGAGTGGCGCCTTGGATGGGCAGAGGCTCCGGTAGATCTAAGCTGAGATTCAGTTGTGTGTCATTAGAATGAGAAGTGAACGGGGAATCGCTGGAAGAGACCTACGTCGAGGCAAGCTGGACCAGAAATACGGATGATGGCGATGCCAGCTCGTCCTTGGGCAGTAGACACAGCATAAATAGTATCTTCGACGAAGCTTTGCTTAGCCGGGAGTGTTGTATAATGGCGTCTATGGTTCCGCCGGGGCAAAGTTGATGATGGTGTTCGTGTTCCCAATCTTCTTACTGGGAATCGAACTGCCGTCAACGCCTTGGAAACTCCCGGTCTAGAAATTCTAAGATTGGAAGATGCACCAAGTCCCGAGTTGGACGCGATGGTGAGAGACCGGCATGACTGCTGAGAGGTGTTCCCGATACGGCCGAGAATCAGCACCCCGGAACGGGAGGACAGCATTGACCTAATTCGCAGCCCTATGTCTTCAAAAAGATATAATAATAATAATACTTGAACGATTTGAGGATGGATAGGCGACGCTTGATGTTGATGAGGTACGGAGTACAAAGTATGTACTCGGTACCTTGGTACCTGTGGAGAGCTACGATGTTTGGTCGTCATTTATTGGATGGGTGGTCGGTCCGTCTCGACCCTATCTTATCTCTTATCTTATCTCCAAGCCTGTTTCGAGACCCCTGTCTTGCGAGCTCTCGAAAATTTCTGGTACTTGCTTGAGTTTTGTCCAGCCTCCAAAAAGGAAGAAAAATCTCTGGTGCCTCTACAGTCGAGGTGGGCAACAACTAATCCAGCACCGAAAACCTTTAACGACGGACTTGTCACTTGTCTCTTGCCTTCTCTTCCGCGCATACACACGAAACCGTTTCTTTTCATCCTCTTTTCTCTTTCGTCTTTTCGGATATCTTAAAGCCCACCATGGCGAGCGACAGTGTCATTTGGGAGATTATAAACAATCAGTTCTGTGCCTTCAAGATTCAGTAAGTTATAATCACTTTCCGGGCTTGCCACCTGTTTTCTTGCTCACACAATGCCTCAGCACGGACAAGAAACAGACATTCTGCCGCAATGAGATGAACGTCACTGGTTTCTGCAACAGGCAATCCTGCCCGCTTGCCAATTCCCGTTATGCCACCGTCAGGAGACATCCGACCAAGGACACTCTCTACCTGTACATGAAGACGATCGAACGTGCGCACATGCCGTCGCGGCTATGGGAGAAGATCAAGCTGCCGAGGAACTACGCCAAGGCCCTCGAGATGATCGACGAGCGCCTCATCTACTGGCCCAAATTCATGATCCACAAGTGCAAGCAGCGCCTCACACGCCTGACGCAGGTCAACATCCGCATGCGCAAGATCGCCTCGGAAGAGGCTCGACTCGGCGAGAGACTGGTCCCCAAGCTTGCGAACAAGGTGCGGAACCGGGAAGAGGCGAGGGAACGCAAGGCGGAGGCGGCCGCCAAGCTGGAGCGCACCATTGAGCGGGAGCTCATGGAGCGGCTACGGTCCGGAGCCTACGGCGACCAGCCGCTCAACGTCAGCGAGTCCATCTGGAAGCGCGTGCTGGGTGCCATGGAGAAGGAGGGCGAGGCCACGCGGGACAAGGACATGGACCCGGGCATCGAGTCGGAGGAAGAGGGCGAATTCGACAGCGAGGCCGAGTCGGAGGACGACCTTGAGAAGGAGGTTGAGTACGTGTCCGACTTTGAGGAGAGCGAGGACGAAGGACTCGAGGACATTGAGGACTGGCTCGGCAGCGACGAGGAGGACGATGACGAGGATGATGAGGATGACGAGGATGACAGTGAGGAGGATACCAAGCGCAAGGCGGGAGACAAGCGGAAGCGTGGCCGGGCTATCAAGATGAACAACAAGCGAGCCAAGCAGAAGGCGCTCGAGCGGCCCAAGATTGCCCAGGAGTTGACCTGGTAAGAGGTGGCATTCTGGATTATGTCAGGACTCGTTGTACTCCTTGGCGTCAAGAGTTGGGAGGGATGTCGTAAATCTTTCTTTGTTTTATCGCTTTTTTTTTTTTTTTTGTAGCCATGTCAATTTATACCCAAAACGAATATCTGTCTCTGGTGTTATTGTTTTGTCAACTCCTTTTGGTGGTGTCTGTCCATTCATGATGTCCCGTCGCCTGGGTCAGGTAGCTCAGGTACGTACCTTACCTTGGCACTGTCCCACCACACTTCTCCAGGAAGCCATGTGAGCACTGAAACATCACCTGCAACCCCTCGCCCTTCCATTGCCGTCATCAACTCGAACCAAAATATTCCTCCCACACTACGTTACACAATACACAATTTCATACCACACGCGACCATACGAGTACCGACCATCAGCTGATCGTTTCCCATCCTCTGAATAGCATCCTGGTCTAACCACGCGGTACAAAAACGCTTCCCTTTGCGGGCAAGCGAGACAAAACATGTCGTGGTACAGCAAGCTCCTGACCCACACTACCTTCAGCCGACTACTCGCGAGCGAAAACGACGGCGACACCGAAGACGACACCCATGTGTGCCGGGTGCTAAGGGCATATTACACCGAGCAAGGCCGGTCCTTCCCGCCCTGGCTACCACCCGACCCCAAGGCTCCCCCGCCCGCAGCGCCCGTCTCCTCGCAACCACAAGTGGGATCCCGCTACGGCGGCCTCGCGCACCAGCAGAACCCGTCCGGCTCGCTCAGCTCCCTGTGGGACTCGAACCCGACACAACCGCAACAAACACAACCACCACAGCATCAAAGACTGCAGGGATCGCAGAGCCTGCGTCAACACCGCGTTGCGGCGCCGGCGTCGCGACCGAGCCCGTTCGACAGGGGCGGCGGGGGGGTGGGTGACGTGCACGGAAGAGAATCGGCTACGGCTACGGCACCGCCGACGAACCAGCCGGCGGGCGGCGGATCGGCGCAGGATAGACTGAAGCAGCGGCTTTGGGGCGGGGGCTCGAGGACCACGAGCCCGGGGTCGGGGACGCAAGGTCCCTTTCAGCCACCGGGTTCTGGGTCTAGTGGGTATGGTGTGGGGGGGACAGCGAGGGGAGGTGGTGGTGGTGGTAGCGCTGGGGATAGACCTTACATGGGGGCCAACGCAAATTGGAACACAGGGGCACCTAGGGGAGGTGGCCTTCCAAGTGGACCGAAGATGAGATGATGGCAGACTGGGAAATATGAGCGGTCTACAGGCGTCTGTTGACATTAAAGCGACCATGGATGGATAGATTCTACGACTCATGGGTATGGTGTAGACTCTGGTCCGCCGGCTGACGTTTAGGCCGAGAAGGGAAACGTCTGTGTTCTGGAGAGACTGGTGATATACCCACAAGTCGCAGGAGATGCTGACCAGGCGGTGTCCAGTTATGCTGGGCAGACAAAGGAATACCTCCGGGAATCTTCTCACCGAATGTTCTTAAATCATCCAGGCAAACTTATGAGTGCACCTCGCTCGGACGAGGCACTTCATTAGGTCCAATACATGATCTATCTCCGGCATGGGTGATGAAGTCACCTGTACTGGTCGGATATTTGACTGGGATCATTGATAGGAATGCTACTGTACGAAGTACTTGGTGCTGGGTCAGAAAATAGACCGAACCCAGTGTCTGCCTTACGCTATGCCCTTGCATTTATAACGAATGGTACTACACATTATCGATTTGGAGGCGGTTGGCAAGATGATCGTGCTGTCGATTAGACCACAAGTCCGCCATCCTCTTATTGGTACGAAGTAAGCTCCAGTAACACCGAGTTGGCCTTGCTGCGTGATACCTTGGCTATCGTCCTGTAGAGCATAACTTTGGGCAACGCCAAGCCAATATTCCACATGTATCGTAGAATAAGCTCGCGAAGGTGGGAAAGCCCGACATAGGCTGACCCAATTGGAGAAAATACCTTGTGGTGAGACTCGAACGGCGCAATTCATAACGATGGTGTGAACTCGGCTACTTTGGCTAGCAAGCACTATTTACATGGACGTAGATGCAGTGGTTGAGCATTTCGGCAGAAGGAGGCGTCATAGAAGGAACTATAAGTTAGCATCCCGGCGTTGACGATGCCCTCGTCTTTTGCTTCACACATTCGTACACCATTACCAAGGTTCGACAACGCGTTGAGCTATAGTAGATAGGTACTTAGTACACCGCTGTACGTACTGCAGAACAGTGCCACTTGCGGCTAAGCCTCGGGAAGTGGGGCGTTAGAAGCGCTTTCCCCATAGTCCTGTGGCATAGCCCGGGTACCTGGAGCAGTACATGTACTTGCGTCAGCAGATCAACCTGAAAGCAGTTTCGGGAAGGCAAGCCTGGTGAGTGCTTCGAGAAGTGCTCTTTCCTGCTTTACTACTTCGTACTCCGACTAATCACCACCCATAAGAACTCCCTTTCCCCTCTCCTTCGCTTTAATTCCCTCTCGTACCGTCCTATATAGACTCATTTACCACCTCCCGTTCAGAAGGTTCGTAACTTGGTCATACATACGCGTACTTTGAGGGCTCTTTCGTTATGCTGACTTGATACTATAAAACGAAAACAGTTATATCAGTTTCCGTCGTTAATATTTACCTGCCTGCCCTTCTGGCTCTCTCTCTCCCTCCTGCGTGGGCCAGCGAACTGGAAGACATCACCACACCGATCCCTGGACGCTGACGAAAGGAACACATCGACATCAGCAGCCTCGAGACTACAGCATCGTCTAGCAGGAACCTCTCTTACTAGAACCTTTCGCACCTATTCGACTTGCTCACCCCTACCTCGCACTGCGGGCCTCCTCCCGACCTTCCTCTTCGATTCCCGACTTGGAAAAAGCCATGAGCTTCCTGACGTTTTGATACCCATCGCCCTAATTCTACCATTTCTCTTACAACCATGGACTATTCTCGGTTGCGAGCTGCCGCTTTGCGGGACGGCGAGGACGAAGAAGCCGTTACCGTCGACACCCGCGCTTTGATAGATAAAGTGCTCGCCCGCTACTCGGGAGAATGGACGACCCTACGAGAGCTCATCCAGAATGCCGCCGATGCCCAAGCCACCACCGTCAAGATCAAGTGGGAAACCATGCCCTCGACCTCGGTAGCCCTTCCCGCGAATCCCAGCTCATCCGACCTGCTCAAACACACCATAACAAACCATACCCTGCGGCGCCTTGTCGTACAAAACGACGGCCAACCGTTCACGAAAACAGACTGGGGCCGTCTCAAGAGGATTGCCGAGGGGAATCCGGACGAGACAAAGATTGGCGCTTTCGGTGTCGGGTTCTACAGTGTCTTTGCCGACTGTGAGGAGCCGTTCGTGAGTTCTGGAAATGAGGCCATGGCCTTTTACTGGAAGGGTAATGCCCTCTTCACCAAGAAGACGACCTTGCCCCCCGATCAGTGCACCCCCGATACCGCTTTCGTTCTCGACTACCGCAATACGACCACCCCCTTGCCCAACCTACTATCCGTCTCCCAGTTTCTCGCCACAAGTCTTACTTTCGTGTCCCTCGGCCGAATCGAGTTCTGGATAGATAACTGGATGATCGCGTCGTTGCAGAAGAAGTCGTCCCCGAGTGCCAGCGTACCCATCCCGCGAAACTTGGAGACCAGAACGAGAGAGGGCCTGATGACCGTGACATCTGTTGGTCGCACGAGCACGCAGATCGATGCCTCCTTCATGGGCGTTATTGGATGGAAGCCCCAAAAGACCGCCTCGGCAAAACAGTCCGACGCGTACACCGTGGGCGCAGAGGTACCCTCGTTGCGGAGCTTCTTCTCTCGCCTCACAGCAAGTGCTTCGCACGCGGGCTTGCGAGGCAAAACCCACAAAGAGGAGGCCGCGCTCCAAGAGACCATAGCCGAGGACGTGACTAAACAGTCCACATCGACGATATTCCTCCGGGCAACGACGGCATCTATCGTAACCAAGGTGCCACCGTCCTTTTCTGTCGAGCTGGAACGTGCCACCAAAAAGCCGCCGCCCAAGACGACGAGGATTGCCATCCTGACCTCTTCCTTTGACGAAACGCAAGCATCGGAAGACGCCAACTCTGACCCCATGTCCAAGTCGGTCGACATCTTTGCTTCGGTTTTGCCCAGCAAGAAGCCTGGTGGCCGCATATTCATCGGGTTCCCGACCACGCAGACGACGGGAGCAGGGATGCACGTTTCCGCCCCCTCGGTGATCCCGACGGTGGAACGAGAGGCCATCGATCTGAACGCCCGATGGGTCAGAACCTGGAACATCGAAATGCTGCGGGCGACAGGAATTGTGACCCGCTTGGCGTTTATGAACGAGATGGGCGACCTCGACTCGAAACTCCGCAAGTCTGTTCAGGCGGGCGCCAAGATGACGGACAAGGACGTGGGCAAATTCATGCCCGAAGCTCTACACATCCTGAAGACCTTCACCTTTGGCGACTCGACGCCGAGCGGCCAAGTGGCTCAGATCATTGAGGAAGCCTTCTGGACCTCGTTCAAGACGGCATCCATCGAGGTGTACTCGTCTCGCGGCGTACTTTCAACCTTCCAAGTTCGCCTCGACTCTGACGAGATGAGCAAGTTCGTCGACGGCATTCCTGTCGTCCCTCCCGAGCTCAAAAGCGATCCGTTCGTAAAGAAGCTGATTGATTTTGGTCTGATCAACCCCATCACCGTGGACGACGTACACAAAGAACTGGGCACCAAGGCACTGGACAAGGACCAGCTAGTTCACTTTATCCTCTGGGCTGGAAAGAAGTCTCTCATCGGCGAGCTAGACCCTCCCAGCAAGACACGTCTGTTGGACGTCGCCGTAGCTAGCGTGAGCCAGGATGGCGGTGACCAAGGACATGTCATCGCCCTGGGTTCCATCACGAACTACCTGGTCCCCAACGTAATACCGGCATCCCTTCCCGTCCCTCCCACTACCATGCCCTACGCTTTCACCAGCACGTGCGGGGCTCGGGAGCTGAAGGCCCTAGGCTGGGAACCCCTCGAGATTGTGCCCTGGTTACGATTCCTGTTGGCCTCCGCTTCCGAGAAGCCGGACGACCAAAATATGACCAAAACACCCAAGTTTGCCGTACAAGTACTGACCACCGTATCAAAAGCCTGGGATAACCTGAATCCGAACATGAGGAATACGGTCGTCACGCTCTTACAGGCACACACCGTCATGCCCACGAAAATGGGCATGAGAAAGCCTACCGAGTCGTTTTTCCCGAGTGTCAAGCTGTTCGACGATCTTCCCACCATGGAGGTCTCCGGCAACCTAAAGGAAAAATTCCTGGTCGCCATCGGCGTCAGGAAGACGGTCGATCTTGACACCATCTTCACCCGCCTCCTCAATCCGTCGTCGGAGAACGCGAGCCTGCGATGGAGCCACATGGAGCTCATCAGGTACCTGGCCTCGGTTCAGGATGACATACCTGCGGCCGATCTGAAGAAACTCACGACATCGCGGATTTGTCCTGCCGAAGCCGGGCCTAAGGGCTTGGAGCCGACCAAAGGCACCAAACAGTTGTACAAGGTCTCGGACCTCTACGAACCCAAAGATACACTCAGGGCGCTGGGACTACCACTGCTCCAGTGGCCGGGCCCACCGGGAAGCTTCCGAATCAGTAGCATCGAGGGAAGATTTCTCGTCAAGCTCGGCTTGCGACAATATCCCTCGGCTCCCGAATTGGTGGAGATGATGGTCGGAACAGACGAGGAACGGAGAGTCCAGGCAATGACCTATTTCATCGCGAATCATCACATCAACGGGTACGGGGCTTTCAACTTGGCCGCAAGTCCCAAGGCCTTCCTGCCGATACAAGGGAACGAAAAGAGACTGGTTCCACCATCAGCATGCTTCACGAATGAGGCCGCGGCCATCCTCGGATTCGACATTCTCAGACGGGACCTCCATCCACATGCAAACAAATTCGGTGTCGAGATGGACCCGCCCATCACAAGCTGTGTCGCCCAGTTGCTTGCGCGGCCGCCGCAAGACCATCGGATGGCCACCAAACTCTTCGCATATTTCGCGCAGCGCTTGGGCGATCTCGGGGGAGCCAATCTAACCAGGCTTAAGGACGCGCCGATCGTGCCGGTGCATCGCTCACAGGCTCCGGACGGGCATGAGAAGTCGGGGGCCGGGACGACGTCGGTTACTCACATCAGCCCGCAGCGATGTTACCTGGGAAGCTCGACGACCTACGGGGACATTTTCGATTTCGTTGATTTCGGCACAGATGCGAATGCGTTCCTTTTCAAATGCGGAGCTAAAACCGAGCCGACGAAGCAGGAGATTGCCCACCTCGCCTGTAGCGAGCCTGCCCGTCTCCTGAGCACCTTGCAGAGCTCGGAGAAGTATCTGTCTTTGCTGAAGTCTCTCGCCGAAAATCTGCCGGTCCTGAAAAGAGATAAGGACCTTTTCCGGAAGATGAAGGCGGCGCCGTTCCTCCTCGCTTCCAAAGACATCACTTCTCCGTCGAAGGATAAGCTCGTCGATCTGGACGACGAGGACGAGGAGCCCATTAAGCAATATCAGCTTGCCCCCGCCAGCCGCATCGCCGTTTTGGACGATATCATCAGCTACAGGCTCTTCAGGGATCGCCTGATGGTAGCCCCCGAGGAGGAAGTTCTCGAGGACTTTTACCTGGAACTAGGCGCCCAGCCCCTCAGCAGCCTCGTGTCTGAGGAAGTCAAGATCGGACCGCATGCGCAGGATCAGAGGAGTGCTGTAGAGCTGCGAAAGCACGTGTTGGAGCGCTCCAAGATCTTTCTTCACGAATATGCCAACTATCGGCGTGAAAGTATCAAGCATGATTCGAAGTGGCTGGAGAAGAACCTGAATGTCGAGGTAGTTCGTTCCGTTGCCCTCCGCCGCACGCTCAAGGTCAATCACGCCCAGTCACACCTGGAGAAAAGGTCGGCTGCAAGTGTGCGCTTGAAGTCGGGCTGGGTTCTGTACGTGGCCGCCGACGGCCGTCCTGACATGTACCAGGTCGGCCAAGCGATCTGTCAGCTCCTGTTGGCCAGGCCGAATCAGCAAGCCTATCTCTTCTTTGAGCCGTTCTTGACCCTGGACCTGCTTGGATTACGGGCTAGAGGATACAATGTTGACCGTATCTTGCGCGCCAAAGCCGCGCAGGCCAGGATCGCGGAGGAAGAGAGGCGCAAGGCGTTGGAGGCGGAGCAGCGACAAATTCATCAGAGGGAGGAACAGTGGAACAGCAGGGAAGCCAGGGCAGCCGAGGCGGCACGAGAGGCCCCAAGGACGCCCAGGCCCTCCCTGCCGGCCATGCCTGGCGCCTTTGGTAGCGATAGTCCCGAGGATGCCCAACCGGCCGCGAACACCGAGCCGTGGAGGCGAGGCACGGGTGGCTTCTTCTCGAACATCACCCGCCGGCTCGGTTTCGATACGGACCATGATGCGCACCAGAAGCCGCCGCAGCAACTTCCTGGCGCATCGGCCGAGGACGATCAGCACCTGTCGACCCTCGGCGGCGGATCCCAGAGCGGGCAGCGGCAGCCTCTGGACGACGGCAGGGTAACGAGTCCGGCAAAGGTGGAACAAAATCTCCTAAACGCCATCCAGGCGACGAGGTCTCACGATTCGAACCACTTGTTCTCCCCACCGCGTGTCAACGAGGTGAAGGAGCAGGCTACGTACTGCGACAGCACGCCAGCCAAGAACATCGTGTTTGTCGCCGAGGCTTCCAACGGGATGAAGGTCTACGCCGCTAAGGACGTGTCTGCGGACCCATCCCGCTTCCTGGGAACGCACACCGGCGCCATCAACGCATTTGCGGCGCTCTTGGTCGAGGTCGGCAGCGTCTACTCCCTGTCGCCCCGGGCGCTCCATATGTTCTACGACGAAACGGGCGGCACTATCGCCTTTAACAGCAACGGCAGCATCTTTTGCAATTTGCGGTTTTTCCTCCAGCTCCACGCCAACAAGCTCGTCGGCCCCCGCCAGGGCGAGGCGAGAGCCGAAGTGGCCGTGTGGTGGTGGGTTGTGCTGGCTCACGAGTTGGCGCATAACTTGGTGGAACCCCACAACTCTGACCACAGCTATTACACGTATGTCTATGGTGTCCCCGGTGCTCAAGTGGTTTTCTTTTCCAGCTAACACAGTCTTGTAGGGAATCATTTATTCAGCAGTACTTTGGCAAGATGATGGCGAAGGCGCAGCAGTGGAGGATGGCGGCGAACCCCTCCACGCCATCGGTGGCTGAAAGGGCGCCGCCGGCGGAGGGCTCCTCTCAGAGGCAGCGTCCTCATTCCCGTCATGAACCTCTGGGCGCACCCCCTCCTTATAGCGAAGGAAACCTGCCTGGCATTCTACGGAACAGGTCCTAGATTTTTTTGTTGGTTAGGTGTCGTCTTACCATTGCATCTACGGCAGCCCGCATCGCATTGTTTTTGGAAGAGCTTGGATGGCGTTTCTGGCGTCCAGATAGAGGGAAGATCAGAGGGCATAGTTGGTCAATCTCCAGTGTACGGACGAGACTGGGTCGAGTTGTTGTCCAAGTAGATGGGATACGACATCTCGGCAGTCATAGCTGAAGGGCAATACGGAGGAACGTGATAATAAGAGTATGATGAGAGACTTGGACCGTATGATGACTTCAAACACGCGTAAATGGAAGATGTCTGCAGTGAAGGACGAAGCAACCCAATACGCCGCCAAACTCCGCCCTGAGTGGTCCGTTTCGCTTCCGTGGGAGAACCCCTTCAACGCCCTTGCAGCCCGAGGAGTTTCGCCATTATCCCTGAAAAACAAACCAAATGTACCCTCTTAACATGTCAGCGTAATGACGCTTCATGGCCTCCGCTCAGCGGGCACCCCGTCCCCTTTGTCAGCGACGACTTTGCGGGGCAAGGTTTCCAATTTGCGGCTCAGCAGGTGTCTAAGCTCGGGCGTGAGGATCTTCTGCGGCTCCTCCTCTATTCTCGCAGCTGGGCCTTTGCCCTTATCCGGTTTGGGATTCTGCGGCGACGACGGCGAGATGGGGCCTTCACGGGTGTTGCTTGCGGACGCGGGACCAGGCGACGACGACGCATCCTCGGCAGCCGAGGAGGAACCGGGGCGGATCACGGCAGCTTCGGGGCTCTTGAGCGGTCTAGGGGGCGGGAAGTTTCCCTTCTTGTCGATGGCTTCGACGAGGCGCTGGAACCGGCGGAAGAGGGCCTCGGCGCGGATCAGGGTGGACTCGAGGTCGATTGTGTTGGATAACTCGTTCACTGCGGGTTGTCATTAGTCAAGCCGAGGAAGGAGAGAGGCTTCGCTTCTGCATACCGTACTTGAGCACCTCGTCAAAGTGCTTGAGATGGTTCATAATGACGTCGCGGTGCTTGTCCAGGATGGCGAGGGCGACGAAGAGGTGGAAGCTGCTGGACAGGTAGTCTGTCCAGAGGACCTCCCACAGGCGGAGGATGTCGGGCCAGGCAAACTCGCGCTTGAACCAGACCAGGAGCATGCGGAAGAAGAAGAAAAAGTTTGTGCTGTCGGCGGCCTGCAGGTGCTTGTACAGCTTGGGGTCCATGAACTGGACGAGCTGGTCGAGGGTGAGGAGCTGGGCGCGCATGCCGGACTGGTCGCGCAGAAAGTTGGGCTCCATGCGGTCCATGAAGCGCTGGAAGGCCCAAAAGGCGACGGCGTCGTCCTGCATGACGGCGTAGAGCGGGGCGAGGAGGTCGGACATGCCCTGGACGTAGCCGAGATCCCGGTTGTACTCGTTGTAGGTGAGGAGCATGTCCTTCATCTGCTCGAGGTGGACGTTGGTGCCGACCTCGGAAAAGGGCGAGTCGGGATCGGGGTGGGGGGTGTCCTCGCCGGCGAAGATGGCCACGTTGCGGTCAGTTCGATGTACGTCCTTTTCTGCGAAGCGTGTCAGCGATATATCCTTGGTGTCCTTTGGTATGTAGTTAGGAAGACAAGACTGTACCAATGCGGCCGCGCTGCTCTCTCCACCATTCCCCCACCTCGCCCTCGCCGCCGTGGTCGACAAGCCTCTCCCACCAGGCGGCCTTGAGCTTAACAAAGGCGTCTCGGAGGGAGTAAATCTGCGCCTTGCGCTCGTCGGCGGTGGAGTACCAGTCGTAGACGCCGAGGAGGAAGAGCCAGGCCTCCTTGCGCACGCCGTCGTCGGGGTCGAGCCCGCCGTGGAAGACCCTCTCCTTGACTTCGTCGATCGTGATGGAGAGCCTGCCGGTGGACTCGTTGAAGAAGCCGTTCCACTCCCTGAGGGTGACGGGGCGCCTCCTGTCCCCGAGCGACATGGTGCTGCTGCCGTGGACGAGCTCGAATTCGCCCACGTCGGTGTCTTCGAGTTCAAGGACGTCCTTGGCTGTCCATATCCTCTGGCGACGGTCGCGTTCGCCCTGCTCGGCGATGCCCATGGCCCAGCGGGCGAGATAGATCCTGGCGCTGTCAAACTCCTCCTGGATGGTCTGGACCTCCGGGTTGCGCAGGAGGCGCCTCACCTGCGGGGGTAGGTTGGGGTTCTGAAGGGCGTCCTGGGCGGCGCGGCGGGTGAGGGTGGTGACCTTGCTGAACTTTTCCATGATGTTCCAGCCCGTCTCCTTGACAAACTTGACAAAGGGATCCATCTGGGCATCTTTCGTGCTCGGACTACCGACGGCATCGCCACGGCGGCTGCTGCTGGTCGGACGGGAATGCCCAGAAGCGGTGGCGGTGGGCTTTCCACCAAAGGCGACACTATCCTCGCGAGACGGCTCGACGAGGTATATATTGGGCTCGGCCTCGGAGCGTTCGATGGGAACATAGCGACGTAACCAGCGCAGGACCTCGTCACCGCCCCAGAACATCTCCCCCCTCTCGCCAAAGGGGTCGAAAGTGTCACGGGTCCTCTTTTTCCGTTTGAGGATGGTGCTCTGGCATTCGTTGTCGTGGAAGAACAGGGCCGGGAAACTGTCGCCGGCCCGCGTGTTGATGATCAGAGAGCCGTACCACCAGCCCAGGCTCGGGGGTCGGACCAGCAGAGAGTATACGGCAGAGACGGGGATGGCGAAAGCGTAGTTCCCCAGCGAGCCGGAGTGGGTGGTGACGGTCGGCGGGGGAGGCACAAGGTAGGACTGCTTCGGGGGAGAGTCGGCATCGCTAAGGTCGACCTTGACGTAGATGCTCTCGGCAGCTCCCAGGGAGGACTCGGGGACCCATGCCAGGAGCAGGTCAGAAGACGCGGGGGACGCGGGTTCCTCGGTGGCGGAGGAGGGTGACGATGGCCTCTCATCTCGAGGGCCTTTCTGTTGTAGGAGGGCTACGTAGCCGGGGATGTTGTCCTTGGCGGAGGGCGTTGGATGGAGGTAGACCTGGAGGTATGATGTGGATCACGTCAGTTTGCTGTGCTAGGAATAAGATACGCAGAGCCAGCTCCGGGGAGTCATCTTTATCTTCCTCTTTCGTACCTTGCTTTTAGAAAATAAGAGCTTCACTCCACGTCCCGTCTCGGTGTGGGTGACGGTGTTGTACTCGCCCTCGTCATCGTCGCTCAACGCGTAGTAGCTCTCGTTGGGAGAAGCAGATCGCTCTGGCTGCTGGGCGGGCAACGAGGGTGAGGTCATTGCACGTTGAAGCTGGCACAGCAAAGCCAGTCGGTGGAGGGAAGGGTTTTTGTTCTCTTCTTCTTCCGTTAGGTGTACAACTCGTTTGAGACGGTGGTGATGGAGGAGGAGAGGAGTTGGTGATGATTTGTGCAGTCACGAGGCGAGGTCGAGCAAGAACATGTGATACGAGTTGGGATGTACTTTTGGTATCTAGGCGCTGCTTTGTATACTTTCTCTTCAAGTATGTCCTTATTATGGTCACGTCATCAACCAGAGAGAGTACCTGGCGGGGGCGGGGTATGCATACGTAACGCGCCACGACACTGCACCGCCCGACGAAAACTAGGCAGGTACTTGAAGTGGCTCAGCTCTGAGTACGGTGTAGGCGTCTCACTTGGAGAAACGATGCTCAAGTAATGTATCGTGTACCTAAAGTCAAGGTACTTCCTTCGGAAATCTTCACATATTCAAGAGCCAGGACAGACGTTGATATAGCATCAACCGTAAGACACGAGTCCAACGTTAGGTATCAACTTCTTCAATCCGCAGCTTCATTTCTAGCCACGTTTACCAGAGGCAACGTAACCCATAACCACTGTATTTAGGCAGCAGCATTAAACACTCCACGGACAAGGACCAATACAGCTGTATATTTATACAAAACGCCAATAGTATGATAATAATACCGTCTCGCTGGTGTCGTCCATGGGAAGCCGACAGGCAGAGAGAATGAATGCATGCTGTTCCCTGCCGTCAAGGCTCCAACGGCAGAAAAGTGAAAAGCAAAAAACACAGAAGGGTTATTCATCGTACAAGTCAAAACCAACCACCCACCGCCCTTCCTTTCGCTTACTTGGCCATAACGTCTATATATCGACCGCTCTTCCTCGCCTTCCTCGCCCCACCCTTGCGCGGTGCCGCCGGGCCAAGGAGGTCATCGATGCTGCTGGCGTTGCTCATGCTGGTCGTCGGCCGGCTCGGCGGTCCGCTCGGCGGCCCACCTACACTCTGGCTAGACACAGACCGTGCCATGGCCGGAGGTCCGCCCGGCGGTCCGAGGCTCCCCTGAGACGGAGGCCTCTCCTGTTGCGACAGGGCTTTTGGTCCGTCCGATCCGACCGGTGTCAACCGTGGTGGTGGTGGTCCACCCGCCATGGGAGGCGCTGATGCCGCCCCTCCCGCCGGCGGAGGCGAGGGTGTGTTCGCGTGGGACCGCGGCGCCGACTTGGGCGGCGGTGGCGTCGCCGTCTTGGCCTGGGTTTGCTCTGCTCCGGCCTTCTTGTTGACCCAACGCTTCAGTTCGGGGTCGTACACGAAGCTGCTGGCTTCTCCAAGTTTCGCCTTGATCGGCTTGTTCGGTTGCTGAATCTCCGCTGCCGGCTCCTTCTTGCCACCGAACCAGCTCGCGAACCCCCATCCCTTCTTGGCCGACTGTTGCTGCTCCGCTCGCTTGGCTGCATCGTTCTCGTCAGTCATGAAAATAAACCTAAAAAACCTGGGTCTTGAAAATGTCTCACCGTCTTCCTCGGCCGCCTTCCGGAACATCTCTTCGTTTTCTCTATCCTTCTCCTCCTTCGTCTTTTCCTTCGGTCGGAGCGCCGGAATATCATCGTCGTCGTCATCCATGATGCTCTTCTTCTTGGGTTTCGCCTCGCCGTCTTCCTCGTCCTCGTTCTGCGGTTCGTAGGAAGGAGGTTCGTAGCTATATGGCTGGTACGACGGCGGCTCATACCCTCCTGCAGCCCCCGATTCCTCCGTCTGCGACTCGAGCGGTTCGCTGGGAACCATCGACGGCGGTTCATAACCGGACGACAACGGCTGGAATCCCTGGCCGGGGTGGCTCTCTCCTTCGGTATCGGCAGGGATGAAAGTCCCCGTGGGAGCGGCGGTAGCAGGATGCTCGGAACCATAAGGTCCATACGGCGAGGACGCCGGAGCGCCATCACTGGGTTGCTCGGCTGTGGTAGCCGGTGCCGCCGCCGACTGCGTCTGCAATGGCATGGTAGCCGAAGCGGCATTCGGGGAGCCGTATGGCTGCGGCATATAACTTCCCGCACCGCGGCCTGATTGCGACTCCATTGACGTCCTCCCCGCCGGCGTGTACGGCGTGTGCGGGGTGTACGGGGCGTACGGCGAGCCCGCCTCGTGAGACCCCGAGGAAGCCGCCGGCTGGGCCGCCGCCGGGGCATAACGCGACGCCGCCCTCGTCGCTGGGACAGGAGGTGCAGATGCCGTCGCATACCCATCGAAATTCGACACCGACGGCGACGGGCTGATCGTCGGCGTCCCGCCCGCAAGGTGTGCGAACGGGCCGGCCTCGACGCCCTTCTCGCCATGCGCCCCGGCCTCGGCCCCTTCCGACTCGTCGCCCGCCACGAACTTGTTGAACCGGTTCCACATGCTATCCGAGACCTTGTTCATGCTCGGCTTGGAGATCCATGACGACGACCCTTCCTTCGGCGCCTGCTTGAGCCTCTTGGTGAGATCGTCGACCGCCGCCTCCAGGACCGCGTGGTGATAAGGCGACCTCTTAGTCTGTGCCACCATCGACGCCGCGATGCCTTCGCAGTACTGCAGCGCCTTGTCGCGGAACCCGTGCTCCGCCAGCGTCACCGCGTGCTGCAGCTTGTAGGCCGCTAGGTGCGGTACACCCGCAGCCATGCTCCCGTTGGCCAGTGACAGCCCGTATTCGTACACTTCGCTGAGCAACAGCGCCTCCGTATCCTTGGCAAACTGCTCGGCTTGCGTCCGGTGATCGGCTCCCAGGAGGACGAAGCTGGCTGACGGGTCGTCCAGGCCGCCGAAAACCGTGGCCTTGCGCGCAAACAGGAAGCACACGTGCGCCGCTTCTGCCCTGCCATACGTCGACAGGAGGTTACCCAAAGCGTTCAATGCTCGGTTGTCGTCCGCGCTCCGGTTGCTCAGCACCAGCCCCAGCGTCTCCCGCCACTTGTCCAGGCCGTCCAATGCATTCTTGGCCGGGCCCGTCGCCGACGCCGTGTTCACAAGATGAAGTCCCGCCCGGGCGTGGCTTGGGACGAGCTCATCGACACACTCCTCATGGTTGCCGGCGAAGATGTTGTACAGCGCCGCGATCGACTCGTTGTTATGGCCCGGATAGTTGACCTCCTTGCGCACAAACTCCTGCGAAACCTGCTTGTAGAGATCGGGAGACACCGTGTTGGAGATGAGCATGGCATGGCCCCACAGACGCTTGTCCGCGGCTGCCCAGGCTGCCTTTTCGCGCTCGCCAGCGAGCAGGTGCTTGCGGATCTGCTCGACCGCCCCGGCATCCACAGCGTCCGCCTGCATGGTCGTGGTGGCCGACGTATCCAAGACGGCGGCACCACTCCCGTACAGGGGCGCCGCCTCGCTGGGCTCGTTCTGCTGGCCGAGGCAAAGGACATCTCGCACGGCCTTCTCCACCTGGGGAGAACCCTCGAGCGTACCATCGTATTCGATGAAGATTGCGAGGATCTTCCAGAGGAGCACCCTTTCTGCGGCACGCTTGTCTTCGTGGGACAGGTGCGTCTGGAAGGACGGGTCTGGAAGGCTCTTTTCCAACGCCTCGATGCCCGCTGTCAGCCAAGCAATCGTCTCTTTCTTCTTCGACTTGCCCTTGAGCGGACCGGGGAACTTGACGAGAGTTTCCTCCAGCGGCAGGACGTCTTTGATGCTTTTGATCCGCACTTCGCCAGGCGCACGCACGATCATGGGCGCTGCCTGCCCTATGCCGTAGCGAGGCACATCCTTGGGGAAAGACGTGACAGTCGTTCCGCCAACGCCCCAGGTAAACAGAGGCACGCCTTTCCACCTCTGCAGCGGGTCGTTCTCACGCCCGTCCGTAGGGGCCACCATGCTGAAATTCTGCGACGGTCCACGTGGACGGCCCGACGATCGCGACGCTGCCGCCGCATAGGCACCGTGGGCGGGCTGCGAAGACTGGGAGGAGGTAGGTCCATGCATGGAAGACGGCCGGACCACAGTCTCACTGGCTTGCGTCTCGCCACGGTTCCCAAACATCGAACTCGGCGACTGGGTCTGCGACCTCCGAGGCGGGGCAAATCCCTGGTCTGTTGGAAGACTCGGCGGTTGCGGCGCGTAGTTGGTGGCGGCTCGCTTCGGAGGCGAAAGTATTGCCTGCGAATGGCCGGGAGGAGGCGGGGTGTGGCGCCCGGCAAGCGAGGATGTCGGGGTATCCTTGGGTTCCGTCGAAGCCGCGCCAGGGGTATACCGGCCACTGCTGGGTGGAGGAGGTTGTGGTCCCTTAAAATCGTCTTCTTCTTCCACCTCGTGCGTCGGTGGCAGGGACGGAACGCGTTGGAGTCGCGGCTCGTGATGTGAACTGAGCCGGCGATCTTGTGACGGTGAGAGTTCGCCGTTGGGAAGTGGCGCGGACTGTGCCCTCTCATGGGATATCTCAAAGTGCGCCAAAGGACTAGAGGTCCGCGGTTGATGCGGCAGGGCCGTGGGGGGCGGTACCGAGGTGTAGGATGCCGAGGGTGTCCGTGAGCCGGTGGGCGCCGGGGAATACCTGCTACTGGATGACCCCGGGCGCACTGTTCCGTTCACATAGGGACCCTGCGCGGGGGCGGGCGAGTATCTGCTGTTGCTCTGCATGGCAGGGGACGGTTGCGACGCTGATGGCAGAGGCGCGTATGGGCTGACGCGCGGGGGCGCAACCAAGTTGGGAAACCCACTGGCGGCATCATGCTTCGGAGAGTCTGTAGTAGGGAAACTCGGTTCCGAGGCCGACGAAGGCAACGAGCGGGAGATGGGACCAGGAGGAACGGTCGAGCTGGGCTGAGAGGGTGAGGGCAAACGATGACTCTGACGTGAGATGGGCCGCGGCCTCGAAGTAACTGGGAGCTCCTCAAAGAAGCCCTCGTTCTGCCTTGGAGGCGGTGGGGTCGGCTTCTGGGCCATAGGAGGCGTCTCACCGGGTCTGCCTGCTGGCGGCGGGGGAAGACCTGGTACCGGCGACATCTGAGCTTGCATACTCGAGCTCCTCGGAGGTAGCGACGTCGGCCCTGGATGAGACGTCCCAGTGTTCCGCGGGAGATGCTGCAGGCTAGCGCGCTTCCGGGGTTTCACCACTTCCATGGGCAAGTCGTATGGCGATGTGTATCCGCCCTTGGACTTGTCGGCAAAGCTCTGGGCCTTCGGGGCCTCGGCATGAGCTTGCGGGGCGCCGTAGGTAGCCTGAGATGGTGGTGGTGGTGGCTGCATGCCGTAGGGAGACGCAGCTGGTGTGAAGGCCGGTGCGCCGACTGAGGGTGGGAAGGTGGTCATGGGGGACGGTTGAGGGCTGAGGCCATAGGACGACTGCGGAACAGGCATCGCTGACGTGGCCGCAGGGGTATAGCGCGCCGGGAAATCATGATGCAACGGCGTGGTAGCTGCCGAGGTGGTGGCCGGGACTGGTTGGAATGATGGCTGCGGAGTTGAAGAGGGTTCATCGTCATCTTCGAGAAGACCTTCATCGTCGCTGCCCAGGAAAGCAGCGGGATTAATGGCCTCCGAGCCACCGGGCGTATCCTCGAGGAGAAAATCATCCTCATCGTCGTCGGCAGCAAAGGCGGCCTGCCATTTGGCAGCTAAATCGTCACCATTACCAGACTGATCGGTAGTGCCCTGATCGGCGGCGGGTTGTTCTTGTGCCGGCATGGTAATTCCCAGGCCCTTTTCCCCAGTGGGCGTCTGGGCATCACCAGAGCTATCGTGGTTGTCGCCGTCCTCCCCCGCCTCGGGCATGTCATCCAAGGTATCTGTCCTGGCCATTGGACTCGCACTTAGTGCATTCATGACTTGCATGGTTGACTTGCGCTCGAGTGTGAAGCCATCATGGCCGTCCGGTTGAGTTTGGTTAGCGGAAGATGATTGGATCTGGCTGAAGAAGTCGTCGTTGCCTTCCGACTCGTCTTCGAACAATGCAGCGGCATTGGTGTCGGCCTGGGTGTCGTCCGGCTGTTTCGCACCTGCTGTTTCCCGAGGGATGAGCGGAATGCCTTCTTCGAAACGCGAATCCAACTCGTCTCCACTGGTATCCGTGGTGCCGCGACCGAAATACTGAGGTTCGTCAATCGGTCGTGGTGAATCATGCGATGAACCAGGTTGTTCGTCCGCGGCATTTGACATGTTGAACTCCTGGCCTGTGTCGCCGTGGTTCTGACCGTCGGCCTCCAGCTCTCGCATCACGTCGTGGGCCTGGCTCGAAGGTAGGGACTGGTCAGGCAGGTGAGTGTCCGCCGAATTCATAGTAGGCACGGCAGGGAACGAGTTGGTTCGGTCGGAAGGTGGCATGAATTTAAAAGGGTCTGTGTTGGTGCGAGACAAGTTCCACTCCGGATCATCGTCATCGTTGAAGTTGACTTCGTGGGAGACAGTCCGCGCGAAGGAGACGGTGCTCGAATGGCCCAAAGCAGGACCGGTTGACGTAACCTCGGGCTGGGCATCTTCCTCTTGAAGGGGTTGCGTCTGCGCATGGTCTTCGGGTTTCGGCGCGCCAGTATGTTCTGATGATTCTACGGGAGGAACGGAGTTTTCTGCATTTTCTTCGGCGCCAGGTTGAGTAGAACTGGCAGGGACAGAGTTGGAATCATCTAGGACAGGCGGCCAGTCATCGGTAGGTTCATCGTCGAACCAGGTATTGGAATTCCCCGTGTTCTCATCGAGTGCTTCCACCGGGGTCTGTGCTTCTGTAGAGTCATCTGAAGTGTGTTCTGTCTGTACTGGTTCGTCCTGAACACGATCATTCGAGCGCGGTTCGGAGGTGGTATGTGGATCAGACTCGGCAGGGCGCTGTTCGACGGCGGCATTAGGCATGAGGGCCGGATGCCACGACGAATTCTGTTCGTCGGAGGTCATGGCAACGAAATATTAGTATCTTGTCGTCTCGGGGTCTCGAAAAGAATGGCAAGGACTAGATAAGGCGAAACGTTAGCAACCGAGATTCGCCAGCCAATATAGGGGCAGATCAAAAGGGGGGCCGAGCAGGTGACTCTCGAAGCAGGATGAGGGGGATGGGATAACGAACGCACATGTATAATGAAAAACAAACACGACAGAAAATCTACAGAGAACCCCGAGGACCAAGCGCCATGATGGATGAAGATGGGGGAGTACGATGTGTTGGACAAGTTGGACAAAATGGAGAAGGTTTGACGGATAGAAAAGTAAGGTCAGGTAATCTCTCTTGAGGCAAGCTGGCAGTTAAGGGACGGGTGGCGCTCCCCGCGACGGCAGTCAGTACGGTACGTTAGATACAAGTACACTTTCTATTACTTTAAGCAGTGTGATGTACTTGGGAATTAAGTTTCTCCCTAGCAGTGTTTGGCCAAGGCTGCGGGTCGTCCGTCATTCCGCGCCCAAAGGAGCGAACCCACCGGACTTGTACCGTACTTATCCGTCTTTCGGATTGCGCTGCAAGATGCGGAGTACAACGTACATGTACACCTGTCATTGTGGTTCCAAGTTGACACCTTTGCGAGATGTTGATCTAGATCATGTACAAAGTACTCTGTAACTCAATGCGAAAGCACACAAGCCAGCCGGTTTGGTGAAGGGAGTGGCATAGTGAGCTCTTTTCCGTTGTATTTACCGTTCTTACTAGGATAGGCGCATTTACGGGATCCTCACGTAGCGTACCTGGATTGCATCCTCATGAGAAGACGGCTAAGATATCCCGTAGCTTTTTGGGCAAGAACACGTCCGAGTTTTCCCCGAGTTCTCTTAAAGTTACTGAGCCCGATAAGACCAACGGAACAATTCAACAATCCACTGCCGGTCCGTGTACGCATCGCGACCTTGCCGAGTTGCCTCTATCGAGTCGCCGCACCATGGAGCATCTCAAGCGCACTTCGTATTCTAGCCAAAAAGATACCCAATGAACCAATCACTCTGTACGAAGTAATTGTAACTCCTCGAGACGTTTGCTTTCGGAAATTGAGATATCCTGATAACTCAAGAGCCGAGCACAAAGAAGACGTCTGACTACCAGCTGCTTGTGCTCGTATGTTTCGTGGCGGACACCTCCGTTTTACGTTGTAGACGCAGACCATGTCGTTGACTAGGTACCTAATTACCTAACATTCAACGCGTATGTACTTCGTACACGTGTAACGAACGAATCATCGAAAGTATTATTACATAATCGCGACAAATCCCGGTTGCCTAACGGTACGTACCTCGCCACTCGGCTGATTCCCGCGTGCACGGACTCCAACCTTTTCCTATATAAACCCGACGACCACCTCCCATTTCCTCTTTTCCTTCTTTCTTCTTTAGCTCTCTTTGGTACGTTGAACCCGACCCCAAACTTGCCTGCCCGAGGCCCATCATGACGATTTATGCTAACGGATTTCCTCTGCAGCCTTTTGGCTTAGATCAAGTGTAGTATCTGTTCTTTTCAGTTTAATCTCTGAAAGGTCTCTAAGGAGACCAATCGTGATTATTCTTATTTTTGGCCCGCGGACGGGGCCCTCTGTGCTTGCACATGGTCCTGCCCACAGTGTCCCTGGTATTACACTGCCTCCAGGAGACGCGAACCCATTGCCTTTTCATTGTTATTTCAGCTTGTCTGAGGTAGCGAAGAAGATGCAGGTGTTGGAAGTCGGGTAATGCCACAGTTGGGTGTTGGTGTTTCTGGCCAGTCCGAGTCGAACAGCCCACGGCATCCAAACGTGCAGAACGGAACGGTCATTCGACTTGACTGGGTGGAATGAAGAGGATCAAGGCGGTAGACATGCATGAATACTGCAATGTGAAGTGCAATGTATCGTTTTCCCCCAGAGTTAAACGCCATCGTATATCGCCCCAGATCTCCAGGCACATTGCTCCGTCAGAGTCCGTGTATATGTTGACAGCCGGAGCTCACCACACCGACTCGGTGAATCGGCGAATCGGTGGATCATTGACCGAATTAACGATGCCAGTTTCAGAGGCTCGAGGCTATAGTGGGATGATGGGATCCCGCCCCAATCTTCGCTTCTCGTGAGAGCTCGTCTGGGTGAGGGCCCGCAAAAGTACTGTCGCCAGCACTGAAGGCATCCTAAGATTGCACATGATCAGCTTGGATGTTGATGATTATGGCGCGAACTCCTATGTATGCCACCGGTTTGCCGACTTTCTTGTGCCAGGTCGGTCCCAGCTCAACCAGCCCAAGCCAAAGGCCCCAGTAACTCGCAAGCCCCGTCCACACGTCAGTTCAGCTCTTTCCCAGTTTCATCGCCACCTCACCGCCTCATGCAGGCTTGAACATGGCGAGGCGGACTCCTGTTCAGTTCCGCTTATGTGCACTTCCGCCGTCACTCTGGCACATGTGGCTAGGCACCGCTTCCCTGATGGCGGTGTAAAATGGATATCCACTGTTTGTTGCCGGCAAGAGAAAGCACGGCGCCACATCGCAGTGATGCGTGAAAAGGTCAGCTGGCAGGAGCATTGGGACGGATCGTGTCCCAGGATGACAGGAAATGCCCTTTGAATTGAGTTGATGCGCTATGAGAATCAGGCTCCGATCAAACAACAGGTTTCAGCCTTTTCCTTATTCCTCAGTGCTTATCCGGCTAACCACACCTGATAGTTGGTGTGTTGCCTCCTCATGACTATCCTCACAGTTGGCGGAGTATGTCTGCGACATGGTTGCAGGAGACCGATCAGCTAGCTTGCCTGGTCCTCCGTTTGCCTGCCCATATCCCGAGTGAACACTACATCGTCCAGTAGTTCGACCAGAGTGTCGTTGTGCTGGTCGGTGTTGACCACCTGAGTGCCTCCAGTCAGGTTTTAACGAGCTGCAAACGAAACCCCTTACCCCGTTAAGAAGATGCCAGGTTCTCCAGATATATCAACGCATTCTCATCCCTTTTCCGTCTACTGCTCTACTCCTTCCCTTCAAGTGTCTGCGTTCCACATTCGCTCCCATCGCAATGTGTGCCAAACCCGGTGACCAGCCCTCCGTCCACCTGACGAGCCTGGGGCGGCTCAAGAAGATCGACCAACTCCGCGAGAGAAACATAGGCGCCTATCTGCCTCTGCCACAGCTCGTTGCTGTGGGAGACCAGAGCTCGGGGAAGTCATCTTTGCTGGAGAGTCTGACGGGCATCCCGTTCCCCCGAGGCCAGGAACTTTGCACCCGGTATGCCACGCAGATCACCCACCGCCGCGAGGCAGACCAGCGGATCGACATCAGCGTCATTCCCGGCCCACATGCCTCGAAAGAATATAAAGAGAAGCTCGAGGGGTACGCCAGGTCGCTGCAGACGACGGCACAGCTTCGCATCGAGTTTCCTAGCATCTTGACAGAGGTAAGTAGTGCAACATGTTGTCCAGCTACTGGGATTCGAATCAATCAATCTAACCACGGTATCCAGGTCAACGTCCTCATGGGAATCAGAACCACGGACAATCCAGCTGGCGAAAACACCTTTTCCGAAGACGTGCTGAAGATTGAGAAATGCGGTCCGGACGAGGACTACCTGACTATTATCGATGTGCCCGGTATCTTCCGCACCACCACCGAGGGTGTCACCACCAACGAGGACAAGGAACTCGTCAGGAGCATGGTCAAGCGGTACATCAAGGACAACCGGACCGTCATCCTCGCTGTCCTACCCAGCAACGTCGATGTCGCCACGCAGGAGATCCTGAGTCTTGCAGAGGAGGCTGACCGGGCCGGGGACCGGACCCTCGGGATTCTGACCAAGGCCGATCTGCTGACGGAACAGACAGCCAAAGCCGCCGTGGTGAGCTTGGTGGAAGGGAACCGGAAGCCCCTCAAGCTCGGTTACCATGTGGTCACGAACCGAGGCGGGGATGATCTCGGTGAAGAGGCCGACGCCTTAGCCGCCCTGGGCAAGCGTGAGGCCATGTTCCTGCAACATCCGTGGGATAGCCTTCCGGGGGACTGTGTCGGTATATCCGCCCTACGGGCGCGGCTGGAGGACCTACTGGGCGAGATTACGGACCGTGCGTTCCCCAAGCTCCGGGCCGAGACGCGCGAAAGATTGGTAAAGGCCGAGAAGAAGCTCAAGGACCTCGGCGCCGCGCGCCAGACGGAGCGTGAGCAGCAGCAATATCTCGTCAGCATCGCAAGCGACTTCCAGGCCCTCGTCCGTGCCGCACTCGATGCCGACTATTCGGCTCATCCGGCTTTTGCAAGGGACGAGTTGCGGCTCATCACGGCCGTCGCTAACGTCACGGAGCAGTTCAGCAAGGACTTTAGCAAGTTTGCTCGTACTTACATCTTCCAATCCGAGGACGATTTGAAATTGTGGTCTTACGAAAGCGATAGCTCCTCCTCTGCGACGGAGGATGACGATCGCGTGCTGGATCTCGCTGCGTCTATCGTTCCTGATCCCGCAGCATTCTCTGACTTGGACAACATCATCGTCACAGATTGGTCCATCAAGCCTCCCAGGAAGGACATCATGACGTGGATCGACGATATCTACCACCGCTCCCGTGGCCTGGACCTGGGCACTGTCGGTCCCGGCATTCTCCGAAGCGCTTTCCAGGAGCAGTCAACGAAGTGGGAGACGATGACGATGCAATACCTTAGTAAGATCATCCTCCTTGTCCATCGATTCATCCTGACGGCACTGGAGGTCGTCTGTAGAGACGCTCAGGTGCTACAGGAGGTCACATCGGCCATCTTGGCCGTCCTCTGCGTCAAGTACGAGGACAGCATGAAGGAAGCAAGCTTGCTGGTCAACATCGAGCGACAGTTTAAGCCGTACACGCTGAACCACTACTTCAACCATAACCAACAGCGGAGCTACGGTGTACGGATCAAGAAGGCATTGCACCCCAAGGCCCGAAAGGAGTCCGGTAGCGGCGCCTCCGTCGTCAGTCTGTCTGTTATTGCAGATGCAATCACGAACAAGAGCAACGCAGAATACGCCAAGGAGAACATACACGACACCCTCAAGGCCTACTACAAGGTGGCCTACAAGCGGTTCGTCGACAATGTGTTCATGCAGGTGGTCAATTTCAGACTGCTCTCCAGTCCGAGCAGCCCCCTTCGACTGTTCTCGGAGACATGGGTCCTCGACCTGAGCACGGAGAAGCTGCTTGCCGTGGCGGGCGAATCTCGGCGGACGAGGGAGGGCAGGGAGACGCTGAAGAAGGAGATTCAGGACTTGGAAGTTGCAATGCAGATTTTGCGTTGACGGTGCGCGCCTATTTTATTTGACGTCACACATGGAGGAATCACACCCGGCCATGTCCGTCTTGTCTAGATGTGCGGCGCGTGCTCAACTCCTTGGTGGATGCAGACGTTAAGAGTAGCGGATTTCCGGTACTGTCTCTTCGCAAGGCAGCAGTAGCACAGTGAGATAGAAAGAATGGATCGAATTATGGAGACCATCTAGAGGCGTTCTCGGTGCTTTTGACTTGCTGTTCGCAGAGCTTCCCGTCTTCTGGGCTACTGTGTCTGGTAGTCCGAGGAGGGTCTGGTATTGCATTGGACGGCGAGACGGACTGATATGTGGCGCTGAGTGTAAGGACGGAACTGGTCAGATATTCAGCGCGCACAGCTTGTTTTGAAGTCCTCGAGGACGATCTGGGCTCTGGCTCTGAAGTTTGTTATTCTCGGAGCTGGTGCTGGTGATGTATGACTCCAAGTTGGACACCAGAAAGAGAAGAGCGCGAAGCTCAAGGAAGTGGGGACCTAGGTACTTAAGTATACAGTATGAATTCGAGGAAGTGATCTACACAGTATGAAAGTTTTTGATGGACTGTAGTGGCGACTTGTACGAATAGCCATGTATTGAAGTGACAGATGAGCTTTGAGACCATTCTTTACGAAAACAAAAGGGGCAAAAAAGATACAAAAAGAAGAAAAAAGAAAAGGAAAGAATAAAACAGGTAAGAAAAGGCAAAAAAGAACAAGACAGCTCGTTGGGTTCAGAAACGCTTTGTATCATGGGCCCTTTCCTGATGTAAATAGTATAGTGTGTCACACTGTGTGGTCTTGGCGGGACTTGCCTGTCACTTCGTCACTCAATTCTTTACAAACAACACCAAGCAACCGCAACTTCCATCTCCCAACGCATTCTTTGATCAACATCAACCGACATACCAGGTCCCGTCCCATACAGACCCCGATTGCCATACAAACCGATACGCTATTCGACTCCCATACCCATTTTACCTTGCACAATGCGTCGAGGACGCGGTGGCTGGGACGAGCCGTCCGACCGTCGAAGCCGCTACGACCGCGACGGAGAACGAGACAGGGACAGGCCGCGAGACCGCTACCGGAGAGACGCCCGAGATGACCGGGACGACCGCAGCCGTCGCTACAGATCGAGGTCACGCGAGAGACACGACAGGGATCGACCGCGGTCGCGCGATCGGTACCGCGGCCGCGACGGTCGCGACAGGCCGAGCGACAGGGACAGGAGAGACCGAGACCGAGACTGGGATGCCAGGGATCGGAAACGGGGACCCGACGATGGACGACGCCGGAGAGACGACGATGAGGATGACCTAGATCGGCCGCCTAGGCGACGAGACGACGACTTTGACGGTGAGTTTTTTTTTCTCCCTCTTGCCCGCCAACTCCCATCATCTTCTCCATTCCCTCTGCAAACCAAAACATTGGAAATAAATCAAAGAAAACAAAGACTAACTAGCTCTTTTCCCAGCATCGCGAGACCGCCGGCGCTCCGCCTCCCCCCGCCAGAATACAGCCAGCCCACCGCCCTCCCGCCGACCAGGCTCGCGCCACGAAACCACCGAGCACCCCCCGACACGCACTCGAGGCGGCAGCGAACACTCCCAAAGGGAGTCGCACACGACCAACATGTCGTTCAGGGTAGGCGGTGGGGACAGCGGCCGCAGCAGCGAGCGGCCCGACAGTAGGCACGGGTCACCCATGGAGGAGGACCACAGGCGTGGGAGGGGGAGGGAGAGAAAAAGCGAGGCCCGCGGCAGCGGCGACGAGGACGACGACGACGTGGAAGTGGACGGTGGCGAAGACGCCATGGCCATGGCTGCCATGATGGGGTTCGGGGGCTTTGGCACGACCAAGGGGAAGAAGATTATAGGGAACAATGTCGGCGGTGTCCGCAAGGAGAAGAAGTCGGAGTATCGGCAGTACATGAATCGCCAGGGCGGATTTAACAGGCCGCTTAGTCCGACGAGGTGAACCGAGAAATGGTACAGAGGAAAAGAACGGGTATTACAGCGAGTGATGATACAGGGCGCTGGGAGGAGGCATTACCTAACTGTAGTGTGTAATTATCAATTTCATAGCAAAGCGGTCGTTTTCTTGTCCAAAAAATCATTCTCTCCCTTTTTGCCCGTTATCCTGAAGCAGTCGACCCAGGCGCCGCAGGGGACGACTCGACGGCGCGCCTCCCGCCGGCTCTCGCCTCGGTCTTGAGCTCGCTGTCGAAAATGTCAACAGCCAGACTCGCCTCGACAAAGTCCTCGAGCTCCTCGGTAACCGTCTTGAGCTTCTCCTTGACGGCGGTGCTCCCCTCGAAACCGACAATGTGGCGGGCCGGCGGGTTCTCGTGGCCGCCAATGGCGACGAGGGCGTGGACCGTCTCGGTGACGAGGCGGTCGATGGCGTCCGGGGCCAGGCGCGGGTACCGGTACTGGATGGTGTCGGTCGAGTCGGGGTCGAGCGCGGTGTCGGGGTTCGCGTTGAGGACTTTGGTGAGCATGTCGCGGACGTTGGGCGCCTGGGGGACGTCGGGGGCATCGGGGAGGTCTATGTCTGGGTCGACGTCTGGGTCTGGGTCTGTGTCGGTGGGGGTCATGGTTGCGACGGCCGGGGCTGTCGAGGGGGACGCAGAGTTGGCGGCAGTATTGGCGGCATTGGCAGCGGCATTAGCGGCAGCGGCATTAGCAGCGGTATTAGCAGCATTGGCAGTAGCATTGGCAGCAGCGGTGTTGGCAGTAGCAGTGGTTGGGGGAGTGGCAATGTTCGTGGTGATGTAAGTGGTGGGAAGCGGAGGGGCAAAAACGATGCGGTTGGTGAGGGTCTGGACCTCCTTGTTCGGCTGGACGATGGTGACCTTCACATTAAACGGGGCCACTTCATAAGCGAGCGAGTCACAGTAACCCTCGAGAGCCCAGGTAGCCGAAGTGGTGATGGGGAAACCGGGGGTACCGATATGGCCGCCGATGGAGGTGAGGGCGATGATGTGGCCGGTATGCTGGGCGCGGAGGCGGGGCAGGGCGGCCTTGATAAAGTTGATGTGGGCGAAGAAGATGGACTCGAACTGGTCGCGGACGAGGTTGCGGACGACGGGGGGACCGGCGGTGAGCTCCTCGACGGTGCCGACGACGGAATCGCAGCCGCAGCAGAGGAGGATGTCGATGCGGCCAAAGACGGCGTAGGCCTCGGCGACGGCGGCGATGCACTGGCCGGCCTCGCGGCCGTCGCAGCGGATGGCGCGCAGGCGGTCTCGCCAGCCTTCGCGGTCGCGGCGGGTGGTCGACTTGCACTCGGTGACGAGGTCGCGGAAGTCGGCGCTGCGATCCTCGTCCTCCATCTCGTGCGGGGGGAGGCAGGCGACGACATAGTCCCCGTGGGCCAGGAGGAGGCGGATCAGACGGACGACCAGGGGTGAGAGGGCGTGGGTTATGAGCCAGGTCCGCGGGGAGTTGTGTGTGGCTTGGGGGTGGGTTGCAAGTTAGCGATTGTTCTGCCGTTTTGGTTCCCAGGCGACGACGGTCCGGTCTGTAACGGAAGGGAGAGACACGTACGAAACTGGGGGGGTGGTATCGTGTTGGACTGCCGCGACGCCTGGCCCGGGTCGGAGCCCTTTCGCTCGGGTACTGTGCTAGTAGGTGGTGGCATCTTGTCCAAGCGGCTTGCTGTGTGTGTGTGATTCTACTCGGCGATTTGACCCTTTCTGTGTGTCGTTCTACTCCGTTCTTTGACCAACGAGCTGCCTAGGGACGAAAGGACTTTGTCTGTAGCATGGCCGAGGCATCTCAGAATGTTGGGAGTACGAGCACGTTGGCCCAATCGAGTCAACACGCTCACATTCAGCTGAGCATGGTCTGGTCTTGCGGTTGGCTGGAGAAAGTGTTCAGTGGCAGAAGATGAAGGCGTGTCGTCGATATGGAGATGGTATGAGAGGAGGTGGTGATGGTGTGGATGGCCAGAGTACCTAGGTACTTACACCTGGGGAAGACCTCATGTATTCGTACATGTACATGTGCCCCACCTCCGAGTCCTGCAGCCATGAGGACAGTATCATATCATGCATTACACTGTGTCCAATTGGGATTCCTCCGATTCCGGCGTGCGGGGAATTGCATCATGTACAAAGTACTTCCAGACTTCTTCATGGCGGGGTCAAAGAGTCACGCTTGGGAGTGAGCTCCGTCTTCTAATGTGCCTGGAATAGCGCCTCTTTTTTTTTTTTCATCTCTTCATACCTTTTTTCTTATTCGTACTCTTCTGAGGAATCCTTTTTTTCTATTATTATCTTGTCTGTCCAGCAGCTTTGCGTCAGCTGACTCGTTTCTATTGCCCTGACTTGCTACTACTTCCCCTTATATATCTTGTCTTTTTCGTGATACCTCCACCCTTTCATCTTCTCGTCCCCGTCATATACTGAGAACCACCCTCACCCGTCGACCTAATTCACGGCTTTATATCTCCATCCGGCCCATTGATCCCCTAAATCCAGCTCGACCGCCCATCATGCCCACCCGCGAGGAAATCACCTACTTCGGCGCCGGCCCCGCCCTTCTCCCCACCGACGTCCTCCAGAACGCCGCCCAAGCCCTGGTGGACTACAACAGCACCGGCCTGGGCATCGCCGAGCACTCCCACCGCAGCGAACTCGCCACAAACATCATCAACGAGGCCAAGGCCGACCTGGCCGCCTTCCTCGACATCCCCACCGACGAGTACGACATCCTCTTCATGCAGGGCGGCGGCAGCGGCGAGTTCTCCGCCACCGTCTACAACCTCGTCGGCGCCTGGGTCACGCGCCGCAGGCAGGACCTCCTCCGCCAGTTCGCCGACAACCACGACAAGGTCGAGGCCGAGCTGCGCAGGGCCGTCGACGAGGACCTCAAGCTCGACTACATCGTCACCGGCGGCTGGAGCCAAAAGGCCCACGCCGAAGCCGTTCGCCTCCTCGGCCCGGACCACGTCAACCTCGCCGCCGACGCCCGCACCGTCAACGACGGCAAGTACGGCAAGATCCCCGACGAGAAGGACTGGACACTCAGCCGCGACCCGGCCCTGGTCTACTACTGCGATAACGAGACCGTCGACGGCGTCGAGTTCCCCGCGTTCCCCGCCTCCCTGGCCCCTCGTCCCGACGGCACCGGCCCCATCGTCGTCGCCGACATGAGCTCCAACATCCTGTCCCGCCGCATTCCCGTGCGCAACTTTTCCATCATCTTCTTCGGCGCCCAGAAGAACGTCGGGTCCACCGGCATTACCGTGGCCGTCATCAAGAAGACCCTGCTTCCCCCGACCACCCCACAGCCTGAGCCGGCCTTGCTGCGGAAACTCGGCTTGCCCATTGGGCCCATTGTCCTCTCCTACGAGACCATTGCCAAGAACAACAGCCTGTACAACACTCTCAGCATTTTCGAGTATGTCCTTTCCCTTCCCTACTTATTTCCAAACGCACGCCAATCAAACTAACACCGTAACAGCGTCTACATCGCCGGCCAGGTCCTCAAGAAACTCCTCCGCACCTTCCCCGACAAGGTCGACGGCCAGCAGGCCGTGGCCGACAAGAAGGCATCGCTCATCTACGCCGCCCTCGAGGCCCACCCCGAGACCTACCGCATCGTCCCGGACGCCTCGGTCCGCTCGCGCATGAACATCTGCTTCCGCGTCACCAAGGGCGGCGACGTCGACGCGTCCGAGAAGGCCTTCCTCAAGGAGGGCACCGCTCGGGGCCTGCTCGGCCTCAAGGGCCACCGCAGCGTCGGCGGCATCCGCGCCAGCAATTACAACTCGATCCAGCTGGAGGGGGCCGAGAAGCTCGCGGCTTTCATCAGGGAGTTTGCCAAGGCTTAAAAGTCTTTCGTTCTGATTTGGGGGTTTACTGTTTATTGTCATTTTCTTGGATACCAATGGGCGTGGGATGGTCAGGTCGGGCCAGGAAAAGATTATGATGGGTCTCGGAAGGACCGGGGAGGTGCATCTCAACGGCGAGCACTTTGCGGGAACTTTCAATGTTTCAACACAAGAGCGACAATGTTAAATTTTGTTTCTCCTTTGGCTTCATAGCCTATGTCTTTTGTTGCCCAATGCATCCTTTGGCATCACAAGCAGGTATTACGGATGACTTGACAGTGAACCGACGGACGTCGACGGAACGATCGGACAAGAAAAAAATGAATTAAGATAGCCAAGCTGTCGACATCCACTTAAACTCCGCCCGGCTCGCTGGCAAGCCAGGACGGCACAGAAGGCGGCTTATCCCACCCATCCAGGTAACTCGTAGGCGCCAGGCCGTCCACCGCAGGCCGCGCGTAGATGGCCGACACGAACCACGCCGACCGGCCCTTCTCCAGGGTATTCTGCAGCGTCGGGATCACGGTCCGCGACTCGACGAGGTTCGTGTTGGGATCCGCGTTGACCAGGTTAGCCGACCGTTCCGTGTCTGCCTCGAGCGCCTTGATGCCCACAGCGCCAGCGCCGATGGCGGCAGCAAAGGCGCCGTCGCGGCCCGTCGACCACCCGTCCGGGGTGTTGAGGTCGTAGTTCCCAATGATGCGCGGGGAGGTGCCCTCGCCTGCAGTTGGGTCGTATGGGTCCAGGGACCGGGCCATGACCGAGTCGGTGTTGCGGATGGCAAAGGCGCCGTCGGCGGTCATGACGGCGCGGCCCGCGGCGTCGATGTGGTGGATCCGCAGGTGCCAGTTCGGGGTGTCTTGGCGGGGCGGCACGAGGATGGTCTTGACGGTCACGTCCGGGAAGGGGTTCCACAGCGACACGAGCACTGGCACGCCGTCCTCACCTCTGGTTTCGAGGGCGGTGTATTGCGACAGGCGACGCGTCTTCCAGTACTCGCCGCCGTCGTCGGAGAGACCCAGCTGCGACGCCAGGGCGTACTGCTCCAGGCTGAAAACACCCGTGGGCACCGAGTAGCCAAAGGCGCTGCTGTAGGCGAAGGCGCCGTACTTGGCGTGGGTGCCTTTCATCGGGTAGCTGCAGGCCTGTCCGGAGGAGAGCAGCATGCAGTGGTCGCCCAGGTAGCTCATGATGTGACCGGGGTGTTTCAGGGGTTTGATGGCCGGGAGGGCGGGCCAGGCCTGCTCTTCTTCCGATGTCCAGAACGGGTGGGTTTCGGGGACGGCTAGGCAGATGAAAGCGAGGCAGGCCCAGTACTGTCGTCGGTCAGCGGCAAAGGAGAAAAAAGTAGACTGATGAATGGAAAAAAGAAAAGACACAACTTACTGGACTTCCCGGACTGTTGTAGTTCTCGGCCAAGTACATGTTTGGGTACGAGTAGCCAATGGCCAAGGTGCCGCTCGGAGTCCAAATGTCATGCTGCGTCTGCCACCAGCGCAGGTGGCGCATGACCATGCCCTTGACCATCCCCCAGGTGAGCGGGGCGGGCAGCTCGACGTCGGCGTAGGCGAGGGCGCCCCAGAAGGAGACCATGGCGAAGCGGTAGGTGAGGCTGCGGCCAAAGGGGATGGCGCGGCCCTCCCGGTCGTAGTAGTGGGCGAGGTCGAGGGCGACCATCCGGGCGCGGTTGCGGAACTCGGCGGCCCGCGCGGGCTCGTCGTCCCCGGCAATCTTGGCGTACAGGAGCTGCAGGAACTGGATGGCGAAGCTGGACGAGTAGTAGTCCATCTGGTGGATGTCCTCGGGCCCGTCGTTGGCCCAGCCGTCGCCGCGGTAAAAGGTTTCGAGGTGCTCAATGTCGGCGTCGAGGCGGGCCTGGGAGAATTTGCCGCCGTTCTTCTTGAGGCCGAGGTTTGCGAAGACGCGGAACCAGAGCCAGTTGGTGTTGGGCATGCTGAGAGTGGGTTTGGTGGTTAGCACGTTGCCCTTGAAGGTGTCAGTCTGCTTGGTTGGTCCCATACTTCTTCTGATTGATGGAATTGCCGAGCCAGTTTTCGACATTGTCGCGTTCCTTTGCAGTCAGGTTCTGCCAGAAGACCGGGGCTACCGCTAGGGCGAAGCCTATAAACATTCCACATTAGCGCTGCCCTTCGTGAAAGGACTGTATATATACAAAAAGGAGAGGGACACACCCAAAGGACACATCTCAACCATCCGCTGGTCGTTATCCCGGGGATACCCCCAGTACTCCGGGCTTTCCGGGTCAGTGCCGGACTTGAGACCCTCCACCCACCACGCGGTGCCCTGGTACTCCCCCCCTCCTGCGAGGAGAGAGGAGAGGCCCCATAGCGGACGGCAGAAGCCCTCGACGTCGGAGGCGGCCTGGTCGAAGCGCACGGCCGTGGCACCGGGGCAGCGGACGCGGGCCTTGGTGGGGGAGAAGAATGGCTCGAGCGGGTCGAGGAGGGTGCGGAGGAGTTCCTGGACCGAGGCGCGGTCGGTCAGCTGGACGCGGGAGAAGGGATGGGCTGCCCTGTAGCCGAGGACGAGGCCCGTCTTGGGTTCTTCCATGGCGTATGCTTTTGTTCTTGTGCCTGTCGTGAGGTGAGTCCGAATGACAGGCTGTGTTTCCCCTTTTCCTCTTATATATCCACCGTCTTTGATGTGCGTCTTTGGTGGTTAGGTTTTACCGTTCGGCCTTTAGGGAAGGAAGTAGACAGAGTAAGTATAAGCTGGTGAGGTGCCATGAGAGGAAACAAAATTGGAAATACGATGAGACGCCATAGCCATAGCCATAGCCATAGCTACCTCTCATCAGAGAGGCCTTGATCGTCCAAGATGCAGATGCAGATGCAAGCTCGCATCATCCTCCTCTCGGGGAGAATTTGTCCAGCAATCATGGTTCGTTCCGGTCATTGTCGACTTGTTGGTCCGCTCTCGAACCCCCGCCCGCTTCGAGTACGGATAACGGCAGATACCTTGGACAGGATGGGAAGGCCTGCTGGGGTAGAGGATGTGACGGTGAAGTTGAACGAGACGCGGGGCACGGGAAAATATGGGGACTAAAAGTACGACAGGGAGGGGTTACATGACTAAGCATAAGTGAAGAGTAGGTAACGCGCATAGGTGGCTAAGAAACTACTCGTCATTAATGCTTACCCACTATACATGGGGGTGCATTTCTTGTTTGCCAATGTACACGTGGGGGTCATTTGACCCCCTTCCCCGCACTCTCTAGTTGGTCCGTGTCCATCCCTCGACCCTCACCTCCCTCACCCCCTCGCCGCCCCTTTTAGCCCCTTTTAGCCGCAGACGCAGACACTCCTTATACTCGTCCTTTCAACGAAGGACTGATCTGGAACGACCCAGGAGAGGAAATACAACCAGACTCTTCTGGGAAGCCCTGTAATTAACTGTAAGACCAAGAAATGATTATGCTTTGCTACACATAAAGGCTCTGAGACACCAACTAGCCCGATATAAACGAAACCCCTTCCCAACCTCCCAGACAACGAAATGAGATGGCCTGGCCTGGTATCAGCACCTTGAACCCAATCTATCTTCTATTTGACCAAACAGACAGATTCAAATGCGTAGCAATGGACGAAATGCTTCCCATACACCTCCTCTCCCGTCCACTCCTCTCTCGTCTACTCCTCTCCCGTCTACTCTCTCCTCTCCCTCACTTGTATTTGCTTCTCGGACGTTGGACCTCCCACCTTGGAGAGAGTAGTAGACATCAAGTGTAAACATCTTGGATGACATGATGCATAATGAATGATGCTCGGCGCTTAGTGCAATGGGTAGTGATCCAACTCGAGGGCACCCTCAGGGGTGTGTATCGTCGCGTCTCATGTCTCCGACCGGCTCTCCTCAATCGTCGGTGTCGATGGTATAGTCGGCGGAGGTGGTATCCCCTCCTTTGCAGATTCCCCCGTCCCTGTCCCTGCTGCTGCTGCGGCCGCTGTGGTCGTATCCGCCTCACTCGCACTGCTCATCGTGCTAGCCTTCTCACGTCTCCGTCTCCTCATCCTCCTCTCCTCCTCCGCCGTCTGCCTTCTCGACTTTCGTAGACTCGCCCGCTTCTCCGGGTCATCCTCCTCTGCACCGTCCCCACCGCGCATACCCTGGAGCAGCAACGCCGCCCGCTGCGCCACATCGTCCTCGCTGGCCCCCGTCCCCGTCGTCCCCCCCTCCCGAACCGACGTCAACCCGGCACCCGCGCCAGCTCCCGCCCCTGCCCCGGTTTCGTTTTTGTTTCCGTCTCCCCCCCCATCTCCCTCCCCCCCGGCCGCCGCGTCGTCGCCCTGCTGCCTGAGCTTCGCCTCCACCGCCGGGATTTCGTTCATATCCGGAATCTGCTGCCCCGAAGCGATCCGCACCTGGTGCCGGTCCTTGAGCCGCGCCTTGCGACGCCGGTCCCTCTGGTCCCGCGTTTGCGGCGCCGCCGCCCGCAGTTTCTCCAGCAGCGAGTCCATCGCCCCCGTGCTCGACGGCGACGCAGGCCCGGCGTCCGCCCCGCCCGAAGCCGCCGCCGCCGCCTTGAGCTGCGCGTTCTTGCGCATCATCGACGCCTCGTTGCGCTTGCGCGTCGTCTCCATCACCACGTTCTTCTCCCGCGACTTTTTCCACTCGGTCAAAAACGACGCCAGCTTGGCGAAAAAGTCCCGCCGCGCGTTGTCGTCCGTCGGGTCCTCGCCGTAGAACACCATAATGTCGTTGTACGTCTTGACCATCTCCTCCAGGTACAGCTCCATCTCTTCCGCCTTCCGCCGCGCCTCCTTCATGTGCCGCTGCACCACCTGCCCCACGCGGTCCTGCGGGTGGAACTTTTTCGAGTCGCTCAGGTTGCCCGAGTCGAGCGACATCTGCACCTTGCGGATGTTGTCGATGTACCGCCTGGCGTCCGCCTGGAGCTGCTCGATGCTGATCTTCTGCGCCGTCGTCACCCCCGAAATGTCCGCCGCGAACCCTTCCCATTCCGGGTACTGGTTGCGCACGATCCGCTCCACCATGTCCGCCAGCGTCGACTGGTTCTTGTCGTCCTTGACCATCCCCAGCCGCGCCAGCGAGCTGAGCTTGAAGCCCCGCGCTTGCTTGTTGGCGTCGTTCATGTAGTTGCCAATGTCCAGGATCAGCCCGAGCACGTTCATCAGCGACACGGAATCCCGGAGCGCCTCCGACACCGACATGACCTGGTTGATCTTGGTCACAATCTCCTCGTACTCGGGCTCGTACGACCGCGTCAGCGCCAGCGCCCGCATCCTGCTCTTCCAGTAGTGGTGCAGCTCGAACGCCGTGTACAGGTAGATCTGATCCTGCCTCGTCAGCTCGGACGGGTCCTGCTCGCGGTCCGCCTTGTCCGACTCGGCCCCTGTCCAGTCCTTGCTGTACGGCGCCATCTGCTTGGCCGTGTTGTCGGGAATGTTGCAGAGCTCCTCTTTTTGCAGGAAATCCATGATGACGCTGTTGTCCAGAATCTCGTCGTCGCAGTGAATGATCATCTGAGCGATCTTTTCTACCGACACCTGTGATAGCTTGGCAAGCGCAATTTCTAGTTTCGTGTCAGTTCGTGTCATTCGCTCAGGCATCATGAGTTGCTTAAGAAAAAGAAAAGTCGAGACTTACCATATGCCTTGCGGAGGTCGCTCGATATAATCTGCTTCTTGTCATCCTTGACCGCACCCCTCTTGCCAATCTTCTTGACCTCCTTGGCCATGAACAGCTTCTCGACCTCGTCCAGGATACCCTTACGGCTCAGTTCGAGATACTTCTCCTCGCGTGCCTCTGCCGACGGCGTGTGCGCCGCCCAATGCGTCGCCATGGGCGAGTCCACCTTCTCCCAGTGCAGTGCCTTGAGCTTCTTTTTCGGCCGTACCACCGGAAGCCCGATCGACTGTCCGGTGGAGAAGTTGCCGGTCGATTGGGATAGGAAATGGCCCGATATGGCACCCGGCAGTGGAGGCGGAGGCGGAGGCATGCCGGCGGCGCCCGGCATTGGCGGCGGTGGTGGAGGGGGTGGGGGTGGGGGAGGACCGCCAGCCTGCCCCGGCATGGGAGGTGGAGGGGGTGGGGGAGGCGGAGGCGGTGGTGGGGGAGGACCGCCAGTAGCAGGCGATAGCATGCCTGGCATCGGCGGTGGTGGAGGAGGAGGCGGTGGTGGTGGTGGAGGGGGAGGAGGAGGAGCGCCAGGCTGACCAGGCATAGGAGGAGGTGGTGGCGGCGGCGGCGGCGGGGGAGGTTCGGCAGCATCGGTAATCTCAATCTTGGGTGGTGGCGCATCGGTGCCCGCTGGGCCGTTGGCATCCCCGTCGGCCTCGTCTTCCGAGTCGCTTGCGTCGAACTTTTTGAATTTGCTGGACATTTCTCCGTATAACGCGGCCTGATGCTTGGGGTCCACCACCGGCGGCCTCCTGATCTCTACCACGCGCGGCTTCTCGTACACGACCTCGCCATCCTCCTCTTCCTCCTCCAGGTCTTCTTCCCCCTCCTCGGAAACCGCGTCGTCCCCGGAACCGACGGGCTTCCGCGTAATCTTGGTGTGGCGCTGAACGCTCCCGAGCATGCTGTTGGCCAGATCCCGGGGCGGCGCGCCGGCGCCTTGGGAGCCGCCGTCCATCTCTTCGCGCAACGCCCGCAATCGGTCGGACGGACCCACCGTCTCCCCCCACACCCTCCCCTCGAGCTTGAACTGCGTCTTCTGGCGCTCAATGTGCATCTGGAGGCGCTCCATGAGGCGCTCCCGGTCCAGGATGCCCTGCATGCGGGTGGGGTCCTCTTCTGGCGCGACCCTGCCGTTTTTGACGGCATTGGACGCCGCGACGTCCTGCGCGTCCCGGAGCATCAAGTACAGCTCCCTCGTCTCCAGTTCGTAGCGTTGCGCCTCCTTGGCCCTCAGGGTCTGGATGTTCTCCAGCTCGGCCTTGAGCCCGTCGGCCTGGCGCCTCTGGGCGTCGATGAACCTCGCCTGCTCGTCGAGCTGCTTCTGCAACTTGGCAACGAGTCCGTCGGCGCCGAGCTCCAGCTTGGCCTGCATGTCGTCGCGCTCGGCCATGGCGGCGTCGGCGATCCGGCGAGCCTCGACGGCCTCGTCGAGGGCCTGGCGGGCCTCCGAGTCGGTGTGGAGCTTGTCCAGGAGGCTCTGGACGGTAAAGTTGAGGCTCTGCTTCAGGTCCATGTCCGGCAGGCGGCGGTCCATGGCGACGTAGCTGAGCATGGAGTCGACGAGCTGGAACATGCGCAGGCGCTCCTCGCCGTCGTTTTCGCGGATCAGCAGCAGGTGCTGCAGGGCCGAGACGAAGTAGTCCTGCGACTTGCTCCCTTGCAGGCGGGTCTGGATGGCGTCGACGATTTGCACGGGGTCGTTCAGGTCCTTGACCTCGCCTTCGATGCTGTCTTTGATGCTGCTGCTTTCCCTGTCCAGCATGTCCTCGTAGTCGATGGCCTCGTTGGACAGGAAGCGCTCGATCTGCTTGTCGATGAGCTCGTACTGGAACGACTCCATCTTGGTGATGATGCGCTTGATGCCGCAGGCCAGGAACTGGGCGCGCATGTGGATGCGCTTCTCCAGCTCCCGCGGCGTGTCGATGATGCTGTTGACGAGGATCATGGTGGTGACGGCGTACTCCATGAGCAGGTTCTCCATGCCGATGCCGCCGCTCCGCACCTCGTCGCTGGCCCCGACCAGGCTGCCCATCTTGCCCCGGCCGTCGACGGTGACCTCGACCAGGCGCATCCAGGCGTCGAAGCGACCGTTCTCCCCCGCCTGGTTCTTCACCGTGTCGAGGGCCTGGATCACCTTGAGGTGGCCGTCGCCGTCGTTCCAGAAGCACAAGAAGGTCAAGACGTCGCTGACGAGCTTCCTCGTCATGAGGCGCGGGGAGATGAGGGAGGTGCCGAGGGCGATGATGATCTGCTGGTGGATCAGGGCGTCGTCTGCGCCAAACTTGTTGTTCATGAGGGCCTTGAGGCACTTGATGATCTCGTATTCCCGGTCCAGGCTCTTTTCGACGGTCCCCTTTTGTTCGGGGGCGGCGGGCCCCAGGCCTGTCTTGCGGTTGAGCTTGAGCAGGACGTTGGTCAGGGCGACCTGGCCCTGACACTCGATGAAGCGCCTCACCCAGCCGATCTGCTGGGTCCGGAGGTTGACTTCCAGGCTGCCGAGCCCCTTGATGTCCAGGCTGTTATCCATGACACGTCGGACGTACCATTCGGGGGAGCCCTCCTCGTCGGATTGTACGAGCAAGTCCGGGGCGGCATACTGGCCCGGCCTGGCGGTCTGCCTCCTCTTCTGTTCTCCCTGCCACTCGGCGAGGGCGTCTTGGTGGAGCAGGGTCCATTTCTTGGAAGGGTCGTAGGCACTCATCTGGCGGCGGGCCTGCTCCGGGAGGTTGTGCCAGCCCCTCTTTTGCATCAGATCAAGAAACATCTGGTGGATGACTTCGTCGTTGTCGGGTTTGGGGAAGTGGAAGCTGTCGTGGTTTCCCGAGCCGGCGGACGGCCTGGCCATCCTGTGCGACTCCCTTTGGGAGGGGTGTGAGGCGTATGAGTTTTGTGACGAGATACTTGGCGCCGCGGCTCTTGACGAGCGGTAATGTGCCGCCGCGTCGTTGGTGGCTCCGTTCCCCGGATGAAGGCTGTAGCTGTCGCCAGATAGCCGACTGGGCGAGGACATGTATGAATCGTGTCTGGGGTGATTGGGCCCACTGATGGTGCTGGCCATACTCCCGCGAGAAGGACCCCATTGTTGTAGCTGGGTCTGCCTGCCCGTCGAGGCCATGGTGATGTTGGAAGCTCCTGGCGCGAGGCGGTTCCCCGGGTGGTATGAGGCGGCGGGGCCCACCATGCGCGGGGAGTCGACGACGGGGTAGTGATGGAAATCGCCGGTGGGCTGGTTTAGGTGGTGCGGGGGGGGTTCGCGGCGTGTAGGATAGTCGACCGGGGCGGGGGATCGCATATCCGGGTGGTAGTGATCGTAGGGAGTGGTGGTGTTCCGGCCGTCTGGAGATTGCGGTTGATCGATAGAGACGGCCGACGACCCGCGCCTGTGGTGGCGGGAGGAGCGCGAGCCGGTCGAGCTAGCCGTGTCGTGGTGGTCGGCGGGGACGACATGCCTAGCGTCATCGCCGGTGTATCGTTTATCTTTGTTCCGACTCCTGGAGAAGAAAGACTTGGCTCCAGAGGATTGCCTCGATTTATCGCTTGCGGACATGGTCGGCATGGAGGTGGAACGGATAGGCGAGTTGTAACGCCTAGCCCGTTGTTCATGCACGTGTGTCGCCTCGCTAGGCGGATCGTTTTTTTTTTCAAGGTTGCGAGTGGCGACCGTGGTAAGCGAGTGGGCTAGTCAAGGCAGGTCGCATGATTGAGTGCAGTGAAGTGCGGGCGGTGATGATGGAATGCGAGGACGAGAGTAGATGCGACACGTGCGGCGTGATGAGTTGGCGTTTCGGTAGGAAAAACGAGGGAAAAAAAATGCCGAAAAATATTTAGGAAATTGCAACGAGGTTCAAGTCTGTTCGCATAAATCGGCTATGTTTTAGCATGTGGCCATGTCTGGTCGTGGTCGGCAGAGAAATGTTTGAGGATCGGAGGTTGGCGAATGGATGAGGCCCGGGACCGGAACATATGTAACTGCGCGTTCAACTACGAGACAGATGATCCGAAGGGCATGTAAACGGAACTCTTTTCTTCGGTCAGAAACAACGACACGCAGTATCGGACTGTATTCATTCCGGGGTCAGGCAAGAGCGGGTATATGTGTGGTCGTTCCGTAATCGTGTAGTTCCTTGCTGTCTTGGAGCCGGGCAAGGAAATGTGCTCGTACAGGTCGCTCGTCGGTATGGAGGGATATGAGGAGTGTATGTATTGTGTGTATTCGTATATACAAGTCGGGAGAGGCAGGGCCTGTGTTTGGATCGAGACGGAGAATGGACGAACGGATGGCAGAAGAATGAGTTCGCTGGACGATATATTCCTGTAGACCTAGATCACGAACTGGCTGTCAGTCATTGCACATGGTGAAGGTTTGTCGAACGTCAATACGGCACAGAAGCGCATAACGGTGATCAATTCTGCCTGTGCAGCTGGTCTCCATAGCGGCAGGCCCGACATTCGGACGCATTTGGCGTCAAGACAAAGTCATGTTCGAGAAACGAGGCAAAAGAAAGTCCATGACAGGAGGGGTCTCTCTGTACAGTACATACAAAGTGTCCCTGGCTCGACTAGGCGAACGGTCTGTCGGGTTGACGTTCTCTCGGGGCGTATCGTCGATTCGGGTTCAATTCGTCAGTTTGTCCGAGGTTGAAGTGGAAAGGTGGCGAGAAAAGAAATAGAAATTGGGTAGTTCTGGACATGCAGGATCACGGGAGTATTCCTTCCCCTTTTCCCCCTTTTCCACGTAGGCGTACTGTACTGTACGGACCATACAGCCGAGTCCCGAGTAGAGATGTCGTGTGGAGGGGAGTCTCTCAACTGCTTTGCTCTTTTCGAATGGAGCATACCTAATTACCTAACCACTGATTACTAAGACTGGGGCAAGGTGTACAGTACGTACTGGGTCGCTGGACCCGCCAATGACGAACCAACCCCTGAAATGTTTACTGTTTCGCGCCAGAAGTAGACGCTACTTGGTCTGTATCGGGCCAATCACCAGCAAGTCATCCTCCGTCTCTCGATTTGCCGCTTCTGTTTAAAGACGAAAGAAGAGACTACTCCGCAAAGTAGTATTCAGTATGTCCCGGCAGATTACTTTGAGCGCACCTAAATTGGTATATTCTACCGTCTTACTGTCCCAAAGTGGTATTCTTCATGGCTTTCCTTATATGTAGAGAAGACGGTGGAAGTGACGGAGCGTTTCGCAAGGTACGACGAATACGTAATTACAAAGTACCTCGACAATCCGAAGATACGAATAAATACTTCGTAAAGAATTGCTTATTCAGCACAGCATTCGGGGCCGCGTATCTTGGAGCTTCAGGTACCTCGTATGAGGACTCTTGAGCTTCCGACATCCTCAGGAATCGAATCTCTCCGTCCATCTGTATCGTCTCTTGCCGCTGTTGAGCAGGTACGAACTGGCCTGCCATGAGCAGCAACACAACATTAAAGGTGAGTGAGATGGTCTTCGCTCTTGGTCTTCGCTCTTCGTCTTCGCTCTTCCCCGTCGTCCCTGGACTTTGGTTTTGTTCGCATCCCAGCTGGCACCGCTCGAAGCCTCAACCCAAACCAAACTATACAGCTAACGTCCTCATCCTGACCGCTTGCAGCCCTTACTTATAACGGCTTCCATATCCCTCGGGTTATTCCTAATCACCACGTACATCGTCTTCCCGTTATGGCGCAAAGCCCGCCAACGCTACGCTCAGTACATCCCTCTGGACAGTCTATCCAGCCAGACCTCATCGCTCCGCCAGAGCGTCCAGAATATGTTTTCGCGAATGGCCGCGGCGCCTCCCTATCCATTTTGGCAGCGCAACGCATCAGACAGTCCCGTTGTCGGCGGCGGCGCATTTGGCGACAGGGCGGCCTCGGAGGATGGGGAGGAGCTGGGCTATGTCGACCCAAACACGCGCAGGCACCTTGCCGAGGATGCGCATGGCAGTGGGCCGGACAATACCAGACGGTTGAGCAGAGAGTGAGTTGATCATCACACTGCGCCGGGCGAGCGCATCTCCGAGGTAATCGAATACAACATGGATGTTAACCTGGGTTCCCCTTCCTCTCAGTCTAGAGGCGGGTTTCAGAGATGACAGCAGTGACGATGGCCGAAACGATAGAAATCACCCGAGACGATAGACATCAGGAGATCATGTACGAATTTTACGAATTTTGTCAGACGGACCCGAACCGACGAGCTCTTATTATACATCCGTCAAAACACCGCGAGTTTCCCCGGGGCTTTCCCTCAACGAGGTTGCAATCTGGCGTTTTCGGTTGATTTTCTCACGGTCTTTCCTATATTTGGCTTGGAACGAAAAGAGGCCATTGGAATGCTCGACAAAGACGGTTGCGGCTAGGGGAATCCGGACTGGCGGCTCGTCGCGTCTGGATGTCTCACTCGAACCGCTGTCACGTGCCTCAGACACGCAACCAACTCTCGACCTCTGAATGCGACTGGCGACCTACCAGCTTTGGGAAAGGCGCGAACATGATCCTCATTACGGACATACGAAAAGAATCTAGATCAGAGTCTGGGTCTATTATTCCGAGTCGCTCGCCGAAATCAGCTTACAGCTGCTCTCTGATACAAGCTACAGTGATACGCTAACTAGTCGATGCAATGTTTTCCCTGGATGGCACGCTCTCGTCACCAACATTCAAGACAAGCTAGTCGCGGCGTGAAGTGAGAAACCCATAACTCTTGGAAAAGAAAGAAAAGAAAAGAAGGGAAAAAAAGTCAGAAAAAAACAACTCAAAATTCAATCTCATCTGCTGGGTTCGGGTATACTAAGACCGGAAGCGAATGTTGGAGACATCGGCGCCATGGCGTTAGAATTACAAGTTAATTTCCACGTTTTGTTGAAGAAACCTCTTGATGTTGGCTGGGCACCGCGCCACTTGTTCCTCTATGCCACACCATCGTCGAGTTTAACCTCAAGGCAACCAACTCTCAAAACTTCCTCCTTCTCCTCTCTTCTCCCTCCCCATCCCCCTTTCCCACTCTCACCCTCTCTCACGCACTCCTCTTCGCAACACAGACCACCATGTTCTCCAGACTCTCTACGACTCTATTTCGACGTCGGAAAGACCCGGCAGGCGACCTGGTCGGTGCAGAGCCACTGCTGGTGTGCGACGGACCTCTCGACGAGAAACCATCACACGGGAAAAAGGCCAAGCTCGACAAGACCATCTCCATCAAGGCCACCGAGGTGGACCCATCCTCCGACCCCGACTGCCCCATCTGCTTCGAACGCGTCGGCCGGCGGAACCAGGACGGATACCTGGAGAAATGGACATACCTACCGTGCGGCCACCGTTTCGGCAGCGCGTGCCTGGCCGGCTGGATCCTCGGCCAAGGCAACGAGCAGCACGCGTGCCCGACGTGCCGGCGCAACTACCACTGCAAGTGCGGCCACCTCTGGCTGCCGCAGACGTCCCTGGGCAAGTCGGACCGCAGGCGCCTCGCCCAGGCCAACCCGCAGATGCCCGTGCCGGACGTGTGCGACTTTTGCGACGTGCGCCTCCGGAAAGTCATCCCCAACATGTGGGACCGCACCACCATCGAGGCGCTCCGCCGCCCGGGCCTGTGGGTGTTTGACGGGTCCATGCCGACCCCGCCGCCGGCGCCCAGGTTCCCGCCTTGCCGATCGCACTTGGACGTCTTGTGGAAGACGTGGTATGAGGCCAAGCTGCAGCAGTTGAGGGGACCGCGCCGGCCGCCGCGGGACAGATGCAGGCGGTGATCGAAAGGGGACACGACACGGTGAACCGCTTTGAAATAGTAACATGGCACTTTGGCTGGACGGGACGGGACGGTCAGGGACAATTTAAGGGTCGGCGAATCGATGCGCGGCGTGAGGCGTTCAGGGGTGCAAATTAAGGGAGCGAGGAGCGGAATTTTGTTTTCGCGCATGCATCTTGGAGGCTACTACTTGATAATGTACGAATAGAGTGACCATACTGAAATACAACACTTTGCCAAATGTACCGGGCTTTGCTTCAAGGCCCGTATCTGGACTTGTATGGCGGGGCATATACGGAGAATAGTAGGTACTTCGTGTACTTCGTTCTTACCCCTCCTTCCGTGCAAAAGTACGTATGTACATGCAGGTACCCAACTGTACCAGAACACTGGGCCCAGGGTCCAGCTTCGTACGTCAGAAGTCAATAGGTACCCACGGCCTCTTTTCTTCTTCACAACACTCCGTCGTCTCTCTCCTCACAACTCCAATGCTCCCTTGTCGCACATGATAAGAAACAACCGACAAGATGCGGTTCAAGACCGAGTTGAAAAACATACGGACCTTTTCCAGTATGCCACATGCCACCGCCAATCCGTTACCGGGCGACCATGACAAGACGACCGGCTAACCACTGGGCTTCAACAGAACTCACGGCTGCTCTCAATTCTCTCGAGAAGATTGCCTGGGTACGCCTGGACGATGACACGGCGCGTTTTACCGTCATTCCGGACACTGGGTCCCAAGTATGGGCGTACGTTACCCTTCCCCAGCGCCTTGAACCTCCTCTCCAAGGTCCAGAAAGCTAACGAGTCGACTTTCTCGCTGTAGCTCCCTCTCCATGGACTTCATGTTCGAAAACTACCACATCCAATCCGCCGAGGCCAACAACACCATCAACCTGGAACTCCCCCTCCAACCCCTCCACCGCGCCCTCAAGTCGGCCCTCAACAGCACCTCGGCCTCGCTGCGCCTGACCAAAAAAGAGGGCGTCCCCATCCTCTCCATGACCATCACCACCACAACCGACTCGGCCACCGTGCCGGGCCACCGGTCCGTCGCGTCAGCAGGCGTATCCACCTTCGACGACGACCCGTTCTACGACGACGACGCCGCCGCCTTCGCCCCAGAACACCTCGAGACCTCCCTCCGCCGCGAACGCGAAAAGATCATCACCCAGGACATCCCCGTCCGCGTCCTCCACCCGGAAACCGTCGAGACCATCATGCAGCCCAAGGTCCGCGAACCCGACGTCCACATCCAGCTGCCTCCGCTCCTGCAACTTAAGGCCATCTCGGACCGTTTCACCAAACTAGCCGTCGCTTCCTCCTCCTCGTCCTCCGCGAACCGCGCGGGCGGAGGTCCCCGCCTCGAGCTGAGCGCCAACATGCACGGCTCGCTGCGCCTCCGCATCGCCACCGAGGCGGTCGATATCGCGAGCACCTGGACCGGCCTGGACAACCCCCAGCTCGACCCGGCCCAGCTGCAGGGCCCCATTGAGGAACACCCGAGCGCTTTGTTTCGCGAGGCCGGGCCCGACAAGTGGGCCACGGTGCGCGTCGACGGCAAGGATTGGAGCCGGGTGTTGAGCGTCGGGCGGCTCGAGGGGAGGGTGATTGCGTGCTTTGCCGATGATCATGCCCTCATTCTCTACGTTTATGTGCCGCAGTACGACGATGCCTCGGCCGAAGACTCGGTCGTTACAGTGAGTGTTCCCGTGGGGGGATCCATGGGCGACAATCGCTAATGACCTTTAGTACTATGTAACTTCTTATAGTGCATAGCATGCCGCTTGCACTCATTTTTTCTTTCTTTTTTCTGATGACCTTTGCTTTCTACCAACTAGCCCACGGGTGGGAAAATTGGCTTGGTTTCGATGTCGCGGAGTTTGGGTGTTCTCGGTTGGACGAACATTGTCATGACAGGCGTTATTGGACTGATTCCCGACACTTCAAGAGGATACCATTCTGAGTTGCAGTGGAAGGCGTCGTTTGTTGTACGAAGACTCCGTCTCTGGGTATCATTGCTCATAGATTTTTCAATTCTCGTGGTGTTGACGCCAGCATCTTCTGACCCCGTCCTCTCATGCTCCCTCATCGGTGTCGGGTATCTGGTCTGTGACGGTTTTCCCAAGACCGCGGTCGGTAGTCATCTCGACTCGTATCCCTACGCCGATGCTCCCGCCTACTCTCCCGGTCTGGACTGCGGCTTCGATCCCTCCCCTTCTCTCTTTCCCTCTCCCTATCCCGTCCTCTTCGCTGTTCCCGGCGACTATCCCTCTCCAAACTGCGGCTTCGGTCCCGCCGGTGCCGTCTCGAATACGCTTCTCCGCGATAAGAATCGCCATGGTCGTCTCCATCTCTCCTATATTCCCGCCCTCCATCTCGTCCTCGGCTTCGACTCCTCCGCCGCTCGTCATCCCGCCTGGTCCGTTCATGTCGATGTTGTCGCCTCTCCCGATCCGGATCTCGCCGCCTCCTTTCCCTCCTCTCGTCGTCATCGTCGCCGTGTCTCCTCCGTTCCTTCTTTTCCCTCTTATTCGACCCAGTCAGCTGTAACCCGCCCTTCATAGGCTCGTCTTCGTCGGCCGGCGGCTCGGAGGGTCCAATGTTCCTCGAGGGACCCACAGCGACGGCATTCGCACCCGACGTGTCCCGTTGCGCCACAGGCAGGCCCAGGGCGCGAGCAAGGGCATCCTCTTCGGCTTCTTTGATCTTTCGTAGTTCCTCCTTGCGCTCGCGCTCGAGGCGTTCTTGGTCCGTTTCGCCGGGCGCGGCGCTCGAATCGTCGGCCTTGGCGTACCAGTTGAGGTCGCGACCCGCTTGCCAGCGGCCAACGGGTGCTTTGAGGCTGTGGCCTAGGTAGTTTTCGCGGTGGACGGACGTGGTGACTTCGTCCCAGCTAAAGTTGACGCCGCCACGGGAGCCAGACTTGCGGACGGTGGAGAGCAAGTCCATGGTCAAAACTTGGCGACGTGGAGTGAGGAGCAGATTCGGTCTCGTTATAGTCTGGGCAACGTAGTGGGGGAGGAATAGAAGGTTGTGTTGTTGAAAATGGACAGGCAGCGTGAATGGGAAGATACGAAGTACATGATGTAAAGGGAAAGCCCATGAAAGGTTGAACGACGCGGTCTGCAGTATGTGGAGTCATGTCCCGTGACCCACCCGCTAGCCACCTTGAGGGTACTTCACGGTACCTAGATTGCTTACATAAGATGACGTGCGTCTAGTGTACACTAAACTGATGGTCCGTGCTGGCCTCATGATTAGGTAATAATACCTGCACCTTGACCTCTGCTCTCCCAGGCTTCCAGACTCCCTGCATCACAATCCTAAACAACGACCCTCTCGACCCTCGACCTCTCGAGTCTGTCCGTCTGCACGCATCCGAACATCTCTACAACTACCATTGAAAACTCGCCATGGCCACCACCAAGGAACCGCCCCTCGACGAGGTGCAATGGCGCGCGCCGCCCATTGCGCACCACTTCCAGGGCATCCATTCCAACTCGGTTCTCTTCTACTTCGCCGAGTCGCCCTTCTTCGACCGCCAGTCCAACAACGGAATCTACGCCCACCAAGCCCAGTTCAACCCGCAGATGGCCGAGAAGATGCTTACCCGGGAGCAATTCGAGGGGGTGCTGAGCCAGATACCCAACGGCGTCGAGTTCCGCGTTGCCCAGGCTCCCGCCGACATGGTGAACGGCACTGGCGTCTGGGTCATCGTCAAGCAGGAGAAGGAGCGCGGTGTCGGCATCACCCCGCTTGCGCATTACTTTGTCGTCGGCGAAAACGTCTACCAAGCCCCTACCTTTGCTGACATTATGAGCTCGAGAGTGGTGAGTAGTTGGCCGCTTGAAGCAGTTATCCGTTCCGACGGGGAGAACCCAGCATCTAACATGACCCTGCGACGCCACAGGAATCCATCGCCGAGAACATGAGAAAAGTCCTCCCTGCCATCGATAGCGTCCGCAGATGGACTCCCTCCCTGGGCCATTCCTACGAGCAACCGCCACCGAACGACGTAGACCGCACAGGGCAAGCACCCCTCACGAAAGACACCACCCCCAACGGTCCAGAGGGCACAACAGACACCACCACCCCAAGCAAGCCCAACGGCACGTCGCCCTTTGCGAAGAAGCGCGACCAGACCGCCCTCGACCGGCTAGCCGAGGAGTCCTTCGCCATCCACATGCGCCACGGCGGCGACTACATCAACGAGAACCCCATCACCGGCCGGCCCGGCGAGTTCCACCTCTCGTCGACGGGACGCAAGGAAAAGGCCGCCGCCGCCGCCGCCGTCGCTGCGCCGCCACCACAAGCCCCCGCCACCCAACAACCGCCAAAGCCGACGCTGCATACCAAGGTCGCCGACGAGGCCAAGAAGGACGGAAAGCCGGACAAGGGGCCTAAGACGCCCGGGGGGTCGAAACCTAAGAGGAAGAAGAGCAAGATGACCTCAGCGGCTGGAGGTGCTGGCGCTAGTGCGGCTGCTACGCCTGTGGGTGGTAGTGCTGCGACCACGCCAGCGCCTTCGTGAGGCGTCTCCTAATTCCCTTTCGATTTGTGATGCATCCGGTGGTGGGTAGGTATAGATCGTTGGAGGCGTTGGTTGTTTTTTGATGATACCCTTAACCTTGGATTTGAGATAAGTGCCCTTAACATGCAAATATTACCAGCGTCCTACATATTCATGTGTCCGTAATGTCAGGATCGTGATGCTCGTTGATCTAGATCTGTCACTCAGGTGTCCCCGCTTGATGCTCACATCGGGTGCTAAGGAAGTACTCGGCCCTCGAAACGAGAACGAGTGAGCTGGTGTAAATAAACGGGACATGTCTGTTCTCTTTCCATGCGTCGTCAACGTCCAAATGTATAGGAAAATGACATCTATCGTATGCTGCCTCTGAGCATACATACATATAATACGCATCGCATCACAACGTGCATCCTCATGCGTGGTTCACTCCACCACCCATCCCTTGCCCGGCACCCTCCTCTGCGTCACCTTCTTCATCGGCAACGGCCACCCCAGGCCACCCACGCCATCGGCACGGAGGTACGGCACGACCCAGACCTCCCTCGACGCCGCCGTCAAGCTCACCTCCTTGACCGGCTTCCCGTACGTCAAGAGCGGCGTCCCCTTGGCCAAGCTCGCCAGCTGCGATCCCGTCACGTCGGTCAACGCATGCATCCTCGTCTTGGGCGTCTTGTTCGGGTCCGCGCCCTGCGTCGCCCGCTGCAGGTGCGCGTACACGACGTACTCGGGACACTCCTTGGGACTGAGGTGCGCCAGCGGCGACCCCGGGTGGATGTACACGTACTTTTCCGCGCCGTGGCCCGTCCCGAGCGGCATGAGGGGCACGTAGGCCACGTCGATGGCGCGGCGCGGCTTGCGCATGTCCTCGGGCGGCTGCGGCGCCTTGTCGGCGCGGATGGCGACCTGGTCGATGAACCCCGCCGCCGCCATCTGCTTGAGGTACGCCACCTGCTTGTCCGTCGGCCGGTCCAGCTTGTCCTGGAACTGGAGCGCCTTGAACGCCGGCACGTTGGCCTTGAGCAGCTCGTGGATCTGCCGCCGGAGCTGCTGGATCTCCTTGAGCACCTTGAACCGGACAAAGTGGCTTTCGCACCACGCCTCGGTGGGCTCGTGCGCGAACTCGCCGACCACCTGTAGCAGTTTGATGGCGTCTGACTTGTCGTCCAGGTGGCAAAAGTTCCGGTGGGCCGCGTTGAAGGCGCGTCGGATGTTGGCCTGCCGGTCCTCCGCTATCACATCCGCCGTCGTCCGAAATTCTTCCGATGACGCCGCCGCTGCAGGGATGGCCTGGTTCTCGGGGATAAAGACGTCGGCTGCCGAGAGACCTGCCACGAGCGCGATGGTGTAGGGGAGACAGTCGTGCTGATGTCCGATCAGGAGGATACGGGCGAACCGGGGCGAGAGCGGGAATATGGACATGGTCGAGCCGATCCGAGTCACCTGGCCTTCCGCAGAGATGGCCGACAGGTAGGTCAAGAGCTTCTCCGCCTTGCGGAGGTTCGGCCTGTCGGGGGGTGTCGGGAAGGGAAAGTTCACCACGTTGGAGAGGTTCATCGCCTTTAGCTGCAGCACGACCCCGTCAATCGGCATCCGCAGGATTTCCGGTTCCGAGAACTGGGGCAGGTCTCTCTCGTATACGGCCGACGAATAGAGTCGGTAGCAATGACCAGGCCCCGTTCGGCCTGCTCGACCGGCTCGCTGGTTGGCGCTCGCCTTGCTGATCCATCCGATCTGGTACGTCTGCACTCCGCTGACCTGGTCGTATTGACGCTCTTTCGACCGCCCGCAGTCGAAGACGTAGCGTATCCCGGGGATGGTCAAACTCGTCTCGGCCACGTTGGTGGCCAGAATCACCTGCCGCGTGCCTTCAGGCGGCTCTTCGAAGACCCTCATCTGTTCGCGCGTAGGCAGCAGTGAATAAAGCGGCAGAACCTGCATCTTCAGGGGTCCTGTGCCCTCTTCCTCGTCTTCAATCTTGAACTCATTTTCCTCCTCCTCTTCGTCTTCTTCGTCCAGTAACTCGTCATCCCATTCGGCTTGATCAACATCATCCACCTCGCCAAACTCAATGTCTTCCGCCTCCATGGGTGCCTCACTCGCAGAGATCTGCACCTTGGGTCCATTCGCCGTGGGGAGCCCTCCGAAAGCTGCCTTCAGTTTCTTGCTCAGTTGCGTAATCTCGTTCTGGCCGGTAAGGAAGACGAGGATGCCTCCTGGCGGCAGCTTCCTGTGACCTCTGCTGATCTTACGGAACGCTTCTTCGACGTAGTCGGGACGGGTCCGCCTCGAAAAGTGAATGGTTACGGGATGCTGCCTTCCCTCGACTTCGACGACGGGCGGCGGGTTCGAGAAAAGCATGGCATTCTGCGTCATATCCTCTACCCTTAGGGTGGCGGACATGATGATGATTTTCAGGGGTTTCAATCCCGAGCCGCCGCTCTCGTCTCCCTTTCGGATGTTGTTGATGCGGCTGAGCATTCCGATGAGAATGTCGGTATTGACGCTCCTTTCGTGGGCCTCGTCGATGATGATGGCGGAATACTTTTTCAGGGAGAAATCGTGCGCCATCTCCCGCAACAGGACACCGTCGGTCATGAACTTGATGGCTGTTTCTGGGCTCGTCGTGCCTTCGAAGCGGATCTGGTAGGCCACACGCTTGGCGTGCTCGCCTAGCTCATCGGCGACTCGCTTGGACATGCTCACGGCGGCTACTCGGCGAGGCTGGGTGACGCCGATCATGCCGGGCGTAGGTGAACCAGGCGACCCGTATCCGGCTTCGAACAAGAACTGCGGTACCTGCGTCGTCTTGCCGGATCCAGTCGAACCGCATACGACGACAATGTCGTTGTTGTGGACAGCTTCCATGATCCTCTGCTCTTCGGCCACCACGGGAAGTTTGAGACGAGCCTCCTGGATCTCCGGCGTCCTCGTCACGGAGACGCTGAACGCCTTGCGGGACAGATTCGTAGTGGGCTGCAATTCCATCGGCAGGGGATCTTGCTCGGCGGGTCGCGGGGTGAAGTTGGCGGGTTTGGGAATCTCGAGTACGGTCGTCGTCGGTTCCACAGGGTTGTATCCCAGGGCTATGTTGCGTTGCGCGAGAGCCCATGCTTTGAATCCGGATGATTTGCCCTCTCCCCCCCCGTCTTCGTCGTCGTCGTCTTCGTCGTCATCCTCATCCTCCGAATCTCCATCTTCCGAACTCGAGCCATCTTCAGAACCCTCTTCGGAGGTGGCGTCTTCGGATGAGCCGTCCGACTCGTCATTCTGAGTGGGCATATCGTCGGGGCCAGATTGCGCATCGGTCACTTCCGCATCGTCCGAGCTGAATCCACTCCACTCCTCCTCCTCATCCACTTCGACGCGCACGGGTTCCGCTATGGAGAATTTCGATTCCACGCCTCCACGGCGTGGTCGCTTGCGAAGCACGGGCTTTCCGTCTTCGTCCAACTCGAGCGGTCGTTTTAGACCCGAACCGACGGCTTGTGGTGGTAGGGTGGTAGGGGCCGGCTGGGGGGTAGGCTTGGTAGGCTCGGCAGACTTGGTAGGCTCGACAGGCTCGGTAGGCTTGGTAGGCTTGGTGGGCTTGGTTGACCTAGTAGGCTCGGTACGCTCGGTAGGTTGTTCGTGTTGTTGCGCCGACTCCAGAATCGAAGGCTCAGACTCATCGTCGCTCTCTTCCGGCGCCTCCTTCCTCTTCTCGAACAGAATCTCATCCGCATCCTCTCCAATGTTGATACCCGCCTTCCGTTCCCTAAGGACCCGGCTTAGGGCCTGCCGCTTGGTCTCCCTACCCTGCCCTTGGCCGATGGCTTTGGAGCTGGCAAAGAACGATGTGTCGACTTTTTGCTGCTCCAGCTTGGCGAGGATCTCGCGGTTCTCATCTTTCCGAAGCTTCTTTTCGATGTACTTGTCGAGTCGCTTGGCCTTTTTACTGCTGATTTTGGCTTCGCCCTTGAGCTCTTCTTTCATGCGCTCCTTCTTCTCGCCCAGGGCTTTCCTCTCCTCCGGGTCAATTTGCTCGACGTTGGTGTCCACATCGTCGCGAGAGACGGCATTCTGTTTGGCCTTTTCACGGGCCAGCGCCCTGTGCTTCCTCTGCCTAGGCACGAATTTGGCCATGATTCTTGGCTAGAGGAAGTATGTCTCCAGTAAAATGCGGTCTGGGAAACTCTCAGTGAGAACGTCTCAACCTGGCGTTCACAACTTGCACCGGCCCAGGAAGCTGGAAGCCCATGCAGATGTTGAGGTTGGGTCAGCAAGAGAATTTTCGCATTGGTTCGAACGGAATAAAATGACAGAGCCGGCTAGTTTGTCGGTGCGAGAGATGAAGAGATGGAGGTATGGCATAAACGCGGCGTGTTCTGTTTCTCACTCTCGAAATTTCCCTTATCGGTGAAGCTCTCGGGAAATTTTTGGAAGTGCCCTTGATTTGCCGGGTTTGACCGCCTGACTGACTGTCCCGAATAGGCCTAATGCGGGGAGTATCTGTACGTATCTATACATTCTCCACAAAAGCTTTCACCATCTTTACCTTTCCCATCCTATTGGTTGAGATTCTATAAGTACTGAGTACACCAAGAGGTAGCCCGTATCTGCCACCTGTAACCGGATGACGGGCGTCCGTGTCTTCATCATCGGAGTCGACTGTTCTCACCACTCACCAAGTCGCAACGCTGACACAACTATCTAAGGAGAGCCTCACTTGAAAGTCTCATCGACCAATACTCAGAAGTACGTGGTCCAATTGCGCAGGTCCCATCGCAATGGACGCCACAGCGAGTGAGGTTCGAGAAGAACCCTTCCCCGCCAAGACCAAGCAAGCCACTGGCACCATCAACGGCGTTCAAACAGAGGCAACGTCCGTCTCCTTCGCCGACCGACTCGTTGTCACCGTCTCGCAAGAGGGACGTCTCTCTCAGTGGGTGAGTAGTTACTTTTTCATTCACGTATCGAAGGTATCCGTTCTGACATGGTGCCCCGCTTACCACCACAGGTCCAAGTTCCCCTCGCATCAAGCGCCGCTGCCATGGTCGACATGAGTCTACCCACCAGCAGGCAGGGCATGCTTCCGTCGACCCATCTCACACCAAGAACCCTTCTCGGGGGCGGCGGCGACGACAGAGAGACCCTCGGCCAGCTATATGCTGCCCAGGTCGGCAGTCTGATCACCCTTCGCAACCCGGACGACCGCCGTACCCTCGTCCTCGGTTTGGGCCTGCTCAAGGTCGACACCGCACGGGAGGCGTTCTTTGACACGTTAGAGCTTGTCCAGAAGGTACTGTGAACGTCTGGGTAGTGGGCTGTCCAGTGGCATGTGCTGCGCCACGTTATAGTGTAGCTCGAAATATCAGGGAGCCCGTTGCAGCCCCTGTTATATGAGCCATTTCGGACCGAGCCGAACGCTACCGAGGCTTATCAACCACACATGCATGACCAGGGCGGCAACGTCCGCGAGTCCGTTAATGCTACGTTCGGCACGGCCAGCACCTCTTCGAAAGCTACCGGGACCGGGACAGGACCGGTGTAGATACAGCATTGTGGTCTCCTATCTGTCCGACAGCCGAATCCAGGCAATGTTGCGATTGCTTGGAAGAGAACTATGGCTCATCTTTCCTCCGAGCACCTGACATTTTGCAGGCGCCCAGTGTATTCGGAAGGGAGGGGGACGGACCGATGTTAATGGACAAGGTGATGCGGGGAAGCGACGCCGTGCATATCTTATTATTATTGGCAACTCCCTGGTTAATGACATCGTCAATATAAATCACCCTCTCGATGTCACCCTTAATCTCAGTCCAGTCCCGCATCGTACACATGCTCTGTATTCTCCTTCTCTCCCTCCCTCACACACACGAACTATCATTCAGCTACACAGCTCATCATGTCACAACCACCTACAGGAGTATCCCTCAACGAAAACGGGATCCCCCCTTTCGAGTGCCTCCCTCTCCGAAAAGGGGACCCCCCTTACTCGGCCTGGGGCTTATACGGCGACAAAGACGAACTCGGCACCCTGAACAGACTCACAGACGAGCGCGTCGCTGCCGCCGCAAGAGACGAGATCAAGACAGGCGTACGGTGAGTTTCCCTCCCACCATGTAACCAATTCGACTCGTCAGGGGGCAAAGAAAAACGAGGGGAGAGGAGGAGAGAATTCTTCAGCTGAAACGGGAGCAAAACGAAATCCGGACAGAATCTCGCTCAATTGGCCCCTAGACGCCCAATCCAAGGGATCATTCTTTTCGCGAGGGAAGTTTCATCGGGACATGTTCCAGAAGAAACCATACATCGCCATGGACGACACCTGGACCTTCAACACCCAATTATCGTCCCAGTGGGACGGCTTGCGGCATGTCGCCTACCAGAAGGAGGAGCTGTTCTATAACAACGTCACCATGGGGGAATTGTCCGCCGTGGATGCTAATGGAGTCAAGTCCACCGTCAACGGGATCCAAGGTTCCGTCCCCTGTCCTACCTCTTTCAACGTCTCTATTCATCCACTCCTTCTAGACTCGAGCAAAATGTAGATCCCATACTTACTGCGTGATCAATAAACATAGCCTGGCAAGAAAAAGGCATCGTCGGCCGAGGTATCCTCGTGGACTACCACACCTGGCGTCTCGAACAAGGAATCGACTACGACCCCCTCCAGCGCTGCCCCATACCCATAGACGACATCAAAGCCTGCCTGAAAGCCCAAGGCACCGAGGTCCGGTTCGGTGACATTCTCTTCACAAGAACCGGTAAGGAGAAACAACCCACTGACTGCTACAAAGAAACGACGAAAGAGAGAAATCAAGCTAAAGCATAACAAAAGGCTTCATGGTATACTACGACCAAACACCCGCCAGCGACCTCGCCACCCACCAGCAGCGCGAACCACACACCTTTGGCGGCCTGCAGCCCTCCATCCCCGCCCTCCGCTGGCTCTGGGACAACTTCTCCGCCGTGGCCGGCGACCAGCCTGCCTTTGAATGCTGGCCCCCGATCCCGGACGACCCGGACGCCGTCGCCGCCGGGCGGGGCCTCGCCCACTCCATCCACGAGGTCGCCCTGGCCGGCTGGGGCTGTCCCATCGGCGAGCTCTTCGACCTCGAAGCCCTGGCCGCCCACTGCCGCAAAATGGGCCGCTGGAGCTTCTTTGTCGCGAGCGAGGTTTGTCACGTCCCGGGTGGCGTCGCCAGGTAAGTCATCGAGAGACCGGGGGAAGGAGAAAAGGAAAGGATAAAAAGAAAGAGACCTGCCTCAAACTCACGACCAACTGCTGACCGGATTGGAATACACCTAGTCCGCCAAATATCTTGGCCATATTCTGATATTTGCGCATGAAAGCTCGGTATGGCGCTTTGAGGAGAAGCTCCCACGGCCGACCATAGTAAGGCATCACCTGGTCACATGCTCAATTCGACTGCTAGGAAGTCCTCATAAAACTGTCCTCTTTCCGCACTTAACACGATTATCTAGTCCACTTCCAAGATATTCGTGCCGGGTACGCTGGGCGAGGTCCTCATGTCTCTCTCCATCTGCACCCGTGAAGGGCGTCTGTATCGTATTCAAATGCATCATCATGTCCAAGGGCGCTAGGACTTGCCGTGGGCGTCAAAGCAAACAAAGCAATAACCCTTCTCTCCATACCGTACCGTTTCGTTCAATACAACCGCCCCATCTATCCCAATGTTGTCCGTATGTGCGGCCTGTGCCTGCCTTATACAAAGTCCCACCTCGCCGATAGACAGTTCCCCTTCTTCTTTTTTTTTATCGTTTTCGGTCACTATGGTGAGAATGTCAGCTCTTCGTTCAAATCATCCAATTTTCCGGGTCCTCTCCTGGCCAGTAGGCAGAAGATGTAGGCTAGACTTACGTGCTGAGCTTCCTGCTCAGTTGCTGCAACTTCGTATCGTTCGCAGCGTCCTCGGCAGCCTTTTCAAAGTTTTGCCGTCTCTCCTCCTCATTTTGACGCACGACCTCCTCGTGTGTAGGAGGTAGGCGCTCGTTCTGCAAGTCGACCTTTCGGGCGTCCTCGAAGTTGCTGATGGCGTTTTTGATGCCCTCTGCGCCAAGCATGAGGGTACCGGCGGGGAGCCTGCCGCCGGAGACGGTCTTGAGCTCCGTGACACTCTCCGACTCCTCTCGGAGGACCTGGAAGACACGCGACAGACGGCCGATGGCCAGGATCTTGTTCTTGATGGCGCGCCTCTTGAACTCAATCGACTCGGGGTCTTGCAATGCCGCAGATGGCAAATTGGGGGACACCGGGCCAGGGGAGGTGGACGACGGCGTCGCGTCTTCTTTGAGCTCTTCCTCGGAACAGGTGCTGAGAATGGCGATCAACATGTCGGTAATCTTCTCGCCGACAAAAGGCAGAGACCAGGTGAACACGTCCATAAAGTTGGGCAGCCAGTAAGGATGCGGGGTGCAATTGAACTGCCTGATATTCATCACATTGTTCTCGTACTTCAGCACAGCAGCTTTGTTGTTGTAGACGTCGAGGTAGTTGGGCGCGGAGAAGATGGTCATGACACTAGGGAAACCGGTCGTCCTTGTCTTGCGGTACATCCGGTAACCTGCATCCTGCGCCTCATGTGCCCGAATGATGGATAGGAGGTTGTTCTTCTCGAGGAAGGCGCACGCCGCGGGGTACGAGAAGAAATAGGAACATCCGCGAACATGATTGTGTAGGAAGAAGTCGCTCGTCTTTTCCTGGCCGAATTCCTCGAGCGGGTCTGCCCACAGGAGATCGCACATGAGACCCTGTGTAGGAGGCTCCCGGAACCGATCAATCTGTTGCGTACCCCACGTCAGCCAAGTTGTTCTCACAAACGGGTATACAATTCGGAATGCCATTCTCGAAAAAAAAAAAAAAAAAAAAACGTACAGCTCGGATGTCGTCGAGGGTGTGAAGCTCTGGGCTCAGACCTCCGTGGACGCACAAGAATTGCTTGTTCATGACTGCCGCCAGGGGCAGGGCACAGAAGGACTCGATGCAGGCCTCATACACGGCTTCCGAGTACTTGTGCTTGCATTCGAGCTTGAAGGTGAAGTAGTCGGTCAAGTGACGGCATTCGTGGTTACCACGGAGAAGCCACAGGGAGTTTGGATAGTGAATCTTCAGGCACCACAGGTAGAGGACGCATTCGATACTGAAGTAGCCTCTGTCGACGTAGTCGCCCAGGAACAGGTAGCGTGTTTCGGAGGGGTCACCGCCGACCTCGAAAAGCTTCATGAGGTCATAGTATTGACCATGGACGTCGCCGCAGACGGTGATCGGGGCATCCATCTCAAGGAGGTTGGGTTCGGCGCTAAGAACTTCGGTACCCGTCTTAAGGATCCATAGTGCCTGCTCTTCGGTCAAGCGACCCTCGCGGTAGAAATGTTGCTTGAGAAACTCGAGGTTGGGTTTGGTTTGCGTCTCATCTTCGAAGAACTGTTCGTCGGTGGGCTTGGAGGTTGCAGGTGCTTGGACATCTAGACAGTAGCAGCATCGGAGTCAGCACCGGTCTGCCAAGAGCGCACAGCAGGAGAAAATGGAAAGAACAAAAGAAGGGAAAACAGAATGAACGAAAAGGGACAAAAAAAAATAAACATCCGTCTGGGTTACGGAACCGTCATAAATAACTACGAGGCGACATCTGTTCTGACGATGAAACAAACTGATGGCGGGGTAGGCAGAGCTGATGACGGGCACGAGCGAGCAAGACAGAAAAACACAAGCGTTGCACTGACCTTTGCACACACGGTCAAGGGTGCTCACTTGGGTCCCATCTTCCATGGTATGAATGGTAAAGTCGACTTCGGGCACGGGTTTCTTTTCGCGAATGGCTCGAATAGCATTGTCGACCTGCTGATTGCGACGGTCCTCAAAAGAGGACGGCGCACCCGGATTGTCGGTATCCATTGTTCGCTCTGCAGGGGTGAAGTGATGCAGATGACGGAAGGTGGTGTAATGATATCGACTTGACGGTCTGGCGATGCTATACTGGAGAATGTGAGGTACGAGGAAGCACGAGGAGAGCGGTGAGCGATGGAGACGGTGATACAGAAAGGAGCAAATGCAAGTCTTTGATGAATTCCGATGAAGCTAAGACGAGGAGGCGAAGGCGACGGGTATTACGAAGCAGCCGCGCAGGTTGGGCACGGGCGGGATGAAGTGGTAAGAGGCCGGCTGCGAAGGACAGGGCTGAGAGGGTTGGGAGACGAAAGATGGAAAGAGGAGCCCGTAGCAGGAACCTGTGCGAGTGACGGATTTTTGGGATTGGAGGGGTTCGTTAGGGGGGAAGGGGGAAGGGGCGAAGTGGGCAGGCCGGCCTAAGTATACTCGGTACCTGGGATGTAGAGGTACAAAGATAGGAAGGGGTTCGGGATTTGAAAGTGTCCGATTTAGACTATCCTTAACAATGTGTCACTCGAGGTGATTGAGACATTGAGGCAAGAGCGCAGGCTTCGCCGAGCTTGGACCCTATTGTGCAGTATTCTTCGCTATTAGGACTTGGTCGAGAGAGAACAATCGGAAGTGGTGCCCAAGATACCAGAACAGAGTACTGTACCTAGGTACTGAGGTACTTCTAATTACCAGGTACTTCGTGATACGTAAAAGGGAGTCGTTGGCTTCGTGATCGCCCCCACCCCGCTCTTAAGGCTCCGGCTCTTGTGGCGTGAAGCCCGAGACTCAATAGGCTCGTACTGTGCCCCGCGTGGCTGGGTCTGTGGCTGGTGCAACCGAACGGGGTGTGTCCTCAAATAGACATCCCCTCCTATCACATGTGCTTCAACGATTTACGTCCCATACCCTGTCTAATATTTACTCGATACCCAATCTAACGACTATAACTTGTACATACTCTCAATGCAATGCAAAACTGCTGAAGCCAGCTTCCAGCTTCCAGCTTCTACTCTCACCAATCCTATCCGACAACTTGACTTAATATCGCCTCCCTGGGGAAGTTGGTGTTCCGCCACCGAGAAATAAAATCGTCCCGGTTGACTAGGAATTATGTGAGCACAATCTACGCGACAACGTCTGGCGACTCGGCAGTTCTCGCCAGGCGAGCTGAGAAGAGGGAAACTTACTGTATGCACCGCACATCCGTCTCCTTCCTTCAAATGCACTCCTCCCATGCATCACTCTCCAGTTGTCGAAGACTGTACGAAAAGTCAATATCAAAGGAAAAACAAGGGAAACAAAAGTAAGGAAAAGGGAAAAAAGAGCCACGTACTAAGAACCTGGCCCGGCTTCAACTGCATCCAGTACTCAACGTCCGGCCGCCGGATAATGCTGTCCCATTTTTGGGCCGCCGCATACCATTGCGCCGGAGACACTTCGTCTGTGAAGGGAACCACACCGCGGTCGTCGTTGTTCCACCGCACCCTGGCGAGTTTCCCGGTGGTCTCGTCCAGCTCCAGGACGGGGTACCGCTTGTCGGGCGAAATGGTGATGCCCTCGTTGCCGCTGGCGTGCCAGGGGAGCCGGACCTTGGACAGGACCGCGTAGGCGGCCGGGTCCTCCTCGAGAAGGATGTCGGCCGCGTGGAATCCGTCCACCAGGAGCGACTTGCCGCCTAGGTCCCCGTCGGGCGGCGCAGGCTTGCCCGGCGGGGCCTCGTGCGAGAGCATGTGGAAGGCCTGCAAGCCGGCCGGGTCGCTGAAGTAGGTGGTGTCGGTGTGGGCGGGCAACGCGATGTTGGTGTACGCCGTGTCGGCCATGGCGAGGTCGGGGACGAAGTCGTAAAAGCCGCCGTAGTGGGTTTGGCGGATAAAGGCAATCTTCTCGAGCACCCGCTGGGTGGCATCGGGCGTGTCGTAAGGCGTCCCATCCACGGAAACGAAACCGTATTCGCGCTATTGTTTGTCAGTGGCACCCGTCCGGTTTCGAACCCACCCCAGCCGTAGCGATGAGATGGCCAGAGAGAGTACTTACGATCAGATTTGTCAACCTCGCAATGCCAGACTCGTTGTCGGGCGCCATAAGGTCGTTATAGCTGACGACAGGATGGTTGACGGCAATGTCGGAGCCCCAATGATGAACCCTGCGCAAGTGTAAGACGGTGGTTTGATACTGGGGATGAAAGAGTGTTGGCGGACTAGAAAGTGGTTGCTCACTCGACATCTTCAGGACTCCGGTGATCGTTTCTCAAGTAGTGCTTGATGAACTTCCAGGGATAGAAGCTCTCATGGCCGTCGCCATCCCCTATGGCAAGTTAGATGATGCGGAGCAGAGACACTTGGCTAGGCCCGGTTAGATATTCTCCCTTACACTTGATGCGGAGTCCGTCGGTTTCGGTCTTGACATGCTCGGGCTTGATGTCTTGACTAATCTACGAGTTGGTCCGGCTCGTATGTCTCGTCAATCAAATATTTTTTCATGGCAGAGACTCACCGCGAAGGTGTTGAAATTCCTTTGTAAGGTCTGTTGGTGTACGCAGTGTTGACAGCGGCAGTTGTCCCTATCATTGGCGTTAGCAAGAAAGAACAGGAAATCAAGAAAAAGAACAGGAAAAATAAGAAAAAAAAAAGGAAAAAAAGAGAGAGAACTGGTGCATCATCTTACCTCAACCAAAAGTGCGGGCTATGAGGATCGCTGGATGTCAGTACAGAAAAACATACCACTGCCCATCAATCCCGAGACAGAGACTCACAGTTTCTCTCTCTTTACCGAATTTCCTCGAACACCCTTGATTTGCAACCCGTCTGGGTGCACTTGGACGTCATACCGGGAGGCATCAGGTCGGGCCTGCGTTGCCGTGGACAAGCCCCTGAAAAGAGACCGTGTGGCTGCCCGTGGCGTCACTCCAGCCGTGGCAGACCGAGATACAGAACGTACAACCGTGCTGCGAAGTGTTAGTATTGATGCAGTTTGTACATAGGCAGCAAGCCAGAAGCAACGGCGGAGATATAACAGACACAATGAGATTATAGTGGCTCTACTTACCCTGCGAACATTTTGGTCGTTTCGATCAAATAAAGTGACGATGCTGGGACCTCAAGGACTGGAATTCGGAGCCAGGTACATGTGAAACAGACGTCCCGTTATTTCCCGTTGGTAGCCTACTATTAAAGCCGACGCGGGGTAGTGTCACAGTATGATGTGTTCTCGATACTGTATCTTAAGACATTCTTATGCCGACGACTATTGCACAGTAATAGGAGCGGAACGGGTTATTCCGGGAGCTATCCGCAGGATCAAGGGCAGGATTTTGGCACATAGAACAGAGATTTCCACCGAGTTGAATCAACAGATCTACTGCCAATTTATTGTACGCTGTTTGTGCAGACATAACGCCTTATTGCGCCTCATTTGTAGCCAGAATATCAATTCGTCTAGGCTCCCTAGTCGGGCCCATGAAAAATTACAGCCACGGGGCCCCGTGGGCCTCCTTATCTTACTCAGCATCATCATCCTCATCCTCATCACCATCTTCGTCCTCATCCTCATCGTCATCTTCAAAGTTGAGAGCCTCGCCAGTATACCAGTGAACAGCATACGGGATAAGTCTGTCCTTGAACTCCTCACCAAGTTCAAACTCGTAGTCTAAAGCCCAATCCTCGTCTTCATCGTCGGAGTCATCCTCGAAACCAGCATTCGAGCCACGACTAATATCTTCTACGCTACCGTCATCCGAATTTTCCTCATCATCATCACTGTCGGCCGCATCGCTGTCGTCGCTGTCTCCCTCGCCATCATCATTCTCCTCGTCTTCATCGGGACTAGACTGGAAGAACTCAAAGAAAGACTGGCCATCAACCTGTTCTGCATAACAAAAAACATGAGTACCGTCAACCGAGGGGGGAAAAAAGTCAAAGTCTCCCAGACTGAGTTCACTCACCAGAAGCGGTTATGGTGATCTCGGTGAGGTCGTGGCCCGGATGCCAGTTGATGGCACATCCGGGAGCTTTGGCGTACAAAAGCTCGCCGTATATATCGTCCTGGGGATTATCCCTTTCATATATGAACTCCTTTGTCAACGTGGCGTTGCTGAAGTAGGGGTTCTTATCGAAGTCGAACACGATTCTGAAACCGGTGATGCCCTCCTTATCTACAAACTCGGTTCGAACGTCGCGAAGGTAGCTGAGGGCCGGCTCGTCGCTTTCACATATCCAACTGGCGATGGCCGGGTTGTTCTTCATTGCGCGCAACCAGAAAAACGGGATACCTCTTGCCGGGACTGGAGAAGAGGAGCCTCCGTCGCCCTGTTGCTGCCCCGCCACATCGGAATGCAGAGCGGTGTCGTTATGTCCACTAACAACAACAGCCTGGCGGTCCTGAAAGAGGCTTTGGCAACGGGCGTAGTGCTGTTGCTCCAACTGCCACACCGCATCCTGGAATTGCTGGTTCAGGGCATAGTACCGTAACTGGAGGTCGAGGAGGTTGCTGACAGGTCCGGCGACGGGCGGGTTTTTCTGGAGAAATTCAGACTGATACTCACTGCGGTTGCGCTCCGAGAGCTGTAGCGACTCCATCCTTCTTGTCTAAATCTTCCGGTTCCCGTGATGCTTTTGAGCTTCTGAGGTGTGACTCGGTTTGGTCTACTGTGAGTCTGCGACGACCGATGCGCAGAAAAGGAGGAAGTTTCAGGCTCAAATGACCCCGCCGTTCTGCGGTATGAAGGCGCCTGGCTTATTAGTTACTCTGGACATGGAGGGGGGTTGCATCAGGCACCCGGCCATCCTCGCTGCCCAACCTTCAGGGACACCGGCGGCCAAATAGTAATCCCCCTCATCTCCTCAGCTCTCGAATCGCGTTCTCTACCAATACCGTCATTACTAGTGTTTGTCATGGCTTATTTCAACCCATGCTTTCCTGGAGTCGTGCGCATCTCTCGGCCGTTCATACCCCCAACACCACAGCCTCAAGTCAAGTACGTTCCAGTCCCGTATCAGGCATCGTGTCCACGATCCAACTCCGAGTCGCGCGAGCGCCGAGAAAGAATGAGCCGCCGTGAGAGACTACTGCGCCGGGAGCGCGACCGCGAGCTCAAGAAGCGTAGGCAGATCGAGGAGAAGCGGCGGCGGGATCGCGAGAATCAGCGGCAGCAGCGTAGACACCGCAGAGCGCTAGACCTCATGAAGAAGCAGCTACATGACCAAGAGACCCAGCGCATAATCGAGAAACTCAGCAACCGTCACCAACAAGACCTCTTGAACCAGCAGCATCAACAAGCCCTCGTACACCAGCAGTACCAACAGGCCCTCTTAAACCAGCAGCACCAACAGGCCCTCCTAAACCAGCAGCATCAACAAGACCTCTTAAACCAGCAGCACCAACAGGCCCTCCTAAACCAGCAGCACCAACAAGACCTCTTAAACCAGCAGCACCAACAAGCCCTCCTAAACCAGCAGCATCAACAAGAACTCTTAAACCAGAAGTACCAACGCGACCTATTGCAGGAGCAGCATAGCAATGTGGTCAACCAATTACAGGCACAGCTCAGGGAGAAAGACAACATGCAGCTGATCTCGAATCTCTTCGTTCTTTTGAACATCGTAAACAACGGAGGGACACTGCCTCCGGGCTTAACCATCGATCCGGGGACCATCTCCATGCTTACAGGCAACCCGGCTGGAGGAAACAGTGTCCTTAATGCACAGCCGAGGGGTCTCCTCTTGCCAGGGAGCCCATCCGGCTCCGGCAAATCTCCCAGCGCCGGATCGGGAAACGACAAGCCTGCCCAACCGAAGAAAGTTGACCCGTCCATGTTCAACGGCGGGAATGGGATGGACAAGATTAGCATGCCGGATCGCAAGAAACAGAAAAGCGACGGGAGGCGACTAAACGGCCCTGGTGGGCGAGGAAGGAACGGGAGGGGTCCCAATAAAGGCAAAGGAAAGGGGGGGAAGTAGGCAGCCCGTAGATATACGGGTATACCTGGCAAGCCAACCTTTATAGAATTCATCCGGGAAATACAACGTAACGGGATGTTTATTTGTATGTATTACAGTGAGTAAGCAAAAGTGATGAGTAGGTAACGCGCGTAGGTGGCTAAGAAGCTACTCGTCATTAATGCTTACCCACTATACCTGGCTCCGAACTCCATACGTAGCTGAGTTCTGTCGGAGGCCGTATAACAGAAAGGAAGTAGGATTTTTTAGTCTAGTAGTAGCAGGGGCCTGGCCTGGAAGTGAGTGGCCGTAATCGTAGTGGCCGTAATAATAGGAGCAGTTCTGTTCGAGGCTCAGATTTCGGAAATACATAGGTTATAATCAGAATTTCAGGTCACTTTTGGAATCCCGGGTCTCGGTCAAAACCCAACACCACGGACCTGGTTGTCTTGTATCGTCGTGATGCACTGTACCGGTACGGTGTATGTATCTGCGGCTAAGGCGCCGGATATGCAAGGCGGCCTCGCCTGGCCTTCTTAATTGGGTTTAAGGTGACAGCAAAAACCGAGCAGGGTGGGGATATAGACCGGTACTCCGGTTCTCATGCCGATGCAGCCGTCTTTAAAGTCCGGGTTATCTAATACCGGTGTCACGTGACTGTCTGTTATTATTCTCGAGCTGCCGGACAAGAAATCTCTCGCAGCAGGACATAAGACTTGCGAATTTCCAGTTCTTTGCGGGAGACCCCCTTTATATTAGTTTTATTTCATCATTGTGAACTCTGCAACTTGGACCCGAGCACCTAAGACCAGGATTGCTCATCCGCTGCGATGCGGAATGGTAAGCCCATGGATACACGGTCTCACCGGGAGCTCGATAATCTGCCGATTCAAACGCCAGCATTCCCTTGTGCTCAATGACAGTTCACTCAACATTTTTCGCTTATGGCATCTATGCTAGAATCTAGGACAACCGACCACCGCATCTCCGTACACACCCGAGAAAGAAGCAGCCCCTTTCGCCGACGACCTGGCCGCTTGTCGCTGTCATTCCTACCCGGGCCCTCTCACCGGCTGGCAATGTAGTCCTCCAGATAAAAAGGATCCTCAATCTTGACCCCGCCAACACTCTCTTCATCCGAACAAGTCGAGTCAGAAGCCGCCACCTGCGCACCGCGACGGAGCAGTGTCGTCTGCCGACCTGCCCCCGACAACCCCGACCCGCGCCGGCTTGCTTCGCGGACCGACTCGGCCGTCGTCCGGCCAGAACCAAGCTGGGACCCAAAGACGTCGTCCGTCGTAGACGTGTTGCTGCCGCCTCGGTGCGGTGGGCGGGTGCCATGCGGCCGCCGGTTGGGGAAGAGCGTGGGTGACGACGATGTGTCAGTGCCGGCCAGGCTGCCGCTCTGGGGCGTCGTCATCGTCGGAGCTTGATCCCGGCGCCACCCTCGGTTCCAGCCACGGCCGCGACCTCGGCTTTGGCCGCGACCTCGTCCTTGACCGCGTCCATGACCACGACCGCGACCCCGACCCCGACCACGAGTTGTCTGGCCCCCGACGCTGTGCGGAGCAGTCGAATCCCGGAGTACTACCTGGGGATGTTCTACCACCTGAGGATGTTCCCGCGCCATCATCCCCGGGGAGAGGGTGGCGAGAGGCCCCACGGGAAGCGCGTAACCCAACATGTCCGGCTGCAACATCAGCCCCGGGAATAGAACGCCCGCTTGCTCCGGCCACTGGTGCGGTAGGGGTCCCCGAACCGGGACCAGTCCCGGCGGAAATGCCTGGTTCGGTACGTACGGATCCCGGAGGAGCTGCAGCCGCAGCTGTAGTTGTAGCTGTCGATCCTGCAGTTCCTCCATTGCCGTCCTCCTGGTCAAGGGACGCGGACCTGCTTCAGGTTGAATGTTCGTCGACGGCAGGTCCTGGTGTTGTCGTCCTTGTCCCCTGTGCCTATTCCGGAACAGCAGCGGCGATCCAACATCTCCTGGCTGCGGACCAGAGTCGGAAGCAGTGCTGTGCTCGTCGGTTTGCTGCTGCCTGCTCTGGGACCGGCTCCATGGGGTTGTGCCGGCGCTTTGCGCCCCTCGCGGAAGCATGTGTCTGGCCTGCTCGGCAGTCGATGCCCTGTGTGATGACGATGATGTATGAAGTATAAGAAGCTAGTCTGTAAGTAATTGTGCGTCGTGATTGTATTGCTCGTGAGTGCTGTGACGACGATTATTCTTGCTGCGACAGGAAGAGTAGGAGGAAAGGATTCGCTCCAGCTGTTCCCACTCCCTTTTATACTTCTCCAGAGGCAATAGTCTTGAGCAGCTGACGTCTTGCCCGTCATCTCTCTACCTGACAAACTCCATCGCTCATAGTGTATGCGAGTCTGTGGTTCAATCCTGGATATGACCACTCTGGCCAACATGGCAGCGAACACGCCCTGTACGACCAGGCGAGCTCACCTCACATCGATTTTCTAATGAGAGTCCTGGCAAGTCAACACAATAGTCAGTCAAATGGCCACGCAAGGGAAGAATATAAGACTCACCACCTCTCCTGACAACTGTCCTACCTGGACGCTTGACTCCTTTCGATTCAAGTGACTCGTGTTCCCAGCGCAAACAACATACAATCCCCTGAATCACAGATTCTTGTGTGCCCAAGTCAGCCCTCCGCCGCCTCATTCAGGCAAGTCAGCAAGATGAACAACACACGAGAGCCGCCAAGATAATTGGCTCACCTTTGAGAGACGGAAGAAGTAAAAACACATCCATCCATCCATCACGAAAACGTCTTCATTTCAATCCACTGCCCCCCATCACCACCATCATACCAGAACCTCCAATCTCTCCTCGGAGTCAGAGGCGCCTTCCCTATCCCGACCCCCGTATCTACGCCCCTCCCTGCCTCCTCTCCCCCCCGCTGACCCTCGCCAGCGCGCAAATCTGCCAACTTCCTCGCCCGGGGCCGCGGCACAGGGGCTGTCCGTACAAAGACGAGTTCGCCAGCATACATCTTTGACTTTCTCTGCTTTTGGTTTGATTTTGTTTGGGGAATAAGAGGTCCTGGGCTGGGATTAATAAGAATCGTGTGATTGAACGCCGCTCGGAACGGGTGGTGGTGGTTGTCTTTTCTCCAACCGGGCCCCCCTCTGAACTTGCTATCAGGACGGATGTACCATCATAGACATCTGGCCTCTGTGGAGGGTAGCCTCTATATAAGCACACGTCCAGTAACGTTCTGTGTGCAGGCTGTATCCGGACGTGTTGTGGGTCCTTTTATCCTCCCGAACGGGGTGTCAATAAGCGGTCCCCGAGGATCCCCGGGGAGCAAGGGAGAACCTCGACTCCGCAATGGACCAACCGTCGGAGGAAAGTAAACGGGTCGGGTCTTCAAATAGGCATTCTGTTCCGGTCAGCAACCACAATACAGCTGGACAAACCCAAGTCGAATCTATACAAACGCCTGCTGCAAACGCCCATCAAATCCTTCCCCGTCCACCGCGGCGATCATTCCCTTAACTTAGACCATCCGCAAATCGAATCCCCCTCCTGGCCGGGGACCCTCCCGACGCCTCGCCCTCTCCCTCTCCTTCATTGCCGTCCCCGTCTCCGGAAGGAATTATGCCTAGCGCTGCCTCCCTACGCCTTCGCTCCGCAGGTGTCTCTTCCATGCTGTCGTCGGCGGCACGAGGCCCCGCAACGGGCCCAGTAGGTGTATCACGTCGTTTCCCATCTCTGCGGCTCCTCTCCCCACCAACCTGCGACCCGTCCGACGCTCCTCGTCTCTGGGTTTCCAGCGACGTCGCGCTACCCGCTACCATCGTGGATAGGTCCCGACTCGCCATAGCCTTGATGGGCAGCGAGGCCGATGACTGCGCCACCACCTCGCGCCGTGTCCTGGGGTCCAGCTTCTGCACCTCGAGGATGAAATCCCGTTCCGTCATGCGCTTTCCCTGCTGGCCGATGGTGAACCGGACATGCCTGCCATCCGTATTTTGCTCGTCGGTCGTCTTCTTCTTCGTCTTCGTCTGGCCATTGGCGTTTTCATCGCCGCTTGCTTGGAACCATCCGACCCGGCCGGTCGTGGACTTGGCTGCCGTACTGGATTCGGCGGCTTGGTATTGCTGTCGCGGTGGTCGGGCAGATGCCCCTCCTCCCATGCCGAGATACTTCTGGCACTGTTGCAACAGGCCGGGACCTTCGCCTTCCTTCTCTAGTTTTGGCCGCTGCAGCTGGTACGTCTTAAGCACCTCCCCTGATTCGTCTTCAATGACAATCTGGAAAAGACAATGTCAGTCGTACCATTTCATCATCTCCCCATCGCGCACGGTGGAGAAGAAAGAAAAGGTGGGACGGACGGGGATAAGTTAAAACTTACTGTATTTCCAAACTGAAATGCCCTCGCCGGCTGGCGCTTCTTCTTTTCGGCGCTCTTGGATTTGCGCTTCTCGCCCTCCTGGGCACAGGCGTCGCTAACTCTTCGCTTCAGGGACTGCCAACGAGATTCCCCTGGTTCCGGTTTGCGGGGTTGAAGGGCTGCCCTCAGGATGGCGCCGTCTCTCAGGTGTTTCGCGAGTTCGTGGTTTCCAGCGTGTCCTGGAATTTGTTCCAGGGCTAGGACGTCCCCTTCTTCGTTTTCGATGACAAGACCTCGCCCGCCTTCCTCGTAGACCTGGACCTGGCGTGGCGACTGCGTTGAGGTCCGACTGACCGGCGCCATCTCGGCGGATGGCCGCCCGACGGCGTCCTCTGTTGTCGTTGCCGCTACCTCTGCCCTGTCCAAAGAGCGGCTAGGCGTGGAAGGTTCTCCTCCATCGTCAGTCGGTATGGTAACGCCTCGGGCCGTCCGCTCGGGGGAAATGGCGGACGGGGCAATGGGACCCCCGGGTCTGGCATCCAACGGTCGAGAGTGTCGTCCTCCCCCGGGTGGCATAGACCGTGACCGTGACCGAATAAGCTGGTCTGGACCAACGGACTCGGCCTGTTGTCTAAAGAAGTGTCTCGGAAAGCCGACGGGAGGAAGCGTCCCCGGGGGCCAATCGGGCATTTGGGCGTCCCGCTTTGATCCCTCGGAGATGGAAGGCGGTTGCGATTTCGATTGCGACGAGATGTGGGGCAGGCGGTTGATCCACGAGGAGCCCTCCTCCGGGGAGGTGGTGTAGGACATGGTCAGGTTGAGGGTGTTGATGCGCTTTCCCAGGGCGAAAACGGCGACGGACGAGCCGTGGACGATGATGGAGGAGAGGACAATAAAGGTGACGATGGGCCAGATGAGAGCGACGAGGGTGTAATGCTCCATGTCCTCGGGCGGATTATCGGAAACGGGGACGGCGGTCTCGTAGGTGAGCTCGGCGCGGGCCAGGATGGCGATGAAGATGGCGCCGACGCCCATGGGACCGAAGTGGCCGGCAAACATGGCCTCGCGCCACGTCTTCATATCGGGTATGAATGGTTTCATGGCCAGCATGATGGGGATGCGGCGGAAGAGGATGACGAGAATGGCGATGACGACCAGGCGCCAGGAAGCGACGCCCACGGCGTCGTTGGTGTCGTTGTACTGGTGCCAGGGGATGATGGTTCCGAGGTAGACAAAGTAGGCCAAGTTGATGAGCAGGTCGATGACGTTGGAGACGTGGGATTCTTCCGTCTTTTCGTGGAACCAGCCGTCGTTGGAGAAGCCGACGCCTGCGGCAAAGCTCATCAGCAGGTCATCCATGCCCAGGAGGCTCCCGGCGCCGGCGCAGAAGAGGGCCAGGACGAAGTAGAAGACGAGGAAGCTCTCGCGGTCGATGAGGTCGCGGGATTCGGAGAACCTGATGGCGCGGCGGGCGACGAAGCCGACGGAGAAGCCAAAGACGGCGCCCAGGATGCACTCGTACAAGATGGTGTAGAGGATCCAATGGAAAGCCGTCTTGCGCGCGTCCATGTGGTCCTGGATGATGTAGATGGCCAGGTAGACGAAAGGAAAAGCCATGCCGTCGTTGCAACCGGACTCGGCGGACAGGAGGTCGCGTAGATGCTTGGGGACCCTCCTGGCAAACTTGCCCTTGCCGACGATGGAAGAGGCGAGGACGGGGTCGGTGGCGGTAACGCAGGCGGCGACGACGAGGCTCCCCAGCCAGTCCAGGGGGGGAACCAGCCACCAAATGAAGAGACTCACGATGAGCCAGCCAAAGGTCATGACGGGGAGAAGCAGGACGGCGACGGACCTCCAGTGGCGTTCCATGTAGTACTTGGGCAGTTCGACGCCGATGGCGAAGCATTGGACGACGAGAACGATGCGGGAGAACTCGAGGGTGACGAGGTCGACGTTCCCCCACAAGCCCGGGTTGATGAGGTTGGCGGCATGAGGTCCGAAGATGATGCCGCAAACGGTGGCGACGGTGGCCTCACCGATATACATGCGCTCTTTTATTATGGAGGAGCAGAGCATGAAGAGGGAGGTGAAGCCGCCGAGGATGATGTAGACCAAATGAGGCCCGGTGATGGACAAGTGTTCCCACGCCATGGCGACGGGTGAGAGGCGACTAACTTGGGGGTTCTCGATAATCCGTCCGTCGGGTGGTTGTCCTTACTTCTAGTCGTGTCGAATATGGGGAAACGAGACGAATTCATAAGTTCATCTGGTAGGTATCGATATGTTGATATGATTAGTAGACCGTGGGCGTTTAAACACGATAGAGCCGGGGCAAAGAAATAATGACGTCGTAAGGAGGAAGTCAGGCGGAGAGACGGATAAGTTCGATGGATACTCGTCTAGCCCAGTCGGCCATCGTGGGATATTGCTTGAAGAAGAGGAATGACGGAACCTGAACCTCAGAAGTGGGGAGTTGGAGATGTGAATAAATGCTCCGGCCTGGAGTAGGCGCAGGGCCCGTATCTCCTTCCTTCCCTCCGCTTGGGACCAGCCCGAGACCTGAGGATACTGAAGGAATACTTCATGGCGACCAGTCAACCACGACTTCACCACCCAAGTACCTAGGCACGAGGTAGACGTCGAGTATAACCAAGTACCTGCCTTGAGTGAACCCCCCAAAATAGAGTTTATACCTACCTAGGTACGAAGTAGGTACTCTTCCAGCCAAAGCCGGTACCGGCGGAAACGGCGACCGGACCAAAGAGCCAAAGGAACCTCTGGAAGGCCACTCAGGCAAGAGCGGCCTACCTTGATCGCCGATATCGTCTTGTCGTCTTGTCGTCTTGTCGTCTACAATATCCGGGGTGCATGTCGTCTGTCCTCAGAGAATCGACGTCGTCGTAAAATCCCGAAACCCCGAAATTACCCCAGCCTGGACAACAGGCCAAAAGGCTTGTCTTGCCATTGGGCGAATCATTCTGTCCGTCCACCCCGTTGCCAAGGCCCGTCATGCATCTTGCCGAAGACTACGCATCGACCCACCGCGGCATCACATCACACAATGCGTCACTGCATCCGGTTCACCGACGTAGCTGGGAATGTGCCTCCAAGGGAGAGTCCAGGCATGCATTTCTATCACCAACCACGGCTTATATCTTCACATGGATCCCAATCTCTTTTTCTTATGCCGAGCTTCGTCTTTTCAGCTTTCGGATACGCCTAAAGGAAATTTCAACCACGAGTGACGACGAGCACCCTCCTCGACTAAATACAGCTTCCTTGCTCAAGGCACCTGCTTGCTGGGTAGTCAGTCAAGCCGTGCTTGGCCCAACGGTTCCCCGGAAACACCTTCTTTTCTGCTATGGTGGTATCATTTTCCAGAACGAAAGGAGTCTCCAAACGAAAGAAAAAAAGAAGAGAATAAAGTAAATAATGATAATAAAACCGGAGTCTACCGGCCCAGGACCAACGCAGGGGACCCTCCTACGAAGAAACAGACAGGTCTTCAACAGGCTGGGTTCGAGTTGGGCCCTGGGCTCGAATCAAAATGGGAAGTCCAGTTTCGACAAAAGCCGCAATGTGACGACATGACCCAAATCCCACTTCGACAAGAGTACTATATAAAGGGAAGAGGAAAAGAGAATAAAAACGATATCCGGCGTGTCATGGAACGGCATCAAATGGTCGTACCATGGTGATGGTAATAAACAAATGGAAAACTAGTGTAGTGCGGCTTTATCGCGCATAGCCATGCTGTGTTGCAAAAATCCCAACCGGGGAAGGGGTAAATGGGGAAAAAAAGGGGAAACGAGAGATGAAGAAGGGTAATCTGGAATAAATAGTATGGCCTGGGGCTTTACTTGCGCGTCGATCCGTTCGAATATCCTCAGTTCGGGGTTCAAGTATCAGTATCCCCATCACTGGCCGAACGATGTGTGGTTCTGATGCGCCTCTTGGAGAACTAGAAAGAAAAATCCAGGTTAGCAACCGTTGAACCGCCATCGAAAGACCTCACCATCCTTCGGCTCCTGAATCAGGGTACTTACTACGCAAGACGTTCATCTGGCCCGCCCGGTCCTCGCACGCAATCTGCAGCCCGGAGCCCTCCAGGAAATCGAGCACAACGCTGTTCGGCAGCTCCTGCACCTCCACGTCCGGCGTGTACGGATTGCGGAACTCGCTGAGGTGGTACCGCTTCACTCCAGCCCCCGCCAGCTTGTGGCTCGACGGCGCCGCCGCCGTCGTCGCGCTCAGGATCAGGAATCCCTGCGAGTCCAGGCACATGGCCCGCCGTTTCCACAGCAGGTTGTCGGGGAACTGCACATTCACATCGCCCATGTACGACACGGTCGAAGGCTGCTGGGCCTGCTGGGGCTGCTGCGGTTGCTGCTGCGGCTGGGCATTCGTCGCCACCGCCTCGGGGAGGTCCTCCTCATGCACCGTCGGCGAGATGGCCGTCGAAGCGAGATTCTTATTCCGGCTCGACGCAAACGACGACGAAAGCCGCCGCATGAACCGTCCAGCCCGGCCCTTCTTCTTGTCGCTGTTGGTCGACTTGCTGTCGTCGCCCGAAGCGCTTCCTTCCGTAAACATCGACGGCGACATGGCCGGAACCCCGCCATCCCGGCTGATCGAGGATCGCCGGCTGCTGATGGACGGTCGTCGGGGCAACGTGTTGCTGTGGTTGGTCGAAGGAGGACGCGACGGCGATTGCACGGGGCTTACTACCCCCGAGGCGTCCGCCGAGGCCGAAGTCACGCTCTTCCGGCGGTCTTTGATGAAATCCCGGACGACACTGAGCGATGAACGCCGCGACTTGACGTCGCCTTCGCCGTGCACGGGATCCAGTGACTGCGACCGCCGCTTCTCCTTCGACATCCTTCTCTCTCGGATCGTTTCCTTGCTGGTCGGCGACGTCTCTACCGCGTCAAAAGCAGGACCCAGCGCCGACGGCCCGGCCCTCTGATGGTCCACCTCGAGCGGGGACACCTTCAAGTCGAGGCGGCTAAACTCCGATGGGTCCTTGGGCGGCTCCGCCACCCTCCCGACTTGGCTGCTGTCTCGAATGATCCGGGCCGTCACCGAGATGGATTCGGGCCGACCTCGCGGCATGGTGTGAGCGGGTGGCACCGAAGGCACCTCGAACATCGACAGCCGGCTGGCGACCGATCCGGACCTCTCCCGGGGGACCCTGAGTTCCGGCGAACCGTCCCGTGACTCAGAAATCGCCGAGCGTGTGGGGCTCCGGCGTGACAAGGAACTGGCGCGATCCACCACCGAAGGCGACCGCGACGGATCTCGCGTACTCGATTTGCGGACGGCGAAAAATGTCGAGGACGGTACGCTGCCTCGTGACGGCACATCCTTGTCGCCAGAAGAGCCGGAAAGCTTCTCCAGCGCCTTGATCCGCTGCGAGATGGTGGACCCAAGCTTGCCGCTTTTAGCGAGATTCTTCTGGTGGCTAGATGTCTGCTGCTGGGTGATCTTGTGCAAGAACGCGGCGCCCGAGGACACCGATCGCGCGGAGCTCTGAGATACGTCCGTCGGCGCGAGGAAACTGCCCCGAACGGGGTTCGAGATGGTCCGGACAACGCCTCGAGGGGTCCCTTCCTTGCCGCTCTGCGTGCCATCAGCAGCACCATCCGTGAATTGCTTGGTGGGAAACACCGGTGTGACAGGCGACTTGGAGACGAATACGGGTTGTGCTTGCTCCACGTGCGCCGATTGGAGCTCGTTCAGAAAGTCCTCGTCATCGTAGAGGCGTGAAACCGGTCGTCTGTTTGCCGTATCAAGGTCGGTACGGATTGGTTCCACGGCGACCTTGCGCTTCGAGGGCTGTGAGGGAACTGCTTCTTCGCCTGCGTCGGCGTCCATGGCGGGAGGGGATGTTACCTCGGCCGCAGCGTCGTCTCCAGCCGCACTGGGTGCCGTCGTACGTAAATCAAAGGTTGGTGCAGTCGCATTAGTGGAATCCTGGGTCGAGAATTTGGACTTGGGAATTGCAACTTTGGGTGATTGCTGTAGTGAGTCTGGCGCATTCTCGACTTGCATCGAAGCGGCGTCTTCTGTTTTGTTCGCCTCATCGGCCAAGCTGTCCGACACAACCACGACGGGTGTCACGGTCGCCTCACTAGGAAGTTCAGAAGTGGGTGCGGCCAGAGATAATTCGGTCTTTTTGTCCTCAGATCCCCGTTGCGGCGGCTCCACTTCTTGAGACGGCTCATCTTCGACTGGCTCAGTAGGACCGGGCTTCTCCTGCGAGTCCGGGCAATCGGCCGGCTCTCGTTTCTCCTCTGTTTGTTGCGGATTGGGTTGGCTAGAAGGCTCGTCTGATTCAACGGTCATCTCGGCGGTATCTGGCAAGGCCGTAGCGGTCTGATCTTCCGCCGTATCATTATTTGCGTCCTCAGTTCCATCGGTTTCTTTTTCCGGCTGGGTTTCTTGGATCGTCTCGTCCGTTGATTCGGATAGCGACGATGCTTTGGTCGACTGGTCCGGCTCGGAGGATAGAATGAGCGGCGATTCCGGGCCCGAATCGCTGCGTGTGGATTCGGACGGTTCGGTGGGCAGGGACGCCGAGGTCGCGTCCGCCGCGACGCCAGAGTCTAGCTTGACCATGGACAGGCGTCGCTCATCTTCTTCCGAGAGGGGCGCGAGTCCGTTGTCAGCGGTGCCATCGGATTGGCATGTCGGCTGCGCATCACCATCTTTGGTATCTTCGGGCGGGGCGTCGGGTGGAGCGTCGGTTGGACCGGTCTCTACAGGCTGTGCGCTCAACATCAACTTCTTCTTCTCCCGCAACTGCATAGCCTTCATCAGCCGCGCCTTCTCAGGCGTCATGGTCGGTTTGGCGGAGCCGGGGAAAGTGGACATTGTGGGCGACCTGGCGGAAGCGCCAGAGCTGGTTGCAGGGCGGATATGATCGTGTGGCGGCTTTGTCGGGTCCTCGCCGAGAGAAATAGATTGGGAGTCGGCGAGAACATTGGAAGAAGGAGCGAATGTAACCTCGTAGGTAGCGATGTCCTGCGGAGCTTCCAGAACTTCCTCGTCGCGCGACTTTTGTCTCTTGGAACCCTTGGAGTACAGCTTGAAACCAGCCGGCATTTGCGAGACGGGCCTGAAGTTCCCGGCGGTCTTGGGTCGCCCGCCCACGTCGAGGGAAGGGCGTGGGGCCAACTTGACTCTCGGTTTACCATAGGTGTAGGTGCCATAACTGTAGAGCTCGGGACGGGCTGTGTGAGACGACATGGGCCTGCCATTGTCCGTGGACTGGGCAGGCGAAACTGTCTGTGCAGCCCCCACAAAATCAGGCGGGTCGGAACAAGACGAGAATTTTCGTTCCTCGGGGGATGCGGCCAGTCCCGCGTTCAGGGTTACTGGGGGCTCCGGGGACTGCGGTGGTGCATCTAGCCGTACGACAGGTGCGCCATCCTCGTGTTCACTCTCATCCTCGGGTACTGCCGATTTCCTCTTGTTACACCGTTGTTCCTCTTCCTCCTCTTCGGCAATTTCCATCAGCCTTCTCCCGCGAAGGGAGCTCGTTGATGACGACGTCGAGCCAGAGGCGGCATGTAGAGAACAGGCGGCGGAGAGCGTGGTATCCTTGAGTTCCTTGGCTGTCGAAATGGAGAAGAGGGTATTATAGGGCGTAAACCTTTCGCATACGGCGTTGAAATGGACAGTTACACGGGCTGTGCCAAGTCAATTTGATTAGCAAACATTCTCGTCAGGCCAGGGTTCTTTCGCGCCATGGCGTCTCAATGGCCAATATGCGAAGCGGCGACGACCCCGTGGCACTGCCACGCGTAAAAAGGAATGGGAAGGGTCTCGGCTCACCTTGTATCAGCCGAGAACAGTCCTCGGGAAGGTATTTGATGATGACGTTACGGCGGCGGTACCTGAGAAAGCCATAGAGGGGGGATTTCTCCTCATACTGGGCAATGTTGTTTCGTATTTCGACAATGCCGCCGTTGCCGCGGGCCAGCAGGTCGACTTCATCGCGACTGGCATACTTGAGGAGGAACCTATATCGAATCGGTTGACAGTGGTGGTTAGCTAAAATATTATAAAGTAACAAATATAAAAACCAGAAGGGTAAAGAGGCCAAGCAACGTGTCGGACAGTGTACGACGCGAAGGCATGGCACCGACTAGGACTCTCCCAATCCGAGGGTTCACAACAGGGGATTCTGGGTGTACTGCATACCATCCTCCCGGTTCACCAACCGCAGCTTCATGAGCCTCCCTGACCTCGGGGTTGTCCAGGCCGTTTAGGGACATTATATTATGATGTACCCGGCTCGGCGGTGCGCACGAGTAGGAGCAGCAACGATCCGACCCAGAACTTCAAAGAATTAGCCTCGTCGCCGGAGTGCGTTCGAGGATGGACAGTCGTTAATCGTCGGCAATGGCGATGATCAGGGGTGAAGGCAGAACGACGGCGGCATGGGGGGTAGCCGGGAGACGAGATCAATAAATCCGCATATATTCGTATCAGTATCAGGTGTTGGGATGGGCGAGGAGAGCCAGCTGTAGTCTTTTTCACGAGGAGGACATTTGCAGTGCCGTGTCGACAAAGTGAGAGATGGCGATAGAGAACGATGCGAGCTGTTCGTCGACTTGCTTGGGACGTTTGTTGAGGGATAACGAGACCGAGATTTAGGCGTGGAATGCTGCTGCGCGTCGAGTGGATGAGAAGATTAAGGGGAATAGGAAGTAGATTTAGTGGAGCGAGAGAAGAAGAAGAGAAGAGAGAGCGTTCTGTGAGAACGAGTACAATGTGTAAAGACAAAAAGAACAAAAGGACAGTCACCACCGTTGCTGGTAGCTGCTTGATGTTGACCCTGAACGAGGGAGGGGTGAGAATGTCAAGGATAGACAAATAGGGTCAAGTTGGGCGACATTGGAGAAGGAGGAAAAAAAACATGGCCTGTAGGGGATTGGCAGGGGACGAAGTAAAGGTACTTGTCTACACGTGTAGTACGAGACCCAGGGAGCCGATTACCGCTAGTATTTCCACTGCGCTCTCGTACTTTTTCTAAGAGCTTGGGCCTCCACTAGGTGCATTTTCTAGCCGCTCCCTGGACCCTTTGATTCCGTACAAAGTACAACGTACCGAAGTACTTCTGTCCCTCGTTACCCCTGAATACTATGCCCTTAAAAGGACACCTTAGCAATTTAACTGTGACACTACACCTACGCCCTAAAAAGCGACGTAGAGACGAAGGTGAATACCTACACTTTCATGGCAGAGCGCATCCCCCTCGGAGTGGCATCCAATTCATTTCTGGTCCTATAGTCTCGGCACGCATTCACCGATCTATCAACTCGCTTGAAACAGCCCATCCCAGGCCAAAGTGAAATTATGAGTATGCCAATACACCATCCATCCCTTCTGAAGACCGCAGAATCCTCCCTTTCCAACTTCACAACATCACAGAACATGCCCGTCGGAAGAAGCCATGGCAATACATCTAGGCAAGGAAAACGACATTCCATCCTTCCCTGTGCCGATCCCTTCCCCGGCCAGCTTTATTGACCTGACGTCGACTTCTTACCTAGCTCCTACGACCGAAAACCCTGGCGTTCAGACGCTTTGCTTGACTGAGTAATGATAATATTTCTAAAAGTAACGAGCTTCATCGTAAGGATGACCCTATCAACTGAAGCAAACAGCCTTCAAGGAAACTAAACTCAAACGGCTATTACCCCAAGTCATTCTCATAGAGCGAGATACCGGAGGCGAGAGTAAGAGAGAGGGGACTGTTTTGTCTGCTGTCTCGAAAAGGAAAAACACGTTCCATGTACGCCTTGCCCATAATGTCGATTCGTCACTGTGTCGAGCCAAAGACTCGCCTCGATTAAACCCACCTCCTTCCATCTCCCTTTTTTGTATATCCTTTTTACACCCCCTTCTCAATGAACGAAACACTTAGTGTGCGTGAGATGCAGCCGCGGCGTCGGGAGGCGGCGAGTCCAAGTCCACCCTGTCGACTTGCGTCCGCTGCTCCGCGCTCTTCCGCACCAGGTTGCTGAAGTACTTGAGAGCCACCTCGCTCTCCGCCTTGACCTTGACCGTGTTCTCGCGCCTCTCCCCCAGGTCCTTGACGCTGCGCTCCAGTCCGGAGCGGAGGTTGTCGGCCGGGATACGAAGGACCTTGCGCACCGACGTGGAGATGCGCGTCGAGTTCTCGTGCACGTAGTCGGTCGCCGCCAGTTGCATGGAGATCTTGTTCGATAGACGGTGCGGCAGGGAGTTGGGGATCTGGCTAATCACGTAGGCGCCGGCCGCGATTGCTAGAGGGAATGGATTAGCGACAGGAATGAAATAGAGCGGGCTTTTTCTGAAAAACAAAGAAAAGAAACGCGAATCGAAAAGGGATTGCTTACCAGCAGCCAAGATACCGGGGATGATAAGCCGGCGCAAGTTATCGTTGCCCATGATTTTCGCGGCATTGAGAGCATGGCTCATCCAGCCCACATCTAGGCCGACGGCACGAGGTACCAGGGCGCCGGCGAGGGTCAGCGCCATGCCTGTACCGGCGACCTTCTCCTGCTGCTGCAGGATGGTGGACCAGTCGACAAAGTCCCAGACTTCCGTGGGGATCTCGACCTGTCTGGCGAGGGAGTCCCGCTTTCTCCTGAACATGACATCGGGTCGGAAGGTAAGGTTCTGGAACTCGTCGCCCACGTGCAGGATGCCCAGCTGCTTGATGGCGTTGACGCTGCCGACCGTCTTCGCCCTGGCGTGCTCCTCGCACCCGGCCACCGACTCGGAAATGTGGGCCATCATGGCCTCCTTCAACTCCTCGGCATAGTCGAACGCGGCAAAGAGGCCGCGGTACTCTACGCCGTGGTTGCTGTCGCCCACGTGCGTGATGGCCGAGTTGAGCGTCGTCCTCGTGTAGTCGTATACCTCCTTGCAAGTCACCTCGATGGTTTGGTCAAGCTCCTCTCCCACCTGCGACCTTGCTTTCGTGCTCGATGCGAGCTGTGGTTCGATCTCCTTGAGTTCCCGCGTCACTCGATCAAGCTCTCCCTGGGCAACATCGGTATTGACAGATGCCAGGGAATGGACGTCGTTCAGAATGTTGAGCAGATACGTCTTGGCCGGTGCCAGCTTCGACTTTGCTCTCTTCTCCAGGACAAACCTCCGAAGCGACTGTTCCAAGTTTTCGAAATCGCGGACCTTATCGAGATCCTTGCCTTTCCCTTTGGGGTCGTGGCCTGGGTCATCATCCCCACCATCACCGCCGCCGCCAAAGCCCGGAGTAGCCGGGACGGCATTGCTTGAAACAAAGTGAACGAGTTCTGCCGACTCTTTGAAAGTGTGTGGGCTCAGCCCACTCACCTGTTCGAGAATCATCTTCTTGCACCTATTCTTGTCTCGGATCGCATCAAAGCTATTCACAACGACAAAGAGGTACGCCTTCTCCTTTGCCGCGGCCCAGATGAATTCCTTGGCTGTCATGGTGAAATGGTTGGCAGCCGAAACCACGAACACGACCACATCGATCTCTTCCTGCCGGGCAAAGACGGCCGTGGTCTTGGTCGTGTCCGAGTTGAGGCCAGGTGCATCGATGAGGGCAATGTCCACGACGCCGTTATTCAGAAGCGATTCGTCAATGGTCCGCACATCCTTGACGTAGACTTTGCACAAGGTGTATGTTGCATTATCGACCACAATGGATTCGAGTTCCGCCAGCTTGAAAACGTCATATGTCGTCTCGTCGTGCCGATTATAGACTGCATCCTTGTGGACCGCATGCACTTCTTCAATGCCACCATTCTCCCTTGCGTCCAATACCTCGCAGAAGATGGCGGTGCAAGGCTGCTCGTCTTCCGGGAGAACCTTCCGTCGGAGGAGAGCATTGCAAAAGGTCGACTTGCCGGCGTTCAGGTCGCCCGTGATGAGAACCTTGCTGGACGTATCTTCGATTCGTTCGCGGAGACTCATGAGGTGCCGAATGCTGGAGCTAATCTGACCGTCGAGGAGGGAAGCGATCGAGGTCTTCTCGAGGGAGTGCACGAGCTCGGCTTGGTGTAGAGCTCCCAGCTTGAGGTCGAGCTTCAAGACGGAGAATTCTTGGGCAATCTGCGGTGTGACGAGTCTCGGTTCCTCGGCCGGTCTGTTTTCCGATGCCCTGCTCGATTCGGCTTCATCGTGCGAGTCTGCCGCCACCGTCATGGCTCTCCGAAGAGCGGGAGGGGGGGGAGGCGAGGCGGGGCGGGACTGCGATGTATTGCCTACGGTCGAGTAAGAATGGGGAAAGGTGGGTCGCGAAGTTAGTCCCGGGGGGGATGCATTCTCCGGTCGCTGTACCGATGGATAATGTGCCGGCCACTTTGCGTTCATCTGCTGTAACTCTTTCAATAGTTCGACGACCTTGGTGATGGAACGACCCAGGGTCGAGCGGTGCTGGTTGTACCAAAGTTGGTGGATGGCACCGGCCTGGGACCGCCGGTCGACGTCGGGTTGAGTTGCATGGTCACGGCCGAGAGTCGAGACGTGGCCGTCTCCTCCGTCGATACTACCGCCGTAGCCCGAGTCTCGATCGATCATTGCCTGGAGCTGTGCAGCGTGGACGGATGTAGAACCGGAGCCGACGGTCACGTATTGCGGCGGTGGGCCGTCGGATGGAAAGGTCGGGTTCGGGGGGGTCGGGCTCGAAGCGGCAGCCGCATCTTCATTGTCGCGCTGAACCTCTTGGCTCATGGGAGCCTTGCCCTTGTCGGAAAAGTAATCCTGGCTCATCGTCTTGGTTGGTGTGTGGTGATAGTCCGCATGGTCGAAGGACGGTGGTATTTAGGTGACGTCGAGAGTGAAGTTGTAGGGAGAATAGTTTTTGTCCGCCGCGTCTTGCCACGGCCTTGGACGAGTAGCATGATTCTGGTCTGAGCGGCAAATTACGAGGTACCGTCCCGACCAGACAGCGAATCTCTGATTGGCTGTCTATGATGTCTCCATCTGCTTAGTAAAGAAGAAGATGCATAGGCTCATTCATTGATCTTGGGAGAATCGGAATTGACAAGCACTAGAGAGGTATCGCTATAAGTTTTCATGGGTTCATGGATATGAGATGCCCACTCCTGACAATTGAATCTAATCATGGGATGTTGTCGAGATTGAGGCTGATGTGAATATAATCGACACTACCTGAGCGTGTACTCATACCGAGGTACATGTTGATCTGGTACATTATATAAGGTGAGTGTCACGTAACACGACCTCGCTTAGTCACGCTTGCTATATTCTTATCTTATCGGCACCCAACCACGGACCTCGTACCTGTGACTTATGACGGAGCCCCATCTATCCAGGGTTGGCGGCTCTGGGCCAAGCAGGCTTCATCGATCCGTCCAGCTTACTGCGCCCATTCAACCGGTCCCTGGGCACCCATCGCGATAGTGACTTTTGTCTCGCTCTGTTTCCATCACAGTTTGCGACGCCGCATTGTCCCAAAGACTTCCCTCGTCCGACAGCGGCCTACGCGAGACGCCTATCAATCTACATCTTCGCAATCCCTTGGCTAGCATCACCACCATGAATGTACGAGGGCACTCCCGGGGACTAGCACAGCCCGTCCTTCCCACTCATTCCACGCAGCAGTCAGCTAATGCCGCAGAGCAGATTCTCGAGTACATGTTTGGCAAGCGCATGACGCCGGCGGAGCGTCTGCGGAAGAACCAGCGCATGCTGGACAAGGCGATACGGGAACTCGACCAGATCCGGGTTAAACTGGAGAAGCAAGAGAAGACATTGATCGGCCAGATTAAGCAGAGTGCACAAAAGGGCCAAATGGGCGCCTGCAAGATCCAAGCCAAGGATCTCGTTCGGACGAGAAGGTAAGCCGACAGCCTCTCCCTGAAATGTTCACGCTGACGTACATGTACAATTAAGGTACGTCGAGAAGTTTTATTCCATGAGAAGCCAACTTCAAAAGATTTCTCTCCGGTTGCAGGTACGGCCCACCTTCATCTATGCGTTTCCACCAGGGGAGGACAGCAACTAACATGGTTCGCACGACAAGACATACCGCACCAACGAGCAGATGATGCAGGCAATGAAGGGAGCCACGATGGCATTGGGGAGCATGAACAAGTCGATGAACCTCCCCGCCCTGCAGCGAATCGCCATGGAATTTGAGCGCGAGAACGACGTCATGGAACAGAGGCAGGAGATGATGGACGATGCGATTGACGATGCCATGGACGTGGGCGCGGAAGAAGAAAGTGAAGAGGTCGTGGAACAAGTCTTGGAGGAGATTGGAGTCGACCTGAACTCGGCGGTACGTGGGATGCCACTCGTGTCCAACTTTCTTTTGGGGGGACCGGTTTGCCTGTCGGCAGTGAGTAATGGTGCTAACGAAGATGCAGCTCGGAGACACGCCCGTCGGACTGCAATCGAATGCGGTGCAAGAACAAAAAGTCGCGCAAGCCATTGGGGGCGATGGAGGCATGGGGGGCAGCAGCGGGGCGGACGATGAGCTCCAAGCTCGACTAGACAGCCTCAGACGATAATAGGGGCCCGGGATGACTGGTAGGCCGTGACTGGGACGTTGCGGCAACAAGGGAGGAATCATATGAGCGTCCGCTTGCCACTAACAAGGCGTTTTGGAGTACATGGAGGATTCTTGTGTGTACTGGACTGTCGTATGCATTTCTGCAGGTGTTTGCCGGCATTTCGCAATAGCCACGCTGGCGCGTCGGATGATGGTGTGGAATGCTATTACTGAGTCGAGTGCGTTTGGCTGACAGCTAACGTAGGACCGGTTGTCTGTCAGAGTGGCTCAACTTGGTCTGATAATTTGCATCAATTCATCCGACATGATATCGAAGACGGATTTTCTGCTCAGCTTAGAAGCGGTGTAGGCTCCGGTGTCCAGTAGCTGTATTATCAAACAATGTCTGGTTTCCCTAGAAGGTATTAGTAGTTCAATTTTGATGAGCGTGGTCTTTGGGTAAAGTACTACGGATTATGCATCATGGGAAGACCTGTCTGGCCTGTCTGGCGATGTACAGTAAGTCGACACAAATGTCGAGAAATGTACCCCCCTACGCCTGCCTATTGGCGTGGAGTTGTAAGTACATTTGCTCGACAGTTTTGTCTCGTCACTGTATCTTGGTTGCTTTCCAGTTGACAGGATGTATTCGTACGAATATAGGTACAACAGTTGCGTCTAGTCACTGTACTCAGTACCTTATCTTACTCGGTATTACTTCGTACTCCGTGTTGCCCTGGCCTGTCAGGTGCCGTTGGGTTATCATTCGGGCAAGTGTCTCATTTCTGGTCCACCCCACGTCGTTCTACGTCACTGCCAGGTTATGGATGGTCCCTTACCCAGAGCGCTTTATTAGTAACCACCCATCCTATCTTATCCCATGGGCCATACCTTAGCTGGTAGGTCGGTGATGACGGTGGAAACTTATAATTAGGTAGCAAAGACCCCAAAAGCGTCAGGTATATCGTCACTCTGGGATCCCGTATTCATTCGTATCTTCCAACATCCCTCTTGACCTTGCAATCCTTCTACACTACTACCTCTTTATATTCGTCCCACTGCGCCTCCCGCTCCTTGTCCTTTATCCCGTCATATTCTCCTGGTGTTGTGCTGTGACCCCTCGGTTATTAGCCGCCGAGACAGTGCCACTTTCCTGCATCTCTTTCCTGGTTTTTTTCCATAATTCCCATCTCATTTTCACCTTATTGCCTCTTTGTTTCTCCCCGCCGACCCTCGGACCCATGCAATGATCCAGGACTCCCCTCATTATTAGACCAACTCGTCTAATCAGCACCTCTACACCACACGGCAACCCGTACTGGGTACCTTCCAAGTTGCTTGGTACAGTGAATTTGCTTCCACTCGTCCCGCGAAAGCCAGCCTCGTCTTGGGCCCTCTCGCCCACCCAGCCCGTACGACGCCAAAACGAACACCAAGATTCCGCTCGCGCTTTGCCGTTTCGGACAGCCTTGGGGAGACGAAAGCGGAAAAAGAAGGGGAAAAAATAACGATTCGGCGCGAATACCCCCATTCGCGGCGTCCCTCGATCACCAAATCAAAATTCGCAGTATTGGGGCACGCTTTCGATTTTCCTCACCTGAGCTCGGGCCATTTCTTTTTCTTTTGCTCTCTCTCTCTCTCTCCGGCCGCGCCTAAAACAGAAACCCTTCCCCATCGTCTTCTTCCCGATCCACGAAGCTGGCAGGCAGCAAACGCCGCAGCCTCTCCAGTCACGGGAGTGGTCTGCTGAGCAGAATGTTCGGCAGTGGCTCCAGCCCTGCGGCTTCCCGTGAGTCCAAGGACGTCGTCGACCCCAAGTCTTCTCCGTCGCCGCCCGACGCCAGCGGCTCGCCCCCGCCCTCCAAGGCACCGGACCAAAACGCCAGCAGCGACAAGAGGTCCAGCGGCAATGGGAGTCCTCCCGGTCGCCGGGACGCGGGCGGGTCGACCGACAAGAAACGGCGGGCCAGCGGCGTCCAGAGCCGCGCCAGCAGCCTGCTTGCCTCTGCGAAGAACTCGTTGAACTTTGGGCAGGTCGGTCGCACCAACTCGGACAGCCCGCAGAGCGCCCTCCAGAAGCTCGGCAAGCAAGACCCGGCGCTCGCCGTGCCTCAGGGCCAGCACAACAACTCGGCCGGCGAGTCCCTCCCGGGGCCCCGCTCCACCTTCCGCGTGGGTGTTTGGGAAGATAGGAACAAGAAATGCCGCCGGACGATGGAGGACACCCACGCCTTTCTCTACAATTTTCTTCAAACCCCTGCGCCTGCCATCGAGGGCGACAAGCCTGAGACGCGCGACGGTGGCAGTGACGAAAAGGCTCCCCCTTCGCCCACGGCGTCGGACTTGGACGTGGTCGAGACGGACAATGGCTATTTCGCAATCTTCGACGGCCACGCCGGTACCTTTGCGGCCGATTGGTGCGGCAAGAAGCTCCACCTCATCCTCGAGGATCTGATCCGGAGGAACCCCAACATGCCCATTCCCGAGCTCCTCGATCAGACCTTTACGACGGTCGATGCCCAGCTGGAGAAGCTGCCTCTTAAGAACAGCGGCTGTACCGCTGCCATCGCCGTGCTGCGCTGGGAGGACCGCGTTGCGAGCGACAAGTCGGCCACGGGTTCCCAGGCCATCGCGCCGGCCGTTGCGGCCGCCTCCGCCGCGGCGTCCGGGGACCACGGGAATGCGGCGGGTAGCGAGGCTGCGCATGCGAAGCTGAAGAGCTCGGCGTTTCGGCAGCGCGTCCTCTACACGGCCAATGTGGGCGACGCGCGCATCATACTTTGTCGGTCGGGCAAGGCGCTGCGGCTGTCGTACGATCACAAGGGAAGCGACGAAAACGAGGGCAGGCGCATCGCCAACGCGGGAGGCCTGATCCTGAACAACCGAGTCAACGGTGTCCTGGCGGTGACGAGGGCCCTGGGCGACGCTTATATCAAAGGTCTCGTCACGGGTCATCCTTACACGACCGAGACGGTCATTCACCCGGAGACGGATGAATTTATGATTATAGCTTGCGATGGCGTGAGTATTCCCGGCTGTATTACTCTGCTGTCTCTTTTTCTCACAAAATTATTTCCCACAATATTGTCCTTTCTGTTCCATCTGTCCTTTTGACTTCTTTGCGAGCCAATTAGCTAACTGTTCTAGTTGTGGGACGTCTGTTCCGACCAAGAGGCGGTTGACCTGGTCCGCGACGTGCAAGACGCAACCGACGCGGCCAAGCTCCTCGTCGACCACGCGCTCAACCGGTTCAGCACGGATAACCTGTCGTGCATGATCGTGCGGTTCGACAAGGCCGCGCTTCTCGAGACGCAAAAGGACACGGAGAATGCGCTCGGGGTGGAAAAGCCGGCCCAGAGCGGCCGGGTCAGCGAGGCGGAAAAGATTGTGCGCGAGGCCGAACTGAAGCTCGCCCAGAGCGAGTCGCCGGCGGCCGGCAGCGACGGTACGCTGGAGGAAGAGGAGCCAACGAGCGCCGTCGTCGCCAACACGGCCACCGACTCCCCGGAGGTGTGCGCGGATGCGGCAGTGGCGTCGGCCAAGCAGGCTGAGACGGCCATGGAGCCGCCCAAAGAGGTAGCCACGGAGAGCAAGAGTTCTTAAACCGACAACGCAGAGAGATGGTAGACTTGTTCCACGACTTTTTGAAGAGAGAATGTGGAAAGACGGACGAGAACGTGGAAAGACAGACAGCGCCTGGAGAAGACATGTTTAGTTCGATGGACTGCGTTCTGTTTTGTTTTCTTTTTCCATCTGTTTTTCATTTTTGATTTCTTTAGCAGTGCCCTCTTCCCTTAAATGAAGCACGCCTACGACTAGGAGGCACTGGCGAGGAAACGGAAGCAATGGATCTCACGGGTGTGACGGGCGCGAAAGACGGACTTGGGTGTTTAGGTCGTCCTTAGGTACCGGACGGAGCATGAAATATGTCATCTTTTTTAGACGACCGTGCGGCACGCGTGACGTGCTTTCCCGGCGCTAGCCACACAAGCCTCACAAGCCCTCGGTGGCGTAGGAAGCAAGGGAGGACGACATGGGAGCGCATGACCAGTCTACTACGTGTCTATTCGTATTTTTATAGCAGTCATTTAGACGACCTCGCATTATGTTTGAGATTTACTCTTCTATGACAGTTTGAATAATCCAAGTCCGACAGTCATCTTATAGTGTACCTATTAGTCGTGTTGGCCAAATGAGACTTTGGATAGAAAAGTGGATTCCATAGATACCTAAGCGAACCCAATGGATAAGCTATGAATACAGTACCTAGGTAGCGTACTAAGTAAGCGACTAGCCCCGCCCCCGCCAAGTTACAGCCTCGTCACATGATCTAGCGTCTGGCTCATCTTTCTCGATCAATAATCTGGGGTAAATTTCCCCCTTGCCCCCCGCTCACCCCAACCCCTCCATAATAAACCCGGTGCAAACCGACCGTCCCCCCAAAGGTTGTGTTGTTCGACTCCCCTATCATCCAACCGAATGTTCCCCGATCATCACTGCAATCAGGCCCCAAACAGCCGACGGCGATTGTGAATCAGCACATTGATTGTCCATTGAACGTTGGGCATTCATCATTTTGGTGTCCCATGTTGGATTGAATCCGTATATCATTTCACAAGTCGAGTGCCGCGCGACGTGAGCCCCGGCCCGCCGCAACCCGCTCCTTTCCCCCCTTTCCCAAAGTGCCACCTCTACCCGCCTTCGTAACCCGCCCACCCCTCATTTCTCATTATCCCGTCGCCGGCCGACAATGACCACCTACGGCTCCTCCCAAGGAGGCTCCAATACAAGCCCATCAGCCGCTCCAGCCGCCTCTACAAGAGCCCCTCCCGCCGCCGCCGCCGCTGCCTCCTCCTCCTCCTCCTCCTCAACCACGGCACCCGTTTCCGCCTCGGCCTCGCAGCCGCCGTCTCAGCCGCCGCCCACCCAGCACAAGCGCGTCTACCAAGCATGTATCCCCTGTCGCCGTCGTAAAGTCCGCTGCGACCTCGGCAGCGTCGACAACCCCCACGACCCGCCGTGCGTACGATGCCGTCGAGAGAGCAAGGACTGCTTCTTCAGCGCTACCCGTCGCAAGCGGAAAAACGACGACGGAACCGATGCCCTGGATGACCAAGAGCTCGACGAGTACATCATCCGCAACGGCCGGAAGCGACTCCACACCGCCGAACCCAGTCCCGCCGCCTTGGACACCCGTCTCTACCGCGACGTGCCCCTGACCCCGGCCGCAGCCGCCACGCGCGACAAGCCCCTCCCACGTCCCCGCACCTCCCGCAGCAGCGCTGGCCGTGGTAGCATCGGCAGCGCCATCTCCTCGACCGTTTCGACCACGGGCCGCGCCGCCAACTTTGTCGTCGAAGATGAGCCCAACGCCCAGGTAGAGAACAGGGAAGCGCAGAACGTCCTGAGCCGAGGTGTCTACGGACCTCATGATGCGCTCGACTTGCTCTACAAGGCCGCCACAGATAAGTCAGTTCCCATGTCCGCGGTATTGCCATCGCTCAGCTATTGCTAACTCGCATCGCACGATGCAGCTCCTTACCTTCCCACAAGCGCCACGAGAGCGCCGCCTCTCTGGCCTCCATGGTGCAGTCGCAGCAGCCCATGGTCGTCAGTCCTACCGCGACCATGAGGCCGACCCCACCACCCGCCGTGGAGCCGACGCCCAAGGCCGAACCGCAGCCCATAGACCCCGAACTGGCAAAGCCCGACTTTTCGGCCCAGCCGGGCTATGCCGATGCCATCAAGGCTTGGAATAGGTTCCGCTTCGTCCGGGCTGGCTGGTTCACGGCTCACGAGGCGATTGAATATATTGACTAGTAAGTTTTCACCTCTATACCCGTCGGCCTCCTCTGTCTCGTTTTTGTTGTGTCTTTTTAGAGAGAAAAGAAAAAGAAAAACAGCCAGACTTACACCTACAGTTACTACGAATACCTTTCCCCCCTGACTCCCATCTCCCCACCAACCTTCCGGAACCCGGCATCTCACCTCACTCTGCTGACCGAGGAACCCATCCTAACCGTCACCCTTCTCACCATCGCCTCACGCTACCGTCAACTGTCCGGCACCGGCGGCCACTGCAGGTCGCATGCCATCCACGAGCAGCTCTGGACCTATCTGCGCGGCATGATCGAACGCTGTCTCTGGGGCCAGGAAGCCTTCGGCGGTGGCTTCGTGGCCATGTCGTCCATGGAGGATCCCCAGACCAGCAGCACTGCTCCCTGGCGCGGGCTCAGAAAAGGCAGCCTACGCACCCTCGGCACCATCGAATCCCTCATGATCCTGACCGAGTGGCATCCCCGGGCACTGCACTTCCCCCCGGAAGAGGCCATTGACGAACTGATCCTGCCATCCTACGACGGCAGCGATCTCGGCATCACCGACGAGAACGGCAATCAGCGGCTTTCCGCCGGTATAGGGGGTCGGCGTATCGAGAGCTGGCTGGAGCCCGCCTGGCGGAGCGACCGCATGTGCTGGATGCTGCTCAGCACGGCCATGGGTCTGGCCTACGAGTTGGGCGTCTTCGATGATATCGACGAGCTGATGCGCAACGGCGCCATCTCGCGGCCCGAGTACGAGGAGGAGACGTACCGTCAACGCGCCAACCGCATCAAGCGGCTGCTCCTGATCTACGTCACCCAGCTGGCCGGTCGTCTGGGTTGGACGAACATGGTTCCCGATGCGCTGCGACGGAGTGACCCGGCCGTGACACGAAAACGGACGGGTAGTGGAGGTGGTGGAGGTGGTGGGGGAAGCGGAGGAGGAGGAGGAGGAGACGGCACGACGCCAGGCACCAACCCGTCGTCGCTGTCAAATTCGTTCAACTACATCCCCGATCTCGAGCTGGACGATCAGATCATCCACTGCTGGGCCGGCATCAGCAACGCCATGCACCTGGGGAACGAGAAACTCTTCCGGTCCCGGCAACACACAAAGGACATCATCCAGAGCGGCACCTACACCGAGCGCTTGCAGGAGTTCCGCCCCATCCTCGATGACTGGTACAGGGAATTCAAGCGCTACCGCCTCCCCCCCTTCACCCGCCACATCCTCTCCATCGAATACGAGTACGTCCGGATCTACGTCAACTCGCTGTCCCTGCAGGCCGTCGTGGAACGATCAGCCAGCAACGCGGGGAACACGGCACAGGCCGGCCACGGAGGCCAGGTGAACATGACGACGGCGCAGCTCTCGCCGCAGACGCAGAGCTACTTTGGAAAGCTACCGCTCGGGCAGCTGGGCGGCTTCGGCGCAACGGACCAGGAATACATCCGGGAGGTCGTCGACGGCTGCCGCAACCTGCTGCGCACCGTCGTCGAAGGCCTCCTCCCCGGCGACTACCTCAAGCACGCCCCCGTGCGGACCTACTTCCGCATCATCAGCGGCGCCATGTTCCTGCTCAAGACCTTCGCCCTCGGCGCCCCGCGGTCCGACGTCAAGCTGAGCATCGACCTGATGGACTCCACCGTCGAGGCCCTCCGCAACTGCGTCGTCGACGACGTGCATCTCGGCATCCGCTTCGCCGACCTGCTCGACTCGCTCACCAGCCGCCTGCGCAACCGCTTCATCCAGGCCCCGCTGCTCGGCCACTCCGGAGGCGCACGCAGCCCCGACCCGCCGCAGCCCGGCACGGCCCACGGCGGCGCTCTCAACGGCCAGGCCGCCAATGGCGACGGGCAGAACTGGGCCGCCCATGCCAGCCGGCTTCGCGAGGGCCTCAATGCCCCAGGTACGTTTGGCCCGCCTTCTTTTGCTCGTCTCGCGTCGCCCTACACACCGTTTATGGGTGAGACTTTCATGGCGGACTTTCAGCTAACCGCACCCGTTACCCAGGAGACGCTGGCGGCAACATCTCAGCCACCCCCTTCGACCTCACCGCCGGTTCTTTCCCTTATCCGTCGGGTACGGCGTCAGGCCTCAACCCGTCGACGCCCGCCGCACTCGACAACCCGTCCTCGGTCGAGAACATCATGGACGTGACCGATTGGGCCAACCCCAACACGGAGATGTGGTATCTGCCTCCTGGCCCAGCCTTTTTCCAGAACATGGAGAACGGAGGCATCGCCATGACTGCCGAGGGCCTCAACGTCGGCGGCGTCGACCTCCTCGAGTACATGGCCATGGACCCGCAGTTCCCCGTCATGGATAATAACCCACCTTTCTCTTAATTTTTGTTTTCGAAGAACGATAGCCATGCAGTTGTTTCTCTTGCTCTAAATCCGCCCCTTTTTTTTCATGTTCTTTCGAAAACTGAAATCGACGTCTGTTCCTCCGCGTGGCGCCAAAGGGAGTATCCTGGTGTTTTATTTACTTATTTGTCTATTGTTTTCTTACGAATTAAGACGTTTCCTTCAATTGATGTCGATCTTAACGAGTCTCAGACCGTGGAAAACAAACTGGGAAACAAGGCACGGTGGACAATAATGACGGGACACAGAACGGCGAACCTTCGTCTTGAAGGGGAAAAACGAAAGGGACAGGGAAAGAAGAGGCTTCGAAGGTAAAATGGAAGTGAAAAGGAGAGAACCAAAGAAGGACATGGAATAATCGCCATATCCCATCGAGTCTACCCGACAACAACCACGACTCACCACCCTCATCCAACACGACGATTCCTGAGGAAGGGGGAAAAGAAAAGTGAAGTGGGAGAACAAGAAGTGTAATGAAGGAAGAACGAGTGTTTTTGATACCCTGCTACGACCGCTCTGCTCTCCCACTCCCATATCTGTTATTAGTTTTCCTCGCCATCTCACTTTGCTCTTAACGACTTGGTCTGGGCCGACGAGTGGTGGTTGATGAAGATGGCCAAATAGGGGTGTCAACTGTTTTTTATTCTGATCTCAATTTCAATCTGATCTTTAGTTTCTCAAGGCAAAACGATCATCTAGGATTGGTTTGTCCGGCAGTGAGCCATAGCAACTCGAGACCGTCGATGACTTCTCCCACAACGTCTAGTTCCTGTGACGGGACAGAATGTGACGAGACAGTGCTCTCAATGCAATGCATTGCCTCAATAATCACCAGAACTAAAAGAACAAGTAGAGGATCGATACATAAGCGCCTCTCATACTTCTTCATCGCGTCATCACCACAGCTTTGTCCGCAGCCGTCTCCTCGGCCATCCGTACCCGCTCAAGTTTACCCAACAAACCCCATGAAATCATGGCGGAGGATGCAGCGATGAAGAGAGGCAGCCACCATCACATGGGGACGGGACTTTTGACAGCCAAATCCAAACGCCCAAGTGCAATCCCACAAAGCGAAAGTTCCCCCGAGCTCCCAAAGGAACCAAGCCTACACCCCTCCGTCAATCTCGTTACACCCGCCGAGACCACTCCCTCTCCTTGCTCCCGACGATCATTACAGGGAGGGGTCTCAGATAGACGATGCGCGGCGGCTACAGTCCGTGATGTAGCTGCCGCAACGACCGGACAACTTTGCATTCAACTGATCATGCCTTTCTTGGACTAAACCAGGGATTGGATGGTTAGCAGGCAAAGTGATCGGACAGTCTGGAGTTCCTAACAAGGTAGCAGGCGACAGGCGACAGGAAAAGAGAACAAAACGTACCAAGTGGTCCCAAAGCATCTTGGTGAGCGAATCCGACATGGAGTACAGGTCGATTGAAAACTCGCCCGCTATCAACAACGCATGACACCGTCAGTTACAACACGCTTCCTCTTCTCATCGGGTACTCCGGCGCAAAAGACGTACACTCGACATCCGTCTTAATGTACATGTCTTCCGTGCGATTATCATTAATAAGCTGGATGACATGCAGGAGGTCGTCCTCCTTCAGCTTGCCGAGGCCGTCGGCGATCTTCTCGTAGTCGTATTTCTGGTTGGGTTTCTTCGGGCCCGACGCCCCCTTACGCTTGACGCGGTCCTCGTCGCTCGGCAGGGGGCCCGTCTCCCGCAGGATCTGCTGTAGTGCTTGGCTGGGGTTCTTGAAGGTGACGGTGTGTTCGTTTTCGTAGTGGTTCGACTGGAAGTTGAGGTCGTGCGGGATGCTCTGCTTGGACTTTTCTGTCGTGTAGCAGTCGATGGACATTTCGAATTCGCCCCAGCCTTCGTTTTCGCAGGTAAATGGCGGCTTGGTGTAGGCTGCAAGAGCGCAACACGCGCGCGCATGTCAGTACGTCGCACTCCCGTACCATTCGTCTTTTTCTCTCTCGCCGTGGAATGCACATACTCTGAACCGGATTCTCAAACGAAGGATGAAGATTGTAGGTGACACGTTGGAAGCAGTCGGCCGGGTGAGGCTCTCCATTCTCGTCGAGGATATAGAGTGAGACAGACCATTTCCGCATAGGAAAGCCCTCTACCTGCTGTGGTCGTTCAGGTCTATAAATTCGCGTCGCATTTCTAGTCAGTCACTGCCCAGCCACACCATGGACAACGAGGCGACCGCATCGCTATCGAGGGAGCACCTACAGGATGTTCTGGTCGGTGACCAGTCTGACTTTGCGCTGGAGAATCGAATTCTTCTTAGCACGCATTTGGATAATCGCAGTGGCAAGGAGGTGGTGTAACGAGAACGCAACAAAATAGAGACAGTCGGGATAATAGGTGGTCTGGGAACGGGGGGATTCGGCGCCTTGGCCCGTAATGGGAGGTAGGAGCAGGAATAAGGTGGGTGGAATAGAAAAGGCATCAAGGTCGTAAACGGGTAGACCATGACGCCGGCATTGAAAGGCCTATAAGCTCTATCAAGAACAGCGCGCCGGACCGGTGGGAAATTCCTTCTTTCTTTCACACTCTTTGCACTCTCCGTTCACCTTAACAGAACGCACGCACCGCTCTCTCCATGCCAGGTTGGACAAAGCGAGCTGCCGGCCGGGAAAGTGCAGAACTCAGGAAGCCGGCCAAAAGAAACATTGTGACAACAGCGCAAAAGAACTAGCACAACCTACCTCGACAATCATCCTGTCTTCCTCCTCTTACACCTCCACGATATAGGTATACAGGTTAATCCGCGTGGTATTAGCGATTGGTATTCGATGTGATGGTTCAATCGGTCTGTCGGTCGATCGGTGGTAGGTATAGTAAAGGTTGAAACACAGAATGTAATATGGCTCTTTGACCTCGTCGTCCAGTGAATCGTCGGGGTAGCGATGCGTGGTGTTGGAGGGGTAGTAGTGAACTTTAAGAGTAGACGAAATCTGGGTTGGCATGCGGTCATGTTCATCACGCCCAACTTCAATGCTTAGTAAGGCAAAGACAAGCAAGGGAGCCAGGCCAAGCATCCCTACTGGCCCGTTTCGGGGCATTATCGGGCGATTATCAATGTACGAGCGCCAGCCACAGTGGCTAGGGACCATCAAGTGTCAACCTGCCCCATCGTTTGTCATTGCCGTGGAAGTACGAAGTTTCTATTATCTACGAATTACTTACACCAAACGATGGTATTCGGGTGATGAGTTGACAGTGAAGAACTCAATCGGTTTATTACACCATATCTCCTTTCAGAAACCCTAGTCTCCTAGGATTATGCAAGCACCCATGGATGATGCCTCTTGCTATGCCACTAGAAAGCCGTAACAAGTTCTCTCTTGCAATCAATAGACAAGTTTCAGCGAGTTCACCGTCACCAATACTCAATACTACATGACTCGGATGGGTGATTTCAACTGGTGTTGGGATTCAGAGACTTGGACATGTTCGGAATTCCAATACATTGAAGGCATGTACCTACTCTGCAATGTTCTAGCCCAGATGCCAGTCGCGAAACCGTTCTCAAGGCCATCTCTACCCTCTGCGGCCATGAAGACCCAGTCCATCCAACTTGTCTCACTCCATCCCGCATCCCCTGCCTTGGGACAGGGCTTCAACTCTCATCAACATCCTCTCGTGTCTTTCCTTTATATTCGTGCTTTCATGTCGTGTAGTGGGATCAAGGGGTAAGAAAGGGGGTTGTGGGGTACGGTACGCCGTTCGACAACGATCCTAGGATCAAAGTCAAGCGTGTACGCTATATGTGCTGTGTTCTGCTAGGGGAGGGGATGATGTAGGGCGAGACGCTATCGAACCAAGTCCTTGACGCCGGCTTGGTCCGGCTCGGTCCGTTGACTGAAGAAATTGGTAGAGTCAATTACGACTCAGCTTCAGCCTTTTTGAATACCTCCTCGTTATCCTTCTGGGCCTTGAGGAAAGCGTCCTTGAAGAGGTTGGCGTCTGGAACACACATCACGTGCCGTCAGCAATCAAGTCTCTTTTTTTTTGCCTGCGAAAAAAGAAATTGGGGCCCGGGATGGGAATGAAAAAGGCTTACTCTCCGAGTTGGCAAAGCGGATGGCCAGGGTGACGGCCTCGGCTTCGCCCTCGCTGACATCGGCAGCAGCGTTCCAGACCCAGCTGCGGTCAGATCCGACGTTGGGAGAGAGCTTCATCTCGGGAACAACTACGGCAACAGTTAGCAAGACCCTAATCGTTCTCGTAACGCATCGACTTGTGACGTCGAGCAGATTGGCCGCAGAAAGGAGGTGTGGGAGGGAGTTTCCTGCCCCTCCCCCCTCACTGTCTCAGACATACTGTAGTGGTTCGCGCAGACCTTGAGGGTCTTGTCGCGGCGCATGACAAGACGGGTCTTTCCGTTCTCCTTGTGTTTCAACAGACGGACGTCACCGGTGCCACGCTCCTTCCATTCGCTCGACTCCTTGACAAACTTGAACAGCTTGGCCCGCATCTTGAACAGCTGCTCCTCAGACTCCTCGTTGGTACGGGTTTCAACCTGCTCGGTGAGCTTGACGACCGGCTCGAAGTGGATGTCATCCGATTCGGGAGCCTCGTCTTCCTAAAAGGGCAGAGAAACACATGCTTGTCAGCGCGCTGCACAACGCACCCGAGGGAAAAAGAGTATCCACACAGCGGAACAGGGTATAAGACGTACACCACCCTCCTTCTTTTCGTCGGCAGCAGCAGCAGCCGCCGCCGCCTCACGCTGGGCCTTGTTGCTGCCGGAGACGTCACCGCGGTCATCATCCTCGGGCTTCTTTTCCTTCTTCGCACCGCCGCCGAACATGGAGAAGACGGCTGACTGGGTGACGGGCTTGTCGGCATCGGCAGGGGCCTCGGCAGGCGCATCGGTCTTGGTCTCGGTGACCTGGATATCGAGGAAATTAGAGCGTTAGCTTTGTTCTTTCCCATTTGATCTTCGTGCCCCCACAATGGGTGGCCGAAGACAAATTGAGGAAAATGCCGATTCTCCAAGCGCAACGTGCCATGAAAAAAGCGACACTGATACGAGTGATAACAGGAGAAACAAAGGAATCGGTCGAGACATCTGCTTCATTCTGGAACCATGATGGATGCTGGACGGATATGGGGTAATCGTACCTCAGGCGCAGGGGCCGTGGTCTCCTCAACCTTGGGCTCGGTGGCTTCGGCAGCAGACATGTTGATGGAAATGTCCGAAGAAGAGGCGGGACGGGAAATGTAAAAAGTTGGCCGATAGGATAAATGCTAAGGACTGAGCTGGGCTGGGAAGTAAGGAACAAGGGGAAAAAAAAAGAGTCAGTCAAAAGAACGTTGCTGGTTCCCACATGTTCGCTGCCTTCCTCCACCGTCGCCTAATCATTCAGTCAGGCCGCCCCTGCTTTGTGCCCTTTGCCCCTCTCCACCCCCCTCTTCAGGAAAAAAAAGGCGGGGTGGGCAACGGGTCAGCCACAGTTTGGGAGCCACAGACGAGACGCCCGGCAACGGCTATGGAGTGACAGGATGCAAAAGAAAGGGGGAGGGACTTACTGTATGGGTTTGAAGAAGTGGCTTGGAAAAATTGCAAGGTGTGTGATAGGTACCAAGAACTGTTGTTTTATTTTATTATTTTTATTTTTATTCTCCATCCCCGCCACAGTATCCGTTAAAAAGTACGTGCTTCGATAGACTGAAGAATACCAACTTAGTAATAATTGGAGTCCCAGCAGTCCAGTCCAGTCCTCTTGGCAACGAAAATCCTAGTCCACGTGCCCCTTTTCATGAATGCGGGCCCCATTGGTCCCCATAGGGTTCGTACCCAGCCCAAGTCAATGAGAAGCAACCCCCAAGAAACAACGCGATACAAAAAGGACCATTGTCCAATATCCCATCTCTTTCATACGTTTTATCACCCAGCTCGATGCTGTATTGTAGCTCATGGATCTGACATCATCAATTCCATACCATTCTCCACGCCCATAACATATCTGACTCGACTTTGGCCTACCGCGGTCACCTGTTTATGCCCTCTTTGTCGTCCTCTTACAATGGTTCCAACTACAGTCAACGACGAAGATGAGTAGTTTGCGGAGGAGGGAAGAAAGACACAAAGTGTTCTGACCAACAACGATTGACTGACTTTGAGAGCGACATAGAGAGACTAAAAGACAAGAAGCGACATAAGAGTCCGAAACGCAAACAGATCCCTCCAAACGCCACCTGCTGTGCCCAATTCCGTATCCCTATTCATTTCCCATAACCATATTGCATCCTGACAGATATGCGACCGAATTCCATTTCGTACCCCTACTTGTCTCCACGCAAACATTTCTTCGACCATGCCCAGGAACGACATGCACTCTCGGGCCTCGTCTCGGGTTTCGTCTGATGCCGCAACTGCCGGGCTTTGACGGCCTCCGAGTATTTGCCGGCGAGATATACCTTTGCCTTCCCCAGATACGCGTCGTGCTCCTCACGCTTCCCTTGCATCCGCAGCCACCAGCACCGTGATGCGATCTGCGCCGTGCGGACGGACAGGTCCATCCGGTCCCAGTGGTCTTCCATGTGGTGCAATATGTGTCGTACGGCGTCTTCTCGAGCCCGGACCCATTGTTTAGCCATCGGCTCACTCTTGCTCCATGCGTTCCTGATGTAGTCCCGCGTTGCCAAGGTTTCCGCCCTGGCCCGCTCTCCCAGGTCGGTCAGCTCCTCCAGCAGCAAGTCTTTCATGCACAAGACCCGCTCCGGTGCCTCCCCCGCTGCGTCCGTGAGACTCTCCGCAGCCTTCGCGACACCGCCGGCTAGATGCCGTCCAAAGTCGACTACGGTTTCGATGGCGCTCTTGCCAAAGTCGACCTGGTGCGTCTCGTTGACCTTGGGTCTCCGGCTAGTGACCACCGTCACGGAAATCGGACCATATGCCTGGCTCCTGGGAATCTCGATCAAGAGGCCTTCGTCAATGGACGAGAACTTGGTCTTAACAAGCTTGTCACCGCGAAGTACATCAATGCTAATGGAGTCCTTCGCGAGCCAGGTCGTCTTGGTGCTCAGCGGGATTTTTACCAGGATTCCGTTGCGTCCGTGTATCTCGGCAGAGCAGACCGTCGACTCCTGGGAGCCGGTCGCGCTTTCGGAAAAGAGGTTCGGGAATGGAGCGAGTGCAAGGTGATTTGGAGTGGCGTTGGCGCGAGGAATCTCAACGACCGTCGTCGAGGTCAGGTTGCTCGACACGGTCGACATCGAGTCTTGGCTGGTCGCCGTACGGGCAACCGAAGGTGCCGAGGTCAGCGGCTGCTGCACTGCACCAGCGGGAGGCGTCGGAGTAGTCGCGCCCCTAATATATTGCGAGGCGCTGTACACGGCCACCGTTGTGATGGCGAGAAGCAAAAGGTGCACCACGGCGAGTGGGCTCATCGCCCGACATCTGTTAAGCATGTACCTCCCAATCTCCCCGGCCGTTTCCCTCGCATGCGCGAAAAGCTCGCCATCCTCGTCTTCTGGCGGCTGCGTATACACGCGGCTCAGATACGCCAGGTGGCGATTTAGCTTACCAGAGTCGGCATTCAGGAACGAGGTCAAGTCGACGGGCGCGCGCCGTATGGAAGGGTGGTGGGTAACGGGGTCGAGGCGGCGGTGGATGGCATGTATGTCGATGTACTTTTCCAACGAATCATCTGCAGGGTTGTGGCTGTCGGATATGAGGATGCAGGGCACACGGTGCAGTCTCATGAAATGCCAAGCGGCATCTCGCGTTGTGCAGGCGGTAGTGTCATCTTCCTTCGAGGCATAAAAAAGGGCGAAATTGGGCACCACCTCCCAGCGAGGCTTGACTTGGAAGTTCGCCCAGTGTACGACTGTGTTGTAAGTTTTCTCGCCATCGATGGTGATGGAGTATGTTTTCTCAGCCATACCGTCGGCGGAGATGTGGAATGTGGCCTGGGCAAAAGTGCAGTGCCCAACCTTGAGATGAGTCCTCTTGAACTCGGCTTCGTCCGGCCAGAAGTAGACGGGTGCTGTAAGCGCAGAAACGATTTTGTTGATGATATCTTCCTGTACGTCCGGACTGCCGACGTACATGATACGAATGGGTTCTTTGATACGCAGATATCGATCGTCCATGTGTTGGTAGACGGTCGCAATACATGGCTGAGGGGCCTCCGGAGTGCTATTCTGGCCCACGGGTTTATCTTCCGAGGGGACATGTTGAAAATGCGAGGAATCTTGAGATTCCCAGGCTCCCAAAGATGGCGTCACGGCTGAGCCGACAGGCGAATGAGTGTCCGCCGCAGGGCCAATGATGGAGGCACTCGCAGGAGTAGACGGATTGCTCAGGCTCTCTTCCACATAAACCTGCGAGTTATTGCGGGCTTGTTCCTCCTCTTCTGCTGCTCCTTCCCGTTCTCCAGTTTCTTGGCTATCGGACTCGCTTTCCGAGTCTGTCTGCAAATCATCTACTGACTGCTCGGTGCCAGCAAGGCTGTGAACGTCATCGGCTCGACTGTAGTCGAACGAATGGATCGACTCGGAGGCAGGGCCATCCTGGCTCTCGTCGTCTGTGTGTATGAACTCGTAGGATGACTCTGAGAGGACGCCGGCGATATCGCCGGGAGTGTCGGCGGAAGGTGTCATGACGTCGGGTTGGCTGGAGAATATCCAGCTAGCAAGTTGTCGGTTGCCCTGGGGGCGGGGAAATCGAAGGGTCGGCTCCGAGGAAGACAGCGGAAGCGGCCTCGTGGGATGAGGCTGCGTGTCAGCCGAGAGGTAACTGTCAGGATCGGAATGTTGAGCAGAAGCCTTCTGCTCTTCCATCACGAGGGACCGAGTGTCAGTCTTGCAGATATCACGTCATCCCTCCGGTCTGGGATGATAAACGGGATGAACGACGGGGGAAGTTTCGAGCTGACACTGGTGACGAGCGCTGTTGTCGGTTGAAAGAGAGTGAGCCGGGGACGCTGGGCAGAGATGGACCTCGGGACTTTGTGGATGAATAGAGGGAGAAGATTATGGATTACCCTTGAGCAGACAAGAGGGGCGTAGAGCCAACACCCAACCAACAAATAAATAAGAGGCCCCAGGATGGTACAGGGAAGCGTCCTGCCTTGGAGGTAGGTTTCTGGTGGAAGATGGCTTGAACCGAATCACCCCTCTGTCAGCCGGCTGTCGGGAGTGGCCTGCTGTTTACTGGACGAAGACTGCTGTGGAGGCAGAGGATGTGGAAGGGGCAACTTAAAATTTCTAGCAGAGAACCTTCCCACGTAAGTATCCAGAGATAAGTTTCCAGGTACTCAGATGGTTATTTCGAGGTGTGATGGAGGAGTGGCTTCTGGTTGTCTCCTGGTGGGATGTTGTGTCTGGTCTGATGGTCACTGAACTGCCCGGCAGCCTGATCAGCGGCGAGTAAGGGGGCGGCGCGGGGTATGTAGTCTGTCTGGGCGGGGGTAAAGCTTTAAGGGAACGGCGGCTGCTGCCTGATATATTGACTGTCGTATCGTCTCGGGCCTTTGACTTGGATTGGGAACAGGAAGGAAGATGGAAGGGGGAGGTTCGATATCATCATTCATCATTCATCGAAGTGACTTAGGTTGCTACCTACCTCCTTTAGCTGCCCACCTTTCTGCTGCACGGAGTAGTGTACACTGCCATGCGGGGCTGTCTGGAGATAAGGAACATTGAACCACGGATGTAGTAAGGTACGGTGCGGATACTCAATGTACATACTGATACCTTGGATCTCCTGCGGGTACTGTGGGTACGAGCCGCTATCACTCACACCTTAGGTATGAACTCTATCTCCTTTATGAGTGTACTTCGGCCTCCCTTATTCGTAGATATAATCGCTAAATCCTTACCAGGTCAGACCTACTCCGTAGACAGTTCCTATCATCGAGCTTGGAATAATAAAAAACAAGTGTGCTCGGAACTGATAGAAGAAAAGGAGGCTAATTCGAGACAAACAATGAAGTGTAAGTGAGCCCCGCCTAGGTATCTGGGTACAAGGACCTGCGGCATCACTGGGCATGTGATCCAACAGTGGAGTTACCCTGGGCGGGGCACTTTGTACATGGGTGGACAAGCGCCACCAGAGGCCTTGATGCTGACGATGACATAGTCAATATGACGGGGAATTACTGATGTATATTCCAGTATAATTTGCAGTATAGTTCGTACACACGTAAGGAACATATTGCAAGGGGATTTCTACTAGGTATATAAATCAATGTAAGACTTTGGCGGCGCATAGGTGGGTGGAAATGTCGCGAAACATGGTACCTCACTGTACTTTGTTGAATGGCACCTGTCTGGTTAGGCACCGGGGTCCGGTCCTGCAGCTTGGTTCGTTGTACCCAACATCCAACCCGGTCTAGATGAACCTGTTGGCTGTACATTGAGTGTTCATTATGTGATGTAGAGGGGAATCCCATTAAATCCTGGTTTACGAATAAGGGATGTGTTCCAGGTAATAAAAGACCCAGAAATCATAGTGTATTGCTAGAGATTGAAGGTGATCCTACTTCGTACATGTCGCTTCGATGGCATCATAGCACCTTATCGATAAGGGTGGATATGAATGGCGGGGTCCCAAAGCGTCAGGTACGAGAAGGCCTACCGCTCCAGAAGAAAGCAATGCCCTGATCCTTTTCACCTCCGGTACGAGAATGTACCATGGATCTCGCTTCACAATGCACTCAATATAGGTACACTCAGTACACCACACTTCCCGCGCAATGATACTTTTGACAGTTGTAAATTAGATAAGTAATGCTGAACGCTGCACCCAAGATATTATACAGCAACGCGATGCCTCTCTATATAGGTATGTTCCGTTCCAGGGCGAGACCTAGGACCCAGGACTCCAAAATCAGGGCTAAGCCACGCCTCTTTTCCGCTCTATATATTACTCACCGAAATGGTGAAAGTCGTGCCTTCGTATCTTGTATAAACCAAACGAAACCTTAAAAGGCCAAAGAGGATCCGATCCATCCATAGAAGCTCAAGCATGCACATCGGTGCGTATAAAGGTTGTGGATACATCCCCAAGTTGGAATCAAATCGGCATACTTCGTAATCTTGGAAGACACATAAACGCCTGTCGTCGAGTGAAGATGTTCGGAAAACCATGCGGCAAGGTATAGGCATATAGGAGAGAGGAGGATGTGCGGCGGTCGTACAACGGCAGCCCTTCGAGGCAGCCGGAAGCATGAGGGGAAGGAAGCATAGCGAGAAACGATGGAAGCCTTTTATAGAATGCCGTGCTTCTGGAAGAGCCTCCTCAGTGTTCCCGTGCTAAAGGGTTCATCGTCGGGGATCATCTCGATGATGCCGGTGAGGTTGGCGAAAATGTCGCCCTGATTGCGGTAGGCCAGGATGGATGGTACAGCGGCATTGTCGAATTCGATGTCGAGGTAATGTACCTTGACAAAGTGGACGGTGTTGTGGTGCTTCACGAGTGGCTTCATTGCGGTCTCTATCTCGGATGATACGTCGCACTGGTTTTGAGCACTGTTAGCACATGATAGGAAACAAACAGAAGAAAAGGAAAGAGAGCGAAAGGAGGGAGAAGGCATACGTCAGGATCGTAGACGAAGACGACGACAACAGTGTCGCGGCCGACCTTCTCAATGGCATCGAGGTAGCCCAGCGCATCCACCTCGTCCAGCCTTCCATATACCCTCACGCTCGGGCTCGTCCTCCTATTCCGCACCACCTTGGTCCCTTCCCTCTCGAGTTCGCGCCTCCGGCTCTCGCGCCACTGCTGCAGGAAGGCCTCCTCGCTGGGCGAGTCGCTGGCGTTCCCGTCGTCGTCGCTGGCGCTGTGCGAAGGGGCGTGGTGGCCGGCGCCGGCGCCGGCGTCGAGGCCAAAGATGGACTTGCGCACGGAGGTCTTGGCGCGGGTGATGAAGGAGGACTTTTTGGCCTCCTCGTAGCTGCGGGCGTCGGCGATGACGCCCTTGACGCCGGTGGTGCGGCCGGCGTCGAAGCTGGCCGGGGGCAGCTTGAGGCCGGGGCCGTGGCCGTGGTCGAGGGTCGGGGTGCGCATGGCGCTGTCGATCTGGGCGGCGCGGTAGGCGTCTTCTTCGCTGACGTCGACGCTGGTGCGCTCGCGTTTGTACTCGGCTCTGTCTTCGGGGTGGACTCGGATGGGGTCTCTGGCGCTGCTGGCGACCAGTCTGTTGAATTCTTCTTGGGCGGGCGTCGGGTTTGACATGTTGGGCAAAGCAGGGTTTCGCGCGTCGGAGGGTACGAGAGGGGCAGTGCTCTTTTAATAGATGTGTGATAATAGGTAGTTTCGCGCAGGAGGGGTAAACGGGAGAGAGGACAATGCAAGGCGACTCCGAGTTTGGGTGTTTCGTCGAGAAAGGGATGGAAAAAAAGGAGGGGAATGGACCGGGGACAGGCGAGGAGACAACCCTCAACCTTTTTCGAATGTGCTTCTCGAAGCTGTGGATATGGGTCGGCAAAGACAGGGATATGTGCGAATATGGAAATACGCAATCCCTGTCTGAGTGATGCGGTGAAGGGGGAAAAAAGAAGGTAGCGACTTGGGGCGCGTGACGGGAAAGGAAGTCGGAGGGAAACTTGCTGGGATACGTTAGCGGCGTGCGAAGTGAGGAACTAGGATAATAAGGAGCTCCTGTTTCTGATTCTGTGTCGGACAGTTGGTTTCAGAATGTCTAGTGTACCTGGTAGCCTGGTAGATCGACTCCATGCTCCGCTCCGCACAACGTACGAAGTACGTTGTACACCACAGCGTACAACGTATGCCGAAAAGCGGGACTAGTAGGAAATTCGTGACTCCAGGTACAGTATTACGAATATACTTCGTACGAATAAGTAACTAAGGTACCTACGGAAGAATAGGTGCTGGTCAAGTCCAAGTCAGCTACTCAAAAAAAAAATTGTGTTCTGTTCCCAAGATCGACTCGCGTCTGGCCAGACCTGGATAAAAGATGGAAAAATGGAACGGATATAGGAACAAAGAACAATATGTATGTGACCAGTCTGGGAAAGTCGGACAGGACTGTTATTCGACAGGGATGTACAGCAGCCACTCAACTCGGCACTACGTTAGGTCGTTGGGTAGACTGAACTTGTTAATTACCGGTGGTCCAAATTAAGAAACCGCGTGGCCTCCCGCCGAGTGTCACGGAGTAATGATTATCAAGTGGGAGTTTTTGGTTTTGCCGTTCCAATACTAGTACTTTGGATTCAGGTCTTTCATATCAAATCGACGGCTATCACTATTCCATGCCTCCGTAGGTATACAACGTACTTGCACTCCTTGGCAGTGACCAGCAAAATACCTCAACCAAACTTCTCCGGACGCGTTCCGTTTTATTCTTACCTCGCTACGATTCACGTCACAGGATGAAGACGTGCAGCTTGCAGCTACAAGTTGCATAAAAAGGATGACACGGTGAGCGTCTTTTTGTTGCTGTGCCGTCGTTCATTTCCCCGCCTTGGTTCGTTCTCCATCCACCCCGAGGGATCGGCGGCGCAATCTTCAGTTCCGCGCTATGAAAGGCGTGCCGGCATTATGGCCCTAAACTATTCAAATCGCTCTGCCCACTTTGTAATGAAAGGTTACGATCTCCGATCAGAGGCAGGGAAAACAGTCCCACATTCTTCGCCGTTGGGTCGACTTATAATGTCCGGTTTCAACCGTCTCGTTCTAGCGTAGTAGTGGAGATAGATTCTGGGGTTGATGTCTCCCGATTCGGACTCTCATAGCAACGGCCCCATGATCGCATGTTTAGATCGTCCGAGTCCGCTTTTGTCTCCGTATACTTCGTAGTGTACAACGTAATTGCACCGACTTGCCTCTCCCCTCCTTTCTGGCATGTCGCAAGGGTAACCACCTTGACTGTCGATCTTCCCGATGTCTGCCCCGGACTTGGTGAGACTGCCACCAAGTGCCCAGTTCACCTTGTTCCCCTAGCAGCTGGTAAATGAAGGCACATACAAAGTACATGCAGATAATACAGACAACACCGCTAAAAGGTTAACGACATGCGTATGCATGCAGCGAGACATAGTTAGTATACTGTACAAGTCAGGTTTCCTAAAATAGCATGCCCGGTCTTGATACCCGACTCCCAACTCCTGCATGAACGAAGATAACTCCGGCCATGACGGTATTTTCATTTTCCTTTACTCTGTTCTTTCGTCGTGAATAATGCCCACCAGAAGCTAAAACAGTCCCAGACGTACGGTCGACCGGCAAGCACGTGGATACCACGAGCGGATCGTGTTTCGCAGGTACTTCGTAGATATCCTTCGCCCTGGTCCTTGGCCCTTGGCCCTTGGCATGAACCACATTCTGGATACAATTCCACTCTTGGGGTGTTTCTTTTCTTTGTTTCGACTCGTTCGTTCATGCGTCGAATCTCCCTTTCCAAAATGCCACGCGATCTAGTTTCTAGTTTTCCCGTTCTGCCTTGACATCTCTTTGCAAGGAGCGTAACAACGCAAACTTGGCTGGGGGCTGTCCTGATGGAGGTTGTCCTGACTCTGACACCCCGACAACCATGCCATGTCCGTAAATGAGTGACGAGCATACTATTCCGGCGAAACAGGAGGTTACATTGACATGCAGCATATGCGGACGGACAGGCGAAACCGGAAAGGTGGTGTTCCAATTTCATCCCGCAGTTTCAATCCCGCAGTTTCGTGTTAGTTGATGCTTTCAACGTGCAACCTCGTCGTTGAATGAGTTTTTAGTCGGTGCTACCAGATTCAGGGCGAGGACGACATCTCAACGAGTCGCCATCGTCGGCGACGCCTTGTTCCGCCGTATCGGCAGGGGAGAAGGATGATGTTCCGAGTCTGTATATTGCAACTCGGGTCTTCTCCAGCTGGCTCTCAGATCTATATATATATATATATATATAACTTCAAAGACAGGTCACGTAAAACATTCCAAACCAGCACCCTCTATCGGCCTTGATATTCGACTCTTAATCCATCCGCGAAGTGACGTTGGAAAACAAGAGGGCAGGTTCCATCCTATACGGCATGTAGAACAACATCGTCCTTGCTTCCACCACCCTCCCCATCCTATTCGACGCAAAGCGAAGCCACCAACTCCCGGTACTCTTTATCCCCGCGGTCTGGGCTGACTCCTGTCCCTGGACAGCAGCAATAGATTGCATCGGCGACTCTTGCCGGGAGCTCCTCCTCGGGATGAAATTAACATTCGGTTCAAGTCCTGTGAAACGAGCATCGAGAACATCTCACATCATCCATCGTAACGGTAACCCGTGACCATCCGTGTACGTATATATACGTATTGGTCCATCTGTCGTGGTTTCACCTCCCCATTTATTCATCTCCCACAATCCCCGGATGCAGTATGGGTGTGCTTGGCTACAAGAGGGCATTGAGGCCCCTATCATCCCTTCTTCCCTTCCCCTGTGTCGACACCAGCAACGAGAGTCTTCCAACCCCACCGGCTCTTCCATCCCTCCGATTCTCGAGCCCCAACACCTCACCTCGGTATTATCACGACCTCGACCTCCTGGCTGCCTCGCAGCTTTCTTCACTATATCTGCCTTCCTTCGCCGGTATGAGCAGTATAAGGATGTACTCACTGTATGGCCCACCGGATGCCAACAGCTACCAACCTCGATTGTCATCCAATGATACTCCTCCGCCCAACATGGACTATCCCATCTTGACTCTCGCTTCCGCCTCTGTGCTTGGGAAGTCTCATAATAACGTCCAGTGCCTTTCTTACCCAAGTTAGAACATGGATGGCTTCAAAGTCGCTGCTCCCATTGCCGCCCACCCGATCAGCGTCGCATTTCATGGGGAACAATGCCTAAGGTGTTGAGGGCTTACCTACCAGTAGCAGTAAGAAGGGTGCCGAATTGGACCCTTGGAAATTTCAAGAGCCAGAAAGGAATAAAACACGACAGTGGCTGAAGCGTGTAGATGTAGCCACGAAAGTGCGGCGCCATGGAAGAAACGGCCGAGGAGACGAACCACCAAAGAAAACTGAACGCGGGATAAACAGTATAATACAAAGAATAACTAAAGGAGCACAGGCAAAGCCCGGCGGCAATGTCTTGACTACATAGCCAGCGCTTCAACGCCCACCAGACAAGCCAATCCTTCGCCTACTGGCCCGCTGGCTCACTGGCGATCCATCGTCCTCATCCATCCCTTCGATCTATCCCCACCGGGCATCCCCATTTACACCATGGGCTTCTTTCCAACTCCCTCTTTTCCGTCCTTGGTCAAGCATCGCACGCTACCCGAAAACCCCCGCATCGTCTCTCAAGAGACGGCTATTTCATCGCTGATTAGATACACGCCACAATTCTCCAACAGAAGGCGTCCTTCTCGTTAACCTCAACGCAGAACGAATGAGAATGAAGGGTGTATCTCGAGCAGATGAGTAAGCCAAACAACGACAACAAACAGGAAAGCAAGCCTGCGGCAGCATTGCCCATCACGCGCGTGACGTGCGTTGGCCGAGGCCCTCGGAATGAACGACAACGAAAAAAAAAATCTTCCTTTCTTGGTATAAAACTCCTAGTAGCCATAGCATACCCTTCTGTCTCCCACATCGTTGTTTTCGTTCGTATTTTTTTCCTGTAGCTGTTGAGGAGCCTCTCGTAGTATCGGGGTCATATGGCGAGAGCGCGGTTCGTCGAGACTGTAGATTCGGACCTCGATAACGCGGAGGTAGGGCGTAATGGGGTATCAAACCTCGGACCCAATCCTCTCTCAACGACCCTATCGTATGCTGGGTGGCGACGCTGCCTGACACGTACGAAGTGGACAAAGGTTTTTAAAACAAGAACAAAAAATCCTTCATCTGATACACCGCCTGGACTAGACGCAAAGTGCTAGGAAAGGGCGAGAGAGAACCCAAAAACAAAAACAAAAAGGTATGGTGCAAAGAATCGCCGACGTCAGCCATCCATTATAAGCCAGGAAGCCTTCCGCCCGGGGGAGAGAGATATGGGAAGTAGAAAAGAGGACTGGTTATGAGCAGGTGTGTATCGTGACTTCGTCCCAGCAGCGCCAGTGCTCGTGCATTATAGGGTGGCATCGGGGTTGGGCAATTATGTGGCAGAGCTGGAATCGATGTATCCAGACACGCAGAATCATTTCGCCCGAAGAGGACCGTCATGGGCTGGTCGTCGGTACATTTAATAAGCCCAGATTTTCAGCTGGAGAGAGAGGTTGGTTAGCAGGCTGTGTAATGTGAAAACAACTCGCCACAGGTAACTCGGTTGTTTCGGGGACGTGGCTTACTAGAGAATCCCAAGAGCCCGTGCACAGGCTGATGCCGTCGTTGCTGACACCCAGGCAGCTGACGCGGTTCTCGTGGCCGACGAGCGAGCCAATCTTCTCGCCTCTGGTAACGTCCCAAACCTTGCACTCGAAGTCGTCGTAACCGGCAAACAATAACCGCCCCGAGATGGATGTAGCAACAGAGGTGATGCCGCAGAGAATAGATTCCGACTGTCAATGGTTGGTTAGCATCTCAGTGCCGCGTGGACGCGTGACAGAAACGAGAGAGGGAAAACACCAAAGAGAACCACATCAAAATAAAAAGAGGGGTTAGGGAAAGGGCGGGGGAAAAGCCAACTTACGCCATAGAGGTTCAGTTCCCTATCGGCACGGATATCGAATAGGCGGCAAGTGGCATCGTCGGAGCCGGTGACGAAGGAATGGCCGTCGGGGAAGAACTGAATAGCGTTGATGTCGGACTCGTGGCCCGCAAACGTCTGGACGGCCTTGCCGGCTCGGATATCCCACAACTTGGCAAAGGCGTCGCAGGCTCCGGAGATGAATGTGTTGGAATTTGTGGGGTTGAGGCTGATGCTCATGACATCGCCGAGGTGGTCGGCAAACTCGATGACCTTTTGGCCCGTCTCAATGTCCCACTTCATACAGGTCATGTCGCCGGACGAGGTCAGTATGCTCTTGTCGTTAATGAAGCGACAGCATGACAGGTAGCCAGCGTGGCCGGAAAGCTCGCGGGCGACCCTAGTCGGACCATCACGTTGATGGTTGAGGTTGTAGATAGAGCAGATGTTGTCGAGACCACCGCAGGCCACGTAGTTGCCGGAGGGAGCGTAGGCGCACGTCATGACCCATGAGGACCGTAGGGGGATGGCGTGGACCTTGTTGGTGGTATAGGCATCCCAGATGATGAGCTTGCCGTCTTGCGAGGCGGAGACGAGATGCCTCCGGTCCGTCGACCAATGCATTGCGTAAATCTTGGCAAGATGACCCTTCAGAGTACGTTTGGCCTTCATGAGCTGACCTCGAGGAATTTGTTCGTGGGCTTGCTGGGCGAGGCTTCGCACTGTGATGGGGGGAAGCAAACAACTGTCAGTATGCGTCGGAAAATAAAGGGCCATTGCGTGCGGACACGACGGGAAATCGAGATGGCGACGCCATGCGCGCATCAGCCTGCCCATGGATAATCGTCCCCCCGACGATGGAGATGAGGTTCCTATAATGGGGGCAAAAAGGCAACAAAAAAGAAAGATGGAAATGAAATCAAAACTGACGTGAAGTATCGGCAAGCTCGTCCTTCTTCCTCTTGATTCTATCCTTAAGCGTCTCGGCCTCGCGGCGCGCTTGTTGAATTCGCGCCTGCATCGCCTCGGGCGACACGTCGTTGGGGTTCTGCGAATTCATCGTCGACAGCGAAGAAATGACCGACCGGAGAAAAAGAGACGACACGGAAAGGGAAAAAGCGATGGGGCGATGCGCCGGGTTGAGGAGTTACAAGTCGAAAAGAGGGTCGGGCGGCGAGGGGAACGGAGGAGAAGGGGGAATTGGTCGCTCGGTGGCGTACGTTCAGTCAACGTCGTCGATACAGAATTGAATCGAGTAGGAAAGGACCTCGGCGGAGAGGGAAGAAAAAGGAGGTTAGGTTGTCGTGGTGCTCTGGGGCTGGTGCCGTGGGAAGGGGGAAATGCGAGCTCCAGGGGAGGGAGTTCGCGGGCGGACCAGTGATATCGTTGCTTGGCAATGGGAAATGATGGTCGCGCTGGGGGGATGCAGCCGGTGGGGAGAGGAGGTAACTGTAAAGGTAGGTACTGTACTTTTCCGTTGGAGAAGGAAGACCTGTCCGTCCTCCGCTTCGTAATACGTTGTACTAAGCGGACCCATGGATAACGGGCCTCGGACGGTACAGGGCTTACAAATACTAGGCAAGTACCATTGTGTAAGTACACTGTACAGAGTACGGATACCTTGCCTGAAAAGTAATGAATTGTGGTCCCGTTGTATGCCTGTCCCCTTGGCTGCTCGTGTCTCCTGATCAGGCATCTCGCATCTGCCCCAGATGCTCGGCAAGATTTTAGAGTACAAAATCCGACTATCTGCAACTTTTGTGGTCGTCGTGTAGGTATGACAGTTCGCTGCAGCGTGTTATTAGATGGGATGCCTTGCCGATTAAGCGACCTGGAAGTGTACATTGAAAGGGCATAGACTAGGTCAAAAGGTACCTACACGTCGTTGAATATGTAGTATACATACAAGCGAAAGTGGAGATGAATGCAAGACGATGGTCCGTCCCACTAAGTGCATCAGGTCATGGCCTGGCTTAAGGGAAGCAGAAAGGGGAAAGGAGACAAGACAAGAAAGATGTCATATAGTTGATTAGGAGAGATGATTGACTTTGAATATATCCTATCTAAACCTCTTATAAACATCAAACTTACCTCTATAGATGCCTTAGTCTATAAGAGCTGCTATATCCGTCTGGCCGTGATACAGTTGACTGTTCTGATTATACTATACATGGTAATTAATTACCTTGCGTGCAACGAAATAGCACCCCCGGAATTCCATAGCAGCGTCAGAACTTCTATTCACACCACCAGATGTGTCTAGTTAACAGCATAGCGATCTATAAGGCGTATAGAGCGATATAGTAGGTATATTACCCTGATACCCCTCTGGATTGCTTGGTTTGCTGTTATTGAGTAGAAATCCAGGAATGACAGAACACGAGTATAACCGCACCCACGAATTGAACTCGGTGTATAACGTAAATAATAGGCGCAGGTACAGGCTCGCCTAGTAGGGGTGGCTGGGATCTTGCCGAGTGGGTGAAGGATCCTGAGTACTTCGTGGTCTTAGCTGAAGCATGTCATACTTTTACAGTGCCGAATCGCGGCACATCATGGTCCCCTAATGAGAAATACGTACATAATAACAGTGTCGATTCCGTCATGGACAGTACCTACGGTATAGGTACAGTACAACGTACATCCCAGGTCAGCCTCTTTCGCCAAGGCTTCTTTATCTAGTGGACCTCCGGGTTAGGGGGGTGTATTCCCCGACCTGATGACTTGACTGAATATCGATCTTCGGCACTGGAAGTCCTGATTTGGATAGCCAAGTAGGATGTTGATAACGTACCTAGGGTAAGAGCTCCGATAGACGCCAGAGTACAACTGTCCTTCACCACTAGGTATCCAACGCCTTTCCTCAACTCCACCGTCCGTTCCAATACTTCGTGTGTGGTTATGGTTGTAGCCAGGTTCTCGGACCTCAGCCACTTTCCGCCCAGACGTCATCTATAAACCATTCGACGGATAACCGCGGGCGAGGGCAATCAAATTGGAACAAAGGGCAGTTCGGATTCAATAATCACCATGCTTCCTTCATGCAATTGACCCATTTGCTTTGCTTGCGAACAGAACTTATCAAAATCGACTCGCGCGTCTTCAGCTCCATTTCGACGAAAACACCTGTCCCGAACTGGTACATATGCACGACAAGTCTGTCCCGCCAGAATCAGCACCGGGATCATCCGTGCTCCTGCTGCTCCTCATCTAATTACGTTGTACCATTGGGCTTGGTGCACCCACCTGTGGACCCCCTCTGTCCCTGAAGACGGCTAGGGCATGGCGCTCTACTGTCCACTATTGGCGCCACGGGCAGCGCGCCGTCTCGATCCAAGGTTGTTCACTAGAACTGGAAGCTTTTGTTGACGAATGCCATCACCATGTTGCTGCTTCGGTTAGAAACCACGATCTGGAATCGCACCAGTTTATGGAAGCATTGGCATCCCCGTACACATAATGTTAGATGGCTGTGCATTTCCTGCGGAATTGATGTGTTGCCCGCGACGTCTTTGCTAATCACTCCCTTTGCTTTTCTTTTCCCTCGCATCCATGAACACCACGAAATCCGAAACGGCAACACATCATCGCAAAGGCTTCATAGAAGTCCATGTCATGGAATTTTTCCCTTCTTTTTTTTTTTTTGGTGCGGATATAGACCCGAGTTCCTGTTATCCAATGTTTAACACACCTGCTTGCCCCAATGCTGCATCGTCAAGTAATGTTTCGGCTTGGTAATTCAACATCCCCATTCAAGCCACGTGTCTGCGGACATCGTCCTTTGAAGTCAGGTCGATCGTCTGTCAAGGGCTTATGATTCTGCTGTAGGCATTACGACATATTCTATATTCCTATCAGTCACTGGTTTAGCCCACCCCAGCCCTGATACGGGGCGGCCTAACTATTTTCAATGCCGATAAAAGGGCCAAATAAAAGACAGCAAGCTAGGAGTGATGCAAAAAATGCTCGAGAACGCCCGTCGTCCAATACAACGGGAAGAAAGAAGGCGCGGTGAGGTATCTTGAGGAAAAGGCGCATTATAGGTCGTTTACTCCCGCGAGATGTCCCGGCCGAACATCTTTGACTTGAACCAATCGATACTGACAAGCAGGCGATTCCGCGCTGTCACATGCGTTAGTTTTCGGTGTTCTCTAAGAAGCTGAGTGTACTATGACACAGGGGGGAAAGGTAAAGTTGGCTCGCAGGTAAAGAGAAAGGGGCGAGGATAAGACGCATCACAAAATGGATTCAAGAAAAACTTACTGCTGAAGCACATGGATAGATAGGCGCTGCGCCAGAAGAGGTAGGTCATTCTGCCGCCGCTGGCAATGTTGCCGTTCCACCAGCTGACGTCGGCGACGGCCTTCTCGCTGCCAATGTAGGCCAAGCTGCCCTGGTGGGTGTAGTGGAAGGGCTTGATGTCCTTGATGCGGCGGAGCTTGCGCTCGCACTCCTCAATCTCGCGGGCGGCCTCGGCCGAGTCGGTGCCCGGCTTCAGGTTGAGGGTGGAGCTGAGCTCGTGGATGCGGTCCTCGAGGATCTCGGTCCGGGCCATGTTGTTGAAGAGGCGGGCGAGGAAGTTGCCCTCCTGCGCCGCGACCTGGGCGGTCGGGGCGTAGCCGGCGACGGCGCAGTCGCCGACGGCCCAGATGTCGCGGGTGCCCTGGACGACGAGGTACTCGTTGACGGCGAGGCCGCGGCGGGAATCCTTCTGGGCGGGGATCTTGGAGATGAGGTCCTTGACGATGGGCCGGACGGCGTTGCCGGTGGCCCAGACGAGGAGGCCGTAAGGGATGGTGATGGTCTCCTTGGTGCCGTCCGGGCGGGTGGCGACGGCCTCGACGGTCTTGTCGGTCACGTTCTTGACCATGGTCTTGGTCAGCACTTCGATCTTCTCCTCCTTGAAGGTGTTCTCGGTGTACTCGATCAGCTGGCGGGAGAAGGACGGGAGGACGTTGGGCAGGGCCTCGATCAGAGTGACCTTGCAGCGGTCGGCAATCTCGGGGACGAGGCGCTTGATGTCCTCCTCGAAGAAGTCCTGGAGCTCGCCGGCGAATTCGACGCCCGTGGGGCCGCCGCCGACGACGACCATGTGCAGCAGGCGGTTGATCTCCTCCTCGGTCTGGTCCTTGAAGGCGGCCGTCTCGACGCAGTCCATGATCTGTTTACGGATCAACTGGGCGTCGCCAATCTCCTTGAGGAAACACGCGTGTTCGCGGACGCCGGGAATGCCGAAAGTGGCGTTCTGGGCGCCGACGCCGACGACGAGCATGTCATAGGGGATCTCGGTCTGGGAAGTATCGCCTTTGATCTCCGAGTTGTCGGTGATGATGACAACCTTCCGGTCCGGGTCAATCGAGGAGGCTTCGGCTTCGTAGAACTTGACGGCGGCCTTGCGGTGCTGGAAGATGGCGCGGACAGGCTCCATAATCGAGCGGTGTTCGATCAGGCCGGTGGTGCAGGATGGCAGGAGAGGCGTGAAGAGGAAGTAGTTTCGGGGCGAGATGACGATGACATTGTAGTTTTCGGTATCGAGCTTCTTCAGTAGAGAGACAGATCCCCAGCCGGTGCCTGTAGAAAAAAGAAAAAGACGCGCCACGTTAGCCGTCCATTCGTCGTTGTCTTCTTCTTTCATGATACGCCTGGCAATGGCATGTGAATTAGACACATCTGGAAGAGTAAGGGCGTACCGAGGACAACCAAAGTCTTCTTGGTAGGATCCGGCTGGACCTGGGGTTGAGGGTTGCGATCCTGGTAGACAGCATAGACCACGGCGCCCATGGCGCCCAGGGCCGAAAGATAAGTCAACCTCCAAAGCCACTTGAAAGTCGTGCGAATCTTGCCCGGCTTCCGCTTCTGGGCAGCCGCATCGGCATAGGCGCGTTGGAACTGGCGAGCGAGGGCGGACGGCCTGGCGATGGAGGCGGCATTGGGTCTCGCCCGCAGAGACGCAGTTTGCCTCGAGGTGGTGAAAGCTCGATGGGCCAAAGCCGAGGTCGCGATGGAAGCGCGAGGCATCATCGCGCCAGGAGCGACGATGGATTGAGCTGCACGCAGCGAACTCATGGCCCGTGTTGACGAAGCCATGACTTCCCTTGTGTAGATGGGAACGGAAGTCCCGGGGGGGAAAAAACGAAAGGCAAGGGAGACCAAGGTAAAGAATGTGGAAATAATGGTAATATCCAACAAAAAAAGAAATTGATCGAGCGTCTTGACCTTTTTTTTTTTTGGCCCTACTAAAAAAGCGGGATGTAGGGGCTAACAATTGACCCTGTGCTTTAGTTTGGTCTCCCCCGGTGAGTGATCGGAGGATGACGCCAACCTTCTTTTTTTTCTTCTCCCTCTTCCCCTCTCGTTGGCAGCTGACCGAGCCGACCTGGATTCTTGGCAACGCTCGCCTCTTTCCGTGTCAAAATTTGCGGTGGAGACCGAGGGACCACTGGAGAAACCTCGGGAACGGGCCCATTGCCCAGTCATGTGCCTGACTTGTTTTTTTTTTCTGTTTTGCAGCACGCCATGCGAGCTTGGGCCATCATGTCGGCCCATCCCACGCCATCCCACGCCATCCCCTTTGACCACGCCCGCCGGTATTATCGTCTCGTTCGTTGTTACGCGCGCCTTTTTAGCGCCTTTCAACTGGATCGCATCTTTGAGTCAATTGCCGCTTAGCCCCTGGCCTAATAAACTATCAATGGAGATCGATTTTACCGCTCCCTGTGGAGCGGACTGGTATTTGATATTTGCCGGGGAGAAATAGCCTATTATAGTGACTCAGCCTGTCTCCACCAGAGCTTCAGGGTATTTCGTCCCCTTGAAATCTTTGTCTGCGAATCTTTGACAAGTCGGCATCCAGGCCGAGATTACAGAATTTGCAGGCGGCGATGTATTCATTGTTCTGCTTTGAAATACTTTACTTGGCGATATAATCTCTATATTATCCAATGTGACACAATGGCTCCGCAGAAGTCCCAAGGAACTCTTAACATAACGCGACCATGTTGTAGGCAGGCGAAAAGAAATGTCAAAATGTACTCGTAACTTTCGGAGCCACTGTACGACGCATTTTTTGCATTTTATCCCCCTACCCTACCCTACCATCTGAGACAATTGGTTTGAGCTCCGTACAAAGTATCCACTGAACCGAACCGGGTCCGTCAGGTTGGCTCACCATTTACCCGTGCCACATGCCCCGTTTTTAGGGGTCTCGCCCTTCACCGACCCTTCGAAGGTGTTTGTCAGAACACGAATAATTATGTAAGGTAGGCGGAATTGCGTACGTCGCATGTCTTTATTCGAACAGAGTTTTCAGTACTCTTTGGCAATGGTAGAGGGGCTGGCGAGGACCGAAACGGGACAGGATGGGTACAAAATGGTATCGGCTGGGTGCTGCTATATTCGTACACCGTAGGTACATTCACCAGCAACGCCATTACACTACAACGTATACGCAATGCAGGTTGAGTCACTGTACGAAGCACTTCGGTAGTCGGCGTATTTGTCTGGACTGGGATATTACATATCCGTACGTCTCGTCCCGCCTCTTTGCGAACCCAGAGCCTGTGAGTCACGTGGTTACCCTTTTACTGTGAATCGAGGTCCGAGGCAGGGCCGCCGCTTTCGGTGCTGTTATACGAAGCAGGGAAACTGGACAACCGTGCCGAAAGGCGCCAGTCTGGATTGATGGCGTTGACTATGGACGTCGGGCATTTCCCGGTTGTCTCGATTCGCATCTTCGTATGTGCCTTGCGAGGCCGCATGGCATGATCCCTTGGTGTCCGGCATGACGCGAGTGATCCAAAACCCATCCGTTGTCTTCGACACCTTTTGGCGATCCTACGCCATGTCCGACGATACAATAGACATAGGAACGTCGAATATCTCGAACATGATGACACTCGGACTCGCATGTCTCTTTTCTGTGCGCTTACGAAGTAATTACATACTCCTGGTATTCCGAATCACACATTTTGGACGTGAGAAAACTGTCATGCCTTTCTGTGATTCGGTACCTCGAGGTATTACATACATACGTTGTACTTTGTACAGTACCGTATCACGTCAATGTCCAAGCCACAGCCTCCTTCGGAGGCTGAAGCTGACCAAAGTGCCCAAGTCAAGGCGAGGGCACTAACCACGTCACCACCAGCCCCACAGTCCCCTTCCGCAAGTCGCACTGGAAGTACCCGCGAAACCTTCAACTGCCTGAAACACCTTGTGTCCCAAGCCGAGACGCCAGTAGCCCCTGAGGCGGCGCGCCCATGACAGCCGTACCTGACTAGCCAGAGTCCTTCGCCCTTTCATACTTACAATCTCTCCAACAGCAAAATCCTTTGACTGCACCGTCGAAGGGGCCTTCATCCGAAACGACCGTGTGGCGTAATGCTATCCGTATGCTGACTACGTTGATGGTATTTTCCCTGATGAGTCGATCACGGACGTGGAGCTAGCTGGATCTTGTTCGAGAACAGGATCTGGTCCCTCAGAGTTATATCAGACTACCCTGCAATTCCTTCCCATCCGCAAGACGCTTCTGCTTCCGCTTCTCACAGGAGCAGGCAGCCGAGGCAATTGGGATGAAAGGACGGTGTTGGACGATACCAGCGGCAGGCTACTCAGGTCACCATCATGCGTCACCTCGTCTACTCCGGCTGCTCTCGACTAGTAGACGAATAATCGGACAGTCCAAATATCCGTCTATTCGATCCCCTTCCAATCTCCACAAGGTGCCCATCCTACGAATGGCGTTCTCAATTCGCATGCGCGCTCGCATCCGAGAGCCCAGCAGACCCGGTAGTGAAAAGCCATGTAATGCAATGCCCTTTCACTTTTCCAAGTCCTATCTCGCCCATTCGTGGTGCATCTTTTTCCGCTATTCCGTTCCCGGATCACGGATCACGGCTTGCCCGGTCGGTCGACGACCCATTTGACAGCTTACCGATTGGGTGGAACTTACATATAATATAGTAAGGTCAGTGCGTGAAGTCCGGGGACGAGCCCCTTGATATTGGGGTGTCTCGAAACCAATCCCATCCGCTGCAGATGCTTTTCTGGCAATGCGGCCTACCCATATCATCCTGGCTTGACGTTCATGAGACCGACGTTATTCGGCGACCGCCCCAGCTATGTTGTTCTGAAAGATTGGACGGCCTGATACAACCTGACATCTCGTCTCCTTCTCTGCCTTCGTTCTTCCTTCTCCCTCTTCTTCTCACTTTCTCATCCCATTTGTCTTCCCCCCACAGCCGGGCGTCGATCAGTTTCTTCTCCATTCGGTATTCTCGTTTATTGTATCAAGGCCGGCCTTGCCCTCCTATCCACTATTTCTAAGTGAACCATTCTAGCTGGGGACTACTTTCTCCTGTATATTCTTGTCTTTGCCCTGTCTCTCCTTATCTATTATATTACGACACTTCTGGGCCGTCTTTCGCCTACTCGAGTAACCCCGATTTCTCCACCAAGGCCATGCCAGACACGTTCTAAGAACTCACATTCTTTATCCTCGAGCGGGCATCGAGATCCTTTATCCTGCGGCGATATGCAGGCATGGTGCCGACTGTTCCAAGAGAGACGAAAAGACCTAGCTGGACAAGGGCGGCGCCCCCAGTCAACATCCACATTTCCCTGGGATGGCCGTGGGAACGAGAGGACAGATCATCTACTACTTCCGGCTCCGACTTTGACGTCCCGGTTCGCTTTTCCGGCGGCAACCCCATACGGAAGCCGGGAACTGTAGGGCCACGCCCGGGAATTGTGGCGAGGACCCGCAGGACGGCGAGACAGGTGCCTGGTAACGACAGAAACGACAGTAGCGACGACGACTCTGACGACTCCGACGACGACAATAGCCTGGAGAGTGCTATATCCCCTGCACCGCCGTTCTCAAGACCTTCGTTACTGCCGCCCTCTTCTCCACCCCCTCCGCTTTCTTCCCCTCTACCCTCACTAAGCCTTGCTGCACCGACGAGCTCGGCTGTTTTCCGGACGGTCAGTACACTTATCTGCCACATCCGGCATCGTATCCTCTGCCGACATAGGGAAGGCTAGGATAGAAAGTCATGGCGACTCAGTCACTGAATCGGTCTCCAGATCCCGTCAGTCATAAGCAACACGACTGTTTCTATAAGAACCTCGGCTCCCCTTGCAGTTGAACCATCTTCGTCTGCGGTTGAACCTCCGCCTTCTGCGGCCGAACTGTCATCATCTGCGACAGGGTCGAGATCGCCTGTTTTCTTCTCAACAGTCACATCTGAAACCGACGTACCCTCCTCGTCATACGTGACCGAATTCAAACCTACTGTTTTCTCGTCAGCGCTCGCATCGGAAACCAGCGAGCCCTCGCTGCCTGCCAGTTCCAGCGGTCTAGCTTCAACGGCAATCCCCGTGGAGCAAAGTGGACAAGGAATCATGGACGTCAGCACCCAGCATGCTCTTGTAGCCGTTGCGTCGATCAGTAAGTCTGGGGAAATCGAAACCCTTCTAGACACCAACCAAGCTGAATACATAATTCACTGACCATGGTTAAAGGCACCTTCGTATCCGTGGGCTTCGTGGTGTGGCTGATTTGGAGAACGATCCACAAGGTCCGTAAGAAGAGACGGCAGGACCGCCAGCCAGAAATGCATAAAAGACGTCGCTCTGGAAACATTGAGAAGGGGTCTCGAAGGCTATCTGCGCCAAAGAATCCATCGGGCCAAACATGGCTCCATCTCGAAGACAGCGAGGCAGGCGAAACGCTTCCAGGGTACCAGAGTCCCGACCGCGGGGCCCTTCGACTTCAAAGGGAATTCCCTGGACACGGCGCCAGCCCGCAACAACCAAGTACGACTTTTGCATACAGGTCGCCCCATATCCATGCCGGGACCAGCCCGTCGATGGCCGCCGCAACCGACCCCCGGAGTGCCATGGCCAACGCATCTGATCTCAGTTGGACATTCCGGTCGTTTGGCACTGGGCCGTTGTTTAATCAGTCGGAAGCGTCACGGCCACCCCTAGGTGCACACAATCCTTCGACGCGGCAGGATAACCGGGTCAGCGAGGTTTCGTCGTTGTCGTCGGGATTCGGCGACGTAGATATCATCGTCCCGGCCATGGGTGGACTACAACCTCCACCGGCGGCGTGGCGGCCTGCGCAGCTGCCTCGAAAAGGTGGGCAGCTTTCGTGGGCGAGCCGGAGAAGTAGCCAAAGGAATAGCCAGAGAGAGACGATGTTCACGGAAGCGAGCGAGGACCTCCCGCCGAGGTATCGGACAGTCAACAGCTGGGTGAACCAGCAGACGAGCCGGGTTAAGAGAGCGCAAGCCCGTCTGACCCATGGCTTGTCACCCGGGGCGGGAATCAACGGGCTGCCCCAGGAGCCGCGTTTCAGTCTGATGATGCCGGATGGACAGGTGCCGAGACGGCCGACCTCGCATCAGGCGAGAACGTAAATTCCCCATTTACTTTGTGAGCGGTCCATTTACAAGCGAAGGCGCATATAGGAAAGGGTCATGTAAGGATAATGCGGACGGAATAGATACCAAGGCGTCGCGATAAGGGGAAGGAAAAGAAGACCAGGTGTCGCATATAGAAAGGTCTTAATGATGTCTACCTCGCCATCAAACCTGGCGTTTGAGGCATAGCAGGTTGAATATCAAGAATTATTTAATGAAGATACAGGGTGTCCGTACGGAGTATTACGAGGAATTTAAGGCCGTCTAAAATTATGTACTCAGTACTTACTTTGTATGGATTTGCCTCGATGGTCTTCAGCCACGTAATCGTGGCTGAGCACTAATTAGCGCCGGAACGCGACCCCTCCAACTCCACCGGGAAGCTTGGCATTTGTCCCAACGTCTTCGTACGCCGCAAAGACAAAGACGTCTTGTCCCCTTGTTCTGTGTTATTTCCCATCATCCGTTGGGTATTCATAACATCTAAAGATAGACTACAGGACAAGTATAACAGCCAGTGTCTTGTTATGTCAGTAATCTCCCCATAGCGATACCGTCCGCCTGATATCACCTCTCTTCCGAGACACCTTCCAAGCACAGCTATCAGCGAGTTGGCACCTGACCCGGTGTCTTTGCGCCAAACATTCGCCTCAAGTATCCACGACTCGTCCTCCACGCAGTCCGGCGTCACTCGATCCTTGACCGCCATCGAAAGCGGCGCGACTCACCAGCGAGACGACCAGGCTGGGAAATGTATGCCTAGGAATCATCATCCACGCCCAGACCAAACCAGACGATCATCATGCTCGACGAGAACCTTCCAACCTTTGACTTCAAACCCTCTTCCGACTCGCCCCTCCACACCATTCTTTACTTTAGCCATAATGGCTCCGAACCCGCGCCGTATTACCTCCTCATGCGGCCCGATCCCGCCCTTCCCGCCTCCAAGAACAAGTACGCCGTTGCCCTGACCGACGTCTCAGCCCAGTCCATCATCTATGCCGAGACCCTCGTCGAGCCCTCCTGGTCGCAACCCAGCCTTTCGACAGCCGAGATCCGCGCGCAGACCCAGAATGGCGCGCCGCTCCCAGCGACGCCCATCACCCCCGACACCGTCACCCTCGACTTTTACAACCCGGACGCGCAGGTCGTGATACGCACCAAGCCCGGGTCCTGGGGCAAGTCCGACAGCTGGGAGTTTGAGCTGCCGGAGCAGTCCTTCCGCGCGCCGAGCGCGAGCATGATCGACCGCGACGCCGCCAACCAGCAGCCGCCCGTCGGCGACGTCATACCCAAGGTCGTCTTCCGGTGGAAGAGGGAGTCCCGGATCAGCAAGGAGATGACCTGCTACATGACGGGCAAGAGCGTCGGCGGCAAGAAGAGCAAGGAGCCCGATATCACCGTGGCCATGTTCAAGGTCCGCCGGAACCGGAGCACCGTCGTCATCTACGAGCCCAACCTGCCGCGCGTCGAGGTCGAGGATCGGAAAGGCCTGGAGCTCGTCCTCCTCCTTAGCGCCGAAGTCATCTGCGACCTTTACCTGAACCCCAAGAACGACCCCTTCAATACCGGTGGCGGTGGTGGCGGTGGTGGCGCAGCAGTCTCGTCCAAGGACGGGGCCGCCGCGATGCCCTCCGCCGCCGCACCACTCAGGAAACCTATAGCGGCAGCATCATCAGGGGTCCCGTCCACCAGCCCTCTTGCCGCCGCGGCTTCGTCGCCACCACACCCCCAACCCCCAGGTCCCGACGACCCCCGCAGGCAGGAGGAGATTGACATGGAGACGAAACGTCTCCAGGCCATGGTGGAGGAAGAAGAGAGGCTGGCGCGCGAGCAGGAACGGCGCGACGAGGAAGAGGCCCGCCGCATCCGCGACATGCTCAACCGGGAAGAAGAGGAGCGGCGGCGCAGGGCGGCCGAGGTTGAGAGGGAGACGGAGCGTCTGCGCAGGCAGTACGGCGTGCAGAGCCAGGCCTATAGCGGGCCGGCTCTTGCGAACAACGCCGCCGCGAGCCCGCCGCTGCCGCCGCGCCCGAGTCCCAACGTCGGCGGCGGCGGCGGTTTCAGCCCCAGCATGTCGCCTACCGCGCTACACACGCCGCCTCTGGCGCAGCGGCCTCTCAGTACGGGGCCCGACCGTTTGCATATGTCTGGGGGGATTGCGGGCTGGGCGCCACCTTCTGGGGCCCCTTCTTCTGCTGCGGGGGGGAGCGGAGGGTCTCGGCCAGGAAAGAAGTATAGTAATCCGCTGTCGGGCCTTTTCTCACGAGACCGGGACAGGGATCGGAGCAGAGAGAGGGTGAGAGGGGCAGATGGACCGGCACTCCTGCGTAAGAAGAGTCTGTGATGTGGAGACGGGTCTGATCTTCTTGAGTATAGTAGACGACGGAAATATTTTCATGCGTACAAGCATTAGCGAACTGGGTTGGATTTGTCGGACCGTTCTATATGTACCGTGTTCCATCGGCCTGTCTGTTTATGAGGCCAATATGAATGTTATTGAAATAAATATGCGGGACTGCTCCAGAGGGTCGCCCCCTTGACCAAATTATGGCTGCTCGTTATGAGCATGTAGAGTATAAGAATTCATATGCCTGCCCTGGTTTAATCCTCTCATCCGCTGCGAAGACACATTCCGCTGGGAGCTCCAAAAAGCCCGTATTTAATCTGAAATACTGAATCAATCTGAAGAAGGAACCTCGGTAATCAAAATGAACGAAAAAAAAATGAAAAAAAAAAAAAAGAGAAAAAAGAGGAGAAACATACTTGTCATGGCTGACAGCGATGACAAAAAGCAAAAAATAGAAACCCGACATTTGCTTTGCCTCGTACTGGAATCGAACCAGTGATCTCCTCATTACTAGTGAGGCGCTTTACCACTGAGCCAACGAGGCCTCTCGCTTGTCGTTACTTAGTGTCGGCTTAGTCTACCTCATGTAGTATCGTGTGGGGGAACAACCACATCCCCACACCCACACCCGCCCTGTAACCCTTTGATATCTGCAGCGCGTCTGTTACCCTCTAGCCATTGTTGCCTTCCCGACCACAAGGCGACCAAGTCGACATTATTTGGAACGTCGGTGACTACGAGGCATAGGGACCAACTAGCCGGTGAAACCATTGTACGGCGTCGTGGCTTGGAACTAACTTGAGTTTGTTGATTTGATCGGCGTGTGGAAGTGATCAGTTCCACGGAGGAATTGGAATTAGCAACGGGAAACAACAGACAGACGAGAGGGATAATTTGGTTAGTGTCCTGTTGTTTCTGATCCTCGCCTGCCCTTTCCCAGACACCCGAACCCACGATGACTTGCCCCGGGAGATGGGCAAAGGAAACATGGACAATGCGACACCAGCAGAAGTTATAAACCGACAAACTCCCAGACAACCAGTAGGTATACAATGGGGTAGTAAACTCAAAGTGTCCAGTGGAATGCCATCTACGAGCCGAAGATCGCATGGAGAATGAGGTGTTGTACTGTGTGCTGTGTTGTGTTATGTGAAGCCCAACATGGCTCTAATCCCTCACAAAGCGGCACACGCCGTGCGGCCAACGCCTGACGCCGTTGTCGGTATGACATACTGATGCCCCATACCATCCAATCCCTCCTCTCTTGTTTCCTTCTCCTGACCCAGCGTTCTCTGGGTTTCCCGCCTTCATATCCAGTGGGTGCGTATACGAGCACCCTCGCCTTCTCAGTACTTTATATAGAGCACAACCTCCACTGCATTCTCTACTTTCTTTCGGTTCTGCATGAGCCCCTAGAAACCCAAGGAACGCCCACCCAGAAAGGACTTCAGTGACGAAGTCGTCAACCCTCGCATCTCGCTATTCATCGGTATGTCGTTCGCACACCATCTTGCACCTCTGGGAAACTCAAGGTGCCGCGCGGAGAGTAGCCAAAAGGGCATTCCGCCGCAGAAACTCGTTTAGGGCACTCTATCGGCCTCAACGACTCGGGGTGTCTATCCTACGTGAAAAGAGCCGAGCACGGCTTGGAGCTACCGATTCATCTCCACTCGGGTCCGTTTCGTCTCCAGCAGCGATGCCATGTCCCATCGCATGCAGTCGCCGTGCAGTGAATCGGTCCTGTCTCAAAAACACCTTTGACACGCTCCCGAGAACTTCCGGTGCATGTTTCATTTATTTTTATTTTTCCTTCGGCCCAACTGATCTAGTGCGAACAAAGAGGTGGTGGATAAGACGATCTGAGCGTCGTGGCCAGACTGAAACGGGTGGGTCGTCGTCGAGTCGGTCGGTCTGCCGGTGGCTCGGCGCGTGGTTTCGTAATCGACGTGCAGGAGTACCATGCCCTAAATGATACCGCCGGGAGGATCGTAACCCGTGGCTGCACCTCGTGCGGACGCCGTCCCGAGGCCTGCGCTCCCCGGTTGGTCGCCGGACAGGTCCACCTGTGCGCTGTTGGTCTTGCGTAGCATGAACATGGGCTTCTTGCCTTCCTTGTCGAGCTGTTTGAACAGGATCAACGGTTTCTCGTGGAGCGCCAGGCAGCGTTCTTGGTCGCCATATACGATGTAGAGGGCGTATTGATCCCAGGGCGCATTGATCTGATACTTCTTTAGGGCGGCGGGTAGCACCTTGTAGCACGGATCGTCCATGCTGACGCGGAACGACTTGAAGATCTCGACGGATGCGTTGCTGGCGCTTGGCGTGTCGGGCGCTGGCGTGGGGCCCCGTCTCGGCACGGATGCTGGTTGGTCGCGGCTCTTGTGGCCGTAATCGCTCTCGTTAAAAGTGGTTCGGTTTGATGGTGTCGGAGCCTCCGCCCGGTAGGATCGTGAGCCCAGGGTGGTGACGCCACCGCCCATGATGGGTGGCGAGGTGGGTGACGGGCTGCTGGGGGATTGGTGGTAGACGGGAGACGAAGCGCTCTGGCCGGAGCCGTTCATGGCGCTTAGATGCGACGAGGAGAGCACGGCCCTCTCGGCTGCGCCAGAAGGATCCAGAGTCTGCTCGGCCATCGGTCTCTCGTGAGTGGTCTGTAGATGCGACGGCGACGGGTTTTTGGGCATCGAGCCGAGCATGATTTTCTTGGTCGAATGGGTTCGCATGATTCCTGCGGATTGGGATGGGGGAGGCATCGACCCGGGTGGTGAAAGGGTCGTCTCGTAGCCGTAGTTGGAGTTGGAAGAGTTGCTGACGTTGGGCAGGGGTTGGGATGTGTCTTTAGCCAAACGCAGGGCTGGCAGCATATCCTCGCGCAGTCTTCGGAAGTCCTCGGTGAGTCGGCGGATATCCTGCTCGATGAGGTTTGCCCGTTCGTCTCGTAGTCGTAATTGCTCGACTAGATGCTTAATGTCCTTGAGAGTGGCGGTGGCGTATTGCGCCTCGGCGTCGGCAGCTGGTTTCGAGCGGGTTAGCAAGCGAGAGGCAGGCGGGTAGGCAAAACGGGTTACATACTGAGGGGGACGTAGTGATCGCTTTCCATGGGAATATCCTGAGCCTTCTTTACGTCGTAGACGCTTTTTAGTATTGTCAAACGGTGGCCGACACTAGAGATGCCCATGGACTTGAGATCGTCATGTTGGAGCGCCACGAGAACTTCTCCCACAATGTCGTTTTCTGTAAACGGTCGGTAAACGGCCCCAGGTCAGTTTGAACTGTTTTACACAGGGCATACCAACGAAGGAAAACCAAAGGGAAAAAAAGGAAATGAGACCAGGACCAGGGAGAACAACGTACCTATGAAACGGTCGGCATATTGCTGCAAATCAATGGTACTAATAAAATCGGCACACTCCTCGGCAGTCCATTCTGAGATGATGGTTTCGGGCAACCGGTCGGCGCTACTCCGGTGGCCGTAGGTGGTCGGGGTATGCTCGTTGGAGGAGGGCATATCCGAGTCGATAGGAGAGGCCTCGCTGTCGGTAGCCATGACGGGCGAGCTGGCAGCGACGCTGCGCTCGTACTCGTCGTCGGCGTCCGACTCGGCGTAAGCGGTGCCCGATTCGAAATTCATGATGATTTGGTGCGGGGTCGAATGGGGGGAGTAACGAGTGGGTGAAGGGAAGGCGGATGACGCAGAGGTCTAGGCGGCAGAAGAGGTCGGGAGAAGCAGTCGGTGGGTGGCAGGTAGGTGCGTAGGTGCTATAGCGATGGACTTGTTGCCATGCAAGTTCATTAAGAAACACCCGAGGTGGCCGAGCGACAAGTCGGGGATCAAGGAGTCCGTCGGAAGGGGTCGCGAGCGAAGACCGGAGTAATTTAGAATGGAGAGATGGCCAGTGTCGAGGAGAGGTGGTCACTGTGGCGGACAGAGGGCGGCGAAGATCGGGAGAGAAGGAAGAGCATCTGGTTGAGGGGATTGCCGTTGTCCGCCTTGTCGTCTGGGTAACTTTTGCGTCGAGTAAGGTAACCGATTCAATTGCATCTCGCGATCGTGATCATGGAAATGCGAAATATGTCGTGGGCAGGTGAACGGAGTCGAGGACGGATGGTCGTAGGCTTTTGGGAAGAAGGGGAGTGGTAGTGGTGGTGGTGGTGTGAAGAGAGGAGGTCTCGGGTGGAGAGTGTCCACGCCTGAGGGAACACGGAATGAAGCCTGGGCCCCGTGCCCAAGCATGAATGAATATGTACTTACGTTGTATGGTGACTGTCTCTGTGCCTGTGCCTGTGCCTGTATGTACCTGGCCTGGGCTAGTCCGGCGCCGGCTACACTGTGAGCCCGTTCAATTGGCCTGAATGGTCTGTCTTGGGTACATCGGGCATTATCGGTTTATTGGGCAAGCACGATGGGGAAGTGCTAGTCAAGACCCAAGAAGATGTACTAAAATAGATATCCAGCCAGTAAAAGGCTTCAGTGTTGGCACTATTCGTACGGTCAACCTGGGATATGCAAGGCCAGCCAGCCACGGTCGCATTAGGTAACTAACCCGCTTCAATCTGTGGGACGGGCTGGTCTTTCACCGTAGGTACCTATGTACTTCGTAGTTGTACCGGTACGCACAGAGAAAGTACATACAACGTATTCCACACGGCCGACAATCTACACACTCCCGCAACTGCAATCCATCACAACCTCAATCCGCCATCATCGCATGGCTGCGACTTCACCTCTTCGCTTTGCAGCTAAGGAGGAAGTACAACGTACCTTCTCTTCTCTCTTCATCTCTGCTTCTATCTCCTCACATTGTCGACCACAAATAACCCACCCTTGCTCCACGGCACAACACAGATAGAGCCCGTCTATTCTCTTGGCGTTGATATTTCTCGCTTTATTGACCAAGTATTGGCCATGGGACAATCTTGCAAGGCGACGAGATCCCAAAGCAGCGGGACCAAGGCGGACTAGACAGGGACCGCGGATGGGTCATCCGACGTTCCATCCCAATTAGGAGAAGAAAAAAAAGAAAAAGGGGGAATCCTTCGAGTGGGCAAGACATATTACGATGGCTTCCCTTTTCTGCGACTATTGGCAAGCATACTTATAACCCGAATCAAGCCAATTTCCGTCTTCCATCACATACATACAAAATATTGAAGAAAAGAAGATGAAAATCGGGGATGGCTCCGTTCCAATACGACTCGACAGGCCAACTACCTGGCAGCTATCGGAGCTCTTCCTGGACCCGGTCTAGAGCAAGTCTGCTTCTGACGACGTACGTTGCATGATCGAAATATTATCAGAATTGCTCTACAACGTACTTTGTGATATTTACACGGGTGAATGTTGCCTTGTTCCCCTGAGCAGAATGTAATTACTACTCATCTCTACGAGATTACGGTCAACACCACGCATATTCTCAGGCTGGACGACTGTTCTTGTCGTAATTTTTCCGTCTCTTTACCTGCTTTTGAAACCGTCGAGAGAAACTTCATCTTCCGACTCGGCGCTCGCCGTCTGGGTTTCAGGCCTCTGACCAACTCTTCGTCCGACCTGCAGAAGACCAAGACCTCGTATTCGCAGAGCAAACTAACATAGCCTCAATTTCAACTCCCACAGTCAATTCAATCGAATGTTTCAACGTCAACGCTTCAAATGTTCCCAGACAAACATACATACTGCCAAGTAAACTCGTTGCCTTTCACGGAGCAAAACCACACTGCCCGGTTCTATCATCGACTCCATGTCCAATCGGCGCCTTTTCAAGGGAAGACGACCGGTCATTCACTATCCTTGTCGAGATGTGCCAAATCCCACCGTTAGAAAGTCGAGCGCCGTATCCGGCCATTTTCGTCTTCTTTTTTCCCCTTCCCCTTCTATCCAGAATCGCCTGTTAATACACACACTTCCCAATTGACGGAGACTATCCCTGGCATCCGTCTAGCTGCTACGCTTACTATGCCACGAATCAGAGGAAAATCATGTCCAGCTCGACGCTTGGTGGGTATTCAACTTTTTATAATCAACGAAAATAACTACCTAGCCTGTGCTCGACACAGGTTCCTAAATCTACATGCATTTCATGACTGTACTGTATAGAGCGTTCCACTTTGCATGCCCGGAGCTTGCCCGTTCCCAAGGCCAGCCGGAAACCCGCAAGATCCGACGCCAGCTTTCTATAGCCTGGGCTGGGCCTTTTGCGCCTCGAGCGCCTCCGTCTCCTCGAGGATCATCTCGGCGCACCGCTCACCGACACCCATGACCGTGAGCATGGGATTGATGGTGGGGATGGTGGGGAAGACGCCGGCGTCGGCGATGCGCACACCGCGCAGGCCGCGCAGGCGCAGGCGCTCATCGACGACGGCCATGCCGTCTTTGGCGACGTCGCCCATCCGGGTGGTGCCGACGGGGTGGTAGACGGTGTGGGCGGCGCGGCGGGCGTAGTTGCTCAGGTCCTCGTCGGACTGGACTTCGGGGCCCGGCGCGACCTCGCGCTTGATCCAGTCCTTGAAGGGCGCCTGCTCGGCGACCTTGCGCGCGGCGCGGATGCCGTAGACGAGGGTGGCGGCGTCGTAGCCTTCCGGGTCGGTGAAGTAGCGGAAGTCGAGGGCCGGCTTGACGTTGGGGTCGGCCGAGGTGAGGTAGAGGCGACCGCGGGACCGGGGGCGGGGGATGTTCGGGGTCATGCAGAAGGCGTAGCCGTCCTTGACGTCCGGGTAGCCGAGACGCAGGGTGTTGAGGGTGAAGGGGATCTGGTAGCAGTGCATCATGAGGTCGGTGGCGGCGCCGTCGGAGAGGCCGTGGGGGTTGGTCGGCCGCGGGGTGGCGCCGGCACCGGGAGGTTCGCGGCGGAGGAAGATGCTCGCGTCCGAGTCCATGGTGGTCTGATTGGGGGGCACGGGCTTGTTGAGCTCCCACATGATGATGGTCTCGGCGTGGTCATGCAGGTTCTCGCCGACACCGGGAATGTCGCGGACGACGGGGATCCCGAGGCCGGAGAGCTGGGCGGCCGGCCCGATACCCGAGTGCAGCAGCAGGCGCGGGGTGTCGATGGAGCCGGCGCAGAGGATGGTCTCGGCCTTGGCGGTGAGGGTGCGGCGCGTGCCGTCCTGCAGGGTCAGGTCGACGCCGGTGACGGCATCGCCGGCGACGTTGACACGGGAGACCCAGGCGTTGGTGAGCACGGTGAGGTTGGGGCGGGGCTCTTCACCGCGGAGGATGGGGTGGATGTAGGCGACCGAGGCGGACGAGCGGTAGCCGTTGTCCGGGTTGTACGAGATGGACAAGAAGCCGACGCCCTGGTCCAGGGAGCCGGTCTCCTTGATGTGGCGGTTAAAGTCGGAGATGATGGGAATGTTGAGGGCGTCGCTGCAGGACTGGACCCAGTCTTTGCAGAGCTGGTTTCGGTGGCGGGCATGGACAGGTTGCACGGTGGTGCGGAGGCGGTCGAGGAGGCGCATGAAGAGGGGGAAGGTCCAGCCTTTGGCGCCGAGGGACTGCCAGAGTTCGAGGTCATGCTGGAGGGGCCGGAAGGAGATGAGGGTGTTGTGGGAGGAACAGCCTCCGAGGACCTTGGCGCGCGAGTGCCGAATATGAGAGTTGCCTAAGATGGGAGACGTGGTATGAGAACGGTTCTTCTGACTGCAGGGGTGAAGGGTAGAGGGAGGAGGAGAAAGGGGGCGGTTTAAGCACTGGCTGGAAGACAAGCAAACGACGTGGCCGTCCCCATATTGGACAGGAGCTGTCATTGAACGTTGAAGCGCTTTGCTTGTCCTTATCTTGCCCTGCTCCCAGGTTAAAGGGAAGAGGAGTTTTCCCCTACTTCACTGGTTCTTTTTTTTTCCCTTTTTTTTCCTTTTTCTTTTTCCTTCTGCTTCTATTTTTCTGCTATTTTTCCTCTGTTTGAAGTTCTTTTCTTTTTCTAATTCTCCAAATGTAAACTTACCATTGGGCTGCTCAGTGGTGCCATAGTCGTAGTCAAGCTCTCCGCCCAACAGACTCAGCCACCGGCGTAGGTCAAGGACACGCTCGTCAGTCAGGTCGCTGGGACCGGCCTCGATGAGGAGGATGTTCTTCCGGGGAAGGTATTCGGCAAGTCTCGCGGCGATGATGCAGCCGGCGGTACCACCGCCGACGACGATGTAGTCGTACTTGGCGACATCGCTTGCGGGAAGATGGTTGGTGGTCATGTTGAATGGTGACTTGTGGTCTCCTTGCAGTAGTCAGATGTAGTGATGGAGGCGAGTGGACAAGGTGGAGTGAGACGACAGGGTGAGTCTCTTGATATTTGCGCTTCTCGTCTGCCTCGAGTTGGTAAGACGGAGAGGCAACACCACGCGATGAAGCACAAGTATGAGTAAGATGGGAGGGCGTGAGAGGAAAAAAGAGGTTGCTAAGAACACTAGAGAGAGGTGGGAAAAGAAGAGAGAGGTTGATCCTTTTTCAAATCAGAGAGAAGAAAAAATAAAGAAAAAAGAAAAGAAAAAAAAAGTACAAAAAACCGCCGCCGGTCCTTGACGACGGACAGCTCAGCCAGAATACTAAACAATTAGTACAACAGAGTCTTATTCGTAGACTCCACGCCCCTATCACCTTAGTCAACGCCTCCGAAGCGGCAGGCGCAAGTAGTAGCACCGAGGTGAGAAAAGAAAGAAGCTGGTGCATGACATGACCAGGCATGTCCGAACAGGGCATGAGGCTTGATGGCCCACATGGACATTGGCACCAATAGACGAGACGGCGAAGAGGTGGATGTCGGTGCCATGCGGCATGGCACGGAATGGCATGGTTCGGGCGCGAGTTATTAGCAATCGATGGCCGGGAGACGATTGGGCGTTGTTGAGAAGCGGCGGGGAATGCGGCGGTGAGGGCGTCTGACCGGGAGCGGCGGTCTTGGAGGCGTTGTAGTGTAGTGTACAGCCATCCGACCTGACTCGCGGCTTGGTGAAAACCTGGACTAGATGGAAACGAGTTTCTTACCTGCCGAGCCGACTAATTCTTCACATGTTGAAAATTTAGAAGATCCACCAAAGCCACGGGCAGGAATGGACAGAATGGGGCGGGGGCTGGCAAGCCATGAGCACAGGAAGAAGCCTTGCAATGGACGGTGGCGGAACAATGCTGTATTCGTACGAATTACACAAGATGTTGTATTCGTACACAGACGAGGTGGTAGTTGTGATTCAGAGGGTCGTTACGTTGTACTTGAAAGTCATTTTTGATTCCCTTGAATGGGTCATTTGAACAAAGGCTGAGGTGGAAGAAGAAAAGGCCGTAATGGGAGCCGACAAGGTCCCTTCCCCGCTCTCCCGTTCGTTCCCCGCTCCTGCTGTCCCTGCAGTCGGTGACGTCGTGCGAATTGAATTGTCAGCTGCTTAGCGCCTCATGTGGGTCTTCCGACGCTAAGCTTCAATATTGTACCTAGCACCTCGCTCGGCATATTTACACTACTCAGTATTAGGTACCATGAACAACACCCACCAGGTTGGAAATCTCTTTCAAAAAACGTCCTCTCATCGAGTGGCTATGGAAATCGCCGACTAGTCGGGTCCCGCATGACCTCGTGGTCACGGTTTCGGTCTACGGAGTTTCCAGCCAAGACACATGGTGGTACGAGGTAGGCCGTTTTGAGAACTGCAGAGCTGCACTGCTTGTCAACCATCATCTATTTCTAGCTAGTGAAGAGGCAGTACGGAGTAATTAATATGTACGTTGTACACGTATGTACGTTGTACATTAACCGTGGCTTCCCTTCTCGTCGAATTCTGAATAATCGATACGCAGTGTACCCTGCAAATGGTCAACGAGCAAGGACGAATACGTAACTGGTCTCCTCGGCATTGGCATCGAAACCGTTGATTCGTCACTCGGCCGCCAAGAAATACTAATCCAGGGTCCCCACTTATACGGCATTGGGTAGGGTACCTAGTGGGTACCTTAGCTTAGGTACCTGCGTACCTAGGTACCTACCCAGGGATCCAATTCCTCTTACACGTACAACCTCTACCCTCGGACATCGCCTCTACACTCACTTCACTGGTATCATATCCTATTCAGTCCTTACAACTACACGACATCTTCACTTCAACTCCTACTCCTACCCATCCCTTGAACCAGACGACACGACTTCGACAACTACCATGTCTCCACACGAACCAGACCGTCACACCTTCTACGACGGCAAGGCCCAACCCTCGGCCGACTCGACAGACTCCTTCCAAACCATCGACCCCGCCACCGGAAAACCCACCTGCACCATCTACACCTCCTCCCCCTCCGCCATCGACGCAGCCGTCCGCTCCGCCCAATCCGCCTTCCCCTCCTGGTCCGCCACCCCGCCCGTCGACCGCGCCCGCATCCTCCTCCGCGCCGTCGCCCTCCTCCGCGCCCGCAACCACGACCTCGCCCGCCTCGAGACCCTCGACACCGGCAAACCCTTCTCCGAGACCTCCACCGTCGACATCCTCACCGGCGCCGACGTCCTCGAGTACTTCGCCGGCCTCGTCACCGCCGGCGGCCTCAACGGCGAGTCCCTCCGCCTCCGCGACTCCGTCCACGCCTACACCACCAAGGAACCCCTCGGCGTCTGCGCCGCCATCGGCGCCTGGAACTACCCCCTCCAGATCGCCCTCTGGAAGTCCGCCCCCGCCCTCGCCGCCGGCAACACCCTCGTCTACAAACCCAGCGAGTTCACCCCGCTCCACGCTGACCGCCTCGCCTCCCTCTACCGCGACGCCGGCCTCCCCGACGGCGTCTTCAATGTCGTCTACGGCGCCGGCGACGTCGGCGCCCGCCTCACCGCCCACCCCGCCATCGCCAAGGTCAGCTTCACCGGCCAGGTCGCCACGGGCAAGAAAGTCGCCGCCGCCGCCGCGGGCGGCATGAAGTACGTCACCATGGAGCTGGGCGGCAAGAGCCCCCTCGTCGTCCTCCCGGACGCGCCCCTCGACTCCGCCGCCGACGTCGCCCTCCTCGCCAACTTCTTCTCCTCGGGCCAGGTCTGCACCAACGGCACCCGCGTCTTCGTCCCGCGCGCCATGAAACCCGACTTTGAGCGCGCCCTCCTCGACCGCGTCCGCCACGTGCGGCCCGGCGACCTCTTCGACCCCAACACCAACTTTGGCCCCGTCAGCAGCGCCCTCCACCGCGACAAGGTCCTCCGCTACATCCGCGCCGGCATCGACTCGGACCGCGCCCGCCTGCTCTGCGGTGGGCCCGAGCCCATCGACGGCCTCCCCGACTCGGTCCGCGACGGCTACTGGGTCCGCCCCACCATCTTCACCGACTGCACCGACGACATGGTCGTCGCCCGCGAGGAGATCTTCGGGCCCGTCATGTCCGTCTTGTACTACGATTCCGTCGACGAGGCCGTCCGCCGCGCCAACGATACCGAGCTTGGCCTCGCTGCCGGCGTCGTCGGCCGGGATATCGACCAGTGCCACCGCGTCATCGCCCAGCTGCAAGCCGGCATCACCTGGATCAACACCTGGGGCGAGTCGCCTGCCGAGATGGCCGTGGGCGGCTGGAAGCTGAGCGGCGTCGGGGTTGAGAATGGTCGCAGGGGTCTGGAGGCCTGGGTACGGAACAAGAGCACATTGATTGACATGAGTGGGAGTGTACCGACTGTATTCACAAAGCTATGAGCTCACCTTGTGGAAATGATCGCATAAAACAGCTGGGGGTTTGAAAAGGAGGTTGGAAATGACATGTATGAGTAAAGGACACTATGTCGGTTATAATATGCCATGAACCTATGAATAGTTGCAATACACGCACATCGAACGCATGTTTACATATACACTGTTATTTTCTACTGCAGATAAATACCCTCCTCCCTAGGCCAGGGGCCCCCAATTGATACGCAGTCACAGAAGACTGGACTTCTCAAAAGGCTCCTCCCATCCGTTCCACTCTTTCCCTCCTCCTTTCTCTTCCACAAGCGCCCCAAGTCATAGCTAGCAAGCGAGAGATGTGCGACCCTTCCCATGAAACTCCCAATGCCCGTCCCATGCCGTATGCTGGCTTGCTTCTTGGTGTGTATGCAGACAAAACAAGGCGGCCTTGCCTCCACTCGAGAGGGATGGGCAAGGCCGAAAGAATCGAAACATTGGCGGCTGTATGCGCATAAACGACTGTGTGTCAACTCCGTTGGGCCCCCTCCAAGCTGTCCTGTTGTATTACCTCCCTCTATTCCCCGCCGACATGTTCCATGACTTCGGTGTTCGACTATCAAGATGATTGTTGTTCGGTTGGAGGAAAAAGTCCAGAGTTGCAAGTGCAGGCACAGACTGTTCCCCCACTGCATACCACGCACATATACACATTGCATACATAACATACACAATGGGCCGTTGTCATCAACGTCGTTGTGGGGTCATGGCTATCAAAGCGCGGAGCACAAGCACAAATGGCCACTTTTGTGTCATGGCGGTCCGACTGATCCTCTATCGCAGCCGAATCTTGGCGTCGCGGACGCCGTGCTCGATGACGTCCTCCACCGACCACCGCGGGGGCTTGACGACGCCCTCGAGGCCGTTGGCCTTGCGCCACTCCTTCTCCATCTCGGGCGTGACGCCCTCGGGGAGCGGGTCGGCACCGCCCGCGATGCCCGATGCGAATTTGAGCTGCATCTTGTCGCCCACCTCGTCGCAGGCGGCCAGGAGACGGTCCATGTCGTCCTTGTTGTGCGCCGCCGAGACGCAGAAGCGTGCGCGCGACGAGATGAGCGGCGTGGCGGGGTAGCCGACGACGACGACGGCGATCTTGCGCTTGAGCATCTCGTGGCTGAACGCCGGCATCTTGCCCGGGTTGTAGAGCACGATGGGGACAATGGGCGAGTCGTCGTGGCCGTAGACGATGAAGCCGAGGCGCTTCAGCCCCAGGCGGAGGTACCGCGAGTTGAAGGCGATCCGCTGGAGACGCTCGTCTCCCTGGCCCGGGCAGAGCTCTCCCGTGATGATCTTGAGCGAGCTCAGGATCTGCATCAGCACCGAAGGCGCGGGCGTCTCTCCGTAGTGGTTGGCCGTGTTGGTCATGCGGAGCTTGTCGATGATGTGCTTGTCGGCCGCGATGTAGCCGCCGTTGGCACCGAACGACTTGGTCAGGGTTCCCATGAGAATGTCAACACGCGCAGGGTCCACGCCAAAGTAGTCGCACACGCCACGGCCGCGGGGTCCGAGGGCGCCGATACTGTGGGCCTCGTCGACGAAGAGGTAGAACTTGTACTTGTCCTTGAGATCGAGGAGCCCAGGCAGGTCGCACATGGTGCCTTCCATCGAGTAGAGGCCCTCGACAACGACGAGAATCTTCTTCCAGGGACGGTGGGTGCGGGGCTGGCCCTGGGAGATGGCCTCGCGCAGCTTCTTCTCCAGATGGTCCATGTCGTTGTGTCGGAAGGCCGAGATGACGGCGCCGGACTGGCGCGCACCGATGCGGATCGAGGCGTGGTTGAGCTCGTCGGAGAGGATCAGACAACCCTTGGAGACGAGGGCGGGGAAGGAGCTGGCGTTGGTGACGAAACCCTGGGAGAAGACCATGGCATCGGGCTTGCCCACAAAGTTTGCGATTTCCCGCTCGACCTCCATGACCAGATCAGACGTGCCGGCATCGGAGCGGGGGCTGGTGAAGCTCAGACCGTACCGCCTCACGCACTCCTCGACGGCATCGGCGCAAGGACCCTCGGACTGGGCGAAACCGAGGTAGTTGTACGAGCTCATGTTGAGCGTCTCGGTGGTGGTCCCGGTGTAGTGGTAGGTTTGGTTGAAGTCGTCCGACTTGCGGTCCAAGACGGAGATGTAGCGACCGGGGACGCCCGTGGTGGGCCTGGCGAAGCAGTCGTCGAGGCGCATCTTCAAGCGGCGGGTGTAGAAGCTGTCGAAATCATCGTTGAGAGGGGCAAAGCCGTTGTATGGTTTGAGACTCTGGTACTTCTTCTTGTCGCCGAAACGCTTTCCGAAGAAGTCGCGGATGTGACCGAGCAGGATGAGCAGCAGATAGCTGATGTAGGTGGAAATGAGGATGTAATAGGGGGGTTCGTCGACGACAGGGGCCTCCAGCGGCTCGCCATGGTGCATGCTCACGTACAGGTGATTCGCACCGCTGAGTGGGCCAAACTGGGCATGGCGTTTGCGCATTTCCTCGGCCTCTTCGGCGGTCAGCGGGGAAAACAGTGTCTGGGTCGAGTCGCTGCCGTCGTGGTCGACTCCCGAGGCGGCGGAGAGGGAGATGGTAGGCAGGTTGAGAGCGGAAGCGGGAGAGGTCGATTGTTGTTGTTGCATGGTGAGCGACTGCTCCTTGTTTTTGGGGGAGGAAAAAAAGTTGGTGATGCGGTTGCCGGATCGCGATGGCCTCCGCTCCTTCTCAGGATTATTCATGGCAGAGGAAGAGGAGGACATGAAGGGGAGCGTGATTTTTCGTGGCATTGCTACGCTCGTGCGCAAGACCCTGGGAACGGGAAATCAACGCTGGGCCGAACTCTGGGTAGGACGCGTATCGACTTTCGGAACGCGTTGACACCGAGCGAGTCGTTGTAAACGTTGAATTTGGTTGGCGATGGAAACGTGAGGTTGTCCGTCGTATAGAGACTATCGAGGATTGCAGCGTAATCTATTGGCGAGTGAAAACGGGGAATGTTAGCTGACGTTCGATGCACAATATTCGCAAAGTCGCTTCCTTGAGTGTAGGAAGATGGATGGAAGAGGCCAAGTGTGTTTGAGTCCATCATGCGCTTGGCTTGAGCGGATCGTTGCACTTCCCACGGAAGGGAAGGTTCGAGGCAGTAGAGGGGAGGAACCTTGGGGGCCACTGAGCCCCTTGTGGCTGTACCTGTACTTGTACCTGCGTCCGTGCCCCTATCCGTGCCGCACCCTTTTCCCCAGCCCCGTTCACTCCACTGCATCCTGCCCGGACCTGATTCCTGCGGCAGCCGCGAGGGATGTGAAGGGTAGATGGAGGACGGAGACTGTACGGTGAGGATGCAGGAGGATGAATTGGCATCCATGGCCTCTCACGATGCTATTTCGGGGCATTGCCTTTCCCAGGCCGGTGCGACGTTTCGGGGAAGAAAAGAAAACGAAGAGAACTGGGCAACTCACTCAAAAAAGGTAGACACGAGTAGGACGAAAGAACGATCAATTCGACGTCACCTCGTCCGCTACTGGTCCCGTGAGATCGGTTGTCGTAGGTAGTACGTATTAGGGTGCTGACGAGAGCAAGTCGCGAAGAACCAAAGATAATAAATAGCGTAATTGCGGCCTTCCAAGGTCGATAACGGCAGCTGGTGCGTAGCGGTCTCTTTTAGGTACCCAATTCGCTCGTGGTGGTACAGGTTATTAAACTTGATGAGTTTGGTTTGGGCCTTTTGAGAGGTCCGTTGCAGAGGCGTGACCAGTGCGTCGTTGCCAGAGTTGCGTGGATTATCCGAAGTGAATCGGGGGTGCGGTCGAGCCGGCGATGAATCGAATGGAAATTATGCAGCGAGCACACCACACAAGTCGTCGACACAGATCGGGATTAGGTGAAAAAAAGCGTAAGAATTTTGAAATAACGATTTGGAGCCAAAGGAGGGCGTGTAAGAATGTTCGCTCCGTCCAGGTGACCTCTGTGGCCGTGCGTGCGTCGGTCGCCGTTGAGTCCAAATTCGCCGGTGAAGCGGATGAGAGAGCGGGAGGCCTCGCGACCAAACCAAAAGGAAAACGCTCTATGGCAGAGGTCGGAAAAAAGGAGGAGCGGTAAGGAGGGGTTGTCGGAAAGCAGGAAAAAGGGGGGGAATGGAGATAAGAGTAGAAAAGAAAAAGAAGAAGAAAAAATGAAAAAGGATGTAGAAGCGACGAGGATTGGTAAGGAGAGGACGAGGACGAGGGAGGGTCTAGCAGATATTAGGTGGGTAAGGGGAATAGTGTAGCTCGCTTTGAGAGGTCAGTGCTGAAGCATCTCGAGGATGTACTCTGAAGTGGATTGATGCTGTAGGGTCCTCCCTCCCGCTGTACAATGTACCGTTGCGAGTACAACGTAATTTGTCATGGGCTCATCACCTCACCCAAGGTGGTAGGTACTTTTAGGTGCGTCCAGGAGAGTTTGTGAGCGGTTGCCAAGCATCAGGCGCATCAAGTTGCAAGGCTGTCATCGCCCCTGTTTCTCCCCGAGCCTTCCGGCGCTCAAATGAGCCACTCAGGTCGCGCCGCTTGAGAATCGTAATTTCGGCTTTTCGTCCATGGTCCTTGCCCGTCTCAGCTTGGCGGTCCATCCATCTGGAGGCGAAGGGGTGCGAATCACATTGTACTTAGTATGTAACCAGGGTCAAAGCCCCCATTAAAAGGTGGCGCTGCATCCTGCGCCTGCTGAGTAAAATGAGGTACATAGGTACGATACAGACGCATGTATACATCCTACGAAGTACCCTACGCTGCACTTCTTACTAAGTACGCTTCGGCCGAGGAAACGTGTCCGTAATACCTAAGCCATATACAATCAAGGTCATACTGAGGCTGAATTGTTTGCTGTCTGGCATTTGGTACGTTGGTTGCGCTGCATCGTCAAAGTATCCAGCTGACATGTCATTCGTGCATCATGAAGCTGTTAAAACCAGGTCAATTTTCTCGTCGAAAAAATGAAGAAAAAGAAAAGAAAGTGGTCCCATTCGCAAACAACTCCCGGATGGATCCCTCGGCTGCTGCATTACTCCTTTTTTATTTTTCCTCCGAGAAGCCCCGTCACATCAATCAAGTCCACCCTATCCGTAATTTTGTGTAATGGAGAATTAAAATGTGCAATGTACAATGCCATGGGCCCATGGAAAATTTTGAACCCCGGGTCTACCGAAGAGTGGCTCTTGTTAATTCCGAAAGTAGCCATACTTCTTACCAAGTACCGTACCTATGTACCTAGAGTGCAGTTACAAAGTAATTACACTACGACCAGTCACGTTCGTCCGTAATCAGTTGTTATGATGTTGTTCCGAGCTCCGTCTCTCGCACGCCATCCTATAACCTCAACTCTCAAGTGCTGTACTTGACAACAAACTAGAGAGAGGCTATTCATACGTAGGCGGGAAAATCAGGGGTATCTCTAGTGTTTTGGGGAATACTCCGTAAAATAGTTCAAGGGCGACTGCCTGTGCCGGCCAACGCCGGCGTCTCGGAATGCGACGGCCCAACGAAAGTTCGAGATTGCCGCCATGCCACAGAGACGATCCGCCATATCACTTGATTCGAGGTGCTTAACTGTTGCCAGTCGTCCCACCAATCTCGAGCAAAAAGAGCGTTGCTTGTATCTTCAATTCATCACACGACACTAGACTGTCTTTTTCGTTCCGAGTTTCGACAGTAGGCACCTGATAAAGGGCCATTCCCCTGACCGTTCAATCCCGAATCGCTGGTTTCCCCTCCGGGGCCGATCAACACCATGGCTGCCGAGACCAATGATGGGCAGGCCGCAACGCTCGTGCGCGAGCTCTGGCGACACCCGAATCCGTCCTCGACCGCCTTGTACAAGTTCATGCTCCATGTCAACGCCAAGTACAACAGCGACCTGGACGGCTATCCTTCCCTCTACCGCTGGTCCATTGACAATGTGTCCGAGTTTTGGGAGGAAGTCTGGCATTTTGTCGGGATACGCTCTTCGCGGACCTTTGACCAGGTGGGTTACGAAAGGGGGGCCCATTGAGGGAAACGAAACTACCATGGCAGCATGAGACGTCTACTCAAGCGTCATGGTTCTATCTACCCCTTACCCCATCGACTGACGAAAAGGTATGACGCAGGTCCTCCCGCCTAATGCACCCATGTACCCACGCCCCGACTTCTTCGCCGGGTCGCTGCTCAACTACGCCGAGAACCTGCTGTTCCCCGCCAAGGCCGACGTGGCCCCCGAGGCGGTAGCGGTCATCACCACCACCGAGCTGGGAAACCCCGTCTCGACCACGTGGTCCCAACTCCGAGAGGCCGTGCGTCGCTGCAGTAGCGGGCTCCGCTCCGCCGGTGTAACCCGGGGTGACGTCGTGGCCGGCTACGTCTCCAACCACGTACAGGCGCTCGTGGCATCGCTTGCCGCGGCTGCCGTTGGCGCCGTCTGGACCGGCATTAGCCCCGACACCGGCGTGAGTGCCGTGCTCGACCGGTTGGCACAGATTGGTCCCAGAGTATTGTTCGCCGATAACGGGACCGTCTACAACGGTAAGTCCTGGAGCAGCACAGCCAAGACCACCGAGATTGTCGCCGCCTTGAAGGGGAAGGGTCTGGAGCTGGTGGTCGTCGTGGACAACGTGCCATGCGAACTGGCGCTTGATGATCTAAGGGCAAAGGGAGTCAAGGCAGTGGAGTATGAGAGCTTCCTCGGGAGGTAAGTTGTGTTCGGAGTACGTCGTGCATCGTACGTCGTGCGTCTTCCCGTCTACGCGAGGGGGGCAACGGGGACTGACATCGGCCCCGCGTGATAGTTCCCCCGACGAACCGCTCAAGTTTGAGCAGCTGCCTCCCTCCCACCCCCTCTACGTGCTCTATTCTAGCGGCACGACCGGCCTTCCCAAGGCCATCGTCCACACGGCGCTCGGTACCTTGATCCAGCACAAGAAGGAGCACTTCCTCCACTGTTCCCTGTCTTCTTCCTCACGCATGCTCTACTATACGACCACCTCGTGGATGATGTGGCACTGGTCCATCGCCGCCCTCGCCGTGGGCGCCACCGTGGTCCTCTACTCCGGTTCCCCCTTCAAACCCCATGGTCCATTGTCCCTGCCGCGCCTCCTATCCGATCTCGAGGTGACGCACTTTGGCACGTCGGCAGCCTACCTGACGGCGCTCGAGGCCAACGATGTTCGGCCGGTGGCGGAAGATGGGCTGGACCTGGCCAGACTGGAGGCCATCTACTCGACGGCCAGCCCACTGCCGCCAAGCACGTTCAACTTTGTCTACGAGGCCTTCCCCCGGCACGTCAACCTCGGCTCCATCACGGGCGGCACCGACATCATTTCCCTCTTCGGCGCGCCCTGCCCGCTGCTCCCCGTGCGGACGGGCGAGATCCAGTGCGCTGGGCTGGGTATGGCGATCCGCGCGGTCGACTCGGTCACGGGGGAGCCGGTCCCTGCCGACGAGCCGGGCGACCTCGTGTGCGTGCGGCCCTTCCCGAGCCAGCCGCTCACGTTCTGGGGCGCGGACGGCGATGCCAAGTACCGCGCAGCGTACTTTGAGCGGTTCGTCGACGTGTGCGGGGTGCAAGGGCCGACGTGGCACCACGGCGACTTTGTCCGCATCCCGGACCCGGCGACGGGCGGGCTCGTGATGCTAGGCAGGTCGGACGGCGTGCTCAAGCCGGCGGGGGTGCGGTTCGGCAGCGCCGAGATTTACAACGTGCTCGCGCGCTTCTTTGCGGTCGAGGTGGCGGATGCGGTGTGCGTCGGCCGTCGCAGGCCAACCGACACGGATGAGACGGTCTGCTTGTTCGTGGTGATGAACGACGGCGTACGATTCGGGGATGAGCTGCGGGCGCGGATTAAGCATGTCATTCGCAGGGAGCTGAGCCCGCGGCACGTGCCCGGGGTGGTGGAAGAGTGCGGCGGCGGAGTTCCCAAGACGAGCAACGGCAAAAAGTACGTCTGCGTTCTTCCCTCCCTTCGTCCCTTGTTTTCCTACGTTACGGCATGTATGAACACCATGCGTGTCTTTGTATGTGAGTATTGACTGGGTCTTGGTTTAGAATCGAGGTGGCAGTCAAACAGATCCTTTCCGGAATGGATGTCAAAACCAATGCCAGCGTGGCTAACCCGGAGGCATTGGATTGGTTCCGGGCATATAGTCGTGGAAGCAACGATTAACCACCACGTCACCGCGAGACAGCTCGAGGGGGGAGGAGAACTTGGGAGCCAGGTTCATGTTTGCCAATCCCAGGCGGGAAGAGGATGCGTATATATTCGAAGCAGCAAGATCAGGAGGGAGTTGTCGTGAAATCGGGTCAGATAGTCAAACCGGTTTGTCTGACTGGCAAGCCTGGCTACATGCCTTGATAAGAAACCAGTTAGTCGGTGGGAAGGATTAAGGATTGACGCCTAATATCAAGGACATTATAAGAGAACAGGGCAGGTTTAATAGCCTTAGGTTAGAGTAGAGAGCGAACGAGGAGAAAATGGTTCATTAATTATAATTAATTACAGTAGCCAAGTAAGGCGGCAACCGGGTCGAGACTGCCCAATTCCAATTCCCTTGACACCCAATCTGCTGATGCCATGCGACGATGGACATCGGTCGAACCTGCCCAGACCAGTGTAGAAGCCAGTTGCAACTTCCTTGTTGTCATTCGAAACGTCCATCAGTCAATGTACCAAGTCGGTACATGGAGAGTACCTTCAAATGTGACGTAATCTTCCCATCTCACGCACTTGTGGGAGTTGAGGACATTCTAGGTAGGTAGTACTTCGTGTACTGAGTACCTACCCAGGTTCAGCTGAGGCCGATCCATTCCTCAGCTAATAAGGGCAACTTGGCCTCGTCCAACACTGTTTCCTGACTCATCTATTAATGTAGGTACTCGGTATGTGTGTGTTTCGGCGTTGAGGGGGTTGACGACCGAGGTACTGAGTGAGTATGCTCAATGTACGGATACGTGTTTCTCGCACGAATGCACCAGCCACACTACTCCGTACACATTCTGACTGGCCTCTTCTTTGCCCCGTTGCCATAACTGTGAAGGATCCCAACCGCGGGGAGGGAGAAAAAAAAAAGAACGAGGCACCTTCCTCCTTCATACCAATCCATCAATTTCCCCCCCGTCTCTTCGTTTCGTCTCCCTCCTTTGTCAAATCTCGCTTTCCTCCCAAACGAAAGGCGAAAATATGAACGACAAAAGGAAAGACTTCAATTGAACACACACGCGCTCCTTTTTCGTCGTTGCCCAACATCCCTGTCATCCTCCCGACCTTTTTTTTTATTCGACTGGTCCCTGACGCACCCCTGTCTCTTCTCGTGGCCAACCCCTTTTCCACTTTCCGCTTCTTCACGTGCGACTAAGCCCGCCGGTGTTGTACAGAATATTAGACGCCAGAGAAATCGTGTATGTTCTGGTCCCAAGTGCACAAAAAAAGAAAAAAAAAAAAAAGGCCTGGTGGCAGCTAGCTCGATAAGACGACGCGATACCGAAACGATACGAGTCGACGACATAGTCACGAATACTTTATTATCCATCAGAAATTGGGGATTCAACTGCACCGTGGCTTCTCTCGTCAGCCCTAGATCCCTGGCAGTAAGAGACGCATAGACTACCTATCTAGGTATCACACCTTTGCTCGCGATCCCCAGCCAGCAAGTCGCAATTTCCGTCCCGTCGCCAACCAACCACTCTTCCTGCCACATCCGCGTCAAATCGACCACGACCAACAACCACCACTACCACCATCTTGGCCAGCTCCCTCCACGCCCAGCATTTCCGTGCCTACCCATATGGGTCTGGTTTGATCCTGGCCGTTTCGTTCTACCCCGGGGGTTTCGGCATTGGTCTCCCAGACCGCGCTCATACCTTTCTCCTTCACCTTTGCCACGCCACTGCGCCTGGGCTTCGGATTTGGCGACACCCCGCCCCCAGTGATCCAACATGACGAGGCCACACATTATTCGTGCCGGTAAGTTTGTCAAGACGCCTTGTGGCCTATGCTTCCGCCCCTTGTTCATGCCCTGGATAGTCCCGTGCGTGCCCCCCTGGTTTAGCCCACGCCTCAAGTTGGGGCTATGGTCACAGTCTGCTGCTAAGTACGTTGTACGCGCAAACTGGCAAACTCGCACGCACTGACTCACGTGTTTTTTCTTCTCTCCTTCTTTTTCTTCAAGTTTTGTGTAGGAAAGCTGCTTGGCATTCATAGTCATTCCATAGTCGTCCTTATTGCATTGTTGGGTGCTTGGCTGCCAATCGACTAACCTTGTAACTTCTCTTTCCATCCACAGACACGATCGACCTCCAAGGTCGCAAGGCACCGTCCGCAAAAGACCACGCTCGCTCGCTCGCCAGCGACCCTTCCTCTCTGGCACCCCATCAAGCCGAAACACTACGAGAAGTCGCGCAAGAGGCAGCCGAAGAAAACGCCCACAGCCCCCGAGTTTCCTGGTCCCATAGTGCCACTGCGATCGCCGACCTCCAACAGCACGCCGAGGACATTTCGTCCAGCGCCGCAAACACCCACGGGCCCGACGCCTCCCACGGATACGGACACGGAGACGGAGACTCAGACGGAGACTGGACCGCGTCAGACGCGACAATGCAGCAGCAACAGCGAGATTCTCTGGCCGTGGCGCAAAATGGAGGTCTCTCGGGCCACATTGACGAGAGCGATGCCGACGCCGACACCGATGACAGCTTCGACGATGATATGGACAAAATGTCGACCTCGCCCCCGATCGAAGATGGTGGGTATACTCTCAACCTCCCCAGACTCTGGCCTCGCCGCCTGGACTCTCTTCCCACCACCCGCTCCTCCTTCTCTCCCACCCGTTCACCCACTTTTGACCACCCGACATCTTCGTCGCCGTACCTCGAGATTCCCGAGCATCCCCCCATGAAATACTCTATCCACCTCAGACAGCATAGCAAGGCATCTGTCGAGTCATCCCCCCGTCATCATCATCTTCGCGGTGAGTATCCCGAGTAGGACCGAGACGCAACCGACGACGAGCACCGACGCGAACACGACGAGTGCAGCAACAACGACACCGCCGATACCCTTGACGATGTGTTGGATCTGTACTTGGACACCGGGGGAGACCTGCCCAAAGACACCAATCTTACTGGCCCGGGGCCCGTGGCAAGCCATAGTAATAGTCCTCTTGCGGTCCGCCCGCTTACGATCATAAAGATACAAGACTTGAGGCACCACCACGGGCAATTCGCAGCGCGACGCGCAGATATGAAAAGGACAGAACGAGTCGGAGCGGCGGAAAAGTTCGCCGACGAGAACGACGACCCGCTCACGCGGCTGCTCTACGGGACCTCACTCGAAGATGATGACGATGATGACCCTATCGTCCCCCTCCCCGACGAACCCAACACCGACTGCTTCGATGCCGGATGGGCTGCTGAGTGCTTACACCGTACAGACGACATCGACTTCGATTTTGTTTACGCCCTCCACACCTTCGTGGCCACCGTCGAGGGCCAGGCCAACGCGACCAAGGGCGACAACATGGTTCTTCTCGACGATAGCAACAGCTACTGGTGGCTGGTCCGAGTAGCGAAAGACAGCAGCATCGGTACGTGAAAGACATCTCCCCCAACCCACCTGTTCTCGCCATCATGCTAACCATCCACCCCAGGGTACCTCCCCGCCGAGCACATCGAGACGCCCACGGAGAGATTGGCGCGCTACAATAAGCACCGGAACGCCGACGTACGAATGACCCCTGTCCCTTCCAAACGATTCGCCTGAAATATCTAACAAGCCAGCACAGCTATCAGCAACCATGTTGGGAGACCAGATGGGGGAGAAGTCGAAGAGCACCTTCCGAACAGCCCTGCGTGGAAAGAAGAAGAAGACTGTTGCCTTTGCCGAACCCACATACGTCAATTACTCCTACTCCGACATGGATTATTCGTCCGAGGAGGAAGACGTCGACGAGCCCTTCGGCGCCCAGGCGCAGAACAGCGATCAAGGCGAGACGGGGACCGATACATGGGCCGATGGAGACGAAGACTCAGATGCGCTTGATCACCAGCAGAAACAGCAACAACAAGACGGTCAGGGCGTGGCTGAGCGAGCGCAGCAACATATCACAGAGGATGCCATGATGGACGAGACTGCCAGAGTTGAGCCGTTGAAGCCGAAAGCACACAAAGAACTTGTTGCTGCCGCGGAGCCTTCTATGGAGGTCGTGGACGAGGAGGACGACGAGGACCGGCTCAGCAGCGAACAACTGTCCGAGACCAAGCCTGAAGGCCCAAGTCGGTCGAGGAACGGCACGGTCAGGAACACCGACTCTTTCTTTAAGGATGAAACCGTCGAGACGAAGAAGATCACCCTGACCCCCAATCTGCTCCGCGATGACACCAACCCACGACCCTCGAACGAGTCGAAGGAGCTCAAGCAACGGCCCAGCCTGGACAAGATGGAGAAAATGGAGAAGGAATTACAGCCGGATAACAAAAAGGAAGACCGGAAGAAGAAGGACAAGAAGTCCAGTACGATCCGTAGCTTCTTTTCCCGGAAGGACAAGAAGAGGTCGACCGACGAGGATGACGATTCATTTGGCAAGAGGTCCATGGATGCCGAGAACGAGCACGACGAGGATAGGTCCGATGCTCGTCATGCGTCACCCGAAAAGTCGGGGCCCCAGCGGCAACCAAGCAAGCTACAGAAGCAGCAACCCCGAACAGAACCTTCACCTACCCGGAGACCCGGTTCCGCCGCTCAGAAGTCCACTACCACGAGAGACCTTTCCGACTACATCGTGTCTGAAACCAGGAACGACGTCTCCAATGTGCCGCCGGCGTCGATGCGCATCGTCCAGGAGCAGCAGGAGAAGGGGGCCCATTCGCCAGTCGCCGGTCAGCTGGGCAGCGAGCCGGTCCGCCCGGGGTCTTCGCACAAAGAAGATCGATCGGGCCTCTCGAAGATGAAGCTGTCGCGGTCTGCCGGGGGCGAGAAGCAAAACAAGGTCGAAAAACCCCAAAAGGTCGTCAAGGCCAAGTCGCGCATCGAACTAGACGACTTTGACTCTACCGACGAAGAGACAACAAAAACTGCTACAGACGCTCAACAGGCCCCGGACCAGCCCACGCAAGAAGAGACCGCCCAGCGTCCCGTACTGCCCGGCGCATATCCGGACAGCTTTGCGAGCGGACAAAATGGGTCCTCGAACAAGCAAGGCGATGACACGGCGGCGGAAACCATAACGAAATCGCCAGGCGAACGACTCTCCGAATCGCCTGTGCAGGTGTCTCCCTTTGCCTCGAACGACCCGCCGGCGCTTATGGGCGATACGTCCAGCGAGGAAGACGCATCCTCCAAGTCGGCGTCGCCCGAGCTCGTCGACACGGACGAGGCAGCTAAGCACGCCCAAGACTCGATGACGACAAGCTCTACTTCAACGACCAACAGCCAGGGCAGCAGCTGGAACGACGCCAAGCTGCGGGCCTTTTTCGATTCGAGCGCCGACATCCGAGACATGCTGGTCGTGGTCTACGATAAGAGCGACGTGGTCCCCGCCGGACCGGACCATCCGCTTGTGGGGACGCTGTTCCGCGAGCAAAACGCCAAGTTGGCTGAAATCACCACGGTAAAGCTTCACTTTTTGTCCCCC